>NC_141873.1:333309256-333910863 GCF_056163025.1 Triticum urartu
AGATCCTAGCTATGGAGTAGTTGTACACACGAGTTTTACGAGTTCAGGCCCTTCTCGGAGGAAGTAACAGCCCTACGTCTCGGTGCTCTGAGGCGGTCGACTGGATTATATGTGTGTGTGTGAGTTTACAAAAGTGCGAACCCTTGTCCCAGAGGACGGGGTGGCTTATATAGAGTGCGCCAGGACCCCAGCTCCCCTCCATTACACAGGGTTCAATGTTCATAAAGGTGGGGCGTTACTGGTAACGTCTACAATAAAGTGTTATAAATGCCCATAAAGCTATGGTTTAAGTCACGACCGTTGCAGAGTGGAGGGCTTCTCATCTTCAAGGTGGTCGAGTGTCTTCAAGGAAGTCGAGTAGGCACATCTTCATGGTCGAGTGGATGATGTTTTCTCTTCGACTGCTTCTGATTATTTGTAGAGATGTCCTTGGGGAGGGTATGCTGGACAGATCCATGACCCTACCCTAGGTACATAGCTTCATCACCGCCCTCGCTCAAGTCGCCGCACAAGCGGTGGCCACGCTGGCGGCCGACGACAGGAGCACCGTCAGCCACGCGTCCTACTTGCCGCCGTCCAACGTCCGGCACCGCCGAGGTCGGGGACTCCTCCGAGGATGAGTAGGGCATGGGAGGCGGCAGGGCATGGTGTGCCAACTGGCCGGTCCATCTCTCGTGTTCTACTTTTCCTCGCCGGAGACCGCACCTTCACTTCACGGGTCTTGAACCCCGCCCCCGTACATGGAGATCACAGATGGAGGACGTCGGTCGCTGCCGTAGAATAGGTTTAGGGTCGGGTTTCTTTTATTTTTTTGTCCTATAAAAGTTCGAAATGTAATGAAAATCTGTCGTGTTTGCATTATTCTCAGCCGGTGTATATGAACTTTCACAATAATATACATATTGTAGGAGTACTAGCAAGATGCCTGTGCGTTGCACGGAAGATCAAGATCTTTGGGAGAAAAGGATGAACAAGGGAAAGCCTTATCTGCAAATGTGGAGAGGAGTGCGGGTAAATTGTCATAGTTTCCTTCCTATCCGTTAGATATAGATCGGACGGCCTATATTGCAGGATCGGACATATCTTTCTACATCTACGGGAACCTACGAAAGGGTTAACGTAAATTGCCTCTCTCTGTCCTCCCTTGATTTTCATGGTGGTGGGCCCCTCCCTCCCCCAATCTACAATCAACAGCTCACACGTTTCACATTACGTTAATTACGTAACTGGGATTACGTAGGTGTAGCATTACTCGTCCTAAAAAACCCAACTAAGCCAACCTCCCAGCATATCGCGCGGGAAAGGACCCGGCCGCGCCGTTTTAGTCAGGATTACCAAATTACTAGTAGTAGTATCGATGGATCACGCAAAGCAACATATTTTTTTTGAGGGGGCGAAGCACCTAGTTTAAAAGGAAAAAAATGCGGTACACTCACAGCACTCCTGTCGCGGTCGCATTGCACCCCACACACGTTCGGTCCTGCACATGGCTCACGCAAACGGAACGAGCTTCGGCTTGCCTCTTCACTGACACGTGGGACTGCACTCGGAGAAACCGACCATGCGCCAAACTCCCCCCGCCCACCGTGCGAAAATCCTTCCCCACACCCAAAAATTTCCCCCAAATCCGATTCAACCGCCCTTCGGCCATCTAGCCAATAATATTCCCCAAACCCCCCTCCCCCGTGTCCCCCTCCACTCCATTCACTCCGCTAAAGCCGCCCTCCCCGCCGCGCTGATACGTCGGCACCGCGGTTTGGCGATCCTCTCGCTCCCATAGTACGCTCTCGTAGACTGTCGTCCTCTAGCCGCGCCGCCACCTCTGGCTACGTTCTTGTGGAGGCGCACAGCGGTCAGCGCCGCCACCGCTGGCGATGTTCGTGTGGAGACGCATGACGGTCAGCTTCTCCCACGGTACGCGCATTCTAGACTGAGGCTCCGTTCATGTCAGTGTAGCGCTGAATGTTAGCTGATAGACGCTGTTAATCTCACTGTTTGCTGAAGTAGTTTACTGTCAAGATGCTCTGCTTAAGAAGCTTCCTTGCCCTGTTCTGCACTCAATCTGCTTAGCTGAGATGGCATGCCAAGGCCGATTAGTTGCTAAAATATCCTGCCATATATTTATTGTGACGTAGATTGCCATGGTCTAGTAGCCAATCTGTTAGCTGAAATAGCTCTACACCGTTTTATACTCGATCTTTGTTGCTGCGATGGCCTTCGATAGTTCGATGGCTGTGTGCTCGGCCTCATTGACTGCTGAAACAGCCTGCCATAATTTGGCACTCAAATCTATTTGCTGAATTAGCTTTACATATATTTTGTTACTTAGATCTGCTCGTCCAAATATCTTGCCATAGCTTTAGACATCGACCTAGGCATTTTTTTCTGCACTTCATAAAAAAGCATATATGTTTTTCCTGTAATATCTAGTAGAAGAACTAATTTGTATGTCTAACAGATGGACAGGACTTGGATAACTTCTGCTCGAAGATTCTCCACTGCATATGTCGAGGGGGTTGAAAACTTCATGAAGTTTATCAGAGCTGAGTACGGTGGTCCGAAATCAGATGTGCTCTCCCGTGTAGCAGTTGTATGAATTCAGTTACAAGATCCCAGTCAACTATGCAAAATCATCTACACTTGTATGGGATGTCGGTCACATATACTAGGTGGGTTAATCATGGTGAAGCTGTGAACATCAATGTTATTGACTACGTGGAAGCAGCAGATCACCATCTTGATCTGCCTGATGCTCAGGTGGAAGAGGAGGAGGAGGTGGTGGTGGCGGAGCCAGTGAGTTTGACCAACATTGAAACAGTGCTACGAAATGCTCGTGCATTCCATGAACTTTCACCTGCAGAAGAAAAATGGTGGGCCCGCATGTTGGAACAATGCAACGTTGCTGTCACCCCAGGAAATAAGTTGTCAGTATTCTCAGCTATGGTCACCTTTCTTCAGGTGAAGACATCTGAGCGGATGACCAACAAATCACTCGATGCGATGTTGGCTGCTTTCCGCGAATCTTTCCCAGATGCGTCTGAGCTGCCACACACCTACAATAAAATGAAGAATTTCCTTCGTGCAGTTGGAATTGGATATGATATGATCCATGTTTGTAAGAATAATTGTGTTCTATTCTAGAAGGATTATGCCAACTTAAGTGAATGCCCGAAATGCAAATCATCAATATGGAAAGATGGCGATGCTGTGAAGAGGATTCCTCATAATGTTCTGAGACATTTTCCAATTACACCAAGATTGCAGAGGTTGTTTCATGATGCTGAAACAAGAGAGGATGTACTGTGGCATTCTAGGAACCAGGAGTACAGAGATCAGAATGTAATGAGCCATCCATCTCATGGTAGTGAGTGGAAAAGCTTCAATGATAAACACAAAGAGTTTGCTGCTGACCCGAGAAACATTAGACTTGGCTTAGCTTCAGATGGATTTAACCCATTTGGCCAGCAGAGCGCCACATATAGCATGTGGCTAGTGCTTGTTATCCCTTACAACATGCCTCCAAATGTCTGCACCAAAGAATCAAACTACATGATGGCCTTGCTCATCCCAGGTCCAAAAAGTCCTGGAAAGGATTTTGATTTGTTCATGGAGCCTCTTGTGGAGGAACTTCAACAGCTATGGAAGGGTGTTCTCACTCGAGACCTATATAGTAGCCCACCATCTAATTTGTTTCTGCGTGCTGTTATAATTTGGTGCATTCATGATTATCCGGCTTTGGGCACTATGTCAGGGCGAACGACACATGGTTACAATGCATGTGTTCGCTGTGATAGGAATCCGCTGTCATATGCATTACTTATCAAGATCTGTTACATTGGACATCGCCGTTTCCTTGCCAAGGACAAGCCGCATCCTAGAAAATACCGAAGACATGTGTTCAATGCAAAGCATGAAAACTGTGATGCGCCAAAGAGGCTCACCGCCGATGAGTTGCAAGTGCAATTAGAGAAGGTCAGGCATATTACACCAGGAAACCATCCTGGTAATGGTAGCAGGAAAAGGAAGCGTGGCAGGGTAGAAGAGAGATTATTGTTTACCCGCGGGTCCACTTTGTGGGACTTGGAGTATTGGAAAGATTTGGATCTAAGGCATAATCTTGATGTGATGCACATCGAGAAAAATATATGTGGCAGCATTATCGGCACACTTCTTAATATTGAAGGCAAGACGAAAGATACCTTAAAATCTAGGATTGATTTGACACACCTGGGTATCAGAAAGGATTTGCAGGTGCAAGATGAAGGTAAACCACGGGATATGGCACCAGTTGTGTACGTCTTGGACAGGGTAGAAAGAAAAGAATTCTGCGAGGTCCTGTCACATGTGAGATTCCCACATGGATTTGCTTCCAACCCTGAAAGGAGAGTCAGCGCAGATGGAAACAAGGTACAAGGGTTGAAAACTCATGACTGCCACGTCCTATTTCAAAGGGTTTTACCTGTTATCTTTAGAGGATTGGGCCGCCCTGACTTATACAGAGCAGTTGCAGAGTTGGGACAATTCTTCAGGGAACTCTGCAGTAGAAATATCAGGATAGATGCTTTGGAGCGTCTTAGAGACAAGATACCAACTATCCTATGCGACCTTGAGAAGATATATCCTCCAGCCTTCTTTGATGTGATGGTGCATTTGGCTGTTCATCTACCTGACGAGGCACTACTTAGAGATCCAGTACAGTATGGCTGGATGTACCCTATTGAAAGGCGGCTAGGCACTTTCAAGGGCTATGTTAGGAACAGAGCTAGACCCGAGGGGCCTACATTGCTACAGAAGCGTTGACATTCTGCTCAAAATACATTGAAATAGCTGATCAGCTTAGCAAAGAGGTGGGTGAAGACAATCCCGGGCTCAATGTTTTCAATTATTCTGTTCGAGTTACAGGGAAGAGTCGACAAGAGGACAAACCTAAAGATTTGGACAAAATGGTTTGGTATGTGTTGAATAACTGTTCTGAGATACTACCTTATATCAAGTAAGTGCAGTACTGTAGCTTATACATCGTAATCTACTAAACTTGCAGCACATTCTTATATATTTAGATGTTTGACGCGATCACTATGTTGTGCAGCATCTACAAAGAGGAGTTACTGCCACAAAATCCACATAACATTGACAAACTAGTTATGGCAGGATTTGCGAAATGGTTCAAGAACCATGTAAGCTTTTGAAGTGCACTATCAGTTTTTTTTAATATATTGAGTACATAAGATGATCGCTTGTCTATTTTCTAACCATAGGTTAAGAAGATGCGGGAGGATGGGCAGGCAGTTGATGATGCCCTTTACTCACTAGCAATGGGTCCTGATACTCGGGCAAGACATTATGAATCTTGCGTTGTTGGAGATGTGCGCTACAACACCCTTGCACGAGACGAAGGCAGGAAGACACAAAACAGTGCCATCATGAGCACGGATAC
Source organism: Triticum urartu (assembly GCF_056163025.1). Taxonomy (NCBI): domain Eukaryota; kingdom Viridiplantae; phylum Streptophyta; class Magnoliopsida; order Poales; family Poaceae; genus Triticum; species Triticum urartu. The sequence continues at coordinate 333,314,694 of NC_141873.1, forward strand.
GTATGACAAAGAGACAACTGAAATGTATGCTAACATAACAGACATTATTCAGTTGCAGTATATCTCCAGTTTCGAGGATCATCGGTGTGTGGTTCTGTTGTGCTGTCATTGGTATAACCTATTTTCCAGGATCGCAAAACCCAGAGCTGATGATTATTTCAAATCCATCAATGTCAAGGCGGCGTACCAGACCAACGAGGCTTTTATTTTGGCAAATCAAGCAACACAGATATTTTTCTTGGAAGACACATTTGCACGTAGCGATGACTGGAGAGTATTGCAAAGGTTTGAGTAGAGGAATTCATTTAATGAAGTTGCACAACAAGATGATGCTTACACTGCTCCTGATGTACAAGATAACATAGATGTTCCTAATATCTTTGAGAACCATCACGTCAATGACGCCGGCGAAAAGATTGCCTGTCGTGTTGTGGACATACAAGAGTTGATCAAGAAGAAGCCAACGTTCGAGGACGTTGAGGATGAAGAAGAAGATGACACCGTGGGGAATTACGATTCAGACTGATACACATGGCGAAGATGTTGACGCTGCTGCTGCGGATGATGATTACATTGCTTTTGTCGTATTTGCCTGTCAGAAGACGTTTTTTATCTACTATGTGAAATTGTGTTTTCTATGACAACTGAAACCTCATGAACATGTTGTTTAGTATTTTGCTGTGAGAACATCACTTGTTATGTATGCTGATTTGTGTTTGGTGATTGTATGAGAACTAAAACATGATGACATTTTTGTTTAGTTGTACTCATATTTGGCCGTGAAACTTGAATTTGATGACATAGTTTGCTGTTGGACTGCAATTTGCTCGATGTCTTCGAATGAGAACAAAGCTGACCCGACAGGGCCTCTGCTATTTATTTATTTATATGAGCAAAAGGGGATACCCCCTGATTTCCATTAATAGAAATCATTATATGTTCACAACACTACGCCCAGCCTGCTACACAGGTTTCATTCATTACTAGTTTCAGCAAAGTGCTCATGTCGTAGCCACTGAATACATCACGAGTGCTACATACACTGCAAATAAAGAGACAATCATCCTACAGAGCACATCGATTTTGCCCATTATCTTCACGAGCTCTCTCATCTCCTCATTGCTGTCAAGGCCGTTCAGCAGCTGTTGCTTGGCCATGATTAGAGGAACTGCATCTTCCTCTTCTGCCGTTCCTTCAGTTAGTTGTCCAACACCCCAACCTGCTAGTATATGGATTCCTCGGCTAACAAAATAATCAGCGTAGTTGCATTCCCCCACATCAGCAACTTCCCAGAAATACAAATCACACGAATCTTCCCTTTTCTGCACGAATCAAATTGGTAGATCATCAACCAAACTATTAAAAAAAACTCAACAACTGAAAGCAGCAGAACAACACTTAAACATATTATTACCCCATGATTCGGGCATTTGTAGAAGACTCGGCCAGGGTTGCGGATTGTGGTTGAGACGCGACGGATGACTCTGCGTGATTTGCAGCAGTGGCACCACACCAACGACAGCGGGTTGCTGATACGTCTCCAACGTATCTATAATTTTTGATTGCTCCATGCTATATTATCTACTGTTTTGGACTATATTGGGCTTTATTTTCCACTTTTATATTATTTTTGGGACTAACCTATTAACCGGAGGCCCAGCCCAGAATTGCTGTTTTTTGCCTATTTCAGTGTTTCGAAGAAATAGAATATCAAACGGAGTCCAAACGGAATAAAATCTTCGGGAACGTGATTTTCTCACCGAACGTGATCCAGGAGACTTGGACCCTGATCCAAGGAACAAAAGATGCGGTCATGAGGGTGGGGGGCGCCCCCCTAGGGTGCGCCCCCTGCCTCGTCGGCCCCTCGTTGCTCCTCCGGCGTACTTCTTCCTCCTATATATACACACGTACCCCCAAACGATCAGAACAGGAGCCAAAAACCTAATTCCACCGCCGCAACTTTCTGTATCCACGAGATCCCATCTTGGGGCCTGTTCCGGAGCTCCGCCGGAAGAGGGCCGTCATCACGGAGGGCTTCTACATCATCCTACCCTCTCCGATGAAGTGTGAGTAGTTTACCTCAGACCTTCGGGTCGATAGTTAGTAGCTAGATGGCTTCTTCTCTCTCTTTGAATCTCAATACAAAGTTCTACCCCTCTCTTGTGGAGATCTATTCGATGTAATCTTCTTTTTGTGGTGTGTTTGTTGAGACCGATGGATTGTGGGTTTATGATCAAGTCTATCTATGAATAATATTTGAATCTTCTCTGAATTCTTTTATGTATGATTGGTTATCTTTGCAAGTCTCTTCGAATTATCCGTTTGGTTTGGCCAACTAGATTGGTAGTTCTTGCCATGGGAGAAGTGCTTAGCTTTGGGTTCGATCTTGCGGTGTCCTTACCCAGTGACAGAAGGGGCAGCAAGGCACGTATTGTGTCGTTGCCATCGAGGATAACAAGATGGGGTTTATTTCATATTGCATGAATTTATCTCTCTACATCATGTCATCTTGCTTAAGGCGTTACTATGTTTTTAACTTAATACTCTAGATCCATGTTGGATAGCGGTCGATGAGTGGAGTAATAGTAGTAGATGTAGAATCGTTTCGGTCTACTTGTCATGGACGTGATGCCTATATACATGATCATGCCTAGATATTCTCATAACTATGCTCAATTCTGTCAATTGCTCAACAGTAATTTGTTCACCCACCGTAGAATACTTATGCTTTTGAGAGAAGCCACTAGTGAAACCTATGGCCCCCGGGTCTATTCTCATCATATCAATCTCCATCACTTTAATCTTGCTTTGCTTTTTTACTCTGCCTTTACTTCTTACTTTGCATCTTTATACCAAAAATACCAAAAATATTATATCTATCAGATCTCACTCTCGTAAGTGACCGTGAAGGGCTTGACAACCCCTAATCGTGTTGGTTGCGAGTAGCTATCGCTTTGTGCAGGTACGAGGGACTTGAGCATGGGCTCCTACTGGATTGATACCTTGGTTCTAAAAAACTGAGGGAAATACTTACGCTAGTCTGCTGCATCATCCCTTCCTCTTCGGGGAAAACCAACGGAAGCTCAAGACGTAGCAAGAAGGATTTCTGGCGCCGTTGCCAGGGAGTCTACGCAAAAAGTCAACATACCAAGTACCCATCACAATCCCTATCTCTCGCATTACATTATTTGCCATTTGCCTCTCGTTTTCCTCTCCCCCAATTCACCCTTGCCGTTTTATTCGCCCTCTCTCTCTATCCTCCCTCTCTATTTGCCTCTTTTTGCCCGTTTGCTTTTTGTTTGCTCGTGTGCTAGTTCTCTTGCTTGTCGTTATGTCTGAAACTAGGGAAGTTATCGCCAATATGAGCGATAACAATATCATGGAAAATTCTGATGCTCCTACTAAAGAACCTACCATCTTTCATACAAAAAAATTCCGTGTTGGTAGTGGTAATATTATTGGAAAAGGAGTTATTCAAGATTTCTTTACTTGTGCCGGTGCTTTACCTTCTATGGGTAGTTCTATCCTTCACAGAACTAGTAGTCTTGCGGACGCTATTGCCATGCTTGTAGTTGAACTTGAAAGACAATTCATGCACATGCATCCTTCCAAACAAAGGATTTTTCTGGAATTTTCTAATATTGAGCATTCTTCTGTTAAGCGTGCCACTACTATCTTTTTGGCTCATGAGTTTAGATTCATAATAAGAGAAGCCAAAGAAATCTTTGCGCATTTAGGGTGGACGCTTGCCGTCCTCCCATAGTAACTATCCTCTTTGATCAAGAAGAAATAATGCGTTTTCAATCTCTAGATTATGCTGCTTTCAATGAAAATCTTAGAAGAAGGGTTCCTACCAATATTTTAGTTGATAGAATTTCTGAATTAATGATGATTTGGCTATTCGAAATAATGATCTAGGATATTCTCTTGAATATAGGCTTACAAAGTTCCGTCAAAAGAATGCTTATAATGATGAATTGGTTGTGCATTACGAAGGACCAAAGGAGGAACGTATACCTCCCAAGGTTGATCTTGGAGACTTTTGTCCCGTTAAATTTAGTCCTTTTGATTACTTTTTCTTGCCTCAAAGAAAGCTTTCTGCCGAACATAGAGAATATGAAATGAGTTTCAATAATCTATCTTACTATTATGGCAATACCTAGATCTATCCTCGTTTTTATGCCTAGCTAGGGGCGTTAAACGATAGTGCTTGTTGGGAGGCAACCCAAAATTATTTTTTTTACTTGATTTTTTCTCGTGCTTAGTAATAAATAAATTATTTAGCCTCTGTTTTGGTTGTGTTTTTTTTGTTTAATTAGTGTTTGTGCCAAGTAGAACCATTGGGAAGACTTGGGGAAAGTCTTGTTGAACTTGCTGTAAAAAACAGAAACTTTAGCGCTCACGAGAACTGCTGTCATTTTTATTTGGAGAGTGATATTTAGTTAATTCTTTTTGCATATAATTAATAGATAAATTACTCACTTCTAGCAATTTATTTTAGAATTTTTGGGGTTCCAGATCTTGCGCTAGATACAGATTAGTACAGATTGTTCTGTTTTTGACAGATTCTGTTTTTCGTGTGTTGTTTGCTTATTTTGATGAATCTATGGCTAGTAAAATAGTTTATAATCCATAGAGAAGTTGGAATAAAGTAGGTTTAACACCAATATAAATAAATAATGAGTTCATTACAGTACCTTGAAGTGGTCTTTTGTTTTCTTTCGCTAACGGAGCTCACGAGTTTTCTATTTTGAGTTTTGTGTTGTGAAGTTTTCAAGTTTTGGGTGAATTCTTTTGATGGATCATGGAACAAGGAGTGGCAAGAGCCTAAGCTTGGGGATGCCCATGGCACCCCCAAGATAATCCAAGGAGACCAAAAAGTCAAAGCTTGGGGATGCCCCGGAAGGCATCCTCTCTTTCGTCCACTTCCATCGGTAATTTACTTGGAGCTATATTTTTATTCACCAACATGATATGTGTTTTGCTTGGAGCGTCTTGTATTATTTGTATCTTTGTGTCTTAGTATTCCACAATCATCCTTGCTGTACACACCTTTTGAGAGAGCCATACATGAATTAAAATTTTATAGAATACTCTATGTGCTTCACTTATATCTTTTGAGCGTAGTAGTTTTGCTCTATGTGCTTCACTTATATCTTTTGAGCGTTATAATTTTGATCTATGTGCTTCACTTAGATCTTTTAGAGCACGGTGGTGGATTTGTTTTAAAGAAACTATTGATCTCGCATGCTTCACTTAAATTATTTTGAGAGTCTCTTAATAGCATGGTAATTTGCTTAATAATAATATGCTTGGTATTCAAGATTTGTGAAACTTTCTTTTGAGTGTGTTGAATACTAAGAAATGATTGAAGCATGATAATTGTTTTGAGATATGGAGGTGATAATATTAAAGTCATGCTAGTTGAGTAGTTGTGAATTTAAAGAATACTTGTGTTAAGGTTTGTGATTCCCGTAGCATGCACGTATGGTGAACCGTTATGTGATGAAGTCGGAGCATGATTTATTTATTGATTGTCTTCCTTATGAGTGGCGGTCGGGGACGAGCGATGGTCTTTTCCTACCAATCTATCCACCTAGGAGCATGCGCATAATACTTTGCTTTGATAACTTCTAGATTTTTGCAATAAGTATATGAGTTCTTTATGACTAATGTTGAGTCCATGGATTATACGCACTCTCACCCTTCCACCTTTGCTAGCCTCTCTAATACCGCGCACCTTTCGCCGGTATCATACACCTACCATATACCTTCCTCAAAACAGCCACCATACCTACCTATTATGGCATTTCCATAGCCATTCTGAGATATATTGCCATGCAACTTTCCACCGTTCCGTTTATCATGATACACTCCATCATTGTCATATTGCATATCCCGGTACACCGCCGGATGCATTCACATAGAGTCATATTTTGTTCTAAGTATCGAGTTGTAATTATTGAGTTATAAGAAAAATAAAAGTGTGATGATCATCATTATTAGAGCATTGTCCCAGTGAGGAAAGAATGATGGAGACTATGATTCCCCCATAAGTCGGGATGAGACTCCGGACGAAAAATAAAATAAATAAATAAAAGAGGCCAAAGAAGCCCAAAAAAAGAGGCCATAAAAATATATAAAAAAAGAAAAGACCCAAATAAAAAAATGAGAGAAAAAGAGAGAAGGGACAATGTTACTATCCTTTTACCGCACTTGTGCTTCAAAGTAGCACCATGATCTTCATAGTAGAGAGTCTCTCATATTATCACTTTCATATACTAGTGGGAATTTTACATTATAGAACTTGGATTGTATATTCCAATGATGGGCTTCCTCAAAATTGCCCTAGGTCTTCATGAGCAAGCAAGTTGGATGCACACCCACTTAGTTTCTTTTTGAGCTTTCATATACTTATAGCTCTAGTGCATCTGTTGCATGGCAATCCCTACTCACTCACATTGATATCTATTGATGGGCATCTCCATAGCCCGTTGATACGCCTAGTTGATGTGAGACCATCTTCTCCTTTTTGTCTTCTCCACAACCACCATTCTATTCCACCTATAGTGCTATATCCATGGCTCACGCTCATGTATTGCGTGAAGATTGAAAAAGTTTTGAAAAAGTTAGAGTATGAAACAATTGCTTGGCTTGTCATCGGGGTTGTGCATGATTTAAATACTTTGTGTGGTGAAGATGGAGCATAGCCAGACTATATGATTTTGTAGGGATAACTTTCTTTGGCCATGTTATTTTGAGAAGACATAATTGCTTTGTTAGTATGCTTGAAGTATTATTGTTTTTTATGTCAATATAAACTTTTGTCTTGAATCTTTCTAATCTGAATATTCATACCACAACTAAGAAGATTTGCATTGAAATTATGCCAAGTAGCACTCCGCATCAAAAATTCTCTTTTTATCATTTACCTACTCGAGGACGAGCAGGAATTAAGCTTGGGGATGCGTGATACGTCTCCAACGTATCTATAATTTTTGATTGCTCCATGCTATATTATCTACTGTTTTGGATTATATTGGGCTTTATTTTCCGCTTTTATATTATTTTTGGGACTAACCTATTAACCGGAGGCCCAGCCCAGAATTGCTGTTTTTTGCCTATTTCAGTGTTTCAAAGAAACGGAATATCAAACGGAGTCCAAACAGAATAAAATCTTCGGGAACGTGATTTTCTCACCGAATGTGATCCAGGAGACTTGGACCATGCTCCAAGGAACAAAAGAGGCGGTCACGAGGGGGGGCACCCCCCTAGGGCGTGCCCCCTGCCTCGTGGGCCCCTCGTTGCTCCTCCGGCGTACTTCTTCCTCCTATATATACACACGTACCCCAAACGGTCAGAACAGGAGCCAAAAACCTAATTCCACCGCCGCAACTTTCTGTATCCATGAGATCCCATCTTGGGGCCTGTTCTGGAGCTCCGCCGGAAGAGGGCCGTCATCACGGAGGGCTTCTACATCATCCTAGCCTCTCCGATGAAGTGTGAGTAGTTTACCTCAGACCTTCGGGTCCATAGTTAGTAGCTAGATGGCTTTTTCTCTCTCTTTGAATCTCAATACAAAGTTCCCCCCTCTCTTGTGGAGATCTATTCGATGTAATCTTCTTTTTGCGGTGTGTTTGTTGAGATCGATGAATTGTGGGTTTATGATCAAGTCTATCTATGAATAATATTTGAATCTTCTCTGAATTCTTTTATGTATGATTGGTTATCTTTGCAAGTCTCTTTGAATTATCTGTTTGGTTTGGCCAACTAGATTGGTAGTTCTTGCCATGGGAGAAGTGCTTAGCTTTGGGTTCGATCTTGCGGTGTCCTTACCCAGTGATAGAAGGGGTAGCAAGGCACGTATTGTATCGTTACCATCGAGGATAACAAGATGGGGTTTATTTCATATTGCATGAATTTATCTCTCTACATCATGTCATCTTGCTTAAGGCGTTACTCTGTTTTTAACTTAATACTCTAGATGCATGCTGGATAGCGGTCGATGAGTGGAGTAATAGTAGTAGATGCAGAATCGTTTCGGTCTATTTGTCACGGACGTGATGCCTATATACATGATCATGCCTAGATATTCTCATAACTATGCTCAATTCTGTCAATTGCTCAACAGTAATTTGTTCACCCACCGTAGAATACTTATGCTTTTGAGAGAAGCCACTAGTGAAACCTATGGCCCCCGGGTCTATTCTCATCATATCAATCTCCATCACTTTAATCTTGCTTTGCTTTTTACTTTGCCTTTACTTCTTACTTTGCATCTTTATACCAAAAATACCAAAAATATTATATCTATCAGATCTCACTCTCGTAAGTGACCGTGAAGGGCTTGACAACCCCTAATCGCGTTGGTTGCGAGTAGCTATCGCTTTGTGCAGGTACAAGGAACTTGAGCGTGGGCTCCTACTGGATTGATTCCTTGGTTCTCAAAAACTGAGGGAAATACTTATGCTACTCTGCTGCATCATCCCTTCCTCTTTGGGGAAAACCAACGCAAGCTCAAGACGTAGCAGTTGCGATGAGCAATCGGCTGCGGTGCTCGTGCCGGCGAGGGTGTGATGAGACCCACAGGCGATGGTACAGGTTGCGACTTGGAGCATATCTGGTTGTTGCCTGCTGAAGAGCAGGTGGACGAGCAGCCAGCGGACATGGTTGCTGCGGCTAGAGCTTCTGATGCTAGGCAGAGTAAGTAGAGAAGAGGAGAAGCGAACGTTGGATATGTCAGTTTCATTACTTGCAGAGTAGCATAGCACCATATATAGTCATAGTCTAGGTTTGGATTCGAACCAGCTACAGGAGCATGTCTTTCTTTTTTCTAAAACTCGGCAACGTCTCATTACTGGTACACTAGCTTGTTCTGTACGCCTTTCCAAGTCTTTGATTTTCTTTCCCTTTTTTGCGAGGAAGGAAGGAGGACAAAATTGAGAGTTCCTGGGACTCAAACCCAAGACCTCTCGGTTGAAAACCAAGGGTGCTAGTCACTTATGTGGCGAACGTTCCCTGTGAGGAGGACGGCAGACGAATGCATTTTCCTCGCATTTTTCTTCCTATATATAAAAAGTATGCTACTTGGTGTCCGCTTAGTCAACAAAACGATTGTGCCAACCTTGACCGTTGGATTGACATTCAACGTCTCTCGCGTTTCTTCAGTCTCTTCTTCCTCGAGACGCCAAAGCCAAACCAGCGCCAGCGGGACCGCCTGCTCCCGCCTCCCACGGCTGGTTGTGATCTGCCCCGGCTCCTGTTCATTCCCATCTGAGGCCTCACCATCGTCCTCCGCCTTGGTTCGCTCGCTGCGGCGCCGCCCTCCGGTGTTGTCAACATGGTCAACAACCGAGAGGAATAAGGAGATGACTGTACATGGTGAGGATGACAGTAGGGACCCAGCAGCGCGCGCGCAGTAATTTTGTTTTTTTGGGACGGAGAAGGGTATCAACTGGGTTGTACGGGACCCGTGGCCCGTCTAGCCCAGGCTTTTATTTCATATGTTTAGCACATGGCCAGCCCAGTTTGTTTTTTTTCCTTTCTGAAAATTGCTAGCCAGCTATTTTGTTTTTTGCAGAATAACCAAGTTAGGCCTACTTGCTTTTCTACGCCCTGCTGGGCCGGATATCTTTCAAGATGAGGAGGGATGCATTTTGCCCAGAAAATGGGCTATAAGTAATAAGAAATGGGCTATAAGTAATAATAAATGGGCTGTAAAATGAAAAAAATAATATAGCAAACAGACAATTAGTTCCAAAATAATGTTTTCTTTCGGATTTTGATATTTTAAATTTCATTGTTTTTGTGTGGGTAAAATTTCATTGAATTTAAATTAAGGTATATTTATATTTAAAATTAATTTGAATATGGCTAGAAATTTTGGGCTGTATGCTGTTTGGGACAGATTTGGAGGCTGACTTGTGGGTCTACTAGGTTGACGTGTACTTTGGCTTTGTCAACTTAGTCCACAAACGATTCTAGCAGCAGTGACCGTTGGATGTTAATCCAACGGCCGTGTTGCTTCTTCAATATCTGATCCTCTTGCTCCAGCCACCCAAACCAGCTCCGGTGGGACTGCCTGCTCCCGTCTCCCGTGGCCGGCTGTGCTGCCGCACAGGCCGCACCGCCCCACCCTACTTCATTGCTGGCCAGGTGATACGTCTCCAACGTATCTATAATTTTTGATTGCTCCATGCTATATTATCTACTGTTTTGAATGTTTATGGGCTTTATTATACACTTCTATATCATTTTTGGGACTAACCTATTAACCCAGAGCCCAGTGCCAGTTTCTGTTTTTACCCTGTTTTAGGGTTTCGAAGAAAAGGAAAATCAAACGGAGTCCAATTGACCTGAAACTTCACAGAACTCATTTTTGGAAGGAAAGAAGCCCAGAAGACTTGGAGTGCACGTCGGGGGACCTACGAGGAGGCCACGAGGCAGGGGGCGCGCCCTCCACCCTCGTGAGCCTCTCGTGGCCCCCCTGACATACTTCTTCCGCCTATATATCTCCATATACCCTAAAAACATCCGGGAGCACAATAGATCGGGAGTTCCGCCGCCAGAAGCCTCCGTAGCCACCAAAAACCAATCTAGACCCGTTCCGGCACCCTCCCAGAGGGGGCAATCCCTCTCTGGTGGCCATCTTCATCATCCCGGTGCGATCCATGACGAGGAGGGAGTAGTTCTCCCTCGGGGCTGAGGGTATGTACCAGTAGCTATGTGTTTGATCTCTCTCTCTCTCTCGTGTTCTTGAGATGATACGATCTTGATGTATCACGAGCTTTGCTATTATATTTGGATCCTATGATGTTTCTTTCCCCCTCTACTCTCTTGTAATGAATTGAGTTTCCCCTTTGAAGTTATCTTATCGGATTGAGTCTTTAAAGATTTGAGAACACTTGATGTATGTCTTGCCGTGGATATCTGTGGTGACAATGGGATATCATGTGATTCACTTGATGTATGTTTTGGTGACCAACTTGCGGGTTCCGCCCATGAACCTATGCATAGGGGTTGGCACACGTTTTCGTCGTGATTCTCCGGTAGAAACTTTGGGGCACTCTTTGAGGTCCTTTGTGTTGGTTGAATAGATGAATCTGAGATTGTGTGATGCATATCGTATAATCATACCCACGGATACTTGAGGTGACATTGGAGTATCTAGGTGACATTAGGGTTTTGGTTGATTTGTGTCTTAAGGTGTTATTCTAGTACGAACTCTAGGGCTGTTTGTGACACTTATAGGAATAGCCCAACGGATTGATGGGAAAGAATAACTTTGAGGTGGTTTCATACCCTACCATAATCTCTTCGTTCGTTCTCCTCTATTAGTGATTTTGGAGTGACTCTTTGTTGCATGTTGAGGGATAGTTTTATGATCCAATTATGCTATTATTGTTGAGGGAACTTGCACTAGCGAAAGTATGAACCCTAGGCCTTGTTTCAACGCATTGCAATACCGTTTACGCTCACTTTTATCATTAGTTACCTTGCTGTTTTTTTAATTTCAGATTACAAATACCTTTATCTACTATCCATATACCACTTGTTTCACCATCTCTTTGCCGAACTAGTGCACCTATACAATTTACCATTGTATTGGGTGTGTTGGGGACACAAGAGACTCTTTGTTATTTGGTTGCAGGGTTGCTTGAGAGAGACCATCTTCATCCTACGCCTCCCACGGATTGATAAACCTTAGGTCATGCACTTGAGGGAAATTTGCTACTGTCCTACAAACCTCTGCACTTGGAGGCCCAACAACGTCCATAAGAAGAAGGTTGTGTAGTAGACATCAAGCTCTTTTCTGGCGCCGTTGCCGGGGAGGTGAGTGCTTGAAGGTATATCTTTAGATCTTGCAATCGAGTCTTTTAGTTTCTTGTTTTATCACTAGTTTAGTTTATAAAAGAAAACTATAAAAAAATGGAATTGAGTTTGTCTCATACGCTTCACCTTTTTAATATCTTTCGTGAGTATGATGGAAAGGATAATTGTGCTCAAGTGCTAGAAGAAGAAATTTATAAAATGTTTGGCACTAAATATTTGAATGATGAGCATGATTGCAATGTTGTTAGTATGAATTCTTTGAATATCCATGATGCTAATGATGATTGCACTAGTTATGATGAAAATGCCTCCTATAAACATGTCAATTTTTGTGGAGTAGATTGGATTTGCAAGTACACACCAAATAGGGAAGATAGATATTGTAAGAGGCATAAGTACTTAGAAACCAAATTGTTGCAAGAAGAGCTCGATGAATGTGCTGAAAATTTATCTTTTCTTAGCCCTACTTGTGAACTTTGCAATGAACGTGATCATTTTACTACCCAATGCAAATTGTTTCATGAGCGTATCGTGTCCAAAAATTGTGATGACTTGATTTCCCTTGCACATCATAATGAACTTAGTTTGCTCTTGGGTTATGAAGAAATTAAATGTAGAACTAAGGATATTCCAAAATTTGTCCTTGAAAAAGTTCTTATTTTTAATCTAGAAGAAATTTATATGTATTGTGCGGTGAATTGCATTGAAAATCCTTATATTGCCAATTACATAAAGAAAAGAAAACAAATAGAGGATGAAGAGAATACTAATGAAAGGGAAGAGACTTCCCAATATCCTCCTATTATTTCTTATGATGAATCAGGTAACGAGGAGGAGCTTTCTATCCAACCAATCTCATTAATAAGGAGCTCCAAAAAGAGGATTGAACCCACACATGATGTGGTGAAGAAGAAGAAAAGAAAAAGGAAGAGAGGTAAAAAGGTATCTCTCCCAAATAAAGTTGCTCCTATTATTGCTGTGCCTCATGAAAATGAAGATGATACACTTGATGATGATCTCGTTATGCCTATTGCTTGTTGTGATGATTATGATTGGGAAGATAATGATACTTCTTATGATCTTGAAAATCTTTTTGGTACTTGCTTGGAAGAATATAATAATTGCTATACTATCGGTGCTATCTATACTATTAATGATGAGAGTGATTATGCTTATGATATGAAAAGGCCCAAGCTTGGGGAAGCTATGTTTGATGAGGATGACATATTTGAGAATATATTTGCTGCAATTAATGTTTGTCCCAAGCTTGGGGAAGCTATGATTAATGAAGATGATATTTTTAGTCTCCCAAGTTTTGATATGCAAGTTTATAATGATGATAGCATGCCTCCTACTTATGATGATTATTGTGATGATACTTATGCTATAAAAAGTAGTGATTATATTTATAAAACTTGTCATGATTATGATTACCCCTTCTCTGAACATTACTCTTTTAATGTGGAAACAATTTATAGTATTCAAGTCTCTTATGATACTCCCACTATTCCGACTCAGAAGAAATTTGCTTATGTGGAGAGTAATAAAATTTCTATGCTTGTAGATCATGAAAAGAGTGCTTTAAGTGCTGGTTATATTGTTGAATTCATTCATTATGCTACTTAAAATTATTATGAGGGAGGAACATATGCTTGTAGGAATTGCAATAATATCAAGTTTCCCCTCTATGTGCTTAAAATTTTGAAGTTATGCTTGTTTTACCTTCCTATGCAAGTTGATTATTGTTCCCATAAGTTGTTTGCTCACAAAACCCCTATACGTAGGAAGTGGGTTAGACTTAAATGTGCTAGTCATATTCTTCATGATTCTCTCTTTATGTTACAATTCTTATCCTTCATGTGAGCATCATTGAAATCATCATGCCGAGCTAGGGGCGTTAAACGATAGCGCTTGTTGGGAGGCAACCCAACTTTATTTTTGTTCCTTGCTTTTTGTTCCTGTTTAATAATAAATAATTCATCTAGCCTCTGTTTAGATGTGGTTCTATGCTTTTAATTAGTGTTTGTGCCAAGTAGAACATTTGGGAAGACTTTGGGAAAGTCTTGTTGATCATGCTGTAAAAAACAGAAACTTTAGCGCTCACGAGAATTGCTGACATTTTTATTTGGAGAGTTCTATTTAGTTAATTATTTTTGAATATGATTAATAGATAAATTCCTCAGGTCCAGCAATTTATTTGAGAATTTTATGAGTTCCATAAGTATACGTTTGATCCAGATTACTACAGACTGTTCTGTTTTTGACAGATTCTATTTTCGATGTGTTGTTTGCTTATTTTGATGAATCTATGAGTAGTATCGGAGGGTATGAACCATATATAAGTTAGAATACAGTAGGTTTAACACCAATATAAATTAATAATGAGTTCATTACAGTACCTTGAAGTGGTGATTTATTTTCTTATACTAACGGAGCTTACGAGATTTTCTACTTTAAGTTTTGTGTTGTGAAGTTTTCAAGTTTTGGGTAAAGATTTGATGGATTATGAAACAAGGAGTGGCAAGAGCCTAAGCTTGGGGATGCCCATGGCACCCCCAAGATAATCTAAGTACACCTAAAAGCCAAAGCTTGGGGATGCCCCGGAAGGCATTCCCTCTTTCGTCTACTTCTATCGGTAACTTTACTTGGAGCTATATTTTTATTCGCCACATGATATGTGTTTTGCTTGGAGTGTCAATTTATTTTGTTAGGATTTGCTTGCGGTTATTTAAAACAATGTTTTGCATCTTTTATTTCAATAAAAGTGGCATTGATAGCCTTTGCTATGCCTATGTTACAAGTATACATGTTGCTGTTTGAAAACAGAAAGTTTACCGCTCTTGCAATAATTCCCTAGAAAAGTCAGAATGTGATGAAATGTTGAAACCTTTTGAATATTAAGCTCTGATAAATTTACTACAGTGGGAATTTTATTTCATAATTTTTGGAGCTAGGGAAGTATGGATGTTGCTGCATTCTTTACAGACTATCCTTTTTAGGCAGATTGCTGTTATGTTTGCATTGTTTGCATATGTTTGCTTCTTTAATGATTCTATTTGAGGATAGGACTATCAAATATGCAGAGGCATTTAGTATGAAATGTTGATTAATAATGTGACGCCCCCGGTTCAATCGTACACTAATCATACACGCAAACGTGTACGATCAAGATCAGGGACTCACGGGAAGATATCACAACACAACTCTACAAATAAAAAGTCATACAAGCATCATATTACAAGCCAGGGGCCTCGAGGGCTCGAATACAAGAGCTCGATCATAGACGAGTCAGCAGAAGCAACAATATCTGAGTACAGATATAAGTTAAACAAGTTTGCCTTAAGAAGGCTAACACAAACTGGGATACAGATCGAAAGAGGCGCAGGCCTCCTGCCTGGGATCCTCCTAAACTACTCCTGGTCGTCGTCAGCGGGCTACACGTAGTAGTACGCACCTCCCGAGTAGTAGTAGTCGTCGACGGTGGCGTCTGGCTCCTGGACTCCAATGTCTGGTCGCAACAATCGGGTATAGAAATGGGGAAAAGAGGGAGCAAAGCAACCGTGAGTACTCATCCAAAGTACTCGCAAGCAAGGAGCTACACTACATATGTATGCAATGGTATCAAATGGAATAAGGGTATCATATGTGGACTGAACTGCAGAATACCGGAATAAGAGGGGGATAGCTAGTCCAATCGAAGACTACGCTTCTGGTAACCTCCATCTTGCAGCAAGAGAAGAGAGTAGATGGTAAGTTCACCAAGTAGCATCGTGTAGCATAATCCTAACCGATGATCCTCACCTTGTCGCCCTGTGAGAGAGCGACCACCAGTTGTATCTAGCACTTGGAAGGGTGCGTTTTATTAAGTATCCGGTTCTAGTTGTCATAAGGTCAAGGTACAACTCCAAGTCGTCCTGTTACCGAAGATCATGGCTATTCGAATAGATTAACTTCCCTGCAGGGGTGCACCACATAACCCAACACGCTCGATCCCATTTGGCCGGACACACTTTCCTAGGTCATGCCCGACCTCGAAAGATCAACACGTCGCAGCCCTACCTAGGGACAACAAAGAGGTCAGCACGCCGGTCTAAATCCTATGGCACAGGGGTCTGGGCCCATCGCCCATTGCACACCTGCACGTTGCGAGGGCGGCCGGGAGCAGACCTAGCCTATCAGGCATTCCAGTCCAATCCAGCGTGCACCGCTCAGTCGTTGACGTCACGAAGGCTTCGGCTGATACCACGACGTCGAGTGCCCATAACTGTCCCCGTGTAGATGGTTAGTGCGTATAGGCCAGTGGCCAGACTCAGATCAAATACCAAGATCTTGTTGGACGTGTTATCTTGAAATAACCGCGAACGCCGACCAGGGCCAGGCCCACCTCTCTCCTAGGTGGTCTCAACCTGCCCTTGTCGCTTCGCCACGAAGATCCACACAAAGGGCCGTTGGGACAAAGGTCCTTTTAGCCCCCAATCCGTGAATCACTCGCGGGTGCTCCACAAGCCGACCCGACTTTAGTCACCACATGTATCATGTATAAAGTATATAGTATATACCCGTGATCACCTCTTGAGTGATCACGGCCCGATAGTATAGCATGGCAGACGGACAAGAATGTAGGGCCACTGATGATAAACTAGCATCCTATACTAAGCATTAGGATTGCAGGTAAAGGTAACAATAGTAGTAGCAAGGACAGGCTATGCATCAGGATAGGATTAACGGAAAGCAGTAACATGCTAGACTACTCTAATGCAAGCAGTATAGAGGAGAGTAGGCGATATCTGGTGATCAAGGGGGGGGGGCTTGCCTGGTTGATCTGGCAAGAGAGAGGGGTCATCAACACCATAGTCGTACAGGGTAGCAGTGGCGTCGGTCTCGGTGTCTAGCAAGAGAAGAGGGGAAGAAACAATAAATATTAAGCAAACAGATGCATAGCAATGCATGACATGACAAGTATCGGTGCTAGGGGTGCCCTAACGCGGTACGAGGTGGTACCGGTGAAGGGGGAAAACATCCGGGAAAGTATCCCCGGTGTTTTGCGTTTTCGGGCAGAGGAGCCGGAGGGGGAAAGTTGCGAGTTCGATAGGTTAGGGATGTGTGGCGGACGAACGGGTAGCGTATTCGGGTTCGTCTCGTCGTTCTGAGCAACTTTCATGTTGAAAATAATTTAATCCAAGTTACGGATTAAAAGATATGATTTTCTAAAGATTTTATTAATTTCTGGGATTTAATTAATTATTTAAATTAATTCGAATTTGGATTTATGACATCAACATCATGTCATGCTGACGTCAGCAGTCAACAGGGGTTGACTGGTCAACCTGACCAGTGGGTCCCACTGGTTAGTGACACATTTTAATTAAACAATTTAATTACCCTAATTAGTATTAATTAGGGGGGTGGGCCCCACTGACATACTCTGTTAGTTAATTAATAGTAGTTAATTAGGTTAATTAATCATTAGATTAATTAATCTTAATTAGTTAATTTAATTAGAATTAATTAAGTTAATTAATCAATTAATTATTTTATTTTTATTATTTATTATTTATCCCTTTTTTTAACAGAAACGTTCTCGGGAGCGGGCCCCATTTGTCATTGGCCCAAGGGGTAGCCTTAGCGGGCGCGCGGGCTGCCGGTTATGGGTGCGGGCGCCCGAACGGGCGCGGCTGTGCGTAGGCTGCAGGATGCAGCGGGGCGACCAACAGAGGCCACCGGGTGCGCGCGGGGTGGCGCGGTTCACGCGCGGGCGCGGCTTGGCAGAGTGGCGCGGTGCGCGCGCGCCCGCGAGCGATGTGCGGTGAAGGAGCGAGAGGAGGCCCGGGGCCTCACCGCGGTCTTGTAGGGAAAAAGGTAGCAGGGCGTGGGGAGGTTGACGGGGACGACGCGGCGTTGAGGATGCAGGCCAGCGGGGAGGCGGCACGGCGTCGGTGTGGTCTTCGGGCGGCGCCGGCGAAGGGCACGACGTCGGGGGGGGGGGCTCATTCCCCTCGATCCGATCTGGATCGGGGAGGAGGGGGGAGAGCGAGTGGGGGGCGAGTGGGGCGACGTGGTGGGGTTAGGGTTTGTTTCGTGGGGGATATGGGGAATGGGGGGGGGTGGCCGGCTGGGCCTTTGCCCAGTTGGGCCGGTGGCCTGGCCAGCTGTGGCCTGGTGGGCCGAAGCCCAAGGGGTCGGGGGGTTCTTTTCTTTTATTTTTGCTTTTTGTTTTGTTCCTTTTCCTTTTCCTTTTATTTATTTTCTTTTACTGTTTTAATTCAACTTAGGCATATAAGTATTTTATAAATTTGTGTTTTCTTTACTATAATTACCTATGTAATATTTGGCACTAACCGAACATTTTTGTTTTGATGTTTGACAATATTTAAATTTTGAATTTGAAAGTTTCGAACCGACGCGAGATTAGCAACAGTAAACGAGGTGACGTGGCATCATTAGCAGAGGTTCACTGTAGCTTAAATATCCGGGCGTCACAATTCTCCTCCACTACAAGAAATCTCGTCCCGAGATTTAGGAGGTAGAAGGAAACAATGCGGGGTATTCATCACGCAGGCGGTCCTCGCGTTCCCAAGTGGCTTCATCTTCAGAATGGTGCGACCACTGGACTTTGAGGAACTTGATTGCCTTCTGACGTGTGCGGCGTTCAGCTTGGTCGAGAATGCGGACCGGATGCTCTTTATAGGAGAGGTCCTGTTGCAATTCGAGCACTTCATGATCCACTCCTCGGGTTGGATCCTTGAAGCAACGGCGGAGTTGTGACACGTGGAACACATCATGAACCTGGGAAAGGTTCAGCGGAAGCTCCAGTTGATATGCCCCTTTTCCACGCCTTTGGAGAATAGTGAAGGGACCGATATAGCGAGGAGCTAGCTTGCCCTTGATCCTGAAGCGTGAGCACCCTTCATTGGTGTAACTCGAAGATAAGCCTTTTCGCCAGGTTGATAGGCCATGTCTTGGTGATGATGGTTATACTGACTTTTCTGACGTGACTGAGCAGTCTTGAGATTCTTGTGAATAATGCGAACTTGTTCTTCAGCCTGTTGGATAATATACGGACCGAAGAGTGGACGTTCCCCAGTTTCTGACCAGTTCAGAGGGGTTCGACACTTTCGTCCATATAGCACTTCAAAGGGGGACATCTTCAGACTAGCTTGATAGCTATTATTATAAGAGAACTCGGCATATGGAAGAGATTCCTCCCATTTCTTGCCGAAGGAAATTACACAAGCTCGAAGCATGTCATCGAGAACTTGGTTGACACGTTCAACCTGTCCTTGCGACTGAGGATGAAACGCCGTACTGAACGACAGGTGAGTTCCCATAGCTTCTTGGAAACTCGCCCAAAATCTTGAAGTGAATAAGCTGCCACGGTCTGAATTGATAACCAGTGGAATACCGTGAAGTGAAACAATTCTGGACATGTAGAGAGTAGCAAGCTGACTAGCAGTGATTGACTCTTTGACCGCCAGAAAATGTGCAACTTTAGAAAGCCGGTCAATGACGACAAGAATAGCATCATTACCTTTCCGCGATTTGGGAAATCCAGTGGCGAAGTCCATTTCAACATGGTCCCATTTCCATTCAGGAATAGAGATAGGTTGCAGAGTTCCAGCAGGCCTTTGATGCTCTGCTTTGATACGGCGGCAAACGTCACACTCAGCAACATAACAAGCAATGTCCTGCTTCATATTAGACCACCAGAATCTTTGACGAATATCCTGGTACATCTTTGTACTACCAGGATGGATGGACAGAGGCGTATCATGAGCTTCTTTCATAACCCTTTTAGTCTTATCTAGGTTTTTCTTCGAACATGGTACCACTAGGCGGCCTTTGAAGTACAAGGCGCCATCATCGGCGATAGTGAAGAATGAGGGCATTCCTTCTGCCAGATGGCGTTTAATCTTATGGACTTCAGAGTCATAACCTTGAATAGTCTGTATACCAACTACAAGATCTGGTACGACAGCCAGGGTATTTAGAGAACCCTTAGTAACAACAAGAAGATTCATCTTTCGAAACTCTGGGGGAGGGGGGGGGGGGCGAGTGCTCCAGGAGGAACAATATGAAGGTTCAGCTTTCTAAATTCTTCGACAAGCGAGGGCTGAACTTTGTGAACCTGGAGGTGGTTGCAGTAAGACTTGCGGCTCAAGGCATCAGCCATTACATTAGCCTTGCCGGGGGTATAGGATATACCCACGTCAAAGTCTGCAACAGTCTCCATCCATCTCTGCTGACGGAGGTTCAGATCTGGCTGAGTAAACAGATACTTCAGACTTTGGTGGTCGGTGAAGATTTCGCAACGATTACCGAGAAGGTAATGTCGCCACTGCTTCAGTGCATGAACGACAGCAGCAAGCTCGAGGTCGTGAACTGGGTAGTTTTCTTCGTGAGGGCGCAGTTGACGAGAGGCATAAGCAATCACTCTGCGCTCTTGCATTAGGACATAGCCTAATCCTTGACGGGAAGCATCGCAGTAAATGACGAAGTCCTTCTTAGTATCAGGTGGAGCAAGCACTGGGGCAGAAGTCAACTTGGCTTTGAGTGCCTGGAAACTTTCCTGACACTTGTCTGTCCATTCGAACTTGACACCCTTATGCAACAGATTAGTTAGAGGCCTGGCAATCTTGGAGAAGTTCTCGACGAATCGACGGCAATAGCTGGCGAGACCGAGAAAACTTCGGACTTGCTTGACATTCTTCGGAGGAGTCTAATCGAGAATAGCCTGAACTCGTTCAGGGTTGACGGCAATACCATCCTTGGAGATGACATGCCCGAGATAGGTTACTTCGGGGAGCCAGAATTCACACTTGGAATACTTAGCATACAGTTGATGCTCTCGAAGCTTCTTCAGCACAAGACGAAGACGTTCAGCATGTTCTTCCTTGTTCTTGGAAAATACAAGGATATCGTCCAAATAAACCACGATGAACTTGTCGAGGTAATCCATGAATATATAGTTCATCAGACAAGAGAAGGTGGCGGGAGCATTCGTTAAGCCGAATGACATGACGTTGTACTCGTAAGACCCATACCGAGTCACGAAGGCAGTTTTTGGGATGTCCTCTTCACGAACACGGATCTGGTGGTAACCCAACCTCAAGTCGAGTTTGGAGAACACTGATGAACCAGCCAGTTGATCATAAAGATCATTGATCCGAGGAAGAGGATATTTATTCTGAATGGTAGCTTGGTTTGTAGGACGGTAGTCTTGGACTAATCGGTTTGTCCCGTCCTTCTTCTTAACAAAGAGAGAAGGTGCTCCCAAAGGAGAGCAACTTGGGCGAATGAAACCTTTGACAAGAGATTTGTCGATTTCCTCCTTAAGCTCAATGAGTTCATGTGGCGGCATTTTGTAGGGTCGTTTAGCTATAGGGGTGGTGCCGGGTTTCAAGTCGATGATGAATTCGACAGCTCTAGCAGGGGGGAATCCCTGTAAGTTCTTCTGGGAAGACGTCTTGGAATTCATGAACGACGGGAATGTTTTCAATGCCCTCAAGTGGTGCAGTGTTCAACGCATTCAAGGCATAAAGCCGTGCCTCGGCGTTCTGAACTAGATGAGCTTGGTAAGCAATTATTTCATCAGAAGGGTGTAGCAGATGGACGACCTTAGTGGCGCAAACTATAGAAGCAGTATGCGCTTTCAACCAATCCATTCCCAGAATGAGGTCGATGCTACAGGACTTCAGTACGATGGGAGAGGCAAGGAATTCCAGTCCTTCAATTTCAACGGGGATGTCGTTGCAAATCATGGAGGTCCGACATTGGCCCGCGGGAGTGTGTACTAATAGCGAAGTGTTCATGTCCTCGATTTTAATGCCATGCATGAATGCAAAATCCTCTGACATGAATGAATGTGATGCACCTGTATCAAATAAAACAGATGTTGGTGCTGAATTTACGAGGAGTGTACCCATCACAGTAGCGGGCTGGTCTAGAACTTCATTGAGATCAACGTGGTTGGCATGAACATGGCCATGAGAGTTGGCATTGTTGTTGCGGGGCTGTTTGCTTCCACGGCCAATTGCAGGATGGGCCAGTTGATTCTGGTTCTGAAAGCAGTTCCTGGCGAGGTGACCTGGTTGGCCACACTTGTAGCATAGACCATTATTGGGAGTGGGAACAGGAGCTTGGGGTGGTGGAGCTGGAAGCCTTGGCTGCCTAGTTGGTGGGGGAGGCAGACGCGGTGCAGCATAGGACTGCCTTGGAGCAGGTGCAGTTGGCTGGTACATGCTGTTGGGAATCCATATCCTACGCTTCTGCGAGGACGGTCCCGAAGATGAGCCCGTGTCACGGTTGCACCTGTGAGAGCTCTAGTGTTCCTGTAGACCAGTTTCGGCATTGATGGCCTTGTTCACCAAGGTGGCGAAATCAGCAAAGTCATGCACTAGAAGTGCGAGCTTGATATCAGCTTGAAGGCCATCATGGAACTTCTCCTGTCTGCGTGCATCAGTTGCAATGTCTTCTTCAGCATAGCGGGACAGATCCAGAAACTTCCGCTGATAAGCTTCCACAGTTTTGTTGCCCTGGGTGAGGTTGCGAAACTCGCGCTTCTTCCGGTCCATGACTCCCTGAGGAATGAAGCGAGCATGGAAGGCAGCTTGGAAGTCTGGCCAGGTGATGATTGTTCCAACTGGCAGAGTACGCCTGTGGCTGTCCCACCATTGAGCTGCGAGTCCCTTCAGGAAGAAGGAAGCAAAGGTGACATAGCTGGCAGGGGCTACATCAGTAGACTCCATCTCATAGGTGATGTCACGGAGCCAGTCATCAGCATCCAAAGGCTGAGTTGAGTTGTGGTACACAGTTGGGTTCAGGCGCATGAAATCCTGCAGAGTTACGGGGGTTGGCTGCTGGTTCATATTGGGGCGAGGAAACTGAGCCATCATATTCTCCATGAACTGGCGATTCATCTCAAGCTGTTGGATCATACCAGCCATGTACTCAGGCGGTGGTGGGGCGTTGCCACCACGACCACGACCACCTGGTCTAACCATCCTGCTAATATATAACAGGAGTAGTTCAACATTGAGAAATTGCGAGGACAAGATTCATTCATGATGAAACATGCATAATGAAAGGAACACGATAGATACTACACAGTAGTTGGCACATCTTACAAAAGTGGTCATGCATAGAGTTCGGTACACAGAGTTCAGTACATAGGCTAAGAACATCATAGGCGGCACGCAGGCTCGCGACAAATGCATCTAACACTAACAAGCAAGCCTACATCAGTCCCAGGAGGAACTGTGGAGGTACGTGTAGGCTGGCAGCTGGTAGTGACGCGAAGGGAAGACCTCCACGCGAGTAGCCTGGGGTCCGCGGATACTCTGGTGCGGAACCCAATGCGCAGGTGGCAGGAGAGGACCAAGTGCGGGAGAGTAGCCTCCCACATCTGGCCAGTCGACGCCCTGGGGCATAACGGTCCTGGCAGGTAGATCGCAGAACGTGACAGATCACCAGATCGGACAGAGGGGTGCAACAGCGTCAGAGCATGGTACAGGTGCTGATGGGTGGTGTACAACTCATGGCGAAGATCTCGGTTAGCTCTATCCAGCCCATCAGCATGCAGAACCAGGTTCTGATGGTAGAAGGGCTCTCGGGTGATAGTGGAGTAGGCAGCAGTGTAGTACCCCTCCGCACCAACATCGGATGCGATATCAATGTGCCTGAAGGGGGAGGTGTCCAACTCCTGATACTCTCCACGAAGACGTGTTAGAGCAGCATAAGCAGCATCATGGACCGCCATGCCGATAGTCACTCCAACACCATGAGCAATGTGCAGCACTGTAGTGGAGTCATACTCCCGAGAGTAGACATGGACGATGTCACGGTACTTCTCCTGGTTGAAGTCCTGATACTCCTCATAGATGGTGTACTTAGGGTGCCAGCGATAACCCAGATAGGTCATCATCTCAACCAACACAGCAGGTGATCCTGAGGCACCAATGGCCGTCGTGTGACGCACGACCTGTCTCGTGGGTTCCATCTGAAAACAAAGATGTTTCAAAGGAGTCAACTGACAGAGTGGATAATGTTCAATATACTACTCTAAAGAATAGCTAGGGCTTATCCAACTTTGGGGTGAACGTGGTCACGGGGTCCTAATGTTAAAGTTAGTAAAATCGTTTAACCCGAGTAGGAGAGAGTTCAGAGTCCCAGAGTAAGGATCGAGGAGTAAAAGATACTAATACCACCCAAATGGTGATGTGGGCCCGTAAGGAACACAACCATGTTAGTAAAAGTTTTTGTAATGTCTAGACTCGACTTCGGCCAAGGAGTGTGGAAGGGGGATTCCTATAGGCAGTCGTCTCTGATACCAACTTGTGATGCCCCCAATTCAATCGTACACTAATCATACACGCAAACGTGTACGATCAAGATCAGGGACTCACGGGAAGATATCACAACACAACTCTACAAATAAAAGGTCATACAAGCATCATATTACAAGCCAGGGGCCTCGAGGGCTCGAATACAAGAGCTTGATCATAGACGAGTCAGCGGAAGCAACAATATCTAAGTACAGATATGAGTTAAACAAGTTTGCCTTAAGAAGGCTAACACAAACTGGGATACAGATCGAAAGAGGCGCAGGCCTCCTGCCTGGGATCCTCCTAAACTACTCCTGGTCGTCGTCAGCGGGCTACACGTAGTAGTAGGCACCTCCCGAGTAGTAGTAGTCGTCATCGACGGTGGCGTCTGGCTCCTGGACTCCAATGTCTGGTCGCAGCAATCGGGTATATAAAGGGGGAAAAGAGGGAGCAAAGCAACCGTGAGTACTCATCCAAAGTACTCGCAAGCAAGGAGCTACACTACATATGTATGCAATGGTATCAAATGGAATAAGGGTATCATATGTGGACTGAACTGCAGAATGCCGGAATAAGAGGGGGATAGCTAGTCCAATCGAAGACTACGCTTCTGGTAACCTCCATCTTGCAGCAGGAGAAGAGAGTAGATGGTAAGTTCACCAAGTAGCATCGTGTAGCATAATCCTAACCGATGATCCTCCCCTCGTCACCCCGTGAGAGAGCAACCACCGGTTGTATCTCGCACTTGGAAGGGTGCGTTTTATTAAGTATCCGGTTCTAGTTGTCATAAGGTCAAAGTACAACTCCAAGTCGTCCTGTTACCGAAGATCATGACTATTCGAATAGATTAACTTCCCTGCAGGGGTGCACCACATAACCCAACACGCTCGATCCCATTTGGCCGGACACACTTCCCTGGGTCATTCCCGGCCTCGGAAGATCAACACACTACAAGAATCTTGTTAATCCATGACGGATTCATCCCGTCACAGAAGAATGCAAAACCGTCAAGGAGGGCGGTCCATGACGGATTTGGAATCTGTCATGTATACCGCGTCATAATTGGACAACTGCACCACCATGACGGATTCTGGCCGTCACCAAACAACCCATAGGCCCCTCCAGCCCGCCCCAGGCCCGGTCCTCCATGACAGACTAATCCGTCATGGATTGACATAACGTTGTACCAACATGGATCTGACATGGCATCTACGTGGACCTGACGTGGCATCCTGCATATAGCCATTGGCCTAATTATTTCTGTCTAACTAGGCCCATTATCACATTTATTTCAATAAATACAAACCATGATAGATATTCATCGAACCAGCTACAACACAACCTATTACACATATTCGAACGAGTTTTCACAACCCAATTAATTTCCATTGAACAGGGACATAATTTGACCCATTTCATAAATTTTCATTCAATAATTTCACCAAGTAAAGGTCATTTACATCCAACATCGGTTCACACACCCCTCTTACAAATTACAAGGCATTACATAAGAAATATACAACATTGTGCAGACCCTCTTAATCATCAACTTCACCTCTGCTACTCAAACTTTCTTTGCAGCCCTGACCAAGGAAACCTGTATAACAAACTTTGATTCTGTTACAAAATAGCAAGTCGATTACAACAATAGCAACAGTAGTTATGATCATCTGAACCATAATTCTAATTTAACATGATTTAAAGGTCAATCATGAGGTATAGGTAAACCTATAAGGAATACTTGTCTTTCATTAATCAACAGTAGTGTTTCATTTGCAGCAAGACAACATCAATCACTAATCACCAAACAGTTCAGAGACGTATTTTTCAGACCATGTCATCAACTAGAGTGAAAACTTATCAAGTTGGTAGCATTATATATTATTCCAAAATGTATACACAAAACTACTATGTGCATAGCAAATCTATATAGAAAAATCCTAACCACTTGCATGTTTTGAGAAAGAAAATTAGAACACATAGTTCCGTGTTATCATAGAGTAATTAGAGGAACTAAAGAGAAGCGAGAATTATCACTATTATGTAAATGATTTACATGCTGACAGTACCATAAAAGGTAAACCTTATGGAATGAAACCAGACTACTACTGTAATGTAGTGCACACAAATGTTCCAGTTTGTTACTTTCACCAATTCTTTTTCACCTGATTCCAACTGCACATATTTCAGTTTATTAGATGACTAAAATGTTTTGGCAGGTACTGAAATTATACAGAACTGGTCAACAGTTAAATACTAAGGATAACTCGACTATACTATATCCATATATCTGAGTATATGACTTGATATGCTGAAAAAAGATTTAGCCTGAATAAGATGTGATAGGAAGCACCAACTGGGAACAATAACATGATCTGTCCAAAATTATAACAAACATTAGATATTTGTAGATGGCTTACAATTTTTCCTAGTCTTGTAGGGAACTAAAATACTCAACTTCCATGCTTATACTAATGCTAATGCAAGTAGGTCAGAATCACGTGAAATACAAACCAATCAATATTTTCCATGTATTTTTCAGTCATACCCAGCAAAGCAAATAACGTCCTAGTTACAGAAAGAGGACTTGCATGCTTGTAGTCAGGTTCAGCTTCAATAGATGCAAAAGACTAGAATATATGTCTGAATGAAATTCTTATTAGTTGTTGCATTTAAGGAAGTGCTGCTCATCTTCTATGCTTGTAGTCAGGTCCTAGTTAAAGAAAGAGGGCATCCATGTTGATGATAAGTCGCAACAATTTTGTACGGTCAACCATGTTGTAAACTTGACCACCAGATCTAAAAATATATTATATACTCTACACGAAAGATGATTGCAAGAATTTTGGGAAGCTGATATAACTTAATATCAAATGAATGTACACCACATTTTCTTCTATGAATTAACTATGCTAACCCATGTAGTACTGCTATAATAGGATCGTGGCTACATGATATCTTGGTCAACAGATGTATGTATCAATCAAAACTCAAAAATATTGGAATAAAGTATCAATTGATGAGTGCATACCATTATTCCCTTGCTAGTGAGCACGCATGATTTAAGGTATTAGCTTAATTGGCCTTCAGTTTCAGGCCACCAACATCATTCAGAGTGTGCTAATGAAACAGTGGCGTTCAGATTCATGAGTTGTTGAGCTAGCTCGACTTGGACGCTTCCGTGAACTGATCACTTGTCTCGACATATTTGATGGTTGAAACCGGCAGCCAACAATCGACATCACCATCGTACGTCCACATCTCTGCTATTCCTATCAAATCAAAAACTACAAAATTACTATGTGAAACAAGCTACAATGTGCATATTAACCAAGAAAACTACCTCAGCAGAAGAAGTGAAATATATATGTATAAGTGATGTGCATATTAACCCAGAAAATCACTAACTACAAAATACTTCCTTCAATTTCCCTCACTGTACATGAACTTATTTAGGTATATACAGATGAACACGCTTCAGTCGGTTAACGCACATTCTACCAAGAAAATAAGATGGCAGGGGGAGAGGAAGATGGGATTTGGGGTGTTCACCTGGGCAAGAGAGGGCCTCCAGTGGTTCAAATATGGCAGAGGAGGTTGCCACGGGCTGCACAACCGTGCCAGAGACGGGACAGAGGAGGTTGCGGTCGCCGCCGTGCAGCCCAACGCGAGTGAGCGCATCGAGCTAGGGGGAGCCATCAGGGACGCGTAGAGGGCTCGAGGGGGCGTAGTGCGTGACAGAGCGGAACCACCGGAGATGCACCGACGATGGAAGCGAAGCCATACTAGAAACCCTAGCCACGGGCTAGGGGTCGCGGGGCGAGCGCCAGAGACCAGGAGCTGCGGATCCTGCCGGCTTGGAGGAGAGAGTGGTCAGAGACCAGCTCTTGTGTGTGCTGCGTCGTGGTGGACGTCGCCGGAATCGGCGGACGTTGGATGCGTTGTGTCGGTTCACACGAGAGAGAGATTGTTTGTGAGATGGATGGATGGGTGGAGAATGCTGCAGATCTGGAAGCTGCCTGAGGTGAGGAGGATAGGGCCGTCGGCGAGCTGTTGGAGGGAAGCAAGGAGGTGGGTTGCGGCGGCGCTGTGCGGGGGTTATGGGGAATCAGGAGGGGCTGCGGGGGAGGAAGTGAGGATGAGGGTTAGGGTTAGCTTTTTATATGTGTAAAGGTTATGCGGGCTTGGGCGGGCTTTTGGCGGGTTTGCGGGGCTGTACCAGGCCATCCATGACAGTATCCGAAAATGTCATCAAAAATTCGTCATGAATTAACAGGATTCTTGTAGTGACACGTCACAGCCCTACCTAGGCACAACAGAGAGGTCAGCACGCCGGTCTAAATCCTATGGCGCAGGGGTCTGGGCCCATCGCCCATTGCACACCTGCATGTTGCGAGGGTGGCCGGAAGCACACCTAGCCTATCAGGCGTTCTAGTCCAATCTAGCGCGCGCCGCTCAGTCGCTGACATCACGAAGGCTTCGGCTGATACCACGACGTCGAGTGCTCATAACTGTCCCCGCGTAGATGGTTAGTGTGTATAGGCCACTGGCCAGACTCAGATCAAATACCAAGATCTCGTTAGACGTGTTATCTTGAAATAACCGCGAACGCCAACCAGGGCCAGGCCCACCTCTCTCCTAGGTGGTCTCAACCTGCCCTTGTCGCTTCGCCACAAAGATCCACACAAAGGGCTGTTGGGACAAAGGTTCTTTCAGCCCCCAATCCGTGAATCACTCGCGGGTGCTCCACAAGCCGGCCCAACTTTAGTCACCACATGTATCATGTATAAAGTATATAGTATATACCCGTGATCACCTCCCGAGTGATCACGGCCCGATAGTATAGCATGGCAGACGGACAAGAATGTAGAGCCACTGATGATAAACTAGCATCCTATACTAAGCATTAGGATTGCAGGTAAAGGTAACAACAGTAGTAGCAAGGACATGCTATGCATCAGGATAGGATTAACGGAAAGCAGTAACATGCTACACTACTCTAATGCAAGCAGTATAGAGGAGAGTAGGGGATATCTGGTGATCAAGGGGGGGGGCTTGCCTGGTTGCTCTAGCAAGAGAGAGGGGTCGTCAACACCGTAGTCGTACTGGGTAGCAGTGGCGTCGGTCTCGGTGTCTAGCGAGAGACGAGGGGGAAGAAACAATAAATATTAAGCAAACAGATGCATAGCGATGCATGACATGACAAGTATCGGTGCTAGGGGTGCCCTAACGTGGTATGAGGTGGTACCGGTGAAGGGGGAAAACATCCGGGAAAGTATCCCCGGTGTTTCGCGTTTTCGGGCAGAGGAGTCGGAGAGGGAAAGTTGCGAGTTCAATAGGTTAGGGATGCGTGGCGGACGAACGGGCTACGCATCCGGGTTCGTCTCGTCATTCTAAGCAACTTTCATGTTGAAAATAATTTAATCTGAGTTACGGATTAAAAGATATGATTTTCTAAAGATTTTATTAATTTCTGGGATTTAATTAATTATTTAAATTAATTCGAATTTGGATTTATGACATCAGCATGATGTCATGCTAACGTCAGCAGTTAACAGGGGTTGACTGGTCAACCTGACCAGTGGGTCCCACTGGTCAGTGACACATTTTAATTAAACAATTTAATTACCCTAATTAGTATTAATTAGGGGGGTGGGCCCCACTAACATACTCTGCTAGTTAATTAGGTTAATTAATCATTAGATTAATTAATCTTAATTAGTTAATTTAATCAGAATTAATTAAGTTAATTAATTATTTTATTTTTATTATTTATTATTTATCCCTTTTTTAACAGAAACGTTCTCAGGGGCGGGCCCCATTTGTCATTGGCCCAGGGGGTAGCCTTAGTGGGCGCGCGAGCTGCCGGTTATGGGCACGGCTGTGCATAGGCTACAGGATGCAGCAGGGCGGCCAGCAGAGGCCACGGGGTGCGCGCGGGGTGGCGCGGTTCGCACGCGGGCGCGGCTTGGCAGCGAGCAGAGTTAGGCGGAGCCGAGGAGAGGCCCCGGTGCGGCGCGGGGAAGGGGCCGTGGCGAGTGCGACAGGGGGGGCCGACGCGTTGGGCGTTGCCGGGGAGGTAGCAAGGCGATGCGCGGCAGGGAGGGCGCGGGGAGCGGGCGCCAGACGCAGCCGCGGGGGCAACGGCCACGGCGCGAGTGGGCAGGGGTGGTCGCGGGCGTGCAGTTGGAGGCGGGTTGTGGCGGACGCGCGCGTCGCAGTTGGGAGCTGGCGCTGGCAGATGAGGCGCGACGCGCGCTAGGTTGAGGGAGCGAGCCGGTCGCGGCCCTGGGTAGTAGCAGGCGTGGGCGAGCGGGGCATGTGCGGGAGGGGGCCCAGAGTGGCGCGGTGCGCGCTTGCCCGCGAGCGATGTGCGGCGAGGGAGCGAGAGGAGGCCGGGGGCCTCACCACGGTCCTGTAGGGAAAAAGGCAGCGGGGCGTGGGGAGGTTGACGGGGACGACGCGGCATTGAGGATGCAGGCCGGCGGGGAGGCGACACGGCGTCTGTGTGGTCTTCGGGTGGCGCCGGCAAAGGGCACGACGTCGGGGGGGGCTCGTTCCCCTTGATCCGATCTGGATCGGGGAGGAGGGGAGAGCGAGTGGGGGCGAGTGGGGCGACGGGGTGGGGTTAGGGTTTGGGTCGTGGGGGATATGGGGAATGGGGGGGGGTGGCCGGCTGGGCCTTTGCCTAGTTGGGCCGGTGGCCTGGCCGGCTGTGGCCTGGTGGGCCGAAGCCCAAGGGGCCGGGGGGGTTTATTTTATTTTTGCTTTCTGTTTTGTTCCTTTTCCTTCTATGTATTTTCTTTTACTGTTTTAATTCAACTTAGGCATATAAGTATTTTATAAATTTGTGTTTTCTTTACTATAATTACCTATGTAATATTTGGCACTAACCGAACACTTTTGTTTTGATGTTTGAAAACTTTTGATGTTTGACAATTTTAAATTTTGAATTTGAAAGTTTCAAACTGACGCGAGATTAGCACTAGTATCGAGGTGATGTGGCATCATTAGCAGAGGTTCACTGTAGCTTAAATATCCGGGCGCCACAAATAATTTTAGTGATTCGCTACAGTAGAGTATGATAAGGTTTTTGCAATGGTTTATACTATCTTATCTCACGAGTCCTTGTTGAGTTTTGTGTGGATGAAGCTTTTGAGATTTAGGGAGACCGTGATATGAGAGGAATTAAGGAGACACAAAATCTCAAGCTTGGGGATGCCCAAGGTATCCCAAGATAATATTTCAAGAAGTCTCAAGCATCTCAGCTTGGGGATGCCCCGGTTGGCATCCCACCTTTCTTCTTCAACAACTATCGGTTAGTTTCGGTTGATCCTAAGTTTTTGCTTCTTCACATGATGTTTGTCATTCTTAGAATGTCATTTTATTTTGCTTTGCTTGTTGTTTGAATAAAATAACAAGATCTGAAATTATTAAATGTTAGAGAGTCTTCACATAGTTGCATAATTATTCGACTACTCATTGATCTTCACTTAAATCTCTCGGAGTAGTTTGTCATTTGCTCTAGTACTTCACTTATATCTTTTAGAGCATGGTGGTAGTTTTATTTTGAAGAAATAGATGAACTCTCATGCTTCACTTAGATTATTTTGAGAGTCTTAAATAGCATGGTAATTTTCTTAAAATCCTAATATGCTAGGTATTCAAGAATAATAAAATTCTCTTATGAGTGTGTTGAATACTAAGACAAGTTTGATGCTTGATGATTGTTTTGAGATATGGAGATGGTGATATTAGAGTCATGCTAGTTGAGTAGTTGTGAATTCGAGAAATACTTGTGTTGAAGTTTGTGATTCCTGTAGCATGCACGTATGGTGAACCGTTATGTGATGAAGTCGGAGCATGATTTATTTATTGATTGTCTTCCTTATGAGTGGCGGTCGGGGATGAGCGATGGTCTTTTCCTACCAATCTATCCCCCTAGGAGCATGCGTGTAGTACTTTGTTTCGATAACTAATAGATTTTTGCAATAAGTATGTGAGTTCTTTATGACTAATGTTGAGTCCATGGATTATACGCACTCTCACCCTTCCACCATTGCTAGCCTCTCTAATACCGCGCACCTTTCGCCAGTATCATAAACCCACCATATACCTTCCTCAAAACAGCCACCATACCTACCTATCATGGCATTTCCATAGCCATTCCGAGATATATTGCCATGCAACTTTCCACCGTTCCGTTATTATGACACGCTTCATCATTGTCATATTGCTTTGCATGATCATGTAGTTGACATCGTATTTGTTGCAAGGCCACCGTTCATAATTCTTCCATACATGTCACTCATGAGTCATTGCACATCCCGGTACACCGCCGGAGGCATTCATATAGAGTCCTATCTCGTCCTAAGTATCGAGTTGTAATTCTTGAGTTGTAAGAAAAATAAAAGTGTGATGATCATCATTATTAGAGCACTGTCCCAGTGAGGAAAGGATGATGGAGACTATGATTCCCCCATAAGTCGGGATGAGACTCCAGACGAAAAATAAATAAAAGAGGCCAAAGAAGCCCAAAAAAAGAGAAAAGAGGCCATAAAAAAGAAAAGGCCCAAATAAAAAAATATTAAAAAATGAGAGAAAAAGAGAGACGGGACAATGTTACTATCCTTTTACCACACTTGTGTTTCAAAATAGCACCATGATCTTCATGATAGAGAGTCTCCTATGTTGTCACTTTCATATACTAGTGGGAATCTTTCATTATAGAACTTGGCTTTTATATTCCAATGATGGGCTTCCTCAAAATGCCCTAGGTCTTTGTGAGC
The DNA here is from genome assembly GCF_056163025.1 of Triticum urartu. NCBI lineage: Eukaryota > Viridiplantae > Streptophyta > Magnoliopsida > Poales > Poaceae > Triticum > Triticum urartu. The sequence goes on from NC_141873.1 coordinate 333,347,635, forward strand.
AAGCGAGTTGGATGCACACCCACTAGTTTCTTTTGTTGAGCTTTCATACACTTATAGCTCTAGTGCATCCGTTGCATGGCAATCCCTACTCACTCACATTGATATCTATTGATGGACATCTTCATAGCCCATTGATACGCCTAGTTGATGTGAGACTATCTTCTCCCTTTTGTCTTCTCCACAACCACCATTCTATTCCACCTATAGTGCTATATCCATGGCTCACGCTCATATATTGAGTGAAGATTGAAAAAGTTTGAGAACATCAACAGTATGAAACAATTGCTTGGCTTGTCATCGGGGTTTTGCATGATTTAAATATTTTGTGTGGTGAAGATGGAGCATAGCCAGACTATATGATTTTGTAGGGTTAGCTTTCTTTGGCCATGTTATTTTGAGAAGACATGATTGCTTTGTTAGTATGCTTGAAGTATTATTATTTTTATGTCAATATTAAACATTTGTCTTGAATCTTATCGATCTGAATATTCATACCACAATTAAGAAGAATTACATTAAAATTATGTCAAGTAGCACTCTGCATCAAAAATTCTGTTTTTATCATTTACCTACTCGAGGACGAGCAGGAATTAAGCTTGGGGATGCTGATACGTCTCCAACGTATCTATAATTTTTGATTGCTCCATGCTATATTATCTACTGTTTTGAATGTTTATGGGCTTTATTATACACTTTTATATCATTTTTGGGACTAACCTATTAACCCAGAGCCCAGTGCCAGTTTCTGTTTTTACCCTGTTTTAGGGTTTCGAAGAAAAGGAAAATCAAACGGAGTCCAATTGACCTGAAACTTCACGGAACTCATTTTTGGAAGGAAACAAGCCCAGAAGACTTGGAGTGCATGTCAGGGGTCCTGTGAGGAGGCCACGAGGCAGGGGCACGCCCACCCCCTGGGCGCGCCCTCCACCCTCGTGAGCCCCTCGTGCCCCCCTGACGTACTTCTTCCGCCTATATATCTCCATATACCCTAAAAACATCCGGGAGCACAATAGATCGGGAGTTCCACCGCCAGAAGCCTCCGTAGCCACAGAAAACCAATCTAGACTCATTCCGGCACCCTGCCGGAGGGGCAATCCCTCTCCGGTGGCCATCTTCATCATCCCGGTGCTCTCCATGACGAGGAGGGAGTAGTTCTCCCTCGGGGCTGAGGGTATGTACCAGTAGCTATGTGTTTGATCTCTCTCTCTCTCTCGTGTTCTTGAGATGATACGATCTTGATGTATCGTGAGCTTTGCTATTATATTTGGATCCTATGATGTTTCTTCCCTCCTCTACTCTCTTGTAATTAATTGAGTTTCCCCTGTTAAGTTATCTTATCGGATTGAGTCTTTAAAGATTTGAGAACACTTGATGTATATCTTGCCATGGATATCTGTGGTGATAATGGGATATCACGTGATTCACTTGATGTATGTTTTGGTGACCAACTTGCGGGTTCCGCCCATGAACCTATGCATAGGGGTTGGCACACGTTTTCGTCGTGATTCTCTGGTAGAAACTTTGGGGCACTCTTTGAGGTCCTTTGTGTTGGTTGAATAGATGAATCTGAGATTGTGTGATGCATACATATAATCATACCCACGGATACTTGAGGTGACATTAGGGTTTTGGTTGATTTGTGTCTTAAGGTGTTATTCTAGTACGAACTCTAGGGTTGTTTGTGACACTTATAGGAATAGCCCAACGGATTGATTGGAAAGAATAACTTTGAGGTGGTTTCGTACCCTACCATAATCTCTTCGTTCGTTCTCCGCTATTAGTGACTTTGGAGTGACTCTTTGTTGCATGTTGAGGGATAGTTTTATGATCCAATTATGCTATTATTGTTGAGGGAACTTGCACTAGCGAAAGTATGAACCCTAGCCTTGTTTCAACGCATTGCAATACCGTTTACGCTCACTTTTATCATTAGTTACCTTGCTGTTTTTATAATTTCAGATTACAAATACCTTTATCTACTATCCATATACCAGTTGTTTCACCATCTCTTCGCCGAACTAGTGCACCTATACAATTTACCATTGTATTGGGTGTGTTGGGGACACAAGAGACTCTTTGTTATTTGGTTGCAGGATTGCTTGAGAGAGACCATCTTCATCCTACGCCTCCCACGGATTGATAAACCTTAGGTCATCCACTTGAGGGAAATTTGCTACTGTCCTACAAATCTCTGCACTTGGAGGCCCAACAACGTCTACAAGAAGAAGGTTGTGTAGTAGACATCACCAGACCATTCCTCTACTCACCCACACCTCCTGTTATTTTCTGGCGACGGCAGCCGGACCAGTAAACCCTCGTACTCCCCACCACGTGGGCAACCATTGCCGAGTCTTCCCCGGCTCCGTGTCGTTCCCTTCCAAGGCCTTGCCGTTGTCCACCGCCATGGTGCTCTCGGTGCGGCCTGGTCAACTTGGTCAACGAATGACATCCATCGGCCGTGGACTGTATGCGCAAAATAATGATTCCTCCACCTGACAACTGGGACCCACCGGAAGGGCCTCTGTATTTCGCGAAAAAACGTTCCCCCGCTGACATGTCGGACCCACCAGCTATATCTTCACACGCAAGGAAGTGCCTCCTTATTACGCACAAAAAAATGAATACCCCCTGCTAGCTGGGACCCACCATAGTGGGAGGATGACTTGTGGCCAACAAAGTTGACGGGGACGGAGGGCTTTGTCAACTTAGTCAATATGAAGATTGTAGCTCCAGTGACCGTACGATGTCCATCCAACGGCCGTAGTGCTTCTTCAACCTCTGGTCTTCTTGCTCCAGCCGCCCAAAGCAGCACCAGTCGTGCCGCATGCTCCTGCCTCCCGTGGCCGGCTGTGCTGCTACGGAGGCCTCACCGCCCCTACTATTCCCACCGCTGGCCAGGCCCTGCGGTGAAGGCAGCCTCACACCGCAGCCGAACCAGTGAACCCTCGTACTCCTCTCCGCGCGGGCTTCCACTGTTGCGTCTTCCCCGGCTCCGTGTCGTCCCCTTCCTAGGCCTCGCCGTCGTCCACCGCCGTGGTGCTCTCCGCGCGGCGTGTTCAGCGTGGTCAAGGAACGACTTCCATCAGAAGAGTACTGTACGTGGAGAGGCTGACAGCTGGGTCCACGGCCACAGCCCAGTTTTTTTGTGATTTGCCAAGTAAGTCGCTTTGTCAGGCCTGTTGGGCTGCAAATCTTTCAAGACGAGGAGAGCTTTCATTCGGCTGGCCAAGAAAATGGCCCATCAGTAATGAGAAATGGGTTGTACATTTTTAAAACACATCAAACCAGCAATTAGTTTCAAATATCTTTTTTTTCATTTCAAGATTTTAAATTACATTAATTTTTATGCGTGGAGAATTTGTTGGATTTTATATTGATATACATTTATTTTTAAAATCAGTTTGAATGTGAGTCGAAATTTCCGGATTAAAAACAGTTCGGACCGCACCGAAATATGCAACATTTCGTATATTTTTTTAACCGTGGCCACAATTTGGGCTATAATGCTAAAAAAAGAATATGGGCTCCAAAAAAACCTTAAGAATTAGCAAATGGGCTGAAAATTATTAGAAATAATGGCAGATGGGTTGTATGCTGTTTTCCACAGATTTGAGGCTTTCCTAAAAAAAGGTTGACGCACAAGCAGTGACTGTTGGATGTCCATCCAACGGCCGCCGTGCATCTTCAATCTCTGCTCTTCCTACTCTAGCCACTCAAACAAGCGCCGGCGGGACTGCCTGCTCCCTCCTCCCCACGGTCGGCTGTGCTGCCGCGCAGGCCTCACCGCCCCACAGTACTCCCATCGCTGGCCTAGCCATCCCTCTACTCACCCACACCTGCTGTTATTCTCCAGCAACGGCAGACGAACCAGAAAACCCTCGTACAGTCGTACTCCCCTCCGCGTAGGAAACAACTGCCGAGTCTTCCCTGCCTCCGTGTTGTTCCCTTCCTAGGCCTCGCCGTCGTCCACCGCCCTGGTGCTCTCGGTGCGGCCTGGTCAACGTGGTCAACGACCGACATGCATCTGAAGTGGACTGTACGTGGAGAGGCCGACAGCTGGGTCCACGGCCGCACGCAAGGAAATGCCTCCTTATTACGCGCAAAATAATTATTCCTCCACCTGAAATTAGGGACCCATCAAAAGGGCCTCTGTATTTCGCGAAAAAAACGTTACCGCCGCTGACAGCTCGGACCCACCAGCTATATCTTCGCATGCAAGGAAGTGCCTCCTTATTACGCACAAAAAAAATCAATACTCCCGCTGTTAGCTGGGACCCAGTATAGTGGCAGGCTGACTTGTGGGCCTACTAAGTTGACGGGGATGGAGGGCTTTGTCAACTTAGTCAATATGCACAATTCTAGCTCCAGTGACCGTACGATGTCCATCCAACGGACGTAGTGCTTCTTCAATCTCTGGTCTTCTTGCTCTAGCCGCCCAAACCAGCGCCGGTCGTGCCTCATGCTCCTGCCTCCCGTAGCCGGCTGCGATGCGGCGGAGGCCTCACCGCACCCTACTACTCCCACCGCTGGCCAGGCCATCCCTCTACTCACCCACACCCCCTGTTACTCTACGGCGACGACAGCCTCACACCGCAGCGAACCAGTGCCCTCGTACTCCTCTATGCATGGGCATCCACTGCCGCGTCTTCCCCGGCTCCGCGTCGTCCCCTTCCTAGGCCTCACCGTCGTCCACCGCACTGGTGCTCTTGGCACGGCGTGGTCAACGTGGTCAAGGAACGACTTCCATCAGACGTGGACTGTACGTGGAGAGGCTGACAGCTGGGTCCATGGCCGCAGCAAGGAAGTGCCTCCTTATTACATGCAAAATAATTATTCCTCCACCTGACAGCGGGGACCCACCAGACGGGCCACCGTATTTCGCCCCCCTGACTGCTGGGACCCACCAGCTACATCTTCACACGCAAGGAAGTGCCTGACAGTCGAGACCCACCTGGTTGAAGCATACGTAGCGTTGTCATTCTGGTCGCGAATGTGTTCGTACATATATACTGGTAGATGTAGAGGCGCGCACGTGTCGTAGTAGAGGCGGCCAGGGTGCATGAAAGAAAATATGGCCACGTATGTGTACATACGGGCGGGGTCTCGAACGCCTACTCGTGCATACGTACGGCGAGGGCTCGTTGACATGGCTGGGTCGGAACGAAGAAACAACATCGTCGTCGTGTTCATGGGGAGGCAACGGAATGCGTCGTGTTCATGGGGAGGCGACGGAACGTGTGGGAGCCAACCGGCTGGGTCGGAACGGAATGCGTGGTCTTGTTCATCGGGAGGGCTTGCACGGAATAGGCGATGGAAACGAGGCCTGGCGTACCGCACAATGGAGGAAACGGACCTCCTACGTTCGGAACGGGGTCCTGTTGATCAGGAGGGGTCTGGCGTACCGCAAAATGGAGGAAACAGACCTCCTACGGTCGAAACGGGGGTCCTGTTGATTGGGAGGGGTGTGGCGTACCACAAAACGGACGAAACGGACTTGTGTTGGAGCGCTACGGTCGAAACGGGGGTCCTGTTCATCGGGAGGGGTGTGGCGTACCGCAAAACGGAACTCCACGCGATACTGTTCATCTCCACCGTCGACCCCCTCCAGCCTCCATGAGCTACTGTTCATCCACCGTTGACCTCCTCCAGCCTCCGCCTGCGACTGTTCATCCACGGGCTCCTGTTCATCCAACCTCCACCGCGCGCTACTCCACCGGCTACTGTTCAACCAGCCCTCTCCACGGGCTCCTGTTCAACCACCCCTCCACCGTCTACTGTTCATCCTGCCCTCCACCGTCTACTGTTCATCCTGCCCTCCACGGGATGGTCCTGTTCATCCAGCCCCAACCGGCTCGATCGATCGGGGTCCTGTTCATCTAGAGGCAACACCACGGGGTCCTGTTCATCCACCCCTACTGGGAACTGTTCATCCAACCCCCCTCCCAACGCTCACTGTTCATCCGGAGGCCGCATCGATCGGCTTCAGTTAGCAGCAGTAGCGAAGGAATCGCTCGATCGGGTTCAGTTAACAGCCATCGGTCGATCGCTCGGGTTCAGTAACGCGTAGCCTGCAGTGCAATCGCTCGGGTTCAGTTAGAGCCCAACGCCTCGCTCGGGTTCAGTTAGAGCCAACGCCTCGCACACACGCGCGTACGTGTACGAGAGAAACGCGCATGGCTCGGCCCCCGACCTCCCACCGTAACCGGGAACTCCCCGAAATTTTCCTCCCCCTCGCTTCTACCACGGTTTTTTCCGTCATGGACGGCCCAAAGAATGTCATGCAGCTGCGTCTCCGGCCCGCCCAGGACGAAAAGCCCATTTTCTGTCATGATTTTTTGTCATAGAAGTAGGAGCCCACCACATCTATGATGATACCGGGTTTTGTCACAATTATCGTCATAGAAGTGTCATATGTATGACAGGAAAAAAATCCGTTCGACCCAAAATGTCACGGATGTGTCTTTTTTTTGTAGTGAAGCATACTAACAAAGCAATCATGTCTTCTCAAAATAGCATGGCCAAATAAAGCTATCCCTACAAAATTATATATGCTGGCTATGCTCTATCTTCACCACACAAAATATTTAAATCATGCACAACCCCGATGACAAGCCAAGCAATTGTTTCATACTTTTGGTGTTCTCAAACTTTTTCAATCTTCACGCAATACATGAGCGTGAGCCATGGATATAGCACTATAGGTGCAATAGAATGGTGGTTGTGGAGAAGACAAAAAGGAGAAGATAGTCTCACATCAACTAGGCATATCAACGGGCTATGGAGATGCCCATCAATAGATATCAATGTGAGTGAGTAGGGATTGCCATGCAACGGATGCGCTAGAGCTATAAGTGTATGAAAGCTCAAAAAGAAACTAAGTGGATGTGCATCCAACTCGCTTGCTCATGAAGACTTAGGGAATTCTGAGGAACCCCATCATTGGAATATACAAGCCAAGTTCTCAAATGAAAGATTCCCACTAGTATATGAAAGTGACAACGTAAGAGACTCTCTATCATGAAGATCATGGTGCTACTTTGGAGCACAAGTGTGGTAAAAGGATAGTAGCATTGCCCCTTCTCTCTTTTTCTCTCAATTTTTGGGCCTTCTCTTTTTTTGGCCTTTCTCTCTCTTTTTTTTTCGTCCGGAGTCTCATCCCGACTTGTGGGGGAATCATAGTCTCCATCATCCTTTCCTCACTTGGTACAATGATCTAATAATGATGATCATCACACTTTTATTTAATTACAACTCAAGAATTACAACTCGATACTTAGAACAAGATATGACTCTATATGAATGCCTCCGGCGGTGTACCGGGATGTGCAATGACTCATGAGTGACATGTATGAAAGAATTATGAACGGTGACTTTGCCACAAATACGATGTCAACTACATGATCATGCATAGCAATATGACAATGATGAAGCGTGTCATAATAAGGAACGGTGGAAAGTTGCATGGCAATATATCTCGGAATGGCTATGGAAATGAAGGAAATATGCCCTAGAGGCAATAATAAAGTTATTATTTATTTCCTTGTTTCATGATAAATGTTTATTATTCATGCTAGAATTGTATTGACCAGAAACATAATACATGTGTGAATACATAGACAAACATAGTGTCACTAGTATGCCTCTACTTGACTAGCTCGTTAATCAAAGATGGTTAAGTTTCCTAACCATAGACATGAGTTGTCATTTGATTAACGGGATCACATCATTAGGAGAATGATGTGATTGACTTGACCCATTCCGTTAGCTTAGCACTTGATCATTTAGTATGTTGCTATTGCTTTCTTCACGACTTATACATGTTCCTATGACTATGAAATTATGCAACTCCCGTTTACCGGAGGAACACCTTCTATGCCACCAAACGTCACAACGTAACTGGGTGATTATAAAGGTGCTCTACAGGTGTCTCCGAAGGTACTTGTTGAGTTGGCGTATTTCAAGATTAGTATTTGTCACTCCGATCGTCGAAGAGGTATCTCTGGGCCCACTCGGTAATACACATCACTATAAGCCTTGCAAGCATTGTAACAAATGAGTTAGTTGCGGGATGATGTATTACGGAACGAGTAAATAGGCTTGCTGGTAACGAGATTGAACTAGGTATTGAAATACTGACGATCGAATCTCAGGCAAGTAACATACCGATGACAAAGGGAACAACGTATGTTGTTATGCGGTTTGACCAATAAAAATCTTTGTAGAATATGTAGGAGCCAATATGAGCATCTAGGTTCCGCTATTGGTTATTGATCGGAGACGTGTCTCGGTCATGTCTACATAGTTCTCGAACCCGTAGGGTCTGCACGCTTAACGTTCGGTGATGATTTGTATTATGAGTTTATGTGTTTTGATGTACCGAAGGTAGTTCGGAGTCCTGGATGAGATCGGGGACATGACGAGGAGTCTCAAAATGGTTGAGACATAAAGATCGATATATTGGGCGACTATATTTGGACATCGGAAAGGTTCCGAGTGATTCGGGTATTTTTCGGAGTACCGGATAGTTACGGGGATTCGCTGGGGAGTATATGGGCCTTATTAAGCTTTAGGGGAAAGAGAGAGGAGAGGCTGCGCCCCCCCAATGCTTAGTCCGAATTGGACTAGGGGGAGGGGCGGTGCCCCCTCCTTCCTTCTCTTCTCTTTTCCCTTTCCTTCTCTCCTACTCCTACTACTTGGAAGGGCCCCTAGTTCTACTAAGAAAGGGGGAATCCTACTCCCGACGGGAGTAGGACTCCCCTAGGGCGCGCCATAGAGAGGGCCGGCCCTCCCCCTCCTCAACTCCTTTATATACGGGGAGGGGCACCCCTTGGAGACACAACAATTGATCATTGATTTTTTTAGCCGTGTGCGGTGCCCCCCTCCACCATAATCCACCTCGGTCATATCATAAAGGTGCTTAGGTGAAGCCCTACGTCGGTAGCATCATCATCACCATCATCACACCGTCGTGCTGACGGAACTCTCCCTCTAAGCTCTGCTATATCGGAGTTCGTGGGACGTCATCGAGCTGAACGTGTGTAGGATCGAAAGTATGTCTAGAGGGGGGGTGATTAGACTACTTGACCAAATAAAAATCTAGCCTTTTCCCAATTTTAGTTCTTGGCAGATTTTAGCTATCTTAGTACAAGTCAAGCAATCTCCACACAATTCAAGCAAGCATGCAAAAGAGTATATGAGCAGCGGAAAGTAAAGCATGCAACTTGCAAGAATGTAATGGGAAGGGTTTGGAGGATTCAAACACAATTGGATACACGGATGTTTTTGTCATGGTTCCGATAGGTGGTGCTATCATACATCCACGTTGATGGAGACTTCAACCCACGGAGGGTAACGGTTGGCGAGTCCACGGAGGGCTCCACCCACGAAGGGTCCACGAAGAAGCAACCTTGTCTATTCCATCACGGCCGTCGCCCACGAAGGACTTGCCTCACTAGCGGTAGATCTTCACGAAGTAGGCGATCTCCTTGCCCTTACAAACTCCTTGGTTCAACTCCACAATCTTTTCGGAGGCTCCCAAGTGACACCTAGCCAATCTAGGAGACACCACTCTCCAAGAAGTAACAAATGGTGTGTTGATGATGAACTCCTTGCTCTTTTGCTTCAAATGATAGTCTCCCCAACACTCAACTCTCTCTCACAGGATTTGGATTTGGTGGAAAGAATATTTGAGTGGAAAGCAACTTGGGGAAGGCTAGAGATCAAGATTCATATGGTTGGAATGGAATATCTTGACCTCAACACAGGTGTAGGTGGTTCTCTCTCAGAAAATGTGTATTGGAAGTGTAGGTATGTTCTGATGGCTCTCTCAACGAATGAAGAGTGGGTGGAGGGGTATATATAGCCTCCACACAAAATCTAACCGTTACACACAATTTGCCAAACTCGGTGGGACCGAATGGTTAAACTCGGTCGGACCGATTCAGCAAACCTAGTGACCGTTAGGATTTTCGGTGGGACTGAGATGCAACTCGGTAGGACCGATATGGTTAGGGTTAGGGTATAACGTAATCTCGGTATGACCGATTATACAAACTCGGTAGGACCGACTTTGGTAATAAGCTAACCAGAGAGTTGGTCAGGTAAAATCGGTGGGACCGATTCGCTCATCTCGGTGAGACCGAAGTGTTACAAAAGGGAAACAGAGAGTTTACATTACAATCTCGGTGGGACTGATCGCTCATCTCGGTAAGACCGAAACGTTACGAAGGGAAACAGAGAGTTTACAATCCCATCTCGGTGAGGCCGAGATCCCTATCGGTGAGACCGATTTGCCTAGGGTTTGTGGCAGTGGCTATGACATTTGAAACTCGGTGGCGCCGAATAGAAAGAATCGGTGGGGCCGAGTTTGACTTTTGGTTTAGGTCATATGTGGGTGTGGGAAGGTAGTTGAGGGTTTTGGAGCATATCACTAAGCATTTTGAGCAAGCAAGCCATTAAGCAACACCTCATCCCTGCTTGATAGTATTGGCTTTTCCTATAGACTCAATGTGATCTTGGATCACTAAAATATAAAATGTAGAGTCTTGAGCTTCAAGCTTGAGCCAAACTTTTTGTCCTTAGATTTTTGAGGGATCCACTTTCCACATCCATGCCATGCCATTCATTGAGCTTTTCCTGAAATATTAATCTTGGAATAATGTTAGCTCAATGAGCTATATGTTGTAAGGAATTACCAAAACCACCCAGGGATAGTTGTACTTTCAACGTGTGCTGAACTCGGAGGTGTCATGCATTCGGTACTTGGATCAGTCGGATCGTGAAGACGTACGACTACATCAACCGCGTTGTGCTAACGCTTCCGCTTACGGTCTACGAGGGTACATGGATGATACTCTTCCCTCTCGTTGCTATACATCACCATGATCTTGCGTGTGCGTAGGAATTTTTTTGAAATTGCTACGTTCCCCAACAGTGGTATCAGAGCCAAGTTTATGCGTAGATGTTATATGCACGAGTAGAATACAAGTGAGTTGTGGGGAATATAAGTCATACTGCTTACGAGCATGTCATACTTTGGTTCGGCTGTATTGTTGGATGAAGCGCCCCGGACCGACATTACACGTATGCTTACGCGATACTGGTTCTACCGATGTGCTTTGCACACAGGTGGCTGGCGGGTGTCAGTTTCTCCAACTTTAGTTGAACCGAGTGTGGCTACGCCCGGTCCTTGTGAAGGTTAAAACAACACTAACTTGACAAACTATCATTGTGGTTTTGATGCGTAGCTAAGAACAGTTCTTGCTCAGCCCATAGCAGCCACGTAAAACTTGCAACAACAAAGTAGAGGACGTCTAACTTGTTTTTGCAGGGCATGTTGTGATGTGATATGGTCAAGACGTGATGAAATATAAATTGTTGTATGAGATGATCATGTTGTGTTAAAGTTATCGGCTACTGGCAGGAGCCTTATGGTTGTCTCTTTATTTGCATAAGATGCAAGTGCTATGTAATTGCGTTACTTTATCGCTATGCGATAGCAATAGTTGCAAAAGCAATAGTTGGCGAGACAACCATGTGACGACACATTGATAGAGATCAAGATGATGGAGATCATGGTGTCATGCCGGTGACGATAGAGATCATGACGGTACTTTGGAGATGGAGATCAAAGGCGCAAGATGATCATGGCCATATCATGTCACATATTTTGATTGCATATGATATTTATCCTTTATGCATCTTATTTTGCTTACTTCGGCGGCAGCATTATAAGATGATCTCTCACTAAATTTCATGGTATAAGTGTTCTCCCTGAGTATGCACTGTCGCGACAGTTCTTCATGCTGAGACACCACGTGATGATCGGATGTGATAAGCTCTATGTTCAAATACAATGAGTGCAAGACAGTTTTGCACACGCGGAATACTCAGGTTAAACTTGACGAGCCTAGCATATGCAGATATGGCCTCGGAACACTGGAGACCGAAAGGTCGAGCGTGAATCATATAGTAGATATGATCAACATAGTGATGTTCACCATTGAAAACTACCCCATCTCACGTGATGATCAGACATGTTTAGTTGATTTGGATCACGTGATCACTTAGATGATGTTGTAGATCAATAGCTCGCGATGTTGCTTCCCCATGTTTTATATGTTGTAACATCCCAAATTTTCAATTTGGAATGTTATACATTATAGCATCATGCATATCATATTTATTTTGCATTTTGGTTGATCCTAGAAATTCTACGCAACTTAATGACCCACGGAGAGAGTTGGGGATTTCGTTATTTTCATATTTGAGTTCTCTCAAATTTTGAGAATAGGATCATTTGATTTTATTTATTTTATCATCAATTATTTCTATTACAAAAATATGAGAGAGGGAATAAAATGACTTTCCCAAAATAAATAAATATTTAGGATTTAATAAAAAAATCAAATAAGATTTTATTTCGGAGTTTTTCGATGTTTTATTTGAATTTAGGAAAAATGTGCGTTTTTCAAAATTGCATTTAGGGCCCAAATAAATGTTCACCTTGTGCGGCTTGATTTTAGAAGCCCGTGAAAATTTATTTTGGAATTTTGGAGTCCGTTTAGTATTTCTTTTTATTTTTCTTCCGAGCGGAATAATTAAAAAAAACGAACCGACTTTGGGCCACACCCGAGCGGGACACCGCCCGGGGCAGCCTTTAAATAGCGCCGCCGCGAGCCGCCCCAGCCCTTCAGCGCCGCCTCGATCCGCGCGCGCCACCGACGATCCCGCCGCCCGAGGTTCGTCGCGCCTCGATTTTCCGTGCCAAAAAAAATTCGGCGTTCGTCGTTTTTCTTTTTTCTCGGATTAAATCCGCGATTTTTCTGATCGCGATTCCTGATCCGATTTTCGTTTTAGTTTAACTTTTCGCTCGTTTATCGGAATCAGGCGATTCAAGCGCCTAGAGTTTCGTCTCGAAACCCTCTATCCGTTTAACCAACTTAAACAAGTTTTTGTTAGTGTAAAATTTGCCCTAGATCCAGATTACTAGAATGAAGTTGTTTTCTTTCGCCGTTTGACTTTCGTTGCTTCGTTCGATTTGATTCTTTTTGCCAACCGGAGTTCTTAAGTTGAACCTTCTGGTTAGATCTCTTATTTGAGTTTTACCTGTGCATTAGATGAGTACTTATTGTATGCTTGTTTGTTTGTCTGTGATAGAATACCCGTAGTGCGCCACTTGTTACTTCGAATCGTTAGATTTCGCGGATCATCAGCAAGGCAAGTAACACTTTGATCATACCTTTTCTACTACCCAGTTTTATTGCATTAGATCAATCCTCACACATTGCATGATTAGGATCTAATTAAATTGTGGGATGGGAAGTAGATGAGGTAGTACCTATTACCTGTTTATTATCAAACCTTTGGGAGTTACTTCTACGTTTGCTTATTATGCCATGCTATGCTAGTAGACGTGGATTGGGTGAGTGAAATCCATGACAGATGTGAGATTGTTAATTAATGGTTTATCTAAGGTGGCAACTTAAACACACATCTGGGTGGATTGAGGCACCTGGGTATTCCAGGACTTGCCTGTTTTCTTTTGGACCGCCACCCAGGCTCAAAGGGATCATGAGACTATTCATACTAGAAACTTCCGTGTGCAGCCACAAGCTATTATGGGCTCTAGCATAGTTGACTAAGTCGTGCGAACTCTTACAGTGGTAGACTAGCAAATGTAGGGGATGTAGGTGGTACGGTCTACCCATCGTAAGGTGCTAGCGCTTCTGAAAGACTATGTCTCGGTCATCCGTCTTCTCAAACACCATGTAGTGCGAGAAACCAAACAGAGGCAATCGAGTCTTGTGGGGAAAAGTGCGCAAACCTCTGCAGAGTGTAATAAACTAATCATGGTTAGCCGTGTCCCCGGTTATGGACATCTTGAGTAACTAGTACTTGGATTATCATGTGAATCTCAACATGTTACACTAAATAAATTTTGTTGGATTATGTTTAATGATGATGCTTAATTGGGATTGAGAATACTGTCAACCATTCTCAATGTTTAACAACCACCATGATAGTAATTACATTTATTCCTTTGAAGTAGGGAAAAATTGGCTTTACGCAAAACTGTAACCAAAGAGCTTTCCACCAGCCAAATATGCATATAGTATAGCTGTTTCATTCCATTATTCTCTATGTGTTACCTTGCCAGCATATTCCATGTGCTGACCCGTTTTCGTGCTGCAACGTTAATGTTGCAGACTTTTCAGACGACGATTAAGGAGTTTTTAGGTCGTGGTTCTATACTCAGTGATGCCGTTGGAGTTGATGGACTCACTTATCTTCCAAGCCTTCCGCTGTTATCGTTATTAGATGGCCTTAAGCCATAATTATTGTAATAAGTTCTCTTTTGAGACACTCGATGTAATAAGTGTGTGATTGCTAATCTGCTATAAATCCTCTGAGTACTGTGTGGTGTCAGCATTACTGATCCAGGAATGACACCGGAGCACAGAGATCAGACTGTTTGAGGTCTGGTCGCTACAGAGATGGTATCAGAGCACACGCTGACTGTAGGACACGACCACTAAGCTAAAGACCTTGATCACTATTCACTCTTTTCTCTTCTGACCTCTCATCCTTTCTACTCTTTAGGATGGCGGATGCAAGGAACAAGTTCACACAACCGGATGAAGATACACCCTTTGGACGCCACTTGAAGGAAGTCACTAGATACCTGAATATAGGAGTACCAAGCTTCACGGGAACCTACAACGCCACTTTACCTGAAGAAGAGCGCTGGATGATTCAAGTTCAAGTTCCAGGAAGGACGTTCATGCCAGTCACTGAGCCCATAGACTTTTCTTTTGATGCACCAACTTGGAATCTAGGAAAGAGCATGGCAGCTCACATCGCCATTTGACGCATTGGAGAAGTCTACCACAAGGATCTCAAGGATACTATCTACCAGATTTGTGGGTGCCGAGATGAACACTGGGAGATGATCAGCACCAGGAAGGATAGATCAATCGCAGCTTTTATCCAGGAGTTAAATCAGCACATTCGACGATAGGAGAACCAGATGTGCGCCAACATGATAGATCTGAAGAAGGCTAAGACTAGAATCAAGGAACTGGAGGAAGAAATCAAGGCTACACGTGAAGATTATGAAGAGGAAATTGAAGTATTGGTGGAGAACAATGACGACCTGATCAAGAAGATTGGAATATTTATGGGAGGCCCTACGCCAGTAGATGAAGATGAAGAACCTCATGAAATTAGCCCGGAAGACTACATCTTCATCAACGGCACCGACTCGGAAGCAGATAGTAGCGATGATGACTATGTTGATGAAGCTGGAGCAGATATCATGGAGTCAACAACTAAAGAATATTTCTAGTAGACCACCTTATTAGTAGTAGTAGTCCACCATGTAAATATAGTAGTGCGAGCACTTTTGCGATAGTTAGATTGATTGTATGCCCTTGTTTGATTGATTGAAGTGAATTGTTTGCTTTTGCCTCATGTGCATATGGGTAGTGTTTTCTCTTTAGACCCCCTCTATTTTTACATCTTATCTTTTCTAAACCCTAAGATGCCTCCGAGACGTGACCCCGGATTTGCCTTTCCACCGGAGCTCACCCAGTTGATCCAGCAGCAGAACACATTGATGCAATTGCTAGTCCAGAATCAGAATCAGAATCAGGGGAACAACAACAACAACCCACCACCACCACCACCTATTGACCACTTAGCCTGTTTTCTTAGGCTGAATCCGCTGGTGTTTTCCAGTAGCACCGAGCCGATAGTAGCAGATGATTGGCTTCACAAGACAGCTAGGGAGTTGACCACAGCAGGATGCACAGATGCGGAGAAGGTGAAGTTTGTCGCACATCAGTTTGAAGGACCTGCAGCATCATGGTGGGAGAATTTCACCACCACTTTCCCTGTAGACACTGTCACATGGGACCAGTTTCAGCAGGCTTTTCGTACTGCCCATGTTTCAGCAGGAGCTATGGCCATGAAGAAGCGTGAGTTTTGCAACTTGCACCAAGGAGGACGGACAGTTGGCCAGTATGTGGAGGAATTTAATAAGCTAGCATGTTATGCCCCAGATGACGCCGCTACGGATGCAGCTAAGCAGGAGAAGTTTCTGGAAGGACTGAATGATGAGCTGAGCATGCAGTTGATGGTAGCAACTTTCAACAACTACCAGGAGTTGGTAGATCGTGCTCTTATGATTGAAGGGAAGCAGCTGCAAATTGAGAATCGTAAGAGGAAGTACGGACAAGGAAAGTACAATTCAGGAGCTCAGCAGAAGCCACATTTTACCCCTAGACCGGGAGGACATTTTCAGCATACTCATGGAGGAGGTAGCTCGCACAATCACAGTGGCACCAAGAATGGTAATGGCAACGGAGGAAGCAACGGCCAGAACCGCACCAACCCCTCAACCCCAGCCAAGAAGGACCTAAGCCAAGTCACTTGCTTTAAGTGTTCGAAGACAGGACATTATGCCAATGAATGTCCTGAATTACAAAATGGAAATAGCAATGGAAGTTCTGGGAAGAAGCCGGACCCTTTTAACAGGGGACAAGTGAACCACATTAGCATGGAGGAGGTTGAAGCTCAGCCCGATGCAGTAATAGATATGTTTTTGGTTAAGTCATTTACTACACTCGTTCTTTTTGATACTGGTGCATCGCATTCATACATCTCAAGGGGATTTGTGGATAAGTATTGATGAAGCCATGTACCTAGGGTAGGGGCACGGACCTGTCCAAAAAGCCCTACCCTAGGACATCCCTAGAAGAAGTCACCTTTCAATCGACTTGAAGGTATCCCACTCGACGGGTTCAAGACACTCGACCAAGAAGCTATCACTCGACCATGAAGCCAACCACTCGACCGCCAGGAGACCTAAAGTCACTCCGCGGGCAAACGGTCGGCTATTAAGTAGTCTTTATGGTCATTATATCACTTTATTTAGGGGCGTTACTAGTAACGCCCAACCTTAAATGTACCTTAAACCCTGCATTACTGAGGGCAGGAGGGGTCCGGCGAACTCTATATAAGCCACCCCCTCCTCGGTATGAAGGGTTCGCACCCCTATTATTCACACGCCAGTAATCCAGTCGACCGCCTCCGGGCACCGAGACGTAGGGCTGTTACTTCCTCCGCGAAGGGCCTGAACTCGTAGATCTTGGTGTGTTTACAACTTCCCAATAGCTGAGATCTAGCCTCTCCATACATACCCCCCTACATCATTGTCAGAGTTAGAACCACGACAGTTGGCGCCCACCGTGGGGCCGGAATCTTAGCACCTGATTGGAGAAGTTGCAATTTTTCCGATCCCTTTGATCATGGTTTCGTGCGGAGTTTTGGTGGAGGGCCGCGAGATCCGCCTCGGCGCGCTCACGTTCATCGCCGACGACTCCGCCTGGCTTCAGGAGGCGCCACTCGACATCGACGCGCTCCCCGTCCGCGGTGCGACGCATTTCCGCGCATGCGTTCATGGCGTCCTCCTGCGGCAGCCGTCGACCCAGTATCGGTCGGCCCCCGTATTGTCTCCCCGCTCTATCTCCCACCAGCGCAAGCGCTCCGGTCGGTCGAGACTTCAGAGGTGGGTGAGGCATGCCGTGGCTCGCCAGTCGGCCGCCCCGCAAGTCACGGCAATCGAGCCCGACGAATCCCTCTACGGCCTGTTCGACTGGCTCCGCGGAGACCGCATCCAAGTGCGACAGCAGCGACCCAGCGGCTGAGATCCTGGCGGTCGATGGAACGCACAATCCTCCCGGTTTCCCTCACGCTGATGGAGGCGCGGGTGGGGGCGACCTGTCGCATCCCCACGATGAGTATCTCCCCGAACCTCTAACGTCATTACAGCGAGAGGAGCTTCGCCGCCGGAACACGGACACACTCTGCACTCCTATCGTCGGAGAGTCCCCCGAGGCCCGGGCCTTGGAGGATGCGCGCTTGGCTTATTTGGCCGAGCGCACTCGACTGGAGAATCTCCAGTGAGCACTCGACGAGCAAGCGCGTCAGCGGGCTCCCGAGTCTAGTCGACGCCAGCTCTTCCCGCCGATGCAGGTATACCGAACCCCAGTTCAGAATTTGGCCGCCGCGGCCCGTATAGCAGAATCGATTCAGCCCTCCCAGTCGGAGGCTGGCAGGGGCTTGTTACAGATCAGAGCGTTGCTCCGGGCGGCGGGAAACCAGAATTCCGCTGTTTCTCAGTCGCGGAATAGGATCCACAGTCAATCCGTTGCAACATATACAGTCCAGTCGGCTCACAGCCCACGGTCGCCCCCGAGGCGTGAGGGATGTGGCGACCGGCATGATCAGTACAGAAGGAATGAGCAGTATGATCACCGATCCGATCATGATGATCGACGTCGAGTGCCAACCCCTCCCCCGAGGAGTGGGTCATATGCGCCTCGACATCGAGATGACAGGCACCCTCATAGCGTTGGGCAGAGGATTCCCGTCGACCCCAGGGACCCAGGCTTTGACGCGAGATCTGTCCTCATTCAAGGCTTGGTTGATAGGAACAGGGCTCATCGGGAAGGCCATAACAGAGATGCGCCCACCAGCAGCAGAATACGTGTTTCAGGGCCAGAGTGTTTCAGTCGAGCCATCAGGGCCGCGGTGATTCCTCCGAACTTTTGGTTGGCGACTGGAGTCAGCAAGTTGACCGGTGAGTCTAAGCCTGACACTTGGCTCGAAGATTACCGAGTGGCTGTACAGATTGGCGGTGGCAATGATGAGGTGGCTATGAAGCATTTGCCTCTCCTGTTAGAGGGCTCGGCCAGAGCGTGGCTGAATCAGTTAGCACCCAGCAGCATCTACACTTGGGAGGATCTCTCTCGAGTGTTTGTCACAACCTTTGAGGGAACATGCAAGCGACCCGCAGGCCTTACAGAATTGCGGTCTTGCATGCAGAAGCCGAGTGAAACTCTAAGGGATTACATCCAGAGGTGGATCACTTTGCATCACACAGTTGAGAACGTACCGGATCACCAAGCAGTTTGTGCCTTTAAAGAAGGCGTCAAGAACAGAGAGTTGAACCTGAAGTTCGATCGGACCGGAGAAATGTCCCTGAATCGGATGATGGAAATTGCCACCAAATACGCTAACGGAGAAGATGAAGATCGACTCTGGAGTGGCAAGCAGAAAACAGTCGCCCAGGAAACCGGAGGCAATTCCAGTCGGAAGCAGAAGCGGAAGGCCGAGCCAGCCGCCCCTGGGGAGGCCCTGGCCGCAACCCAGGGAAATTTCAAGGGAAAACCCAAAGGCCCCTGGAAGCCCAAGAAAGTCAAGGATCAAGATGGAAATGATGTTTTGGATCTGCCATGTCACATCCACACCAAGAAAGATGAAGATGGTAATTTCATTTACCCAAAGCATACCACTCGACAGTGCCGGCTCCTGATCCAGCAGTTTCCGGGCAAACAGCCCAAAGATAAGGAAAAAGAGTCGGACAGAGTCGAGGACAAGGAAGATAGCGACGACGGATACCCCCAAATCAATTCCACCCTGATGATTTTTGCTGATGTCGAAAGCAAAAGTCGACTGAAAGTCATTAACCGTGAGGTGAATATGGTTGCTCCGGCGACACCCAGTTATCTGAAGTGGTCTCAGACTGCCATCACATTCGACCAGTCCGATCACCCTACGCACATTGCCACCCCTGGGAGGGAAGCTTTGGTGGTCGACCCAGTTGTCGAAGGCACTCGACTGACCAAAGTCCTGATGGATGGTGGCAGTGGCCTGAACATATTGTATGCTAAACATTGAAAGGGATGGGCATTCCGATGTCCAGGCTCAGTGCCAGCAACATGAGCTTCCATGGAGTCATTCCTGGAAAGAAAGCCGAGTCACTCGGCCAGATTGCTCTCGACGTGGTTTTCGGTGATTCAAAGAATTACCGCAGGGAAAAGTTGACATTTGAGGTTGTGGACTTCCAAAGTGCTTATCATGCTATTCTGGGCCGGCCAGCTTATGCACTCTTCATGGCTCGACCATGCTACGTGTATCTCAAGTTGAAGATGCCCGGCCCCAGAGGTGTGATCACCGTTACCGGTAATCGGAAGAAAGCAGAAGAGTGTTTTCAGAAAGGATCGAAGATTGCTGACGCTCAGATGGCAGTTGTTGAGCTACGAGAGTACTAGAAGACTGCTGATCCGAGTGAATTGCTACGAGCCAAGAAGCCTGCTTCAGAATCTGCTTTTTAGTCGTCCGGTGAAACTAAGCCAGCTCACATTCACCCGACCGACCCCGACGCTGCTCCGACTCACATCTCGACGACGCTCGACTCCAAATAGGAAGAAGCGCTCATCTAGTTCCTCCGTGAGAACTGGGACGTCTTCGCATGGAAGCCTTCTGACATGCCTGGAGTTCCCAGGGGGCTGGCTGAGCACCGTCTACGAGTCGACCCGAAGTTCAAGCCTGTGAAAGAACATCTTCGACGGTCCGCCGTCCAGAAGAGGAAAGCTATTGGCGAGGAGGTGGCTCGGCTCTTAGCAGCGGAGTTCATCCGAGAGATTTACCACTCCGAGTTGCTCGCCAATGTAGTCATGGTCCCCAAAAAGGACAAGTCACTTCGCATGTGCATTGACTTTAAACACATCAATCGGGCCTGCCCGAAAGATCATTTCCCTCTCCGCCGCATCGACCAGGTAGTGGACTCGACCGCGGGGTGTGAGCGTTTGTCTTTTCTAGATGCTTATTCAGGGTACCATCAGATCCGTCTGTATGGACCCGACGAGATCAAAACGGCTTTCATCACCCCATTTGGGTGCTTCTGTTATGTCACCATGCCCTTCGGCCTCAAGAATGCTGGAGCCACGTTCATGAGGATGATTCAGAAGTGTTTACTCACTCAGATCAGTCAGAACATAGAAGCATACATGGATGATATTGTGGTTAAGTCACAGAAAGGTTTCGACCTACTGACTGACCTTGCCGAAACCTTTGCTAACCTCAAGGGATACGATATCAAGCTCAATCCATCAAAGTGCACATTCGGAGTTCTAGGTGGAAAGTTACTCGGTTTTCTCGTTTCCGAACGAGGAATCGACGCCAATCCCAAGAAAGTTGGCACCATACTCCGGATGAAGCGCCCTGTGCGTGTACACGATGTTCAGAAACTTACAGGTTGCTTGGCCGCTCTAAGTCGATTCATTTCTCGTCTCGGTGAAAAGGCGTTGCCTCTTTACCGACTGATGAAGAAGTCTGACAAGTTTGAGTGGACTCCAGAAGCTGACGCAGCGTTTGCAGAGCTCAAAGCTCTGCTCTCCACCCAGCCGGTGCTTGCTGCCCCAATCAGTAAAGAGCCTCTGCTGCTGTACATTGCGGCCACTGGACAAGTTGTCAGTACAGTACTCACGGTCGAGCGGGAAGAAGAAGGAAAGGCCTTTAGAGTTCAGCGCCCAGTATATTATGTGTCTGAAGTTTTGACCCCTTCGAAGCAAAGATATCCCCATTACCAGAAGCTTGTATATGGGATCTACATGACCACGAAGAAGGTTGCACACTACTTCTCTGACCATTCCATTACAGTCATCAGCGGCGCTCCACTGTCAGAGATCTTGCACAACAGGGATGCAACTGGTCGAGTGGCTAAGTGGGCAATTGAACTCCTCCCCCTAGATATCAAGTTTGAAGCAAAGAAGGCTATCAAGTCCCAAGCAATTGCAGATTTCGTCGCCGAGTGGATTGAACAGCAACTCCCGACTCAAGTTCACTCGGAGCACTGGACCATGTTCTTCGATGGATCTAAGATGCTGAACGGTTCCGGTGCTGGGGTAGTATTGGTCTCCCCCCGAGGAGATAAGCTCAGATACGTTCTCCAGATTCACTTCGATTCCTCCAACAATGAAGCAGAATATGAAGCACTCTTGTACGGGTTGCGCATGGCCATTTCACTCGGCGTCCGGCGCCTCATGGTCTACGGTGACTCAGATTTGGTGGTTCAGGTGATGAAGGAGTGGGACGTCAGAAGCCCAGCTATGACTGGCTATTGCAACGCAGTAAGAAAGCTAGAAAAGAAATTCGAGGGGTTAGAGCTTCATCACATCCCCCGACTGAAAAATCAAGCAGCAGATGATCTGGCAAAGATAGGCTCCAAGAGAGAAGCCATTCCCAGCAATGTGCTTTCGGAGCACATCCGCTCGCCGTCAGTCCAGGAGGATCCCTTCGCAGAAGAAGCCCCGCAACGGAAAAGTGCCACAGATCCGACTGAAGTCGAAATTCCTGCTGTGGTCGACCTAGTCATGGAGGTCTTGACTATCACTCCTGACTGGACGGTACCATACATCGCATATATCTTGAGGAAAGAACTCCCGGAGGACGAGGAAGAGTCTCGACAGATCGTCCGCCGATCCAAGGCCTTCACAGTCATAAAGGGACAGTTGTATAGGGAAAGCGCGACTGGAATCGGTCAGAAATGCATAACACTAGAAGAGGGTCAGATGATCCTTAATGATATCCACCTAGGGACCTGTGGTCACCATGCGTCCTCTCGGACCATTGTGGCTAAAGCATACCAAGCAAGATTTTACTGGCCAAGAGCAAATGAGATGGCAAAAGAGATAGTCGACAAGTGTGGAGGTTGCCAGTTCTACTCCAACATGTCACACAAGCCTGCATCAGCCCTGAAGACCATTCCACTCGTCTGGCCCTTTGCTGTCTGGGGACTGGACATGGTCGGTCCACTGAAAACAGGCAGGAGCGGATTCACGCATGTGCTTGTGGCAGTCGACAAGTTCACCAAATGGATTGAAGCCAAGCCTATCAAGAATCTCGATGCTTGCACTGCTATCAGTTTCGTCAGAGGGCTGACGTTCAGATACGGGGTCCCGCATAGCATCATCACCAACAATGGGTCAAACTTCGATTCAGACAAGTTCAGAGCTTTTTGCGCCTCTCAAGGCACGCGAGTCGACTACGCGTCGGTCGTGCATCCTCAGTCGAATGGACAAGCTGAAAGAGAAAATGGTCTGATTCTCAAAGGATTGAAGCCTCGATTGATGCGTGATCTCAAGCACGCAGCAGGCGCTTGGGTCGACGAACTTCCATCGGTTTTGTGGGGGCTGAGGACCACCCCGAACCGATCGACCGGAAGAACGCCATTTTTTCTGGTTTACGGAGCCGAAGCCATCCTGCCGAGTGATCTACTTCACAATGCCCCCAGAGTCGAGCTTTATAACGAAGACGAAGCAGAGCAAGCCCGGCAAGACGCAGTCGACCTCCTAGAGGAGGAGAGGGAAATGGCTATGATCAGATCGACCATCTATCAGCAAGACTTGCGTCGATTCCATGCTAGAAATGTGAAGAGCCGAGCCTTCCAGGAAGGAGATTTGGTCCTCCGAGTGGATCAACAGAAACCACACAAACTTGCTCCTACTTGGGAAGGTCCCTTCATCATCACCAGAGTCCTCCACAATGGAGCATATCACCTCTACAATGTTGATCACCAGACCGACGAGCCACGAGCTTGGAATGCGCAACTACTCCGCCCCTTTTACACTTGAGTTCTCCCTTGGACGAGATGTAATAAGAAAAAATTTCTGCAGTTCATTTTTATCAAAGACAAGAGTGTCCCAATAATCGCTGTCACTTTTGTTTGCATACGAAATCCCCGAGTGGGTGACTTAGCCGCGAATCCGTTTCGCCTAAGTTTAAAAAATCCTACCGAGTGGAGAGCAATCCTCCCACTCGGGGGCTTAGCTGCAGTCCAGTACTCGCCTAAGTTCTCCCACTAAGAGACTTAGCTGCAGTCAGACACTCGCCTAAGTTTGAAAAAATCCTACCGACTGGAGAGCAAACCTCCCACTCGGGGGCTTAGCTGCAGTCCAGTACTCGCCTAAGTTCTCCCACTTAGAGACTTAGCTGCAGTCAGGCACTCGCCTAAGTTTGAAAAATCCTACCGAGTGGAGAGAAAACCTCCCACTCGGGGGCTTAGCTGCAGTCCAGTACTCGCCTAAGTTCTCCCACTTAGAGACTTAGCTGCAGTCAGGCACTCGCCTAAGTTTGAAAAAATCCTACCGAGTGGAGAGCAAACCTCCCACTCGGGGGCTTAGCTGCAGTCCAGTACTCGCCTAAGTTCTCCCACTTAGAGACTTAGCTGCAGTCAGGCACTCGCCTAAGTTTGAAAAAATCCTACCGAGTGGAGAGCAAACCTCCCACTCGGGGGCTTAGCTGCAGTCCAGTACTCGCCTAAGTTCTCCCACTTAGAGACTTAGCTGCAGTCAGGCACTCGCCTAAGTTTGAAAAAATCCTACCGAGTGGAGAGCAAACCTCCCACTCGGGGGCTTAGCTGCAGTCCAGTACTCGCCTAAGTTCTCCCACTTAGAGACTTAGCTGCAGTCAGGCACTCGCCTAAGTTTGAAAAAATCCTACCGAGTGAAGAGCAAACCTCCCACTTGGGGGCTTAGCTGCAGCCCAGTGCTCGCCTAAGTGTTCAAAAATCCTACCAAGTGGAGAGCAATCCTCCCACTCGGGGGCTTAGCTGCAGTCCAGTACTCACCTAAGTACTCCCACTTAGGGACTTAGCTGCAGTCAGGCACTCGCCTAAGTTTGAAAAAATCCTACCGAGTGGAGAGCAATCCTCCCACTCGGGTGCAGTCCAGTACTCGCCTAAGTTCTCCCACTTAGAGACTTAGCTGCAGTCAGGCACTCGCCTAAGTTTGAAAAAATCCTACTGAGTGGAGAGCAAACCTCCCACTCGGGGGCTTAGCTGCAACCCAGCGCTCGCCTAAGTGTTTAAAAATCCTACCGAATGAGAGAAAACCTCCCACTCGGGGGCTTAGCTGCAGACCGGCGCTTGCCTAAGTACAGGACACAACCCAATCCGCAAGGACGACGAGGTGCAAATCGACTGCTACCTTCTCCTTCGGAGCTGCACCACAAATACAAAAGTTATTTCGAGTGAAGATCGAGTTCCACTCGACGGATCATCCATGAAGATATTCAACGATAAATCCAATTCAGATAAGACCTAAAGGTCCCAGACCTCAGGCCAAAGTAATCGAGCCCTCAGCTCGACGTAGTTTAACGGTTACAAAATCCACTCGGCATTCCGAGGCAAATTTAAAATGGAGCTTAAAAGTTTTTCACTCCTCAGGTGGAGGACTGGAAGGGGCGACGAACTCGTCCAAGTCGATCCCGTCTGCAATACGGGTGGCAGCAGCGATGAAAGTCTCCATGAAATCTTGAAAGTTGTGCTTCCTGGTATTGGCAACTTGGATGGCAGCCAGCTTCTCTTCTCGTGCCTCCTTGCAATGGACGTGGACCAGAGACAGAGCCACATCAGCGCCACACCGAGCAGAAGACTTCTTCCACTCCTGCACTCGGTCAGGGATTCCGTTAAGTCGAGTCATCAGAGACTCGAGATCGTTTTGGAGCGTCGCCTCTGGCCAAAGTGCCGGGTTGATCCATGACATGGCAACCTTCAGTCGAGCCAAGTAGTCCACGACGCCGTCAATGCGAGATTCCAGTCGGAGCAGATTCATGGCAGCTTCATCTTTCATGGGAGAGTTGATTGGATCCAAACCTGTTTCGATCCGCCCAGTCTCCTCTTCAAAGTTCTGGCAAAGCTCTGCATACACGATCCAAGGATAAGTCAATTTTCATAGACTGAGTCAACACAAAAAAAACCCAGTCGGAACTGAATGTGCACCTTCAAGCTTGATGTACAACTTCTTGGCGAGGCTCCTCAAGTAGCTCTCCAGGTCGTCCCTCCTGCGAGCGATGCCTTCCATCTTCTCGTTCAGGGTGAGGTTCTCCTTCTTCCACGTGAACACTCCCTGTTGGCTTCATTCAGAGCGGTCTTCAGCTTGGTATTCTCTTCTTCTAAGTGGTCGACCGAAGCCAGCTTCTGTACGGCCAGAGCGGTCTTGTCATCAGCCTCCTTACGGGCAGCAGCCAAGTCCTGATCCTTCTTCGCCAGAGCTTCGTTCAGTTTTTCTGTGAAGAAATGATGATTGAATCGGAAATAGCAGAAGGATACTCAAGCCTAAAAGCTAACCAGTCGACAAAATCGTCTTACCTGCGGCGCCGTCTCTGACCTTCTGTAGCTCTGTTCTAGCCAGCTCCAGATCAAGGTTCAGTTGAATCTGCTGCTTCTCCAAGTCAGCCAAGCGGGCTCCAAGATCGCAACATTTCTGAAGTCAAAGGGGAGAAGTTATCATTACAGAAAAAAACAACAAAGGCAATAAATACTAAGACTACGGTCGACTGCCAGCAGTCCACCATAGTCTCGGGGACTACACCCAGTGGGTGCACTTAGCGTGCCCCCACCGGTTCCTATCCCACCCGACCGGCCCTCGAAGTCGAGTCCAAGACAAGTTGCTTCCGAGTAACTAAGAGACAGTGATGGCGTTTCTAAGACTACAGCCGAAGCAAAAACATTCGACAGTAGTCTCGGGGACTACACCCAGTGGGTGCACTCAGCGTGCCCCCACTGTAAAAAAAATAAGAAGAAGAAGTCGACTGCCCGCAGTCGACCGGATACAGTCCCATTCGACATGGCCTGACCAGACCGAATGAAGAAATACAGCTACAGCAACACAATATAAAGACTACAGTCGACTGCCCGCAGTCCATCGTAGTCTCGGGGACTACACCCAGTGGGTGCACTTAGCGTGCCCCCACTCGTCCAAGAATTGGCAGACACACCCAGTGGGTGTACAGATACAAAGATCTTCGGAAAAGAGATTCTTCAAACAGCATATCATAACAGACCAAACGTTGAGTCGACTGACCTGGACGTTGCTCTGAAGAGCCGAGCTCGCGTCATAAGCTGCTTGGCTGGCCTCCCGAGCCAACTTCACTTGCTCCATCATGATCCCCGCCTGACGTATAGCCTCTTTTGCAGCAGCTGCTTGGTCCTCAGGGACGGGGTATGCGGCAAAAAGCAAAGACGGATCCGCAGTCGACGACGAGGGCCGCGCACTCGCCAGAGGAACGGCGAAGGTCACAGAAGCCCGAGTGGTGTCACCACCATCCCGAGCCACGGCCTCGGATGCCGGAGTGGACTGGGGGGTCTTGTCAGCCGACGCCCTCTTGTGCCTCCTCACTCTCAACGGACCGTTGTCGTCGTCATCCGGGAGGTCGATAACATGAGGAGGGGCTACAAAGGAAACGTTCAATCGACCAGGGTTGCAATAAATGTTTAGTCGACTCAAAGCGGAACGTCAGTAATCGTACCAGGGTTGGAGGTAACAGCATCCTCCATCTCTTGGTCGTCGTCCTTGGCGGAGATCTCAGAAGTAGCAGCACTGCAAGCCTCGAAAGTCAGTCGGTTGGCTCAATGGATCGACCAAGGATCTGTCCACGGTCGACAAAGGAAAACAAGTTTTATTATTACCCAGAAATGGTGGGGACGGCCATATTCATCTTGGGCGGAGCCTTCGGCGGCTTGGACGGCGCTGCGCGCGGGTGCTTGGGAGCCTTTCCAGTCGGCGTAGGAGAAGAGGTCCGAGGGCGTTTCGACGACTGCCCAACAGGAGCAGTCGGACTACCACGCTCCCGCGCTGGATCGTGTGTGAGCTTGGATCGCCCCTCCGGGCGGGGGGGGGGGGGGGGGGGGGTTCAACCTCCTCCTCCTCCTCTTCGCTGGAGTCGACGTCGTCGCCTCCCTCTCCTTCACCGTTGGACTCCCACTCGCCTTGATCGTCCCCGCTCTCACCTCCGCTCGCCTCCCCTTCCTCAGTTGGCCCCTGTGCCCCATTGGGCGTCGAGTACATCTCAGTAGTCGCCTGAAAAACAATAGACAAGACAAAGGTCAATCGATCAACTCAAAGAAGACCAATGAAGAAAAACAAGATCTCAGTCAGGAGCATAGAGACATACCTGGTCCACGTCGTACGAGTTGTCGAGTGGAATTATCCTCCTGGCTCCTCGGGGGTTGTCCTTGTTTCCTGTGATGCTCGACAGCCACCCCTCCAGCATCTCATCAGTGACCTCCTCTGGGTGGATCCGAGTGGTGTCGTCAAGACCCGAGTACAGCCACATCGGGTGGTCACGAGCCTGGAGCGGTTGGATGCGCCTCCGGAGGAAGACCTCCAGCAAATCCATGCCCGTCACGCCCTCACGGACAAGCTCAACCACTCGACCGGCCAGCACTTTGACTTGGGCCCTTTCCTCCGGCGCCACTTTCAGAGAAGCAGGTTTTTCAGCTCGGTCGAGTGAGAAAGGGGGGAGACCAGTCGACTGTCCTGGGGTCGCCTGGTCTTGACAGTAGAACCAGGTCGCCTGCCAACCACGGACCGACTCCGGGAAAGTGATAGATGGAAAACAACTCTTTCCCCTCGTATGGATCGCCAGGCCCCCGCACAGCTGGATCACCTGCGTCCTCTCGTCACTCGACTTGGCCTTGTTGACCGATTGAGAACGGCAGGTAAAGATGTGCTTAAAGAGTCCCCAATGGGGGCGACAACCCAAGAAAGCCTCACACATGGAAATGAAAGCAGCAAGGTATACGATGGAGTTGGGAGTGAAGTGGTGGAGCTGCGCTCCGAAGAAGTTCAGGAAACTCCAGAAAAAAGGATGGGGCAGCAGAGAAAACCCGCGGTCGATGTGGGTGGCTAGGAGCACGCACTCACCGTCGCGGGATTGAGGTTCGGTCTCTCCCCCCAGGAGGCGCGCAGCTTCGTGGGGAATGACCCCCCCTCCCTCGACCATGTCGTCGAGATCCTCTTGCCGGAGCACCGACGGCATCCAGTCGCCCTGGATCCAACCTTTGGGCAGAGCGGTCCTGGAGGAAGATCCACCCCGAGCAGACCTCTTCCCTTTCCCCGCCGCCGCCGCCTTCTTCGCGCGCTCCAGGGCAGACGTCTTGCCCTTCACCATCATCACCGGCAAAGTCTCGAGCGGGCTTGCGGCGCTAGGGTGAGAGCGGAGGTGGCGGAGGAACTTGCGAAGGGAGAGAAGAAGAAGAAAGCGGAAGGAAGCGCACTGTTTGGAAACCCCGAGCCGGCAACTTATAAGGGGCCGCTTCCGAGTGGTTGACTGGTAGGCCCAGGCTATCCAGTCAAATCCCGTAGCAGACGCGCGTGCGTTATGTGGCAAAAAAGGCGACGCGGGGATCGAGGAGCTTCCACTTTATCGCTTCCGATTACTGCGGCCGCTCCCGTCCCGCGCACTTCCCGAAATCCGAATCCCACGACATCCGCGGGCCGCAGAACAACTTGTCTAAATGGAAGACCCCGCTCGCGCCGTCACTCGGTATGTCACAAGTAAAGAAATTCACTCGACGAGAGGCCTGGAATGGATCAAGGCGACTGAAAGAGGTTGATGACGTCATCCGTGACGGTTGGCCCAAAACGAGGCACTCACATAGCCCGAAGAACCAGTCGGAAAGATCTCCAACTCTTTCCCCACTCTAACCTCGATCCATTCGGGGGCTAATGATGAAGCCATGTACCTAGGGTAGGGGCACGGACCTGTCCAAAAAGCCCTACCCTAGGACATCCCTAGAAGAAGTCACCTTTCAATCGACTTGAAGGTATCCCACTCGACGGGTTCAAGACACTCGACCAAGAAGCTATCACTCGACCATGAAGCCAACCACTCGACCGCCAGGAGACCTAAAGTCACTCCGCAGGCAAACAGTCGGCTATTAAGTAGTCTTTATGGTCATTATAGCACTTTATTTAGGGGCGTTACCAGTAACGCCCAACCTTAAATGTACCTTAAACCCTGCATTACTGAGGGCAGGAGGGGGCCGGCGAACTCTATATAAGCCACCCCCCTCCTCGGTATGAAGGGTTCGCACCCCTGTTATTCACACGCCAGTAATCCAGTCGACCGCCTCCGGGCACCGAGACGTAGGGCTGTTACTTCCTCCGCGAAGGGCCTGAACTCGTACATCTTGGTGTGTTTACAACTTCCCAATAGCTGAGATCTAGACTCTCCATACATACCCCCCTACATCACTGTCAGAGTTAGAACCACGACAAGTATAACCTACCAACCCAAGCCCTTAGGTCACCCATGTTAGTAACCTCGCCCGGAGCAGAGTATGTGGCTAGTCTATGGTGTGATCGGTTACCATTAAGGATTGGTAACTATGTTTTTCCCTTAGACCTAATAGTATTGGAATCTCAAGGATTGGATGTGATATTAGGCATGGATTGGTTATCAAAGTATGAAGGGAATATTGAGTGTGCTAGTAAGACAATTTTCTTACCACCCCAGAAGGGAGAAGGATCAAGTATGTATCCCCGCATGTGCCAAAGAGGACTCAAGTAAATTGCCTAACAGTAGTTGTGCAGGAGGAAGTACCAGTGGTAAGGGATTTCCCTGATGTATTTCCAGAGGAGTTGCCAGGCATGCCACCAGATAGAGATATTGAGTTTTTGATTGAGCTATTGCCAGGCACAGGTCCAATATCAAAGAGACCATATAGGATGCCAGCAAAGGATTTGGTGGAAATTAAGAAGCAGATTAAGGAGTTACTGGATAAGGGATATATTCGCCCAAGTTCTTCGCCTTGGGGATCGCCAGTACTTCTAGTGGAGAAGAAGGATGGATCGTTAAGGATGGTTGTTGATTATCGAGGATTGAATGAAGTAACGATCAAGAACAAGTACCCGCTACCAATGATCAACGATCTGTTTGATCGATTGCAAGGAGCTAAGGTATTTTCCAAGATCGATCTGCGATCAGGATACCACCAGTTGAAGATTCAAGAATAGGATATTCCGAAGACAGCTTTTACCACCAGGTATGGGCTGTATGAGTATACCGTTATGTCATTTGGTCTGACTAACGCACCTGCCTATTTTATGAACATGATGAACAAAGTGTTTATGGAGTTTTTGGATAAGTTCGTCGTAGTGTTCATTGATGATATCCTAGTTTACTCGAAGAATGAAGAGGAACATAAGGAGCATTTGCGTTTGGTACTTGGAAAGCTCAGAGAACATCAATTATATGCCAAGTTCAACAAATGTGAGTTTTGGTTGAAGGAAGTAGGATTCCTCGGACATGTTATATCTGGGGAAGGAATAGCAGTAGATCCCGCTAAAGTTGAAACCGTGACCAAGTGGGAAGCCCCAAAAACAGTTGGAGAGATCCGGAGTTTTCTTGGACTCGCTGGATACTACCGAAGATTTATTGAGAATTTCTCAAAGATTGCGAAGCCTATGACTGAGTTGTTGAAGAAGGATACCAAGTTCATATGGACAGAGGAGTGTGAGGCTAGTTTCCAGTAGTTGAAGAAAAGTTTGGTTACCTCACCAGTGTTGATTCTGCCAGACCAGACCAAGGATTATGAGGTGTACTGCGATGCTTCACGTCGAGGACTTGGAGCAGTGCTTATGCAGGAAGGGAGAGTTGTTTCATATGCCTTAAGAAAACTGAAGCCTCATGAGTTGAATTATGCCACGCATGATTTGGAGTTAGCAGTCGTAGTGCATGCATTGAAGACATGGAGACATTTTCTCATTGGAAATCATTGTGAGGTGTACACGGATCATAAGAGTTTGAAGTACATTTTCACACAGAAGGAATTAAATATCAGACAAAGGAGATGGTTGGAGCTTATCAAGGATTATGATATGAAATTGCATTATCACCCCGGAAAGGCTAATGTAGTAGCTGACGCATTAAACCGCAAGAGCCATGTCAATACATTAATGACGGGGGAATACCAAGGGAGTTAGCCGAAAATCTTCGTGAACTATGTTTGGAAATAGTTCCGAGAGGTTATGTAGCAGCATTGGAGGTTCAGTCAACATTGATGGATAAAATCAGGGAAGCTCAGAAAGTTGACAAAGAGATTGCCGCTATAAAGGAGAAACTGAGCAAAGGAAAAGCTAAAGGATTTCGTGAGGATGAGCACGACACCCTATGGTTTGAAGACCGCGTTTATGTGCCCAATGACCTGGAGATCAGGAAGTTGATTTTGCAAGAGGCACACGACTCACCGTATTCAATTCACCCAGGAAATACCAAAATGTATCTGGATTTGAAGGATATTTTCTGGTGGACCGGAATGAAGAAAGATATAGCAGAGTATGTAGCAGTTTGTGATGTATGTCAGAGAGTAAAGGCAGAGCATCAGAAGCCAGCAGGATTGTTACAACCATTGCCGATACCCGAATGGAAGTGGGATAAGCTAGGCATGGATTTTATCACGGGATTGCCCAGGACTCGTTCAGGCTATGACTCGATTTGGGTTGTAGTTGATGGATTGACCAAAATAGCTCATTTCATCCCAGTAAAGACCACTTATACCAGTGCTAAGTTGGCAAAGATATACATGACCAGGATCGTATGTTTGCATGGAGTTCCAAGGAGTATCGTATCGGATAGAGGAACCCAGTTTACCTCAAAGTTCTGGAAGCAGTTGCACGAAACATTGGGAACCAGGCTAGAATTCAGTACAGCTTTTCATCCACAGACAGATGGACAGACCGAGAGAGTCAATCAGATTTTGGAGGATATGCTGAGAGCTTGTGCGCTAGATTATGGATCTAGTTGGGACGATAATTTGCCATATGCAGAGTTCTCTTACAACAACAGTTACCAAACCAGTTTAAAGATGGCCCCTTTCAAAGCCTTGTACGGAAGGAGGTGCAGGACACCGTTGTCATGGGACGAAGTTGGAGACCGCCAGTTGTTTGGTCCTGACTTGATTAAAGAGTCTGAACAGAAGGTGAAATTGATTCGCGATAGGCTCAAGGTAGCCCAGTCCAGACAGAAGAGTTATGCAGATTCTAAACGCAAGGAAACAGTTTACGAAGTCGGAGACAGAGCTTATCTTCGAGTATCTCCACTTCGGGGAACAAAGCGTTTTGGAGTTAAAGGGAAGTTAGCACCACGATTTGTAGGACCATATCGAGTTTTGGAGCGTATGGGAGAAGTGGCCTACAAGTTGGAATTGCCCGAAGGATTGTCAGGAGTACATGATGTGTTCCATGTTTCTCAGTTAAACAAATGTCACGCGGAGATGGCTGACATACCGTTGAGAGACACAGTGCCTTTGGAAACTATTCAGTTGGATAACGATTTGACCTACGAGGAGAAACCAGTCAAGATTCTCGAGTTTGCCAGTCGAGTTACTCGCAGCAAGGTTATCAAGTTTTGCAAGGTTCAGTGGAGCCACCACACGGAGGATGAAGCCACCTGGGAACGAGAGGAAGATTTTCTCAAAGATCACCCTCACCTATTTTCTAGCCAACCCGAATCTCGAGGGCGAGATTCATCTTAAGGGGGGTAGGTTTGTAACATCCCTAATTTTCAATTTGGAATGTTATACCTTAGAGCATCATGCATATCATATTTATTTTGCATTTTGGTTGATCCTAGAAATTCTACGCAACTTAATGACCCACGGAGAGAGTTGGGGATTTCGTTATTTTCATATTTGAGTTCTCTCAAATTTTGAGAATAGGATCATTTGATTTTATTTATTTTATCATCAATTATTTCTATTACAAAAATATGAGAGAGGGAATAAAATGACTTTCCAAAAATAAAGAAATATTGAGGATTTAATAAAAAAACCAAATAAGATTTTATTTCAGAGTTTTTCGATGTTTTATTTGAATTTAGGAAAAATATGGGTTTTTCAAAATTGCATTTAGGTCCCAAATAAATGTTCACCTTGTGCGGCTTGATTTTAGAAGCCCGCGAAAATTTATTTTGGAATTTTTGGAGTCCGTTTAGTATTTCTTTTTATTTTTCTTCCGAGCGGAATAATTAAAAAAAACGAACCAACTTCGGGCCATACCCGAGCGGGACACCGCCCGGGGGCAGCCTTTAAATAGCGCCGCCCCGAGCCGCCCCAGCCCATCAGCCCCGCCTCGATCCGTGCACGCCGCCGGAGCCGCCGCCGACGATCCCGCCGCCCGAGGTTCGTCACTCCTCGATTTCCGTGCCGGAAAAAAAAATTTGGCGTTCGTCGTTTTTCTTTTTTCTCGGATTAAATCCGCGATTTTTCTGATCGCGATTCCTGATCCGATTGTCGTTTTAGTTTAACTTTTCGCTCGTTTATCGGAATCAGGCGATTCAACCGCCTAGAGTTTCGTCTTGAAACCCTCTATCCGTTTAACCAACTTAAACAAGTTTTTGTTAGTGTAAAATTTGCCCTAGATCCAGATTACTAGAATGAAGTTGTTTTCTTTCGCCGTTTGACTTTCGTTGCTTCGTTCGATTTGATTCTTTTTGCCAACCGGAGTTCTTAAGTTGAACCTTCTGGTTAGATCTCTTATTTGAGTTTTACCTGTGCATTAGATGAGTACTTATTGTATGCTTGTTTGTTTGTCTGCGATAGAATACCCGGAGTGCGCCGCTTGTTACTTCGAATCGTTAGGTTTCGCGGATCATTAGCAAGGCAAGTAACACTTTGATCGTACCTTTTCTACTACCCAGTTTTATTGCATTAGATCAATCCTCACACATTGCATGATTAGGATCTAATTAAATTGTGGGATGGGAAGTAGATGAGGTAGTACCTATTACCTGTTTATTATCAAACCTTTGGGAGTTACTTCTACGTTTGCTTATTATGCCATGCTATGCTAGTAGACGTGGATTGGGTGAGTGAAATCCATGACAGATGTGAGATTGTTAATTAATGGTTTATCTAAGGTGGCAAATTAAAAACACATCTGGGTGGATTGAGGCACCTGGGTATTCCAGGACTTGCCTGTTTTCTTTTGGACCGCCACCCAGGCTCAAAGGGATCATGAGACTATTCATACTAGAAACTTCTGTGTGCAGCCACAAGCTATTATGGGCTCTAGCATAGTTGACTAAGTCGTGCGAACTCTTACAGTGGTAGATTAGCAAATGTAGGGGATGTAGGCTGTACGGTCTACCCATCGTAAGGTGCTAGCGCTTCTGAAAGACTATGTCTCGGTCATCCGTCTTCTCAAACACCATGTAGTGCGAGAAACCAAACAGAGGCGATCGAGTCTTGTGGGGAAAAGTGCGCAAACCTCTGCAGAGTGTAATAAACTAATCATGGTTAGCCGTGTCCCCGGTTATGGACATCTTGAGTAACTAGTACTTGGATTATCATGTGAATCTCAACATGTTACACTAAATAAATTTTGTTGGATTATGTTTAATGATGATGCTTAATTGGGATTGAGAATACTGTCAACCATTCTCAATGTTTAACAACCACCATGATAGTAATTAAATTTATTCCTTTGAAGTAGGGAAAAATTGGCTTTACGCAAAACTGTAACCAAAGAGCTTTCTACCAGCCAAATATGCATATAGTATAGCTGTTTCATTCCATTATTCTCTATGTGTTACCTTGCCAGCATATTCCATGTGCTGACCCGTTTTCGGGATGCAACGTTAATGTTGCGGACTTTTCAGACGACGATTAAGGAGTTTTTAGGTCGTGGTTCTATACTCAGTGATGCCGTTGGAGTTGATGGACTCACTTATCTTCCAAGCCTTCCGCTGTTATCGTTATTAGATGGCCTTAAGCCATATTTATTGTAATAAGTTCTCTTTTGAGACACTCGATGTAATAAGTGTGTGATTGCTACTCTGCTATAAATCCTCCGAGTACTGTGTGGTGTCAGCATTACTGATCCAGGGATGACACCAGAGCACAGAGATCAGACTGTTTGAGGTCTGGTCGCTACATATGTTTTCCTAGAGAAAACTAAGTTGAAAGATGATAGTAGCAATGATGCAGACTGGGTCCGTGATCTGAGGTTTATCCTCATTGCTGCACAGAAGAATTATGTCCTTGATGCACCGCTAAGTGACAGACCTATTGTAGGAGTAGATGCAGACGTTATGAACGTTTAGCTAGCTCAATATGATGACTACTTGATAGTTCAGTGTGCCATGCTTTACGGCTTAGAACCGGGACTTCAATGACGTTTTGAACGTCATGGAGCATATGAGATGTTTTAGGAGTTGAAGTTAATATTGCAAGCAAATGCCCGAATTGAGGATATGAAGTCTCCAACAAGTTCTATAGCTAAAAGATGGAGGAGAATAGCCCAAGCAGTGAGCATGTGCTCAGATTGTCTGGGTACTACAATCGCTTGAATCAAGTGGAAGTCAATCTTCCAGATAAGATAGTGATTGACATAATTCTCTAGTCACCATAACCAAGTTAGTAGAACTTCGTGATGAACTATAGTATGCAAGGGATGACGAAAATGATTCCTGAGATTTTCATGATAATGAAATCGATGAAGGTAGAAATCAAGAAAGAGCATCAAGTGTTGATGATTAACAAGACCACTAGTTTCAAGAAAAGGGCAAAGGGAAAGAAAGGGAACTTCATGTAGAATGGCAAGCAAGTTGTCACTTCCGTGAAGAAGCTCAAAGCTAGACTAAAGCCTAAAACTGAGTGCTTCTACTGCAAAGGAAATGGTCACTGGAAGTGGAAATGCCCTGAATATTTGGTGGATAAGAAGGATGGCAAAGTGAACAAGGGTATATTTGATATACAGGTTATTGATGTGTACCTTACTAGTGTTTATAGTAGCTCCTAGGTATTTGATACTTGTTCGATTGCTAAAAATTAGTAACTCGAAACAGGAGTTACAGAATAAACAGAGACTAGTTGAGGGTGAAGTGACGATGTGTGTTGGAAGTGGTTCCAAGATTGATATGATCATCATCGCACACTCCCTATACTTTCGGGATTAGTGTTAAACCTAAATAAATGTTATTTGGCGTTTGCGTTGAGCATGAATATGATTTGATCATGTTTATTGCAATACGATTATTCGTTTAAAATCAGAGAATAATTGTTGTTCTGTTTACATGAATAAAACCTTCGATGGTCATACACCCAATGAAAATAGTTTGTTGGATCTCGGTTGTAGTGATATACATATTCATAATATTGATGCCAAAAGATGCAAAGTTGATCATGATAGTGCAACTTATTTGTGGCACTGCCGTTTAGGTCATATCGGCGTAAAGCGCATGAAGAAAATCCATGCTGATGGGATTTTGGAATCACTTGATTATGAATCAGTTCATTCTTGCGAAACCATGCCTCATGGGCAAGATGACTAAGACTCCATTCTCCGGAACAATGGAGCGAGCAACAGCCTTGTTGGAAATAATACATACTGATGTATGCAGTCCGATGAGTGTTGAGGCCCGCGAGGGGTATCGTTATTTTCTGACCTTCACACATGATTTGAGCAGATATGGGTATATCTTCTTAATGAAGCACAAATCTGAAACATTTGAAAAGTTCAAAGAATTTCAGAGTAAAGTGGAAAATCATCGTAACAAGAAAATGAAGTTTCTGCGATCTGATCATAGAGGCGAATATTTGAGTTACGAGTTTGGTCTTCAATTAAAGCAATGTGGAATAGTTTCACAAACTCATGCCACCTGGAACACCACAGCGTAATGGTGTGTCCGAACGTCATAACCGTACTTTATTTGATATAGTCAATATATGATGTCTCTTACCGATTTACCACTATCATTTTGGGGTTATGCATTAGAGACAGCTGCATTCACATTAAAAAAGGGCACCATCTAAATCCGTTGAGACGGCACCGTATGAACTGTGGTTTAGCAAGAAACCTACGCTCTCGTTTCTTAAAGTCTGGGGTTGTGATGCTTATGTGAAAAAGTTTCATCTTGATAAGCTCAAACCCAAGTCGGAGAAGTGCGTCTTCATAGGATACCCAAAAGTAACTATTGGGTACACCTTCTATCATAGATCCGAAGGCAAGATATTTTTTTGCTGAGAATGGATCCTTTCTAGAGAAGGAGTTTATCTCGAAAGAAGTGAGTGGGAGGAAAGTAGAACTTGATGAGGTAACTGTACCTGCTCCCTTATTGGAAAGTAGTTCATCACATAAATCTGTTTCTGTGACTCCTACACCAATTAGTGAGGAAGCTAATGATGATGATCTTGTAACTTCAGATCAAGTTACTACTGAACCTCGTAGGTCAACCAGACTGAGATCCGCACCAGAGTAGTACAGTAATCCTGTTCTGGAGGTCATGTTAATAGACCATGACGAACCTATGAACTATGAGGAAGTGATGATGAGCCCAGATTCCGCAAAATGGCTTGAGGCCATGAAATCTGAGATGGGATCCATGTATGAGAACAAAGTGTGGACTTTGGTTGACTTGCCCTATGATTGGAAAGCCATAGAAAATAAATGGATCTTCAAGAGGAAGACGAACGCTGATAGTAGTGTTACTATCTACAAAGCTAGACTTGTCGAAAAAGGTTTTGACAAAGTTCAAGGTGTTGACTACGATGAGATTTTCTCACCCGTAGCGATGCTTAAGTCCGTCCGAATCATGTTAGCAATTGCCGCATTTATGATTATGAAATTTGGCAAATGGATGTCAAAACTGCATTCCTAAATGGATTTCTGGAAGAAGAGTTGTATATGATATAACCGGAAGGTTTTGTCAATCCAAAGGGAGCTAACAAAGTGTGCAAGCTCCATCGATCCATTTATTGACTGGTGCATGCCTCTCTGAGTTGGAATAAACGTTTTGATAGTGTGATCAAAGCATATAGTTTTATACAGACTTGTGGTGAAGCCTGTATTTACAAGAAAGTGAGTGGGAGCACTACATCATTTCTGATAAACATATGTGAATGACATATTGTTGATCAGAAATAATGTAGAATTTTCTGGAAAGCATAAAGGAGTATTTGAAAGGAGTTTTTCAAATAAAGACCTCGATGAAGCTGCGTACATATTGAGCATCAAGATCTATGGAGATAGATCAAGACGCTTGATAAGTTTTTTCAATGAGTACATCTCTTGACAAGATTTTTAAGTAGTTCAAAATGGAACAATCAAAGAAAGAGTTCTTGCCTGTGTTACAAGGTGTGAAATTGAGTAAGACTCAAAGCCCGACCACGGCAGAAAATAGAAAGAGAATGAATGTCATTCCCTATGCCTCAGCCATAGTTTCTATAAAGTATGCCATGCTGTGTACCAGATCTATTGTATACCCTACTGTGTTTAGCAAGGGAGTACAATAGTGATCTAGGAGTAGATCACTGGATAGTGTTCAAAATTATCCTTAGTGGAATAAGGATATGTTTCTCGATTATGGAGGTGACAAAAGGTTCGTCGTAAAGGGTTACGTCGATGCAAATTTTACACTGATCCAGATGACTCTAAGTCTCAATCTAGATACATTTTGAAAGTGGGAGCAATTAGCTAGAGTAGCTTAGTGCAGAGCATTGTTGACATAGAACTTTGCAAAATACATACGGATCTGAATGTGGCAGACCCATAGACTAAACTTCTCTCGCAAGCAAAACATGATCACACCTTAGTACTCTTTGGGTGTTGATCACATAGCGATGTGAACTAGATTATTGACTCTAGTAAACCCTTTGGGTGTTGGCCACATGACAATGTGAACTATGGGTGTTAATCACATGGTGATGTGAACTATTGGTGTTAAATCACATGGCGATGTGAACTAGATTATTGACTCTAGTGCAAGTGGGAGACTGAAGGAAATATGCCCTGGAGGAAATAATAAAGTTATTATTTATTTCCTTATTTCATGATAAATGTTTATTATTCATGCTAGAATTGTATTGACTGGAAACATAATACATGTGTGAATACATAGACAAACATAGTGTCACTAGTATGCCTCTACTTGACTAGCTCGTTAATCAAAGATGGTTAAGTTTCCTAACCATAGACATGAGTTGTCATTTGATTAACGGGATCACATCATTAGGAGAATGATGTGATTGACTTGACCCATTTCGTTAGCTTAGCACTTGATTGTTTAGTATGTTGTTATTGCTTTCTTCATGACTTATACATGTTCCTATGACTATGAGATTATGCAACTCCCGTTTACCGGAGGAACACTTTGTGTGCTACCAAACGTCACAACGTAACTGGGTGATTATAAAGGTGCTCTACAGGTGTCTCCGAAGGTACTTGTTGAGTTGGCGTATTTCGAGATTAGGATTTGTCACTCCGAACGTCGGAGAGGTATCTCTGGTCCCACTCGGTAATACACATCACTATAAGCCTTGCAAGCATTGTAACTAATGAGTTAGTTGCGGGATGATGTATTACAGAACGAGTAAAGAGACTTGCCAGTAACGAGATTGAACTAGGTATTGAGATACCGACGATCGAATCTCGGGCAAGTAACTTACCGATGACAAAGGGAACAACGTATGTTGTTATGCGGTTTGACCGATAAAGATCTTCGTAGAATATGTAGGAGCCAATATGAGCATCCAGGTTCCGCTATTGATTATTGACCGGAGACGTGTCTTGGTCATGTCTACATAGTTCTCGAACCCGTAGGGTCCGCACGCTTAACGTTCGGTGACGATTTGTATTATGAGTTTATGTGTTTTGATGTACCGAAGGTAGTTCAGAGTCCCGGATGAGATCGGGGACATGACGTGGAGTCTCGAAATGGTCGAGACGTAAAGATCGATATATTGGACGACTATATTCGGACATCGGAGAGGTTCCGAGTGATTCGGGTATTTTTTGGAGTACCGGAGAGTTACGGGAATTTGCTGGGGAGTATATGGGCCTTATTGGGCTTTAGGGGAAAGAGAGAGGAGAGGTTGCGCGCCCCCCAATGCTTAGTCCTAATTGGACTAGGGGGAGGGGTGGCGCCCCCTCCTTCCTTCTCTTCTCTTTTCCCTTTCCTTCTCTCATACTCCTACTACTTGGAAGGGCCCCTAGTTCTACTAGGAAAGGGGGGATCCTACTCCCGGTGGGAGTAGGACTCCCCTAGGGCGCGCCATAGAGAGGGCCGGCCCTCCCCCTCCTCCACTCCTTTATATACGGGGAGGGGGGCACCCCTTGGAGACACAACAATTGATCACTGATTTTTTAGCCGTGTGCGGTGCCCCCCTCCACCATAATCCACCTCGGTCATATCATGGCAGTGCTTAGGCGAAGCCCTGCGTAGGTAGCATCATCATCACCGTCCTCACGCCGTCGTGCTGACGGAACTCTCCCTCTAAGCTCTGCTGGATCGGAGTTCGTGGGACGTCGTCGAGCTGAACGTATGCTGAACTCGGAGGTGCCGTGCGTTCGGTACTTGGATCGGTCGGGTCGTGAGGACGTACGACTACATCAACCGCGTTGTGCTAACGCTTCCACTTACGGTCTATGAGGGTACGTGGACGATACTCTTCCCTCTCGTTCCTATGCATCACCATGATCTTGCGTGTGCGTAGGAATTTTTTTGAAATTGCTACGTTCCCCAACAGGAAATGCCATAATAGGTAGGTATGGTGGCTGTTTTGAGGAAGGTATATGGTGGGTTTATGGTACTGGCGAAAGTTGCGCGGTACTAGAGAGGCTAGCAATGGTGGAAGGGTGAGAGTGCGTATAATCCATGGACTCTACATTAGTCATAAAGAACTCGCATACTTATTGCAAAAATCTATTAGTTATAGAAACAAAGTACTACGCGCATGCTCCTAGGGGGATAGATTGGTAGGAAAAGACCATCGCTCGTCCCCGACCGCCACTCATAAGGAAGGCAATCAATAAATAAATCATGCTCTGACTTCATGACATAACGGTTCACCATACGTGCATCCTACGGGAATCACAAACTTTAACACAAGTATTTCTCAAATTCATAACTACTCACTAGCATGACTTTAATATTACCAACCTCATATCTCAAAACAATCATCAAGTATCAAACTTCTCATAGTATTCAATGCACTTTATATGAAAGTTTTTATTATATCCCTCTTGGATGCCCATCATATTAGGACTAAATTCATAACCAAAGCAAATTACCATGTTGTTTAGGACTCTCAAAATAATATAAGTGACGCATGAGAGTTCATCTATTTCAATAAAATAAAACCACCGCCGTGCTCTAAAAAGATATAAGTGAAGCACTAGAGAAAATGACAAACTACTCCGAAAGATATAAGTGAAGACTAATGAGTAGTCAAATAATTATGCAACTATGTGAAGACTCTCTAAAATTTAACAATTTCAGATCTTGGTATTTTATTCAAACAGCAAGCAAAAAAAAATAAAATAAAATGACGCTCCAAGCAAAACACATGTCATGTGGTGAATAAAAATATAGCTCCAAGTAAAGTTACCGATGAACAAAGACGAAAGAGGGGATGCCTTCCGGGGCATCCCCAAGCTTAGGCTTTTTGGTGTCCTTGAATATTACCTTGGGGTGCCTTGGGCATCCCCAAGCTTAGGCTCTTGCCACTCCTTATTCCATAGTCCATCGAATCTTCACCCAAAACTTGAAAACTTCACAACACAAAACTTAACAGAAAACTCGTAAGCTCCGTTAGTATAAGAAAATAAATCACCACTTAGGTACTGTTGTGCACACATTCTAAATTCATATTGGTGTAATATCTACTGTATTCCAACTTATCTATGGTTCATACCCTCTGATACTACTCATAGATTCATCAAAATAAGCAAACAACACATAGAAAACAGAATCTGTCAAAAACAGAATAGTCTGTAGTAATCTGTAGGTTTTGAATACTTCTGTAACTCCAAAAATGCTGATAAATTAGGAAGTCCTAGGCAATTTGCTTATTAATCTACTTCAAGTGGAATTATTATTTTATCGCTCTCTGGTAAGAAATGAAAATTATTCTCGTGAGCGCATA
The DNA here is from genome assembly GCF_056163025.1 of Triticum urartu. Taxonomy (NCBI): domain Eukaryota; kingdom Viridiplantae; phylum Streptophyta; class Magnoliopsida; order Poales; family Poaceae; genus Triticum; species Triticum urartu. The sequence goes on from NC_141873.1 coordinate 333,390,188, forward strand.
CTTTCTGTTTTTTACAGCAAGATCAAATAACAATCACCCAAGAAGATCCTAAAGGCTTTACTTGGCACAAACACTAATTGAAACATAAAAAACACAATCATAACAGAGGATAGATGATTTATTTATTACTAAACAGGAACAAAAAGCAAGGAACAAAAATAAAGTTGGGTTGCCTCCCAACAAGCGCTATCGTTTAACGCCCTAGCTAGGCATGATGATTTCAATGATGCTCACGTAAAAGATAAGAATTGTAACATAAAGAGAGCATCATGAAGAATATGACTAGCACATTTAAGTCTAACCCTCTTCCTATGCATAGGGATTTTGTGGTTAAACAACTTATGGGAACAACAATGAACTAGCATCGGAAGGCAAAACAAGCATAACTTCAGGACTTTAAGCACATAGAGAGGAAACTTGATATTATTGCAATTCCTACAAGCATATGTTCCTCCCTCATAATAATTTTCAGTAGAATCATGAATGAATTCAACAATATAACCAGCACCTAAAGCATCCTTTTCATGATCTACAAGCATAGAAAATTTACTACTCTCCACATAAGCAAAATTCTTCTCAATCGGAATAGTGGGAGTGTCATAAGAGACTCGAATACTATAAATTGTTTCCACATTAAAGGAGTAATTTTCAGAAAAAGGGTAATCATAATCATGACAAGTTTTATAAATATAATCATCTCTGCTTTTTATAGCATAAGTATCATCATAGTAATCATCATAAGTAGCAACTTTGTTCTCGTCATAATTGATTGAAACCTCTTCCAAGATAGTGGAATCACTACTAAATAAAGTCATGACCTCTCCAAATCCACTTTCATCAATATAATCATCATAAGTAGGAGGCATGCTATCATCATAATAAATTTGCATATCAAAACTTGGGAGACTACAAATATCATCTTCATTAAACATAGCTTCCCCAAGCTTGGGACAAACATTAATTGCAGCAAATATATTCTCAAAAACATCATCTTCATTAAACATAGCCTCCCCAAGCATGGGCCTTTTCATATCATAAGCATAATCACTCTCATCAATAATAGTATGAATAGCACCGATAGTATAGCAATTATCATCATCACAATGAGTAGCAGGAGCAACATCATTTGGGAGAGATACCTTTCTACCTTTACTTCTCCGTCTTTTATTTTTCTTCTTCACATCATGTGTGGGTTCAATCCTCTTTTGGATCTCCTTATTAATGAGATTGGTCGAATAGAAGGCTCCTCCTCGTTACCTGATTCATCATAAGAAATAATAGGAGAATATTGGGAAGTCTCTTCCCTTTCGTTACTATTCTCTTCATCTTCTATTTGTTTTGTTTTCTTTATGTAATTGGCAATATAAGGATTTTCAATGCAATTCACCGCACAATACATATAAATTTCTTCTAGATCAATATCGAGGAATTTCTTGAGGTTATATTCTAGAATAAGCTTAGTTTGACGTTTCATTTCTTCATAACCCAAAAGCAAACTAAGTTCATTATGATGTGCAAGGGAAATCAAGTCATCACAATTTTTGGACATGATTCGATCATGAAACAATTTGCATTTGATATTTAAATGACCATGTTCATTGCAAAGTTCACAAGTATGGCTAAGATATTTTAAATTTTCAACACTAACATTTAGCCTTTCTTGCAACCATTTATTTTCCAAATACTTATGCCTCTTACAAAATCTATCTTCCCTTTTTGGTATCTATTTGCAGACTCTATGCACTCCATAAAAATTGACATGCTTATAAGAGATATTTTCATCATGACTAGTGCAATCATCATTACTACTATGGATATTCAAAGAGTTCATACTAATAACATTGCAATCATGCTCATCATTCAAATATTTAGTGCCAAACATTTTATAGACTTCTTCTTCTAGCACTTGAGCACAATTTTCCTTTCCATTATTCTCACGAAATATATTAAAAAGATGAAGCGTATGAGGCAAACTCAATTCCATTTTTTTGGTAGTTTTCTTTTATAAACTAAACTAGTGATAAAACAAGAAACTAAAAGATTCGATTGCAAGATCTAAAGATATACCTTCAAGCACTCACCTCCCCGGCAACGGCGCTAGAAAAGAGCTTGATATCTACTACACAACCTTCTTCTTGTAGACGTTGTTGGGCCTCCAAGTGCAGAGGTTTGTAGGACAGTAGAAAATTTCCGTCAAGTGGATGACCTAAGGTTTATCAATCCATGGGAGGCGTAGGATGAAGATGGTCTCTCTCAAACAACCCTACAACCAAATAACAAAGAGTCTCTTGTGTCCCCAACACACCCAATACAATGGTAAATTGTATAGGTGCACTAGTTAGGCGAAGAGATAGTGATACAAGTGCAATATGGATAGTAGATAATGGTTTTTGTAATCTGAAAAATATAAAAACAGCAAGGTAACTAATGATAAAAGTGAGCATAAACGGTATTGCAATGCTAGGAAACAAGGCCTAGGGTTCATACTTTCACTAGTTTAAGTTCTATCAACAATAATAACATAATTGGATCATATAACTATCCCTCAACATGCAACAAAGAGTCACTCCAAAGTCACTAATAGCGGAGAACAAACAAAGAGATTATGGTAGGGTACGAAACCACCTCAAAGTTATCCTTTCTGTCGGGGAGATACCCCACGGTATAAACCGCCGGATGTATGACCCGGCTAGAGCTTGGCGACTCACTGGCGACCCGCTTGGACCCGCCGGGTCTCCGATGAATCGTAAACCGCCAGGTCTAAGCGGGTCGCCAAGCTCTAGCCGGGTCATACATCCGGCGGTTTATACCGCGGGGTATCTCCCCGACATTAGCCCCCAGTTTAATTTGGATTTATCCATGTTAAAATGATCCTACAACATAAACACAAGAACAAATTTGACAGGTTGTGCTCCGGGTTATATATTCTTGTAAGCCAGCACCTGATCATCCTTAAGTCCTTGACATTTTCTCCTGAAAAATCCGGGTCAATAGGCCAGCTTCATAATCCATTTGCTGACATTGGCTCTTGTAAAGAAATACTATAAGAAATAATCCATTTGAGTCAGCCTTCAATGCTCTGATTTGACAAAAATATTGGTCTTGAAATATTCAACTGATATTCAGCCGGCTTAAAGATGTAGATCTTCCCGATTTATGATTGCCACAATTGTCGGGTTATAAACAAATGATGCCGGGTCATGTAATTGTTGCTGATGTCGGGTTAATCTTATGATGACGCCGGGTCATAAACGTTGCAGATTTCTCCGATAATAATATAATACCTGATTTGCTTGAAACTGAGAATTTGAAGTTATTCCTCCCTTATATGCATATCACCTGTAGCCCCCAAGTGCCGGGTTGTCATGCTTGCAGCAACCTGGGACTTGTAATTGCCTTATGCTCATAAAAATTTCAACCAGTGTAGCCCCCAAAGGCCGGGTCATTATGCAATAATGAGCATGGACTTTGTAAATATGATCATGTAAACTTGAGCAGCAACGTGTAGCCCCCAAGGGTCGGGTCATTATGCAATAATGAGCAAGAACTTTGTAAATATGATCATGTAAACTTGAGCAGCAACGTGTAGCCCCCAAGGGCCGGCTCAGTATGATATTACCGAGCTGGGACTTTGTATACAATTCATTGATAATAACATCATATGATGTAATCTCCACCATGGGGCTTGAACCCACGTCCATAAGGTTAAGAGCTTTGTACTCTACCAACTGAGTAGTGGATCTTTCAATATAATGGACTGAGGCTTGTGTACCTTGAATTTTTGACATGAGCAATTGGTAGCCCCCAAGTGCCGGGTCGTAAGCCTGCAGCGACTCGGAACTATTCCTTCCATTGTAGAATCCATTGATAAAGTAATATCCATTGCGTTGAAGCAACTTTGAAAACCTCAATCGTAATATTGGTTATTGATAACCATAATAAAAATCCATCCATGTTGGCTATTAAAGATTAGAATAATATAACCCGATTTGAAAAAAAAACGGTTCTCGTGATATTGAATCATACTGCCGGTTTAGGATACCTGTGCAGTAAGGGTGATAACCCAATCTTTAGAAGCCAAAAACTTCCAAATGTTTATGATTTTCATATATGGCGACTTATCATCCAAAGTCAAGCCGGGTTAATCGAAACCACATATATGCTTCAGATATGAACAAAAAGGTCTCAAGACAAAACCAAAGATTTTTTTCAAAAAACTTAAGCAAAATAGAAAGAAGAATTTTAGGTTTCTGATTCGAATACGATCAGTAAACCGGACCAAAGGGGTTAAGCTAGGATTCGAATACGATCATGTAGCCCCTAGTGGCTTTGGTGTTGCGCCAATCAAGAGGGTACCGACAACTATGTTCTCTTTGATTCGAATACGACCTATGTTTGAACAGGAAGCCCCCAAATGACCTTGAGAGTTTTTTAACGACCCTGATTCGAATACGATCAAAGTCGGACCCAAAAGGGGTTAAGGTATGATTCAAATACGATCAAGAAGCCCCCTAGTGAGTTTGGCATTGTGCCGATCAAGAGGGTACCGATAGCTATGTTCTCTTTGGTTCGAATACGACCTATGTTTGAACAGGAAGCCCCCAAATGACCTTGAGACTTCTTTAACGACTCTGATTCGAATATGATCAAAGTCAAACCCAAAAGGGGTTAAGCTATGATTCGAATATGATCAAGAAGCCCCCTAGTGGGTTTTGGAAGCAGGGTACCTATGTTTGAGTTTTGCTTTGCAACAAACTCTCTTTGGTCCCTTTAATTTTTCCTGAGAACTCGGACTTGCGAGAGATTAATTCTTTTTGAACCGGAAATTCTTAAACCGGATATTGAGAGTTTCAAAGCTTTGTGAGAGACAAATTTACCTAGAGCAGGATTTTGAACCGGATTTGAGAGCTTCAAAGCTTTGTGGTAGATAAATTTCCCTTGAACCGGATTTTAAACTGGCATTCTTCATTTCGAGCCGGAAATTTTTCTCACGGCCTTTAAATTTTTATCAATATAGCAATAGTTTCTGGGGCCGGCTTATTTTTTCCCTCCAATGACCCGGAGTTCTTGATTCACTGATACTGGCCAATTTCGCCGAGTCATGTCACTGTAGCCCTCGAGTCTTAAGATGACTTACGGAGTTGTCTTGAGATTCTTCATATTTAACCATGATATAAACCGGTATGAGTCATTCAACAGCTCAGTGATATAATAGTCCCTTTTTGCAGTAGACAACTTGTACTGCATTGGAGAAATTTGCAAGCCAGAGTAATTGCTCTTTAAAGAAAGCAATAAAAATATACTGAATAGATTTCACCTGATATGTCAAGCCAGAAAACTATTTACCGCGGAGTTGATGATCACCATGGTGAAGCTAAAATCAATCTCGGCCGAGTCGGCTGCGGGAGCAGACAGATGAGCCGGCCGTGACATTGTAAGCCGGCGCAAACGGGGAGAGTCGGCACCGGTGTTGTAAGCCGGCGCAAACGGGGAGAGTCGGCACTGGCGTTGGAAACGGCAAGGACGCGGGCGAGTCGGCCGCGGGTGCGAGCGATGAGTCCGTTGCGTGTGTTGATGTAGCGGGGGCGACGACTTGCGCACGTATCCGTCCCGAACACGACACGAATGTGCTAGCGCAAAAATAATATTGGCGCACGCTCCTTTGTGACACCTATGTAGTGAATAATTCTCCTGCATATAAAATACAGCAGGGCAAAGTAATTTTGCTCGAAAATATGTGTTTAAAAATAAATAGGGTAAATAGCGCCTGGTATTTTATCGGATGAATACGGACATTGACGGTAGATAATGCTGGATGTAGTTGGTCAGAAAATAAACCGCCTGCATGTACGTCTAGCTGATGTAGCAGTAGCCCCCATGTGGCCTTCGTGACTGCCGCAATGATTTATTGCTTTTTTTATTCCGTCCATAAAAAACTCATTTGTCTTGATGAGATGAAGAAATGGCAGTAGCTTTTAATCTCCATGTAGTACTAGCAGTACTATGTAATGTATCCACAATACCAGTGTTTTGCAGTCTGTCTTCGGGTGCACTTCGTGTAACCGTGTGCATGTGGTTCAATATCTTCCACACCATACGAATGCAGACCAGATGAACGAGGCTGCCACTGTCCCTCGCCACCGCAGGAGTCTTTTGATCAGTCAACGTACCCGCGGGACGCATCCAAAAAGAACTAGGCGTGGCGAGTCAGCAGTCAGGCCCGACAAGCCATAAGAGGGGCAGCGGGTCAACCCTTCAGCGGTTCAGTGCGCGTTGGTGAGGGCAACTTAAAACTGTAAAGTGAAAAAGTGATTTTCCAGAAGTGAATGATTCTCATTGATTGGGCACTATATATACAGGGAGCGGTTACAAATCTGTGAGAGTATTTCTAACCGCAAGAAGCGGTTGCTAATGCGTGAGTCATAACAGTAACTGCACTAAGCAGTTGCTAACATGAGAGAGGAAGTACAACTGCTTCTAGCAGTTAGAGAATACATAGTCGGTTCCTAAGCCGGTTCCTTAATTAGGACTTGATAATTAGTAAATAATCAAGTGCTCTAATTCTATTCCTAACACTCCCCCTTGGATCACGCATCTTCTAGAAGAATCCATCATCCAGTGCTTCTTGTATATTTCATCATCTAGTGCTTCTTATATAATCGTCATCCTGCTTGAGAATCATTTCTGCAATTTAAGAACCTCCCCCAAAAACCCTGTGGGAAAAATATGAGGAGTAATAGATACACCATTGAAAACTCCTTTAAAACCCTGTGGGAAAAATATAAGGAGAAGACGATATGGTATAATTTATATTGCCTCATTAAAAACCTTTTATGAGAAAACTGATGCAAAAACTCATAAAGGAAAAGAGTACAATAATTATTATCTGATGATAACTAAAGGGTTATAATTCTAGGAGTTTTTCTCCCCCTGAAATTTGCAAATCTCGAAAAAGTCTCATACCAATCCCATGAATACATTTTTGGAAAGTTGAATTTGGTAAGGACTTTGTCACATGATTTGGTTTGCAAAATATCAATTTCTCCATCTTTCTGTAATGAATGTGGAAAGAACAACTTAGGAGAAATATGTTTTGTGATATTACTTTTAATATAACCCATTTGCATTTGAGCAATGCAAGCTGCATTATCTACATAAATAATAGTTGGTGATCCTAATGAACCAATACCACACGAAGTTTGAATGTGGTTAATCATCCTGCGAAGCCATACACATTCCTTTGATGCTTCAAATAATGCAATTATTTTAGAATGATTAGTGAAAGTTGCTACGAGAGTCTGTTTTTGTGAATTCCATCAAAAAGCAGTTCCACCATATAAGAATACGAAACCTGTCTGTTACCTAGCATTGTGAGGATCAGATAAATAGCCAGCGTCAGTATATCCTACCATAGTCATATCTTGGTTTTTCTGATAGAATAAGCCAAGATCTTTTGTGCCATGTAAATATCTAAAGATATTCTTTACTCCTGTCCAATGACGTTTTGTTGGAGTAGCGCTATGTCTAGCTAGTAAATTTACCGCAAATGCAATATCAGGCCTGGTGCAATTTGCAAGGTACATTAGCGCACCAATAGCACTGAGATACGGGAACTCAGGTCCTAATATCTCTTCATCATCATCCCAAGGTCTAAAAGGATCTTTATTCATATCAAGGGATCTGGCAACCATGGGTGTTTTGGTTGGATATGATTTATCCATATTGATTTTTTCCAAAACCTTTTGGATATAAGCAGGTTGGTATACTAAAATTCCTGAGGGAAGATGCTCAAGCTGTATGCCTAAGAAAAATTTGGTCTTTCCAAAATCTTTCATCTCAAATTCCATCATTAAATGATTGCGTGCTTCTTTTATATCATGTGTACTCCCAATGATACTGAGATCATCAACGTACACTGAGATGATGCAAAATCCATTTGAGGATTTCTTTATAAATACACAAGGGCAATCATCATTATTTGAGTATCCTTTCTGAATAAGAAACTCACTCAGTCGGTTATACCACATTCTACCCGACTGTTTTAAGCCATAGAGTGACTTCCGTAATTTTACACAATATGCGTTGCGATTTGCTTTTGGATTCGGCATTTTAAGTCCTTCAGGAACCTTCATATATATGTCCGATTTTAGTGACCCATACAAGTATGATGTCACTACGTCCATTAACTGCATAGATAAATTCATTTGTACTGCCAAAGATATTAAATATCGAAACGTTATTCCACTCATGACAGGAGAGTATGTATCATCATAATCGATGCCAGGTCTCTGCGTGAACCCTTGTGCTACAAGCCTCGCTTTGTATCTCACCACCTCGTTGTTTTCATTCCTTTTTCGAACAAAAACCCATTTTGCTCCCACAGGGAAGACATTCTGAGGAGTAGGTATTACCGAGGAAAATACCTCTCTTTTGTTGAGCGAGCGCAGTTCTGCCTCAATTGCTTCCTTCCATTTAGGCCAATCAGGAGCTTGAGGCAATCCCTGACGGTCTTTGGTTCTGGATCCAGTTGAAGGGTTTCAGCAATTTCAGAGGTAAAATATATGTCGACAATTGTAGTCTCTCTGTTGTATGATTCTCCTGTTTCTATATAGTTTATGGAAATTTCTTTTATACCTTCAGACTCTATGTGATTTCCCACAACAATAGAGTCATGGTGTTCCGATGTCCCAGCTATTATATTTGTATGCGCATTTATGCTGGGTTCTAGATGTTGAGCATCTGATTGGTGTCCTTCAACTTGAGGTTGAATTGCATTTACTGGTAGAGGATTTGATTTCCTTTGAATCCGCGGAGGCTTCTAAGAACCTATATTCTGGCTAACCAGATTTCTCCCCCTCTTACTCTCATTTGGGGTTTGAGTGGTTTTACTTGGTACCTCCACTCGTTCTGGTGCATTAACAGCGGGAATATGTGATTTAGTGACACCTTTATGGTCAGTAAATGCATCTGGCAGATTATTTGCAATGTGTTGCAAATCTATAATCCTCTAAACTTCAGTTTCAGATTCTTTAGTACGTGGATCTAAGGACTGGATGCCTATTACATTACAATCTATTTCCTGACATTCTTTGTGGTTTGATTCTCCCCCTAATGCCGGGAAATGGTCCTCATCAAAAATAGAATCAGCGTATCGAGCAGTAAACAGGTCCCCTGTAAGAGGTTTAGGATATTTTATAATTGACGGAGAATTATAACCCACATAGATCCCAAGTTTTCTGTGGGGGCCTATGGTTGTACGCTGGGGTGGTGATATCGGTACGTATACTGCGCAACCGAATTTTGGCAGATGGGAAATACTTGGCTGAGTGCCACGAACTAGTTGCAGCGGGGAGGTTGTGTGATATGCAGTTGGTCTGATTTGTATCAGATCTGCGGCGTGTAATACCGCATGTGCCCAACAAGATGTTGGCAAATTACAATTCTGTAATAATGGTCGAGCAATTAATTTTACTCTTTTTATGAGAGATTCAGCCAATCCATTTTGAGTATGAACATAAGGCACAAAATGTTCTAAATTAATGCCCATAGCCATGCAATAGTCATTAAATGCGCGTGAAGAAAATTCAGCAGCATTATCCATTTGAATTGTTTTTATCTTATTTTCGGGATGGTTTGCTCTTAATTTGATAATCTGAGCAATTAACTTGGCAAAGGCATGATTACGTGTGGATAATAGACACACGTGTGACCATCTAGTAGATGCATCTATGAGTACCATGAAATACCTAAAGGGTCCTGATAGTGGTTGAATTGGACCACATATATCTCCTTGAATGCGTTCAAGGAAATTTAATGACTCATTGTTTACTTTAAGATAAGATGGTTTTATAATTAATTTCCCAGTTGCACATGCGGTGCACACAAATCTGATGATTTAGGGAATCTTTTAGTTGGAAGGCTGTGACCAATAGAATTGTCAATAATTTTTCTCATCATCCCTATGCCAGGATGACCTAGGCGATCATGCCAAGTCTTGAATTTATCAAGGTCTTGAAAAATTATTTTGTACGCAACATGTGGTACGGGTTTTATATAACTGTAATATAATCCAGATGAAAGTGAGGGGAATTTCTCAAGAATTTGTTTCTCAGACCCATTGCTCTTTGTTAAAAGCAAATATTCAGTATTATTTTCAGAGATAGTTTCCATATGGAAATTATTTGATTGAATGTCTTTGAAACTTAGAAGGGTGCGAGTAGATTCAGGATACAAGAGTGCATCCTCAATTACAATGGTAGTACCCATAGGCAGAACGAGTGTGGCTCGTCTTGAACCAATAATTGACGCATCACGACTGGCAATGGTCATAATATTCCCTTATCTCTTAGTTAGAGTTTGGAAATATTTTATTTCCCTTAATATTGTGTTAGTGGTACAACTGTCCGCCAAACATAGTTCTTGTTCCATTGGATTATCTTCCCGTAAGATCTATATAGAGTAAGAGAATATTTTAGGATGAAATTTTATTCATTACTCACATATAAATACATATAAAGTATTCCTATTACAGTTACACATATAAATATGACATTATGTCTGAATTACATAAGATGATTGGTCTGTAGGACTTTATTCTACTTAGAGTTATACAAATTATAACTTCCATTATTACAATAAAATAGCTGATAACATCAAATGAGTGATGTGGAGATTATATGAGATCTTCGTATGCGTCTTGGGTGTATTCCACCATCATGTTGTCGACATCAAGAAGATCTTCATCCTTCTTCCTTGTTTCCTTAGGAGCGCTTTGAGAAGTGCTAGCTTCAAGGTTCTCTTCTTGTTGTAAAGCGTTGAAGTGAGCTTCTGCTTTTCCATGAACTTGTTTGCCTTTCCCAGTGGATTTGAGATATAAATTCGCTAGATGCTTAGGAGTTCGGCATTTGCTAGTACGATGGTTAGTACATCCACACCTTTGACAAATCTCGGATTTGGTGTTTTGGTCATCTTTCTTAAAATGACCTTTACCTTTAGATTGACCAAATGTTTTCTGCTTGTTGTTCCTTTTCCACTTTCCATTGAATTTCTTGAAATTCTTTTTATTCCCCCCATACTTTTTAGTAGACTGAGTGTTAGCATGTGCTTCAGGGAGTGGCATGGAGCCCGTTGGGCGTGCCTGATGATTCTTCATGAGAAGTTCATCATGTTTCTCAACCTGAAGTAAAGTGTATATGAGCTCAGAATACTTTTTGTATTTTTGTTGACGGTACTGCTGTTGTAGTACTCTCATCGAGGGGTGGAAAGTGCACAAGGTCTTCTCAATGAGATCTTCTTCTGAAATTGCTTGGTTGCAAAATCTTAGTTTAGAATTAACCTTGTGAACTGCAGAGTTGTATGCTACCACGGATTTGAAATCTTGGAACCTTATGAGGGACCATTCTCTTTGGGCTTCTGGTAGCATAACTGCTCTTTGTTGGTCATATCTCTCCTTGAGAGAGTTCCATAAAGCAAGTGGATCCTCCTCCATTAAATATTCTGTTTTTAAATCAGGATGGAGGTGATGCCTCATAAAACTTAATGCTCCATATTTAACTGCTTGCGGTATTTCCGCAGCGCCTTCAACAGGTGTGATAATTGTGGAACCAAGTTTACGACATTCTAATGCTATCTTGGTATCCATAGCCCATGATAAATAATTACTACCATCTAGCTCAAGTTCATGAAATTCTCTATTCATGACGCCAGCCATTTTCCTACATGTTGTGATCAGGCATAAATTAGTTTTACTATGAGAGTAAAATTTAAATAACAACAAATGCTTCAAAAGAACAAAGTTCTGAAGTATAGCTAATGCTTTATACTTATATGTGTAGACCTCATTTTATGTAAATGACACTTTGAAGATAGTCACCGTTGTGGTGTAGATCTTGCAGCAATGGAGAACATAATCTGGTTTTGACCAGTAGATGTTCATATATCCATTACCTTGTGCCATACTAAATTTTACAAAAACACTTTGAAGGTAGTCATCTATCAAATGACTAGATGTAGACCTCACAGTAAGAGTGGATAGTCTGCAATTTGATGCAGTAGATCACACAGTTACCTTGTCTTTTGCAAGTATAATATTCGAGGTAATCACATCAATTTGCATATTTGGGAGAGCACTCGAAGATAGTCATTTCGCCAGAACAAAAGAGGCGAAACGTAGATCTTTCAGCAATGAGGATAATCTGCAAAGTGCAGTAGATGCCTCATCTACCCTGTGATCCCGAAATATGAATTTGTAAATAAAAATTGTTGTACTTATGAACTACATATTCTAAAAGGAAATGCTGAAGCAATCATGTAGAATATGTACACGTAGTCTGAGACTTTATTTAGATAATACATGGTCTAGATATCCAAACTTACAATACAGTACAAATTGAATATAATAAACAAAGGTTCTTAGTACAATAAAATAGCACTCTCAAATAAATAGAACCGGCTGCTATGCAATATACAAATACTATGGCTATTCTCCGTTGAAAATGCCACAACACCAGCAACCATTTATTGGAGTTATTGGCCTGTAGGCCTGATTAGGTGAGGAGCGGGGAGAGTTGGCCTGGCCCATGCACCGACAGAGAGAGGATAAGGAGAGCAGGATCGCTAGTTTCCCTACGTCTCCGCCACTTCCAATTCCCCTTCTCTGTTCGTACCTGGACTCAGCACCGCTGCTCGTCAGCTCTCCCTGCCCCGTCTCACCGTCTTCAATGGAAGCGAGCTGGGCCCCGCTTCGCAGCATGGCCTGCTCCGCTGCTGCTCGCCCCAGGGGCGCCGGTGAGGCCAAGGGCATCCGGTGACCACGCGCCATGAAGGGTTGCGCGGTTCTGCGCCATGGCCGCGGCGAATTGGCGCAGGATCCGGCGGGCTTCCGGCGGAGGCGTCGGAGGAAGAGGCGGTGCCGGAGGAGGAGGTGGTGTCGCCGGTGATGAACGTGGTGGCGTCGACGACGAGCCCTGGTCCTCTATCTCCTCTTCTTCAACCTTGATCTTGATGTTCAAGTTGGGGATGGAAGGGTAGCCGCCAGTTCCCGCTGCCGCCGGCGTCGGGGATGGGAGATCCGGGACGGGGCCGTATCCAGGAGGGATGAAGTGCTCCGACAGTTCGTTTGATGGCGTCGGAGACGGCTTCCGCGGTGGTGCGCCCGTACGCTTTGGGCATGATTCGAACCCGTGCCGTACGCAGTACGGGGGTAGAGGCGGTGGCGCGAGTTCGCAAGGGAACATCTCTTCTTCTCCGAGGAATGGCGCCGATGGACCTCCAAGGAGCCAATCCATCGGAGGGATGGTCAAGACAGATGGCGACGGAGTCGTTGGTACGATGTAGTCGTCGGCGACGGCCGGAGCCGGAGCCGAAGGCCCAACATGGTTTGCAGCGGTGGTCGGAGCCGAGGGTCCAGCCTGGTGCACCGTTGGTGCTCGCCCACGGAGCGGGCGGTTGCCTTGGCGTGCGTACCCCTGGCGGTGGTTCCAGGCGAAAAAGCGGCGGCGAGGGCCACTCCTTGCGCCAAGTCCCTGACGGCGACGGCGACTTGCAGCACGGTGGCGATGGGTGCGTGGACAGCGACGGTTCTCTCTCTGGAGGAAGCGTGCAATGGCGAAAGCAAGCAATGACAGGTCCCTCCCTGCCATTCTTACCTTTCCTGTGATGGCTCTTTGTCGCTCTTGGCAGAGCGAGTACTGATAACATGTAAAGTGAAAAAGTGATTTTCCAGAAGTGAATGATTCTCATTGATTGGGCACTATATATACAGGGAGCGGTTACAAATTTGTGAGAGTATTTCTAACCTCAAGCATCGGTTGCTAATGCATGAGTCATAACAGTAACTGCACTAAGCAGTTGCTAACATGAGAGAGGAAGTACAACTGCTTCTAGCAGTTGGAGAATACATAGTCGGTTCCTTAATTAGGACTTGATAATTAGTAAATAATCAAGTGCTCTAATTCTATTCCTAACAAAAACAAACCACGCTGCAGAGGTGACGAAGGCAGACGGGTCAACCCAGGTGGGTGCATTGAACCAAAATGGCAGTGAAGGCAGGCTCACGGCGGGTCTTAATGGAGACTGGCCACGGCGGCTCAACTGAGGCCTGGCCGGTCTGAAAACGGCTGCTCAGAGCAATGGCTCGCTGTGGAGAAGAGGAAAAAACTTCACTATTAACTTTGAAAAAACTTCATCATTAACCTTGGCATCCGTGTGGCCGTTTGATTCCTTGGTTGATCTTTTGACTATTAGAATTGCTATCTGTCAATCCGGATTGGATCCTTCATCACGTGACCCTTTTTTTATTCCTCCTTAGCTTCACGTGGGAGTGGATGCCAAGTCTCCTCTAGCACAGTCTTATCCTGACGCAGCGTATGGCAGCTCAAGGCGAGGTTGGCGTTGCAGCTTTGTCCGAGTCCGTGTTTATGCTTAGGTCCTTGTCCAGGTCGTGGCTGATTTGAACAAACCGTCCGAGTCGTGTTGAGGTTTGACCTTTACGTTTTGGCTGCGCGCGTGCGGATCCGAACGCCAGCATCACTTCCCAATGAATAGTAGTACTACTCGATTGATCTTGACGGGAGTATTTGGCATGTCTTTGATCTCCTCCTGGAGTAAACAGTAGCTTCGATTGATGGCCTCTAGACTTGTAGGGTGTCCAAAGTGGTCTTGGTGATGACTTAGTTTACGCAAAGGGAAATCAATCTAGTTTTAGGTTGATGGCTCCTGTTGACTTAGCGACTTGCAGCAGCTAACATATCGCAACCTCGATTTTCTTGAACCTTAAATCTCATAAACTATGAATCAGAATCGATGAACTCGAAGTTGATGTAGATCCTCTCCGACCGTCTCTTCCTCATCTGGAAAATTATGAACTCCTCGATCCCTGGGAGAAATCCCTCCAAGAACTCAACACCACCGTGCGCGAGCCCCACGGTAGGCGCCAACTATCATGAAATTATCATGGCAGATGTCCTAGTGTGAGGACTTAGTCATGAGGTCAACGCATCTATGCGGTAGCTTGAAGGGGTTGGTCGGAATCGAGAGATGCACGGCGGATCAACACAGAAGACAAGGATTTAAACAGCTTCGGGCCCCGGGAAACATCATCCGGTAATAGCCCTAGGGGCAGGGCACCCCAAGAGGGACAGGAAATAAACGTTAAGGCTAGACACAACTAAAGGGGAGCCGGTTTACGGCGACTCACTCGTGAATATAATGAGACCTAGCCACAAACAACATGTAGGACTATTACCGGATGATGTTTCCCAGGGCCTGAAGCTGTCTAAATCCTTGTCTTGTGTGTTGATCCGCCGTGCATCTCTCGATTCCGACCAACCCCTTCAAGCTACCGCATATATGTGTTGGCCTCACGACTAAGTCCTCAGACTAGGACATCTGCCGTGACAATTCCACGACACTTTCTGATCGATCTATTCAAGAGTCCGTAGTAAAATAACACGAAGCTATTCTTTCCGTTCAATCTATCATAGAGTTTGTACTAGAATAACACCTTAAGACACAAATCAACCAAAACCCTAATGTCACCTAGATACTCCAATGTCACCTCAAGTATCCGTGGGTATGATTATACGATATGCATCACACAATCTCAGATTCATCTATTCAACCAACACAAAGAACTTCAAAGAGTGCCCCAAAGTTTCTACCGGAGAGTCAAGACGAAAACATGTGCCAACCCCTATGCATAATTTCACGAGGTCACAGAACTCGCAAGTTGATCACCAAAACATACATCAAGTGGATCACATGATATCCCATTGTCACCACAGATAAGCACATGCAAGACATACATCAAGTGTTCTCAAATCCTTAAAGACTCAATCCGATAAGATAACTTCAAAGGGAAAACCCAATCCATTACAAGAGAGTAGAGGGGGAGAAACATCATAAGATCCAACTATAATAGCAAAGCTCGCGATACATCAAGATCGTATCACCTCAAGAACACGAGAGAGAGAGAGAGAAAGAGAGAGAGATCAAACACATAGCTACTGGTACATACCCTCAGCCCCGAGGGTGGACTACTCCCTCCTCGTCATGGAGAGCGCCGGGATGATGAAGATGGCCACCGTAGAGCGATTCCCCCTCCGGCAGGGTGCCGGAACGGGTCTAGATTGGTTTTCGGTGGCTATAGAGGCTTCTGGCGGCGGAACTCCCGATCTATTCTGCTCCCCAAAGTTTTTAGGGTATGTTGATATACATAGGCGAAAGAAGTCGGTCAGGGGGGCCACGAGGCGGCCACGAGGCAGGGGGCGTGCCCAGGGGGCTAGGGCGCGCCCCCACCCTCGTGATGGCCTCGGGACTCTTCTGGCCCACCTCCGGTACTCCGTGGGCTTCTTCTGGTCCAAAAATGAGTTCCGTGAAGTTTCAGGTCAATTGGACTCCATTTGATTTTCCTTTTCTGCGATACTCTAAAACAAGGAAAAAACAGAAACTGGCACTGGGCTCTGGGTTAATAGGTTAGTCCCAAAAATAATATAAAAGTGTATAATAAAGCCCGTAAACATCCAAAACAGATAATATAATAGCATGGAACAATCAAAAATTATAGATACGTTGAAGACGTATCAAGGTCTAGAGGGGGGGTCATTAGACTACTTGACCAAATAAAAATCTAACTCTTTCCCAATTTTAAGTGTTGGTGGATTTTAGCAATTTAGCACAAGTCAAGCAATCAACCTACACATGCAATTCTAAGAGTTTAGCAGCGGAAAGTAAAATATTGCATATGAAGGTAAAGGGAAGGGTTTAGAGAAGGCAAACAGAATGTAGACACAGAGATTTTTGCCGTGGTTCCGGTAGGTGGTTCTATCGTACGTCCACGTTGATGGAGACTTCAATCCATGAAGGGTAACAGTTGCGCGAGTTCACAGAGGGCTCCACCCACGAAGGGCCCATGAAGAAGCAACCTTGTCTATGATGTCTACAACACAACCTTCTTCTTGTAGATGTTGTTGGGCCTCCAAGTGTAGAGGTTTGTAGGACAATAGCAAATTTCCCTCAAGTGGATGACCTAAGGCTTATCAATCTGTGGGAGGCATAGGATGAAGATGGTCTCTCTCAAGCAACCCTGCAACCAAATAACAAAGAGTCTCTTGTGTCCCCAACACACCCAATACAATGGTAAATTGTATAGGTGTACTAGTTCGGCGAAGAGATGGTGATACAAGTGGTATATGGATAGTAGATAATAGTTTTTGTAATCTGAAAATATAAAAACAGCAAGGTAACTAATGATAAAAGTGAGCACAAACGGTATTGCAATGCGTTGAAACAAGTCCTAGGGTTCATACTTTCACTAGTGCAAGTCCTCTCAACAATAATAACATACTTGGACACATAACTATCCCTCAACATGCAACAAAGAGTCACTCCAAAGTCACTAATAGCGCAGAACAAACGGAGAGATTATGGTAGGTTGCGGTGTCAAAACCGGCGGACCTCGGGTAGGGGGTCCCGAACTGTGCGTCTAGGATCGATGGTAACAGGAGGCAGGGGACATGATGTTTTACCCAGGTTCGGGCCCTCTTGATGGAGGTAAAACCCTACGTCCTGCTTGATTAATATTGATGATATGGGTAGTACAAGAGTAGATCTACCACGAGATCAGAGAGGCTAAACCCTAGAAGCTAGCCTATGGTATGATTGTTTGTATATATGATCTATCGACTAGCCTGGCCCTGGTTTATATAATGCACCAGAGGCCTAGGTTAACAAGAGTCCTAGCCGAATACGCTGGTGGGGAGAAGTCCTTTTCTTGATCGCCAAGTCTTGTGGAATCTTCCTTGTATGCGGCAGCTGTCCGAACTGGCCCATGAGTATACGGCCACGGGGGTCCTCGGCCCAATCTATCAGATCGGGAGATGACGTGTTGAGTACCCCCTAGTCCAGGACACCGTCAGTAGCCCCCTGAACCGGTCTTCAAGTTAGGGACGCTCCTCGATTCTTCCGAACTGTTCTTCATCTTCATTCGTCGGTCTTGAAAACTGGTTCAACAAATCTTCTTTATCTTCGATGTTGAGGATCGCCGAAATGCATTCGACGGGTTTACACGTCGAGTATCTGAGGAGCCCCTTTAAGTTTCCGGCCTTTATCAATGCCTTGTTATTTTTATGCCACACCTCGGGTTTGAAGTTGTTCCCGGGAGGCAGTGTCCTCTTGCATCCAAGCTCCAACGCTGGACTGCATTAGAGGTCTCTTTTGCAGCCGAGCACCAACGCCGGACTGCTTTCCGAGCTCCAACGCCGGAATGTATCCGAGATCCAACGCCGGACTGTGTCCAAGCTCCAACGCCGGACTATATCCGAGGTGTCATATCACCTTGGTTCAAAAAAGTTGAAGGAGTTTAGCCGAGCTTAATGCCGGAAATGCCCTCTATGGAGCCAGCCACTAGCACCTGAGCTTTATGCCGGACTGCTTCCGAGGTGGTGCACCACCCCGACTATGGGCCGATTTTTTGTCAATATTTTTTATTGGTGCACTTTATTCTCTGCCAAGATATATAGCCAGTAGCCCTCAAGGTTTGTATCGGTCTAAAACCCGAGATGCACATGAAGGATGACGTAAGACCGCTGATCCCAGTAGCCGCTGAGACTCAGGTTGATTTGCAAAATCGGCCTGAGGATCAAGTCCTAGCTCAGCAGAATACTTCGGGACACTAAAAGTGGCGTGCTCAGTCCTCGAGACTCGGGTTGGGTGCGGCCGACCAACCTGAGGATCAAAATCTCCTCGAAAACTATATTGCAATAAAATTTTCTGCATTGGACAAGCAATGCAGTAGCCCCCGAGACACTGGTCGGGTGGCAACACCAGATCAGGGGATCGATGTTCCCCTTTAATATTTGTAAATAATAAGCCCGAAGCCCAGTAGCCCCCGAGCCTTAATGCGGGCACGGGTGGCCGAATTAAGGATCAATATCCATAGTAAAATCACAAATTATGTGTAATGACTCTATGTATCCAAGTACTTTACGTCATTAATGCTCGGATCCGCATTGTACAAAACTTTGTTGACCGACCATCGGCTTCCACCTCCTCGGCCAGTAGCCGAGGAGTGTTTGTCCTACTTTATAAAGCCTTTATGAGGGCAAAGATTTACAACAAACAAGGCAATCTGGCCATACGGTTTTATAAACAAAGGTACGCAGAGAGATATGTTATATTACTATTTAACAGAAGAAATGTCTTCCAAAGAAAATAGTCCCGCTATCGGTTCCTTTCTTTGGGTTGTCATGCTGAGCATGATCATTAAACCTCAGCTCTAATGTAAGAGAAAAATATCGACGATTTAGTTTCGGAGGCCAGTTAATAGCCCCCGGTAGTGTTTGGCGATAGTCGGGGTCAAGCCGTAAACACTTCGGCCAATGTTATGAATGGCCCGTCATTTAACATAGTCATCAGATCGCTGACCAGTTTACGCTTATTGTGACAGTCAGTTTTCGGCTTTCTCCATTGAGGTGCTTAACCATGTGAGCTGGAAGCACAATCGCAGTGGTTCTCCCTTTGCACGACTAGCCGAACAAAACGGAACGTAGGAAGCAAGTGCAGGAGCCGGGCAACCCAACTATTGACCGAAGACACAATTCAAAACCGATGCATATATAGCAATATCTGAGAATGTTTTTGCCGAATCCCTAAAGGTGTCCGGCATTGCACTGCGAGACTAATGCTGGAAGAGCACAAATAGTTTAAAAGTGCCAAAAAGCTTGGAAAACCAAGAAATGTCAGTAAAAGCATGACGTCCGAACAAGATCAAGTGTTCGGTGCCAATCCGAAAATTGGTCTTAAAAAAAGGAATTGCTTCTGTCGTGCTTTAACATGATACATCCTATCTCAAGACTTCGAGCGGGTCAGCCTACAGCTTCAACCTCGTATCCCAAGGGCGGAGTACTTCTCATTAGGCCAGTTTAGCAAACTAAACTCTAGCGGCTTTGAGAGATAAATTAGGCTCCCCGGCTAGTGACCGCACACTCGCGTCGAAAAAAGGAGTGATAAATAATAATAATAAAACTTTCCAACGACTAAGAAGAAGAACACTTATTATAAAACGGCTCAAATAAACTTAAGAGCCCCCAAGTGACTTGGGTAGAAGAATGATTGCATGTACCGAAGTACTTATATCATATCTACGTTCAACCGAACTTTAAACGCGTCTTAACCGACCGTCGGCTTCTCCCTCTTCGGTCAAGGACCAAAAAGTGTTATGTACTCCATCTGTCGAGAGTATCGACGATGTTTCCAGTAACCAGGCAATCAGGTCATAAGGCTGTAACAGACAAAGCGCGCTCAGGGAACTTATGCTATATTACCACGAAGTGTAAGAAGCATCTTTGAAGAAAATAGTACCCCCACCGATACCTTTCTTCGGTGCTCATTGTTATTATGAGACTTGTGCAATAGATTTTTTGTACTCATGAGTTCCGTTGTGTGCCGACCATCATTGAAAACTATAAGAGCGCTAGCTTTCGGCTTCACCCAGTCCGAGGTCCGGCTCGGGCGACCCGATCGTGACAATCGCAGAGGTGCTCCCTTTACTCCCTAGCCGAACAATCGGGAACGTAGGGGTAAACACAGGAGCGAGGCAACCCAGCTTGCAAATCGCTTAAGTCAATATGGTGCATATTGTGGCGTAATACATGAACAAGGAACGAAGCCGTACAAGTATAATCATATGCAACAGGGAAAGCTTCATAAAGGAAGCCCCCAAGTAAACAGGGTATTTGAATTTATGCGTCACAAACAAAGTTTGGACACGGAAATTTTTTACAAGCAACTTTTTTCCAAAAAAGTATAATGCTTGGTCGAACCGAACACAAGTTAGAAATTAAAGCTTTGAGCGTGAAAGCGACTTAGCTGGTTAATGTGTTCGGTCTTGATGACGTGGTCCGAGCTTGATGCGGGGCAAAGTTCCATCCCCCAAGCTGGTCCCGAGTTGGCGGAGCGGAGAGCTCGACACGCCAAAGTGGTGACATACCACGGTCGATGCAAACCGGCAGAGTGACGCTGAAGTCCCCGAATCATTTTCCTGTGCACAAAAGTAGTGCAAACGGGAGATAATAGTAATGATGATAATTAAAAAAATCATTGCATAATAAATAATTTATGCAAAGTGAGTAATAAAAGAAATATGGCCTGGCGCCGAAGTCAATGTCCATGCAGGGCGTCGGCATGATGCGGTAAAGGCGTGGCAAAGCCTGAATTCGCAGGTCGGTCCGAGCTCCGGATGCGGCGTTCGCCGGACTATGTATGGAAACTGACCGAACCACCATGCGACTGTCGTTAATGCGGCCACCATTTGATAGACCTGTGTACATATGATGGACAAACCAGAGTAATAATTCCTTGGGAA
Source organism: Triticum urartu (assembly GCF_056163025.1). Lineage (NCBI taxonomy): Eukaryota > Viridiplantae > Streptophyta > Magnoliopsida > Poales > Poaceae > Triticum > Triticum urartu. The sequence continues at coordinate 333,411,549 of NC_141873.1, forward strand.
AAATGAACCCAAACAAGCAAAAAATACTGAGATTAATAGCACCTGGTTTATTTGTTGTAGCAATCCGAAGGAAGGTGATTCCCAAAATTGGGACTCGCTCGGCACACCCATTGCCTGATGGGCGATAAAACGACGGCATGTCAATGCTGGTAAAGGTTGGCTCTCCGAGGCAAAGCCCTCGGCCCAGCTAACGTGACAGAGCTGGTTGGCTAGTGACGCCGAAGTGTCCGGAGTAGGTTGATGAAGATATGGCGAAGCCCCCGTTCCAGCCGAGATGTCGAAGTCTCGATGTCAGCCGATGAGTCGAAGTAGGTCGGTGTGATGGACACTAGCTTGAAGAAGCAATAGTGCGGCCCTGTCGATGCAGGTCGTGACGTGGTCGATGCCGGTATGCCCGCTACGTGTAATCCGTGGGGTGGCGATGTTGGTGATGATTTATCTTTCGCGATGTCGGACTCTTGTTCGGCTTGCCGATATGATGATCTGAAGAAGTTGAGCTCGGCTCAACAAAGTGACGCCGCGTCAAGCGCAGGTCGGCAGCCGTGGAGTAATATTGCCGGACTGGTTTGACACCAGCATGATGTTGAAGATCATGTTCAAAAGATCTTAAAGTTACTGGGATGTGTTCGGGAACAAAACACAATACCCCATACAAAACTTCCTTCAAAAGGGATGTCCGAAACCTCGTTCATAAAAAAGATGAACTCGGGTCGTATTCGTTTTCGCGCAGAAAACAGATCCGAAAAGTGATGCACTAATCGGAAGGTTCCTGGAGTTTGAACGGTCGGATCGAGCTGAAATTTTGAGAGGTGGTAGATATAGGAATTCCGCAGCCGATCAACAGTTGGATCTTCCAAAGGACATCCGAGCTAGAAGCTGGACACCACGCTCTACACTCATCCAAATTCTAGTCCAGATTTGACAGGGCTCCGGTATATCGTGGATTGCCAGAGATTCCTCCATCGGAACTCGATGAAATTTTCCAGGGTTGTTATAGACTCAATTCCGCACAATTCCACCAAAGCGATCGTCAAAGCGATACTCAAGGAGGTGGTGGCGGCAGATACGAGTTTGCTGTCCAAAAAAACAGCACGGTCGCTTGAAGGCAATGTTGATGTTGAGCCACCGAGCTCCACAGATGATTCCTCATTGATCTTGCTAGAGATTGGAGTTGATGTTTGATGAAGGCCCTCGTCCGAACATGGTGATCCGAATACGGGGCGCAATTCTTGGTCGAACCAAGGTGACCAGTCGAGCTGGTGACGAAGATGCCGAAGTCGCAGTTGATCTGCAGGCGAGCCATCGATCCTTTTGTCGATCACACAGCGGAACTCTCAATGAAAGCACCAATGTCGGTGTCAAAACCGGCGGACCTCGGGTAGGGGGTCCCGAACTGTGCGTCTAGGATCGGTGGTAACAGGAGGCAGGGGACACGATGTTTTACCCAGGTTCGGGCCCTCTTGATGGAGGTAAAACCCTACGTCCTGCTTGATTAATATTGATGATATGAGTAATACAAGAGTAGATCTACCACGAGATCAGAGAGGCTAAACCCTAGAAGCTAGCCTATGGTATGATTGTTTGTATATATGATCTATCGACTAGCCGGGCCCTGGTTTATATAATGCACCAGAGGCCCTAGGTTAACAAGAGTCCTAGCCGAATACGCCGGTGGGGAGAAGTCCTTGTCTTGATCGCCAAGTCTTGTGGAATCTTCCTTGTATGCGGTAGCTGTCCGAACTGGCCCATGAGTATATGGCCACGGGGGTCCTCGGCCCAATCTATCAGATCGGGAGATGACGTGTTGAGTACCCCCTAGTCCAGGACACCGTCAGTAGGGTACGAAACCACCTCAAAGTTATTCTTTCCAATCAATCCGTTGGGCTATTACTATAAGTGTCACAAACAGCCCTAGAGTTCGTACTAGAATAACACCTTAAGACAATCAAGCAAAACCCTAATGTCACCTAGATACTCCAATGTCACCTCAAGTATCCGTGGGTATGATTATACGATATGCATCACACAATCTCAGATTCATCTATTCAACCTACACATAGAACCTCAAAGAGTGCCCCAAAGTTTCTACCGGAGAATCACGACGAAAACGTGCGCCAACCCCTATGCATAGGTTCATGGGCGGAACCCGCAAGTTGATCACCAAAACATACGTCAAGTGAATCACGTGATATCCCATTGTCACCACAGGTACGCATGGCAAGACATACATCAAGTGTTCTCAAATCTTTAAAGACTCAATCCGATAAGATAACTTCAAAGGGGAAAATCAATCCATTACAAGAGAGTAGAGGGGGAGAAGCAACATAAGATCCAACTATAATAGAAAAGCTCGCGATACATCAAGATCGTGCCAAATCAAGAACACGAGAGAGAGAGATCAAACACATAGCTACTGGTGCATACCCTTAGCCCCGAGGGAGAACTACTCCCTCCTCGTCATGGAGAGCAACGGGATGATGAAGATGGCCACCAGAGAGGGATTGCCCCCTCTGGCAGGGTGCCGGAACGGGTCTAGATTGGCTTTAGGTGGCTATGGAGGCTTCTGGCGGCGGAACTCCCGATCTATTGTGCTCCCTGATCGTTTTAGGGTATATGGGTATATATAGGAGGAAGAGGTACGTGAGGGGAGCCATGAGGGGCCCACGAGGGTGGAGGGCGCGCCGAGGGGGGTGGGCGTGCCCCCCTGCCTCGTGGCTTCCTCGTTGCTTCCCTTACGTGGAATCCAAGTCTCCCGGGTTGCTTTCCTTCCAAAAATAAGTTCCGTGAAGTTTCAGGTCAATTGGACTCTGTTTGATTTTCCTTTTCTGCGATACTCTAAAACAAGGAAAAAACAGAAACAGAAACTGGCACTGGGCTCTAGGTTAATAGGTTACTCCCAAAAATAATATAAAAGTGTATAATAAAGCCCATAAACATCCAAAACACATAATATAATAGCATGGAACAATCAAAAATTATAGATACGTTGGAGACGTATCAGCATCCCCATGCTTAAGTCCTGCTCGTCCTCGAGTAGGTAAATGATAAAAATAGAATTTTTGATGTGGAATACTACTTGGCATAATTTCAATGTAATTATTCTTAATTGTGGTATGAATATTCAGATCCAAAAGATTCAAGACAAAAGTTTAATATTGACATAAAAATAATAATACTTCAAGCATACTAACTAAGCAATCATGTCTTCTCAAAATAACATGGCCAAAGAAAGTTCATCCCTACAAAATCATATAGTTTAGTCATGCTCCATTTTCATCACACAAGAATGCCCTCATCATGCACAACCCCGATGACAAGCCAATCATGAAAGTGCGTTATATCGACTAGAGGGGGGTGAATAGGTGATTTTTATGAAAGTCTTCAAAACGTGGAAGTTTTGAAGACAAACAATAGAAATAAACCTATTACCATGCAGCGGACGGTAGACTACACTAGGCAAACCATAGTCAAGTATTCAATGAAGTGAAAGCACAATGACTAATAGCAGCTAGGTAGTAAGGATCAGGTAGGAAGATATTATGAAGCCAAACAGAACACGCGGTCACTCAGTGAAGACAAAAGATAATGCAATCATACAATGACTTCACAAGGACCAACAGTAAGTAAAGGGAAGGGAAGGATGAAACCAGTGACTCGTTGAAGACAATGATTTGTTGGACCAGTTCCAGTTGCTGTGACAACTGTACGTCTGGTTAGGGCGGCTAGGTATTTAAACCTGAGGACACACAGTCCCGGACACCTAGTCCTGAACACGCAGCTCAGGACACCCAGTCCTCACCGTATTCCCCTTGAGCTAAGGTCACACAGACCTTGCCCAATCACTCTGGTAAGTCTTCAAGGTAGACTCCCAAACCTTCACAGACTTCGTTCACCAGCGATCCACAATGTCTCTTGGATGCTCAGAACGCGACGCCTAACCGGCTGGAGGATTCACAGTCCTCAAGTGTAATAAGTCTTCAGATCACACAGACAAGAAGACTTAAGTGATGCCTAACACTCTTTGGCTCTGGGTGGTTAGGAATTTATCCTTGCAAGGAATTCTCTCTCAAAGGCTTCGAGGTGGGTTGCTCTCAAACGACAAAAGCCGTACTCTAACTCTGAGCAGCCAACTGTTTATGGTTGTAGGGGGTGGGCTATTTATAGCCACTAGGCAACCCGACCTGATTTGTCCGAAATCACCCTCGGTCACTAAGGAACTGACACGTGTTCCAACGGTCAGATTTCAAACTCACACGGCAACTTTACTTGGGCTACAAGCAAAGCTGACTTGTCCGACTCTGGACAAGATTCGCTCTCATAGTCTTCACTCGAAGACATAGGTTTTGGTTAAGCATCACTTCAGTCATTCTGACTGGTTCTCTTGGACCCCACTTAACAGTATGGTGGTTCCTGTGACTCAACAAAGAAGAAAAAGAACCACGAAAGATCTAAGTCTTCGAGCTCCATAGGCTTCATGCGATGTCTTCTCTTGTCATAGTCTTCAATGTGAATATCTTCTTATACCACCTTTGACATCAATGTCTTCATACATTTTTAGGGGTCATCTCTGGTAGGAAAACCGAATCAATGAAGGACTTCTACCTGTGTTATCCTGCAATTCTCACAAACACATTAGTCCCTCAACTAGGTTTGTCATCAATACTCCAAAACCAACTAGGGGTGGCACTAGATGCACTTACAATCTCCCCCTTTTTGGTGATTGATGACAAACTAGTTGAAGTTTTCAAAGGGGAATATAATATGTGAAATTGTAAAGGAATTGTCTTCATTAGTTGCAAGGGCTCCCCCTGAAAATGTGCATATAAGTAATTTGGTTTTGGAATGCAAATGCACATGGCAGGTTGTACTCGTGGAGATCCTCTTCAACTTATGATGACAATTCATTATGCATGAGAAGGTATGTGAAGATAATGACATGCATAATGGAAAATGGACGTCTGCAAAATGATCTAAGTGCGGAATTTATCGTCGCACATGCGGAATTTATCGTCGCATCACGAAGTAGCAAATAAGTAGCAGACGACCATCGAGTTTAGGTGTTACAACTCAAAGAACCAAATGTATCAAAACGAGAGTTGTAAACACGAGGCAAAATATAAAGCAACCGCCCATGTGGACCCGCTTGAAGACTATCAAACTCATACGCTTCTCCCCCTTTTGTCAATAAGGACCAAAAAGGTTTGAAGACATAGAGCATCTACTCGTTCCCATGAAGAGTAGGTGAAGCAGCAGGGTCGTCGGTGGTGTTCGGCGGTGTAGAAGAACTTGGAGCAATGTCGAAGCGTGCTGAAGGAGGTGGCGGTGAAGTAGCATCGTCTTCATCCTCGATCACTCTGGCATTCACAGTTGCAGCAGAGGAAGAGAACTCAGAGTCTTCAAGAGATGGAGTTCGTCGCAGCACTGCCCTTCGAGGAGGTGTGGAGTCAAACTTGAAGCGTTTAGAGAAGCAATCCTCTTGAAGATCATCTTCAGAGCACATAAGCGTCAGCCCTTTCCATGTGCGTCGAGAGGTTTCATGTGCAACAAAGGCATTCTTGGTGGCAAGATTGCGAATACGGTTGACATCCACCAAGAGGCTTTGCATTTGGCGCTTCAGCCAGTCATGATGCCTATCCTGTTTCTGATGAAGAGCCACCAGAAGCTCTCGTTCATTGAGAACACGAGTGTGCTTCTTAGGTCGTTGGGCAATGGTGCTATCAGTGGCTTCAGTAAGGGCAGGATGTGGTGCACATGTAGTTCCAGCCAAAGGATACACACGAGTGACTGCTTCAACTCCTTCAATGTTCTGAGAAAAACTTTGATGCTCCGCATTCTGAAGACTTAGAGGTTCCTTGGAAGGCTCAGGATAAATGGCTTCAACAGACATATCTACATCAGGCAGAAAGATCCGATGATTGCGAGCAGATGGCTGATATGAGATAGCAAAGTGGAGTTTAATCAGCCGCATTATCCATGGAGCGTAGAACTTCAAGCCAAAAAGATCAGAGCCTAATACAGCAAGTTGGCGGATGAAGAAGTCCTGTGCATTCAAGCATTTGCCATGAAGAATATAGAAGACCAAAGTCTTCATTGCACCTTCCAGCTTGGCATTTGGTGAATGTCCTTTGATGGGCCAGAGAGTTCGCCTTATGATGTGATAAATAGTCCTTGGCAGATACTCAAGGTCTTCAACGAAGAACTCCTTGGGATATGCAGCATCTTGGGGCAATGGCTTCATCATACTGAGCATCTGACTCATTTTAGGTTCAGGCTTCTGAAAGATGCTCTCCACAACTTCACTGTGAAGCTGACAGCCATGTTCGTAGAGATCGCCAGGAGTGGGCAGACCAGTGAGCTCAATGATATCAAAGGCTTTGGCTTCATGATGAACATTTCCTGTCATCCACTCTAGGACCCAAGTCTTCGAATCTCTGTTGTACCCACGGATGTGAAGTGTGGCATAGAATTGGAGCAGCAACTCTTCATTCCAGTGCTCTTGGTCGGTGACAAACGGCAGCAATCCAACCTCTTTGAAGCAATCCAGAGCTTCTTCCAGACAGGGCAGACCAGCTATTGCTTCAATGTCAAGACGCTTATGTGGGAAGATGCGACCTTGATTGTACAGAATGCAGGAGTAATAGCTTCGCTGCGGATAGCTCCAGAACCGATCAGATGATATTCTTTCCCTTGAGTAGGGGTTCCTGGAGCTATTGAACAAAGTGTTGTCTGCTTTGAAGCCATTGACATTGAAGGATCCAGGTGCTGATGCAGGACCTGGAAACCTGGGCAATCTTGGGATTGGCTTCTGTACCTGAGGCCTGTGCTCAACATGATAGTCAAACTGAGGACCAGCAGCAGGCGCAGGAATAGAAGCGGTAGCATCATTGGCTTCACTGATTTCTGGTGCTTTTGTTGGTGTAGGCTCCACATTGGCTTCAGCCATGACAGCGTCAGTGGCGTCGGTGGCAGCCTCAAGATTCTCAACCTCCACTTGATGAGCTAGAGGGTCGGTCACTGTCACGTTCTCCTCAAGAACAGCTTCTGGGTGAGACGGGGGTGTAGCAACTCTTGGGGTTTCTTCTTCATCGGCTGATGCAGCCGGAATGTCTTCAGCAGCTTTAGCTTCAGACTCGGAGACTGGAGGCCTTGGTCCTTTGCGAAGCCTGCGTAATGCTGGCGACGCCTGTGGAGTTGGAGTTGGCTGGGCCTCAAAGTCATCTTCCTCTTGTGCTTGTGGGTGATCAGCCCATGAGGCATCCTGAGCAATTGGCGTCAAAGGACGACCAATGCTGATGAGTTCGTTGTGCGTGAGCACAGGCGATGATGCCTATTGGTGCTCGAGCTGAGGAAGAACTGCATCATCTTCAACATGGTCATGGTGACCAATGTCTTCAGCAGCGGTAGGATCAGCTGCTGGAAAGTCTTCAGCTTCATGAGCCTCTGTGAAAGCAGGCTCATGGACAGTCAGTTGGCGCTCTTGAGGTTCAGTGGCTGGGCGAACCATGGAGATGGGTTCAACAATCAAGGGCTCTGTGGGAGCAGCCCGTTCCTTCTTGGTCTTCCACTTCTTCTTGGAGGGAGCAGTAGCAGAGGCTTCAGGATGTTTCCTCTTTCTGGCTTCAGCCTCAGCAGTCCTCGTCTTTTTCAGTTCTGAAGCGGTTGACCTAGCCTTTGGCTTCGAGCCAGTCATGCTAGTTGGGAAGACAATGGGATCTGCTTCCTTCCTTGGTGCGTTGGGTTCGGCCACAGTGGGCTTCTTCTTCTGCTTGGTAGCCATCCTGGGATCAATGCCCGGACGCCCAAGGGCCTTGCGCTTCTTAGCCTCATTGTAGCCTTGCACACACTTGTCAGCCAGGCTCTTCATGCGCTCACGAGAACCCTGAGCTTCGGCGCGTTTCTTGAGAAAGGCTTCTTTGAGCTTGTGCAGCATAATCTTGAAGTTTTTCACCTCTTGCACGCTGAGCTTGGCCATATTCTTCTTGAACTGAGCTTTCTCAAAGTCAATCTTTTGCTTCAGTTCAACAATGCGCTGGGCGATAGCTAATTCTGAAGCAATGGCGCCATGGAAGGTGACACTGAGGCTAATGGGAAGTTGCAGATCTTCGAAGCTGAGGTTGGGCGTGTCAAACCACTCATCAATGAAGTTGTGGATGATTGCCACGTCAAAGAGAGGCAGATCATTGAAGATTTCTGCTTCTTCTTTGCTCTTGATGAGTTGCTCAAGAGCGTCATCTGCAAGATCTTCATCACTGGACAGATCAATGGCATCGTTTCACAGAATGGCAGCAGCAGTTAGTTCTTGGCCGGTGTGTGGCAGAGGCACCTTGACCTTCTGGGGCTTGGAGATGCGTGACAAATCTTCAGACTGCACACTGTCTTTAGGAGGTGCAGTGGCCAGTGGCTTCACCCGTGAGATTTTTGGTGCAGAGACAGGCTTTGAAGCTTTAGGCTGCTTCAACTTCTTTGGCTTCGGCGCTGCAGGCGCTTCATCTGATTCAGCGTCATCTGCAGGCTCATTCACGACTGTCCCTTGAACCACGATATGAGTGATGAGACCTTCCAAGTTGTAGAAGGGCCCAAGAAGATTGGGTTCAGCTTCACAAGTTCCATCAGCACGGGGAGCAGAGGGACCAGGGTTGAATTCTAATCCCAAAGACTTCTTGTTCTGCTTCGCTGAGTTCTTGGCAAACTGGAAGTTGCGCTTGAACAGATTGTCGTCACGACACCATAGTAGTGACGATGGGTGTGCATCTACAGGCTGTGGCCCACAGACCATGCAGGGATAGAAGCCTTGTTCAATGGCTTCTTCTCTGGACCTGGGTTGAAGATTCTTGTATAGGATGTCTCCCCACGGTCGCTTGATGGCATTTTTCTAAGCATATTCCTGGGTCACAAACCGGTATTTGAACCATTGTTCCGTCCAATATCTTCGAATCCATTGGATTCGGGTCTTGCACTGATTGTAATCCTCTTCAGGATCTGTCTTGTAAAGCTCTGAGAGGTCATCAGGCAAATCTCTTGATGTTCCCCCACGACGCTGTCTGCCTCCCTTCCTTGCAGATTTCTCTGAAGCCATGAACTTTAAACTGAAAGGCTTCAATACGTTCAAAGGCTTCAAAGGCTTTCGCTTGCTGGACAAACAGGAACTGGCTTCGGGAGAATTTATATGATGCTGTAAGAATTCTGCAAATGAATGCAGACTATGAGAACCAAGGGATTCTCCCACGGACATGTACCTGTGACAGCATTAAGGTGCGAAGGAAGGGGAAGAGGTCATATGCATTCTCAGAAGATTTTGAAGATAAATCAGTTTAGAAGACATTGACCTCATCGTGCGAAGACATTCACTCATAAATAAGGAGTTGGTTCCAGATTTGTACGAATCCATGGATCAGTACAAGTGAGGAATCTAACTACTTTGTGAAGCATAAGTGAATATACTAGGCATATTATGAGATGTAGTATGAAAGGGATCCAACTGGTGTGAATAGAAACTGCTTGTGGTAGAAAATGACGAAGCTATAGGATCAAAGGGGCCGTAAAAAGGAAGTTTTATTTACCACACGAAGAACTGCTAGATGGAGTGGAAGAGGAGGCCGAGCAGTTCGATTGTCCGTGCCCTAACTTGGCGACGGAGGACACCTACGGCGACGGCGGAGAAGACGATGTCCGCGGTCGGCGTGAAGACGGCGTCGGAGAGGTTGCGGCAGCTAAGCGCTTCGTCACCGGCGTCGTCGAGGGCTAGCGGTGGTGCTAGGGTTCGTGCGAGAGTGGAAGAAGAGATAATGACTGCGGTGAGGCGTGTATTTATAGGGACAGGGGTGGCTCAGTGTTATTACACAGGTGCCCCTGGCGATTCACATATGAGGAACAGGTGGCCATCAAGCAGCATGTTGGAGGTTGTTCCACGTCCCACGCGCGCCTGGATTGTCGGGTGGTCATTCCCACTTCTCTGGGTTTCAGGTGAAGGAATGAGCATTGAAAACGGACTTAATATTTGTCTCTGTATCTTCTGCTGACAAGGATGCAGAGAAGACATTTGACAGTTTCAAAAGAATGCATATGATTTGGAGAGATAGAGTTTGAGATAGAAAGCATAGAGAGGTTAGGGTCCGATCACATTCACTTAGTTCAACAAATTCAACAAGAAGACATAGCTATAAGTGAATGCTCTAGAGGACATAACACTAGTATATATATAATCAACATAGCGAAGATAATCATGAAGACATGTTGAGATTGAAGCCAAACCAAATGTGAAGACATAGCAAATGTAACGCCATGAGTGAAACACTTCAAACAGAACCTTTGGTGGTGGCGTTACCCACCGTATAGGAAGTATTAGACCCAGACACGGCGCACAATTATCGTGGCGCTCCGAAGTCAAATTCCACATTAATGTATTCACACTTAAAATGTATGTCTTCATTGATTGAAGATATACTTTACTTCGTGTGTTGCACATCTAAGTCATCAATATGCATAAGTGTTAGGATGTGTGCCTGATCACAGGACATTTGAGGATTCCAAGATATTTAGCTCACACCGTAACTTGCAAAATCTCTTCTCATCCAAGGGCTTGGCGAAGATATCTGCCAATTGCTCTTCAGTGTTGACGTGTATGATATCAATATTTTCCTTCACAACATGATCTCTGAGAAAGTGATGACGAATTTCAATGTGCTTTGTCTTCGAGTGCTGAACTGGGTTGTTGGCAATCTTGATGGCGCTTTCGTTGTCGCAGTAGAGTGGCACTTGCTTCAGATGAATGACATAGTCCTTGAGTGTTTGCTTCATCCACAGAAGCTGAGCGTAGCAAGATCCAGCAGCAATGTATTCAGATTCAGCAGTGGGGAGGGATACACAGTTCTGCTTCTTTGAAGACCAACATACAAGTGATCATCCCAGAAAATGACATGTGCCTGATGTAGACTTGGGATCCACCTTGTCACCAGCATAATCAGCATCCGAGAATCCAACCAGATCAAACTCTGAGCCCTTTGGATACCATAATCCTAGAGTTGGGGTGTGAGCCAAATATCGAAGAATTCGCTTCACAGCTAAGTGATGCGACTCCTTTGGTGCCACTTGGAATCGAGCACACATGCAAACACTAAGCATAATATCTGGCCTAGATGCACATAGATAAAGTAAAGAACCAATCATGGAGTGGTATACCTTTTGATCGAACTCTTTACCATTGTCGTCGGGACCCAGATGATGTTTGGCTGGCATTGGCATCATGAAGCCTTTGCAGTCTTGCATACCGAACTTCTTCAGGCAATCTTTGAGATACTTCTCTTGAGATATGAAGATGCCGTTGCATTGCTGTCGTATTTGAAGACCGAGGAAGAACTTCATCTCTCCCATCATGGACATCTGATATTGTTCTTGCATCATATATCCAAACTCTTCACTGTACTTCTGATTGGTGCAGCCGAAGATAATGTCATCCACATATATTTGGCATACAAACAGTTCACCATCATATGTTTTCGTGAAGAGAGTGGGGTCGAGGGAACCAGGTATGAAGCCTTTGCTCTTCAGGAAGTATTTGAGTGTGTCATACCATGCCCGAGGGGCTTGTTTGAGGCCATACAGTGCCTTGTTGAGCTTGTATACCATGTCAGGATGTTTTGGATCTTCAAAGCCAGGCGGTTGTGCAACATACACTTCTTCAATCTTGCCATTGAGAAAAGCGCTCTTCACATCCATTTGATATAGAAGTATGTTATGATGATTTGCATAGGCCAGCAGTATGCGTATGGCTTCAAGTCGAGCCACGGGAGCAAATGTTTCATCGAAGTCAATCCCTTCCAATTGAGTATATCCTTGTGCAACGAGACGAGCTTTGTTTCTTACAACTTGACCATCCTCATCTTGCTTGTTGCGGTATATCCATTTGGTGCCTATTATATTGTGCTTCCGTGGATCAGGACGCTTAACCAGTTCCCATACATTGTTCAGCTCAAACTGTTGAAGCTCTTCTTGCATAGATTGAATCCATTCAGGTTCCATGAAGGCTTCTTCAACTTTCTTGGGTTCTGTTATTGAGAGGAATGCGAAGTGCCCATAGAAATTTGCTAGCTGAGTTGCCCTTGAACGAGTGAGCGGACCGGGTGCATTGATGCTATCAATTATTCTCTCAATCTGCACTTCATTGGCAACACGAGGATGTATAGGGCGAAGATTTTGCTCTTGCTGATCATTGTCATTGTTAGAAGGATTGTCTTCAGGCTGAGCATTGTTTTCAGGTTGATCAGGTGAGGATATGATAAGTTCCTCTTCAGGTTGAGCTTCAGAGGGTATGATTTCTCCAGTTCCCATTAGTTTGATTGATTCACTGGATGGAACTTCATCTAGCACATTTGGCAAGTGCTCTCTTTGTGAACCGTTAGTCTCATCGAACCACACATCCACTGTTTCAACCACTTTATAATGAAAGAGATTGAAGACTCTGTAGGAGTGCGAATCCTTTCCATATCCAAGCATAAAACCCTCATGTGCTTTTGGTGCAAATTTTGAAGTGTGATGTGGATCCTTGATCCAGCACCTTGCACCAAATACTCTGAAGTAACTGACATTTGGCTTCTTGCTAGTAAGGAGCTCATAAGATGTCTTGTTCAGAAGCTTGTGAAGATAAACACGATTGATTGTATGGCATGCAGTATCAATGGCTTCAGGCCAGAATTTTCTTGGAGTCTTGTATTCATCAAGCATCGTTCGGGCCATCTCAATGAGTGTTCTGTTCTTGCGTTCGACGACGCCATTCTGCTGTGGCGTGTACGGGGCTGAGAATTCATGTGTGATGCCCAAAGTATCAAGATATGTATCAAGGCCAGTGTTCTTGAATTCAGTGCCATTGTCACTTCTGATGTACTTTATCTTGGCACCATAGTTGTTCATTGCTCGATTGGCGAAGCGTCTGAAGACATCCTGCACTTCAGTCTTGTAGAGGATTATGTGCACCCAAGTATATCTAGAATAATCATCAAAAATGACAAAGCCATAGAGACAAGCAGTGGTAGTAAGAGTTGAGTAATGAGTGGGACCGAAAAGATCCATGTGGAGCAGTTCGAAGGGTCGAGTAGTTGTCATGATTGTCTTCGAGGGATGTTTGGCCCTCGTCATCTTTCCTGCTTCACAGGCACCGCATAAGTGATCTTTCTTGAACTTGACGCCCTCGATGCCTATGACATGCTTCTTCTTTGCAAGGGTGTGGAGGTTCCTCATGCCAGCATGCCCTAGCCTCCGATGCCAGAGCCAGCATTCTGAAGCTTTTGCTAGAAGACATACGGCAAGCTGTGGTCCTGCTGAGAAATCTACCACGTACAAATCATCTTTCCGATACCCTTCAAACACTAGAGACTTGTCAGATTCCATTAGAACAAGGAAACGATATTTTCCAAACATTACGATCATGTTCAAATCGCAAAGCATTGAGACAGACATTAAGTTGAAGCTAAGGGATTCAACAAGCATGACTTTATCCATGTGTTGATCTTTTGAGATTGCAACTCTACCTAGACCCAATACCTTACTTTTACCAGTGTCAGCAAATGTGATGTGACTCTTGTCGGATGGACGTAAGGTTGAGTCCATAAGAAGGCTTCTTTTGCCAGTCATGTGATTGGTACACCCACTATCAATAATCCATTCTGAAGACGCTGGTGTCATACCCTACAGTGTAGTTAGGGGGATAGGCTTCACGAAGAGAATTGTGAAGCAAAAACATTTGACGAACCAGTGGGTTATGAAAGCTTAGATCCAGATTAGGACTGATAGGGAGAGTAGCAAGCGATTCAGGAACGAAGTACATAGTAAGACCATTCGGGCATTTGATCTTGCGCCCTACAAGATGTTTAAGGTCCCCAGCAATAGCGTCAGACGATTTTGGTTTTCTGCTGGAGACCTTTTCCTGCAAAAAAGAGTTTAAGCTTTCTTAGCCACCCACATCTTCAAGGGTGGCTTAGAAGCAATAAGTCTAAGTGCAGCGTCTGAGAACTTTGGCTTTGGAGCCCTAGCAAAAAGTCTTGCAGGCGGATAATAGTACTCATAAGAACACGCAGAATAGTTCTTGGTCTTATGAACATGGCGGTTCGATGAACCGTGCTCATATTCATAGGCCTAAGTATGGTTTCCCTGCAAAACATTTGCGTTAGTGCGACTCGGGTGAGTCCTCTGTCTGTATGAAGCCTTTGGACCGTATGAAGCCTGTGGTCTGGGGTTTGTCTTCTTCACCTGTGGTGTCATGATGACATTCACAGGAAGATTTTCCAAACACTTTTTCGGCACCCAGATCTTCTTCATAGGCGGCCCATTCCTGCAGTTAGTATCAATATACCTGGCAAACACTTCACCATTCTGATTCTTAAACAGTTTATAGTTTCCATCAAAGGATTCATCAATGACAATGGGGTTAGCACAAGTGAAGCCAGGTAGATTGGATGGATCTGCTGAAGGTTCCTTTGCAGCAACCCATGTGGTTTTGGGGTACTGCTCAGGTTTCCAATAAGAGCCATCAGCATTCACTTTCCTTACGAACCCAACACCCTCTTTCCTCGGGTTTCGGTTCAGAATCTGCCTTTTGAGGACATCACATAGTGTCTGATGCCCTTTAAGACTTTTGTACATCCCTGTTTCAAGCAATGTCTTCAACCTAGCATTCTCATCAGCAATAGCAGAGGGGTTAGTTCCCACATCAACAGTTGAAGATATTGCAACAGTAGCAGCAGTAGAACATTCAGCAACAGAAGTAGCATTATCACGCTCAATGCATTTAAGACATGGTGGTTCAAATCCTTCCTGAGCGGAACTGATCTGTTTGGCGCGAAGTGACTCATTTTCCTTTTGAAGATCTTCATGAGCCGCTCTCAATTTCTCAAGATCTTGCTTCCTTTGAAGATAATCATAGGAAAGCTTTTCATGAGTTGTTGAGAGCGTTTCATGACGACTTTGAAGTTCCTCATACTTAACGTGAAGATTTTTTATGTCTTCAATTAAGGACTCGGATCGAGTCATTTCAGTGTATAACAGATCATCGCTTTTGTCTAACAGTTTTTGAATATGTTCCATAGCTTTCTGTTGTTCAGTTGCAATTTTAGCAAGTGTTTTGTAGCTTGGTTTTGAACCACAATCAGAGTCATCTTCACTAGATGTTTGATAGTGAGTAGTGCGTGTGTTTACCTTGGCACCGCGTGCCATGAAGCAGTAGGTAGGAGCGGAGTAGTCCTTGTCATTTGCATCGGTGTCGGTGATGAAGTCATTGTCTTCAGTGTTGAAGATGGACTTGGCAACGTATGCTGTAGCCAGACTTGCAACGCCAGAGTCGGACTCCTCCTCAGACTCCACCTCCGCCTCCTCAGAAGCGGACTCCTCCTTTGAATCCATTTCCTTGCCAACAAACGCACGTGCCTTGCCAGATGAGCTCTTCTTGTGTGATGAAGACTTTGAGGAAGACTTGGAAGAAGAATTTGAATATTTCTTCTTCTTCTTGTCGTCAGAGTCATATTCCTTGCTCTTCTTCTTCCTTTTGTTCTCATTGTCCCACTGCGGACACTCAGAGATGAAGTGGCCAAGTTTCTTGCACTTGTGGCATGTTTTCTTCTTGTAGTCATGAGCAGAAGCTTCATCATTCCTTGAGCTTGATCGTGAAGACTTTCTGAAGCCTTTCTTCTTGGTGAATTTTTGGAACTTCTTAACAAGCATAGCAAGTTCCTTTCCAATGTCTTCAGGGTCATCAGAACTGCTGTCAGATTCTTCTTCAGATGAGGAGACAGCTTTTGCCTTCAACGCACGAGTTCGCCCATAGTTGGGACCGTAGATATCTCTTTTCTCAGAAAGCTGAAACTCATGTGTGTTGAGACTCTCAAGTATGTCAGATGGATCGAGTGTCTTGAAATCAGGACGTTCTTGAATCATCAGGGCTAGGGTGTCAAACGAACTGTCAAGTGATCTCAGGAGTGTTTTGATGACTTCATGCTTGGTGATCTCAGTAGCGCCGAGGGCTTGAAGCTCATTTGTGATGTCAGTGAGTCGATCAAACGTGAGCTGGACATTCTCATTGTCATTTCTCTTGAAGCGGTTGAAGAGGTTGCGAAGGACACTGATTCTCTGATCTCTCTGGTTGAGACGCCTTCGTTGACCTTGGAGAGCCAGTCCCAGACTAGCTTAGATGTTTCCAAAGCACTCATGCGGCCATACTGTCCTTTGGTCAGATGACCACAGATGATATTCTTGGCAGTAGAGTCCAGTTGAATGAACTTCTTGACGTCAGCAGCAGTGACACCTTCTCCAGCCTTGGGAACGCCGTTCTTGACGACATACCATAGGTCGACGTCAATGGCTTCAAGATGCATGCGCATCTTATTCTTCCAGTAGGGATATTCAGTTCCATCGAAGACGGGGCATGCGGCGGAGACTTTAATTATCCCTGCAGTGGACATAGCTAAAACTCTAGGTGGTTAAACCGAATCACACAGAACAAGGGAGTACCAAGCTCTGATACCAACTAAAAGTGCGTTATATCGACTAGAGGGGGGGGTGAATAGGCGATTTTTATGAAAGTCTTCAAAACGTGGAAGTTTCGAAGACAAACAATAGAAATAAACCTATTACCATGCAGGGGAAGGTAGACTACACTAGGCAAACCATAGTCAAGTATTCAATGAAGTGAAAGCAAAATGACTAATAGCAGCTAGGTAGTAAGGATCAGGTAGGAAGATATTATGAAGCCAAACAGAACACGCAGTCACTCAGTGAAGACAAAAGATAGTGCAATCATACAATGACTTCACAAGGACCAACAGTAAGTAAAGGGAAGGGAAGGATGAAACCAGTGACTCGTTGAAGACAATGATTTGTTGGACCAGTTCCAGTTGCTGTGACAACTGTACGTCTGGTTAGGGCGGCTAGGTATTTAAACCTGAGGACACACAGTCCCGGACACCCAGTCCTGAACACGCAGCTCAGGACACCCAGTCCTCACCGTATTCCCCTTGAGCTAAGGTCACACAGACCTCGCCCAATCACTCTGGTAAGTCTTCAAGGTAGACTCCCAAACCTTCACAGACTTCGTTCACCGGCGATCCACAATGTCTCTTGCATGCTCAGAACGCGACGCCTAACCGGCTGGAGGATTCACAGTCCTCAAGTGTAATAAGTCTTCAGATCACACAGACAAGAAGACTTAAGTGATGCCTAACACTCTTTGGCTCTGGGTGGTTAGGGCTTTATCCTCGCAAGGAATTCTCTCTCAAAGGCTTCGAGGTGGGTTGCTCTCAAACGACAAAAGCCGTACTCTAACTCTGAGCAGCCAACCGTTTATGGTTGTAGGGGGTGGGCTATTTATAGCCACTAGGCAACCCGACCTGATTTGTCCGAAATGACCCTGGGTCACTAAGGAACTAACACGTGTTCCAACGGTCAGATTTCAAACTCACATGGCAACTTTACTTGGGCTACAAGCAAAGCTGACTTGTCCGACTCTGGACAAGATTCGCTCTCATAGTCTTCACTCGAAGACATAGGTTTTGGTTAAGCATCACTTCAGTCATTCTGACTGGTTCTCTTGGACCCCACTTAACAGTACGGTGGTTCCTATGACTCAACAAAGAAGAAAAAGAACTACGAAATATCTAAGTCTTCGAGCTCCATAGGCTTCATGCGATGTCTTCTCTTGTCATAGTCTTCAATGTGAATATCTTCTTATACCACCTTGACATCAATGTCTTCATACATTTCTAGGGGTCATCTCTGGTAGGAAAACTGAATCAATGAGGGACTTCTACCTGTGTTATCCTGCAATTCTCACAAACACATTAGTCCCTCAACTAGGTTTGTCGTCAATACTCCAAAACCAACTAGGGGTGGCACTAGATGCACTTACAAATCAATTGTTTCATACTTTAGTAATCTCAAACTTTATAAACCTTCACGCAATACATGAGTGCGAGCCACGGACATAGCACTATGGGTGGAATAGAATATGATGATGGGGTTTATATGGAGAAGACAAAAAGGGAGAAAGTCTCACATCAACGAGGCTAATCAATGAGCTATGGAGATGCCCATCGATTGATGTTAATGCAAGGAGTAGGGATTGCCATGCAACGGATGCACTAGAGCTATAAATGTATGAAAGCTCAACAAAAGAAACTAAGTGGGTGTGCATCAAATTTGCTTGCTCACGAAGACCTAGGGCACTTGAGGAGGCCCATTGTTGGAATATACAAGCCAAGTTCTGTAATGAAAAATTCCCACTAGTATATGAAAGTGACAAAACAAAAGACTCTCTATCATGAAGATTATGGTGCTACTTTGAAGCACAAGTGTGGTAAAAGGATAGTAGCATTGCCCCTTTTTTATTTTTTATTTGGCCTTTCTTTTTTTTAATTCTTTTTTGGGACAATGCTCTATTAATGATGATCATCACACTTCTGTTTATTTACAACTCAAAGATTACAACTCGATACTAGAACAAGGTATGACTCTATATAGGTTTTTGTAATCTGAAAATATAAAAATAGCAAGGTAACTAATGATAAAAGTGAGCATAAACAGTATTGCAATGCGTTGAAACAAGGCCTAGGGTTCATACTTTCACTAGTGCAAGTTCTCTCAACAATAATAACATAATTGGATCATATAACTATCCCTCAACATGCAACAAAGAGTCACTCCAAAGTCACTAATAGCGGAGAAAAAACGAAGAGATTATTGTAGGGTACGAAACCACCTCAAAGTTATCCTTTCTGATCGATCTATTCAAGAGTCCATAGTAAAATAACACGAAGCTATTCTTTCAGTTCAATCTATTCTAGAGTTCGTACTAGAATAACACCTTAAGACACAAATCAACCAAAACCCTAATGTCACCTAGATACTCCAATGTCACCTCGAGTATCCGTGGGTATGATTATACGATATGCATCACACAATCTCAGATTCATATATTCAACCAACACAAAGAACTTCAAAGAGTGCCCCAAAGTTTCTACCGGAGAGTCAAGACGAAAACATGTGCCAACCCCTATGCATAAGTTCACGAGGTCACTGAACTCGCAAGTTGATCACCAAAGCATACATCAAGTGGATCACAGGACATCCCATTGTCACCACAGATAAGCACATGCAAGACATACATCAAGTGTTCTCAAATCCTTAAAGACTCAATCCGATAAGATAAATTCAAAGGGAAAACTCAATTCATCACAAGGAGAAAGAGGGGGAGAAACATCATAAGATCCAACTATAATATCAAAGCTCGCGATACATCAAGATCATGCCAAATCAAGAACACGAGAGAGAGAGAGAGATCAAACACATAGCTACTGGTACATACCCTCAGCCCCAAGGGTGAACTACTCCCTCCTCGTCACGGAGAGCGCCGGGATGATGAAGATGTCCACCGGAGAGGGATTCCCCCCCTCCAGCAGGGTGCCGGAATGGGTGTAGATTGGTTTTTGGTGGCTACAGAGGCTTGCGACGGTGGAACTCCCGATCTAGGTTTCTTTCTGGAAGTTTGGGTATATATAGGAGGTGTTGGAGTCGGGAACAAGTCAGGGGGGGTCCTCGAGGCGGCCACGAGGTAGGGGGTAGGGCACGCCCCCCACCCTCATGGTGGCCTCAGGACTCTTCTGGCCCATCTCCGGTACTCCGTGGGCTTCTTCTAGTCCAAAAATGATCTCCGTGAAATTTCAGGTCAATTGGACTCCGTTTGGTTTTCCTTTTCTGCGATACTCAAAAACAAGGAAAAAACAAAAACTAGCACTGGGCTCTAGGTTAATAGGTTAGTCCCAAAAATCATATAAAATAACATATAAATGCATATAAAACATCCAAGGTTGATAATATAATAGCATGGAACAATAAAAAATTATAGATACGTTGGAGACGTATCAGTCTATCCCACCATGGCCATCGCCCACGAAGGACTTGCCTCACTCAGGTAGATCTTCACAAAGTAGGCGATCTCGTCTCCCTTACAAACTCCTTTGTTCAACTCTACAATCTTGTCAGAGGCTCCCAAGTGACACCTAACCAATCTAGGAGACACCACTCTCCAAAAGGTAATAGATGGTGTGATGATGATGAACTCCTTGCTCTTTTGCTTCAAATGATAGTCTCCCCAACACTCAACTCTCTCTCACAGATTTGGCTATGGTGGAAAGATGATTTGAGTGGAAAGCAACTTGGGGAAGGCTAGAGATCAGGATTTGTGTGGTTGGATTGAAATTTCTTGGGTCTCAACACATGAGTAGGTGGTTCTCTCTCAGAAAATGAGTAGTGGAAGTGTAGGCACGTTCTGATGGCTCTCTCTCAAATGGAGAAGGGGGTGGAGGGGTATATATAGCCTCCACACAAAATACAACCGTTACACACATTTGACCCAACTCGGTCAGACTGAATAGAAGAACTCGGTGAGACCGATTCAGTTCAAAATGTGAACGTTAGAAATCTCGGTGGGACCGACATGATCAACTCGGTGGGACCGATGTGCTAGTGTTGGGGCAAAACCTCATCTTGGTGAGACCGATTGCATAAACTCGGTGATACCGATTTCAACAATGACCAAACAGAGAGTTGGTCAAGCAAACTCGGTAGGACCGATTTTACATTTCGGTGAGACCAAAATAGTTACAATAGGCAACAGAGAGTTTGCAAGGCCATCTCGGTGAGACCGAGATCCCGATCGATGAGACCGAATTGTCTAGGGTTTCTGGCACTGGCTAGGTCAAATGAACTCGGTGGGGCCGGACAGATCAAATTGGTGGGGCTGAGTTTGACTTATAGGTTTTGGACATATATGGAAATGAGAAAGTGGCTGAGGGGTTTGGAGCAATATCACTAAGCACTTTGAGCAAGTAGACCATTAAGCAACACATCATCCCCTTTTAATAGTATTGGCTTTCCTATGGACTCAATGTGATCTTGGATCACTAAAATGGAAATGAAGAGTCTTGAGCCTTTGCCAATCTTTGCCCTTAGCATTTTAAGGGGTCCACATCTCTAGTCCATGCCATGCCAATCATTGAACTTTATGAAATATTGAACTTCAATGGATATTAGTTCAATGTGCTATATATTGTTATGAATTACCAAAACCACCCGGGGATTAGTTGCACTTTCAGTCTCCCCCTTTTTGGTAATTGATGACAACATATAGATCAAAGCTTCGACAAATGATAATATGAATGAAATACATCATTGCTTTGAGAAGTATGTGATAAGCAAGAGCTCCCCCTAAATTTGTGCATTATTTAAAATTTGCTTTTGAATGCAAATGCACAATTGATTAGAATCACGGGTCACTCTTCCATGTCACATACATCTTGGTGGAGCACTCAAAATGATAAGATATAATGAACATGCAGTCATCACCAAGGGAAAATATGATTGATCATGCACAAATATCATAGGTATCATCATGCAATCACACATTAAAGTATAGTATTATCAAACACATGATCACAAGAGTATCTCACAAACAAGCATAAATATTGTAGCATGAATCAGACGAGCAAACGATCAAAGTAGCAAGATAGGAAACAAAAAGCAAAACACGCTCTCTCTCTCTCTCTCGAAACCTAATGATCTATACACTTTCACCCCCTTTGGCAACAAGTTACCAAAAAGCTTGAAAATGCATAGTGCTATGCGACACTCTAGGCACGATCTCCGGGAGTTCCTAAAGTGGTCTTCTGGCCGGTTGCTCCGGTGTGCGTAGAAGGCGTGGAGAGGACAACATCTGCAAATGCTTCTGAAGATGTCTGAGGACCTGGAGGAGTTGAAACTGGAGGAATGACTGAGGCGGTTGCTGTAGGTCGGACTGGGCGTTCGGTTCCCCCAAACCGATCGGTTCGGTTCCTCAGTGTATTAACATTTCGGTTCTGTCAAAATACTGACTGACCGGTGAATTGAAAATTAGCTGACCAAAGATTCTTTGCACCGAAATGTCGGTTCGGTTGTTGGTTCTACCGAAACAGCACCGAGATATACGTATTTAATGACAACCGCAGCCTACGTCTATTCGAATGTACAGTGCTTGTACCTCTGCCTACTAGCTAGTTATAAAGGCTAGCCTCCTTGGTTGTTTCCTCCTATTGATTCTCCCGAGCAAAACTTTACCCTGTAAAACTTAGCGGTGGCGGCTCACTAGGTAAAGTACCTACTACCTACATGACAGAAGTAGTAGTATTCTATTTTACACAAAATTTAAAGTGACGCCAAGCCCCGTGAGTCAAGGTCACCTCTTCCCGATACAACCATGGAAGTACATTATATCGACTAGAGGGGGGGTGAATAGGCGATTTTTACAAATTCGTCACTCAGGAATTTCAGGGTGAGTAAATTCCTAAGCAACGAACTACTTAGCAACGGAATAAGTACTCAGATGCAAGCATAATAGAGTAGTTGCACAGTCATCATGATGAAATGAAAACAAGCATAGAGTATAAGTAGCGTAAACACATGATAAGCAGGCTGAAGACAA
Source organism: Triticum urartu (assembly GCF_056163025.1). Lineage (NCBI taxonomy): Eukaryota > Viridiplantae > Streptophyta > Magnoliopsida > Poales > Poaceae > Triticum > Triticum urartu. The sequence goes on from NC_141873.1 coordinate 333,434,041, forward strand.
AGTGATTGAAGAATTAAGATTGAGGAAATTGAGAAAGTCTTCAGTCAAAGTCTTCAAACAGTAACAATCAAGTACTTCTACACAGAAATGAGGAAATGAAAGGGTCGAGGAAATAGAACCAGTAGCTTGGTGAAGACAGTGATTTGGTAGACCAGTTCCAACTGTTGTGACAGTCGTATGTCTGGTTGGAGCGGCTAGGTATTTAAACCCGAGGACACACAGTCCCAGACACACAGTCCTCACTATATTCTCCTTGAGCTAAGGTCACACAGACCTCGCCCAATCACTCATGGTAAGTCTTCAGGTGACTTCCAAACCTTCACAGACTCGGTCACTCGGCGATCCACAATTTCCTCTTGGCTGCTCTAGACCATGACGCCTAACCGTCTGGAGGATGTACAGTCCACAAAGGTAACAAGCATCGGTTCCACACAGGAACAATCTCTTAAGTGATGCTCAATCACTTTGGGTTTGTAGGTGTTTGGGTTTGGGTTTTCCTCAATTGATGATTTTCGCTCAAAGTCCTCGGAGGACGGGATGCTCTCAATGACAAGTGTCAGTTTCTCGCAGAGCAGCCAACCAGCTAGTGGTTGTAGGGGGGGGGCTATTTATAGCCCAGGGAGCAGCCCGACATGATAAGACATAAATGCCCTTCAATGATATGCCCGTTAGGTGGGTAGATATTTTGGGACAGCTGGCGCGTAGCACAACAACAGTCGGAAATTTGGCTATCAAATTCCTCAGGGCTATCATGTTCCTCACTTGTAGGCAATCCACACTGGCAAATTCCTAACTCCTTAGTCAGAACAAATTCTTCAGGGACCAGACGATCTTCGTCTCTGTCACTGAAGAAATTGACTGAACTGTATGAGATTTCCAATGGCTTCACTCGAAAGGATTGGTAGGTACTACTGTAGGATGCTGCTAATGCGACACTACGATCAGAGACCCTTCGACTAAACTGTGTGCAATGTCATAATCGCAAATGATGGTGTAAAAAACCATCAAAAAAGGTGCAAAACGTTTGCGATGGAGGATGCATCAAACACGGTTCAAATTTTAGTTGCGTGTGCGATTGAGGGCATACGGTTCAGTTCAGCTAACCATTTGCGATTAGGAGGAACAAAAGAAACGGGTAGCCATATGAAGGTGTGTGTGATGTACATCATATGGTTCACTCGGATGAACTGTTTGTGATTAGGCAACTCAAAAGAAACGGTCAGTCAGATCAAAGGTGTGTGTGATATACGGCATGCAGTTCACTCGAATGAACTATTTGCGTTGAGACATGAGAACGGGAACGGTACAAATGAACAAGATGTGTGTGATACGAGGTAAACAGGTCTGTAATCAGAAACATGTGCGAAGACCGATAACAACATAGACGATTACTGCTAACAAGCCGTGTGTGTTGTGAGCAAATGATTGCTGGTATACAATTGTGAGTGATTGATGAAAACATCACCGACGGGTTCCATTGTTTAGTCCGTGTGCGATGTGATTTTGTTTATCCACACAACATCTATGCTCTGTCTACAGAGCATCAATGTATATACTTAAAATGACAGCATTGCATAACCAAATCAAGCATACAATTACACAAGTCACTACACACATAACATTTCCACACACCAAAGAAAGCAATTACATGCATACTAAAGTAGGAGAAATGAGCATCTAATCATCTACTTATTGTTGCGACGACGCTTGCCATTACTCTGCTTCTGGCTGGATCCCTGGCCATTTTGGGGAAGGAGACACTTCCTCATGTCAACGATCCGCCTGTACATGTCGTAGCTCGTGTACGCCTCCTTGGCCGCGTACACGACGTGAGCTTTGTCGAGTTTCTCCATCCAGGCCGAGTGCCAGGCACGCTTGTCCTTGTTGCACGAATCCTTCATGTCTCTGTAGTAGGGGTTGATGATGGCCTCGGCGAGGTGAACCAGCGAGTCCTTCTCATGCTCCTTGCTACCCCAGATCTTGTATTGGCCCTGGATGTCGACAAGATTCTGGCAGGCGATGCCCGGATTCTTGAGCGCCTTTACATCGTTGGTGATGTGAACCGTAGCGAACATGTAGTGGTGGCTGTTGACAAACCTGGCGAAACGCTCACAAGGCCTTGTGGCCAAGCAGTAGTGGTAGACGAGGACGTGGTGGGCACGCACATCTGGGCGACAGTGACCTTGGGACAAGACCCAGCACGAGTGCGGGTGTACTCGAGGTCGAACCCGACCACCTTGTACTTCTCCGCGGCAAGCAACAACTCCATGATGTGGATGGAGTGCTCCACCCAGACCAGCTCCACCTAGACCGAGTCGTTGGTGTACACCACCGAGAGGACCATGAACCTTCTGTGGGTGTCCACCATGGCACGCATGGTGAACTGTTGCTCATCGTCGGCAGTCGCTCGGAGTGCCATTGGAGCTGCGCAAGATACCCTCTAAGAATATCTCGTGGTGGGTGTGCTTCTTGCAATGGTGGGGCGCGATCGAAAGGTTGAAAAGACACAAGGGTAGGTTAAATGGATGCTGTAATAAATGGGGGCCGGCCGGCCTGTAATCATCATGTCTTGTCACGACGTTCATAGCGGAGGATTCCAGTGCATGCTTGACAACACCGCCGCACGCGTGGGCTCAAAGAGGCGCCAAATGTATCGTCGGTGAGCCTATTCTCGTGCTACCGCACTGTTTACCGCGCAAGCTTCCCGCCCGGCTAGTTTGGCCACGCGTCGGCTAGAAGAGGGACAAATCATGGGCGTTTATTGGCAAAAAGCTTTGTAAAAACAAAGTGTGTGGAATGACTTCAGTCATAAGTTTACCCTTAGGTGATGAGGTCAAAGTTACACAGAAGGGTGATGATGGACACTTGAGTGCGATAATTAATTCTACGCTCTAAAGTGCACACGGTGGAAGAAACCAACTGTGTGCAATAATGTCGAAGATCGCAGTCCAGTTAGCTATACAGATCGTCTGCTGTGAGATCGACAAGGTAAAATGATTCGAGAATGGTTAATAAAATATAAGACCATTGCATATTAAGGTCAAAATAGTGCTAGCAATATACGAGTCTCATACGATGCCATTTCAACGATTGTACCACAAAAGCTCGAAATGATACAAGGTACAAATTCCAGAGTTATATGGCTCAAATTCGAATATTACAAGGTTCAAACTGATATTAGAAATGAAATTCAGTTCATCAGCTGCAAAAGCTCGCGCTGATCCACTGAACATGGATATTAGAGAGGTTCAAACTAATATCACTTCTTCTAAGTCTGGCTTTGAAACCTCACAATTTTTGCAAAGGGGCCAGCCACTGAGAAGTCATGTATGGGGTTGACATGATGACTTTCGATTACTCTGTCATCTGAAGTTCCAAAATGAAATTCAACATTTTTGGAGCCTACTCCATTCTGCCGCAGGCACCGGCGCTGATCAACAAATGATTCATTTTTGCGAAATAAATGTAGGGAAAACCTAATTTCCTTCAGCACCCTTGATATGAGAACAAAGAACCTAGCGAATATAATCTCAGGTAAGGTCCCTCGGTAGGAGTTCAAAGTAATTTCTAAGAGATGTAGATCTAGGCATTCGACATGCTTGTTATATTGTATCACATTATCCACCACTAGGCCTAATCTTATCTGCAAAAGAAGAAAACGTGTTAGTGCCTACATGCGGTTTTGAACATTACTACATGCCTAGCTAGTTGGTTTGCAGGATTTGTAAAGTGCACAAACATGCCATCTTCGATCTGACATGATTAACATGGGCATTTGATTACATTCTAGAAAAAATGTAGCCTTCTTCACAAGAGGTTGGAGTGGATGAAAAGTTCCCTAAGAAAACTAGTACAAATGAATCCAAAGGAGAAATGCTTATTGATTGTAACCATATGGATCAAGCAACCAATATGGGGGGACATGTATGTACAAAAATCATCCAAAAGAACTGTAACACCCTCGATGCGACTATAGCTCCCACGTGTCGAGGCACGACTTAGAGACATAATCGCATTGAAGGCATATGTCGCAAGTGAGGTAATCTTCACACAACCCATGTAATACATAAGGGAAAGAGGTACATAGTTGGCTTACAATCGCCACTTCACACAATTACATGAATAAACATTACATCAATCAAATACACTCATGGTCCGACTACGGAACCAAAATTAAAGAAGAACCCCAAATGCGACAAAGGTCCCCGATCGACCCCAACTGGGCTCCACTACTGATCAACTAGAACGGAAACAACACAAAGGACAAGATCTTCATCGAGCTCCTCCTGAGCTTGGTTGCGTCATCTGCACGGACTCAACGGCACCTGCAAGCTGGTTTTGGAAGTATCTGTGAGCCACGGGGACTCAGCAATCTCGCACCCTCGCGATCAAGACTATTTAAGCTTATGTGTAAGGTAAAGGTATGAGGTGGAGCTGCAGCAAGCGACTAGCATATATGGTGGCTAACATACGCAAAAGAGAGCGAGAAGAGAAGGCAAAGCACGGGCGATAAAGGTATGATCAAGAAGTGATCCTGGACTACCTACGTCAAGCATAACTCCAACAACCGTGTTCACTTCCCAGACTCCGCCGGAAAGAGACCATCACGGTTACACACGCGGTTGATTCATTTTAATTAAGGTCAAGTTCAAGTTTTCTACAACCGGACGTTAACAAATTCCCATCTGCCCATAACCGCGGGCACGGCTTTCGAAAGTTCAAATCCCTGCAGGGTGTCCCAACTTAGCCCATCACAAGCTCTCACGGTCAACGAAGGAATAGACCTCCACCCGAGACATTCCGATCAGACTCGGCATCCCAGTACAACAAGACATTTCGACAGGGTAAAACTAAACCAGCAACACCGCCCGAATGTGCCGACAAATCCCGATAGGAGCTGCACATATCTCTTTCTCAGGGCACACTCAGATTGTCCTAGGTACGGGTAGGCCAGCCCAGAGTTGCCCCTGGTGGTCACCGGTAGCTGACAGTTGGACCAACACTCAGAGGAGCACTGGCCCGGGGGGGGTTAAAATAATGATGACCCTTGAGTCCGCGAAACCCAAGGGAAAAAGAGGCTAGGTGGCGAATGGTAAAACCAATGTTGGGCATTGCTGTAAGAGCTTTACTTAAGGCGAACTGTCAAGGGGTTCCCATTATAGCCCAACCGCGTAAGGGACGCAAAATCCGGGAACATAACACCGATATGACGGAAACTAGGGCGGCAAGAGTGGAACAAAACACCAGGCATAAGGCCGAGCCTTCCACCCTTCACCAAGTATATAGATGCATTAATTAAATCAGATATATAGTGATATCCCAACAAGTAAACAAATATGTTCCAACAAGGAACGGCCTCCAATCTTCACCTACAACTAGCAACGCTATAAGAGGGGCTGAGCAAAGCGGTAACATAGCCAATCAATGGTTTGCTAGGACATGGTGGGTTAGAGGTTGAACATGGCAATTTGGGTGGCTGACAAGCAAGTGGTAGGCATCGTAGCAATGGCATAGCAAAAGAGCGAGCAAACTAGCATAGCAAAGATAGTAGTGATTTCGAGGGTATGATCATCTTGCCTGAAATCCCGCAAGGAAGAAGAACGAGTCCATAAAGAAGACAAACAGACGTAGACGAACGGGTCCTCACAACACGACGTTATCGGAACCAACCCGAAGAAGCAACACCGGAAAAGAGAAAACAATATAGTAAACAACCCACACATCAACATGGCATGATGCACAAACGAGTATGATGCATGTCCGGTTTAATTATGCATGGCATGGCAAAGTGCACAAACAATACTACAAATTAAGTGGAGCTCAATATGCAACGAGATGCATATTGACGGAACACCACAACAATTATTTAGTTCTCTCTCGTTTATGTACCCCAACAATATTAAATGTTGATTAACATGGCAAGAGGTGAAGCACAACAAAACTACCTCTCTAGGCAAGTTTAAATGAGGCCGGAAGCAACGAGCAACAACTCCGGAAAATCCTCATATGCATAATTTAAGGTTTGGTACTGTTCTGCCCTAAACATTATTTTAGAGTTGTTAAACATGCAAGATGAGTGCACCATGATAAACTAGGCAAAATTCTACCCCAAAAACATATAAAGTTTATTAAAATCGGAGTTACAGTTATTTAGTTATGAATTAAATCATTTTAACATGGCATAGGGGCAAATTAATGGAAACAATATTTTTAAACATTTTAAACATGGGTGAAAGTTGGATATTATTAATCTACACAAAATTCTGAGCAAGTTTCTTATATAAATCATTTTAATCCGATGCACGGTTAGTGAGTTATTAAATGCATGAAGTCTAGGGACTAAACTGTGAAACTAGCCGTTTCTGAAAAACAGGAAAAATCGCAGGCGCTGAAAAAAATACTTCACGGGCCGAATCTAAGGAAGCCCAACAGCGAAGGAAAAAAGATAGAGGAGGGGGCGTTGGGGTCGGCTCACCCTGGGCCTTGGAGGCGCGGCCCAAAATGAAGAGGACGGAGGCCGAGGCGAGGCCGGCTAGAGCTGGGCCTTGGGGCGCTCACGCTGGGGAAGCAGGCCGGTGGGAGATGGATCTGGCCCGGTTCGGAGGAGGTGGCCCACTCGGGCGCGGGAGGCTGGAGCGCGGGGAGCTGGGCCTTCGCGGGGGCGCGGGCGAGCTGGGCTGGTGCGGAGGCCCACGAGGAGGGGCTCGTCTCCCTCGATCCCGATCGGATCGGGGAGGCAGGGGCGGCGGCGCCCGATGGTGAAGCCGGCGAGGGACGGCGGGGCTTCCCCGGCTGCGGCACGAGAAGCAGCGGGGATGGGGAGAGGCGGATCCGACGAGGGAAGGCCCGGATCCGGCGACGACGCGGCAAGACGGGGCTGGCGGGGAGCTTGGTAGGTGGCGGCACGGGAGAAGTATGACGGGGTCGAAGCGTGGTGGAGACAGGCGGCGGGCGGCGGACGGCGTCGGGAAGGACGAAGGCGGCGCCTCCCGGGCGGCGGCGCGAGGAGATGGACCCGCGCGGGCCGGTTGCGGGTTTTCCGGGCCCGGCGGCGAAGTGGGGAGGCTGGGCGCTGACGTGGCGCGCGGTGAGTGGAGGGGAAGCGGCGGCGGGGTGACATGTCGCGCTCTCATTGGGCGGAGTGAGGTGGCGCGCGGGGACGGACATGTCCGGCGCGGGCGAAATTGTCCGGCGGCGCGAGGTGGACGAAGGTTAGGGTTTGGACTGCGCGAAAAATTCGGAGGGGATCACATATTTATAGGTAGAGGGAGCTAGGAGAGTCCAAATGAGGTGCGGTTTTCGGCCACGCGATCGTGATCGAACGACCGAGATGATGGAACAGAGTTAGGTGGGTTTTGGGCCAAAATGGAAGGGTGTTGGGCTGCAACACACACGAGGCCTTCTCGGTCCCTCGGTTAACCGTTGGAGTATCAAACGAAGTCCAAATGGTACGAAACTTGACATGCGGTCTACCGGTAGTAAACCAAGGCCGCATGACAAGTCTCGGTCCAATCCGGAAATGTTTAATCCCCACACAAGAAAGAAAGGTAGAAATGACCACCGGAGGAGAACGAAGCGCCAGATTGCAAAACGGACAACGGGGAAAATGCTCGGATGCATGAGACGAACACGTATGCAAATGCAATGCACATGATGACATGATATGAGATGCATGACACGCAAGCAATGACAACGCAACAACAGCGAATAACTGCACGACACCTGGCACATCGGTCTCGGGGCGTTACAACACTCCACCACTACGAGAGGATCTCGTCCCGAGATCTAGAATGACACCGAAGGGAAACAACGGAAGAGAAGAGAGGAGAGGTAAAACTAAGTTGCTCCTTTGACAAACGAGTGAAACCAAAGAACCTTGCGAGGTTGAACTAATTCGAGAAAAGAATAGAGCGCAGGAGAACAAAGTCAAAAACACTCCGTTAGAAACTAGGGACAAAGAGCATTGCGAAACCTTGAGGTTGAAGGGAAGATATATATTGAGAACACTCCGGTTACCGAAGGGGATCAAGAAAGACCAAATTCGGGCAGCACTCCGGTTGGAAATAAAAGAATTGAATAAGGTCTTGATAAGATGAGAAGATACTTGTAAAGAGGACACAACACGCAGATTAAAAGGATAGGCATGGAAAGATCATGATCTTTGACAAAACGAGATGATGGGTTGAAAAGATGAACATCACAATGCCTCCGGAACAAAAGTAAGAATGGAATGTAGTGAACGAAGGAAAACAATATCTTGAGAGAGCACGGTTACAACAGAAGCTAGAACGGAGTTGTTGGAAAACCCACAACGAAAATAATAAGCTTGATATGGTCTTATGGAATACCTCTCAAATTAAGAGATGAAAAACCTGCCACTCATGGGAAAAAAATTGGATTGATAAGAACAAAAATATGAGAAACTTATTTCACCGGGAGGATAAATGAAAACTTGGATCATATATTATCCCCATTAATAGCATTACTCCTTAGGGGAAAGCTTTAGGTGAAATATAACCCAAGATAATTCCAACAAAGAGATTGATGGATTTAAAATACAACATACTTAATAACATGTGAATCATGAAACATGAACTCAAATTATGAAGAATGGCATGATACCACCTCCAAAGATACGGAAGAAAGAATTGCACTCCGGATTGCAAGGAGAAGAATACTTGAGCTCCTTAGAAAAGAATCTCCGCGAACTCTTGGAGAAGGGATAAAATCGTTGATGGACCACCATGTATAGCCTCCATGAAGAAACTCCGGTAAACAAAAGAAAGATCCAAAATAATTGAATGATGTAAAGAATAAGATTTAAGCCTCGCAATGATTTAGATAGAGAACTCCGTGATAATATAATTGAAAGAGGTTGGAACTCCAGGAAAGAAAGATGAGCACTTGAACCCAAGAATTTAATCATCGAGAACAAACTCCGGTAAACAAAAGGATGAACAAACGGAAGGAAAAAAGAAGTTGAAAACACAAGGTGAATCCTTGCAATGATTTTTAGATGGACCTCCGTGGAGATGTAATTTTGAAATCTTGGAACTCTTGGGAAAGAAAAGATAAAGCGTCTCGAACCAAGAATATGATATGATGCACCTCCGGAATAAGGAATTAAATCACTTGGATGGAACAAGAGTAAGAATTACATTATGCTTATCCTTCACCAATTTAAATTGATGACAATCAACGGATTTGGCATATTACTTATTCTTATAGAAAAGATTAAGAGAGATATAACATCAGACTTGGGAATGTATTGAACGAACCACCGGAAGGGTTGAAACAACGAATAAAATTGATATGATAAGAAAGGAAGAGAAATCTTGAACGAACCACCGGAAGAATTAGCAAATGGACGAAGATGCTTGAGAGAATTTAGATACAAGTGAATGTAATAGATTATGGACCGATTAGAGATCACTTGAACGCTGCACCGGTAAGAACAATCAAAACAATTATGAGAGGATGGCAACCAGCTAGAACCCCGAATCTTGAAGAGAATGGAGCAAGATTAAAGAGAAACTCTTCTTCGGTCTTCAAATGATGAGAATGACGACGAGAAACACTACCAATAATTATTTAGGCACTCTGGAAGAATCAAAAGCGCAGAGGTTGAGGCAACGATGAAAAGAATTTGAAAGATCTTGGAGAAATACATTTGACAGATGATAATCATTCTTACGTCAAACTTCGAAAGAATTTGATTATAACTCCGGAAATAAGAAGAGTCAGGTAAGATCCTGGGAAAAGACCTGTGGGTTAGGGCCCACTCAAGAGAAAACACCGTTAGAATGATTAAAAGAGAGATTTCACCGGTTGAATTAAATGACTTGAATAAGATAGGACCTCGAAATAGCTTGAATGGATGCAAAGTGAAAACACAAATCTTCGAAATATCTTCAGCACTCCGGAACAATTAAATAGCGAGAAGTGAATGAATATGAGGTGCACCGGCATGAGAAGGTATTTGAAACGAGGAAAGGATATGATCAACACCGAAAGCTTGAATTGGCAACACCGGAGAAGAAAAAGAATGAAGAATGATGAACTAGAAACTCCGTTAGAATCTTTATGAGAATCACCGGATAAGAATATTGATAAAAAAGAATGGAGAAACTTCACATCAACAAGATGGATACTCGATTAAGAAATCTGAGTCCTTGAAGAAAAAAAAACAAGGGAGGGAGGGTGGGAAAAACAACGACAATTTGGAATGGATGAAACGAACACCGTTGAGAAGAAGTGATAATTGATCTTGCGGTAGTTGAAAATGGACGAATCCACTTGAAGAGAAAACACGCCGGTGAAAAGGATTGACAAAAAAAACAATCTCGATGATCAAGAGGATTGGTATTCACATAGGAATATGAGAACACCGCTTAGGAAAGGGCATGGAATCAACACTTGACATTGAAGCAACTCGAATACCACAACTCAAAACAAAAACAAAAGGATTGGCTTGCAGAATAAGCCAGAACAAACATATGATAGAGATTTCGTCCGAAGTTTTCATGGTGGGACTACACGGGCTCGATCGTACAGCACCATCATGTACAAGGCAGTGCACATGACATACGAAGCATCCCCGAGTCAGCATAGCCAAGGACTCTTTAAGACACAACGAGACCACTGTAAAATCGACCGTGAATAGGCGAACCACTAGACGTCGAACCCCAATTTCATATCATACATCTGTCGGAAGGATATCCTAAGAGCTACTTGAATTCCCACCTATGAAACTCCCGAAACTTTCCCGGTTATGCAATCAGGTGTTGGGGATACAGGGGAGCATAATATCTCACTCAAGCTAGCAAATCCTACATCCAGCTGTATCCATCCTTCAACACATAACCAAGAAACCTTCGGAAACCATCTATCTCAACCTTCGAAAAGCATCCGTTATACAAGTTATGGCGATACTCCCGAACTCCCGCCCCAGTACTGGGTGGCGTCGAGGTTATCTCACCAACGAACTGCATAAAAGAGATTTTCGATGTCGGCGTACTAAACTCAGGTATACCAGAATTGCAACGATAAAATTATGATGACAACACCTCAGAGCTCAACTCCCCAGGACACTTCCACTAAACCCCTGACAGGAGGCACCAAGACAATGCTCTCATCATAAAACCATCGGAACGATTCCAAGATACCCGCGTGATCCTAAATTTTTTTTTAGTGAAATTTGAGAAGAGAAGAGTCAAAACTCTACGTTAGGATGCCTCACCAGAGCGACGAAGGGACTGGGGAGTAAAAAGAATTCCTAAACTCTCCGATATATAATTCCTAAAGGACTCAAAACATTTTTCTAGACACAACTCGGCCGCTAAAAATGATCAATCAGTGGGGGCTCCTAAGGTCGGGGAAGGCTCTGATACCAACTTGTAACACCCTCGATGCGACTATAGCTCCCACGTGTCGAGGCACGACTTAGAGACATAATCGCATTGAAGGCATATGTCGCAAGTGAGGTAATCTTCACACAACCCATGTAATACATAAGGGAAAGAGGTACATAGTTGGCTTACAATCGCCACTTCACACAATTACATGAATAAACATTACATCAATCAAATACACTCATGGTCCGACTACGGAACCAAAATTAAAGAAGAACCCCAAATGCGACAAAGGTCCCCGATCGACCCCAACTGGGCTCCACTACTGATCAACTAGAACGGAAACAACACAAAGGACAAGATCTTCATCGAGCTCCTCCTGAGCTTGGTTGCGTCATCTGCACGGACTCAACGGCACCTGCAAGCTGGTTTTGGAAGTATCTGTGAGCCACGGGGACTCAGCAATCTCGCACCCTCGCGATCAAGACTATTTAAGCTTATGTGTAAGGTAAAGGTATGAGGTGGAGCTGCAGCAAGCGACTAGCATATATGGTGGCTAACATACGCAAAAGAGAGCGAGAAGAGAAGGCAAAGCACGGGTGATAAAGGTATGATCAAGAAGTGATCCTGGACTACCTACGTCAAGCATAACTCCAACAACCGTGTTCACTTCCCGGACTCCGCCGGAAAGAGACCATCACGGTTACACACGCGGTTGATTCATTTTAATTAAGGTCAAGTTCAGGTTTTCTACAACCGGACGTTAACAAATTCCCATCTGCCCATAACCGCGGGCACGGCTTTCGAAAGTTCAAATCCCTGCAGGGTGTCCCAACTTAGCCCATCACAAGCTCTCACGGTCAACGAAGGAATAGACCTCCACCCGAGACATTCCGATCAAACTCGGCATCCCAGTACAACAAGACATTTCGACAGGGTAAAACTAAACCAGCAACACCGCCCGAATGTGCCGACAAATCCCGATAGGAGCTGCACATATCTCTTTCTCAGGGCACACTCAGATTGTCCTAGGTACGGGTAGGCCAGCCCAGAGTTGCCCCTGGTGGTCACCGGTAGCTGACAGTTGGACCAACACTCAGAGGAGCACTGGCCCGGGGGGGGGGGGGGTTAAAATAATGATGACCCTTGAGTCCGCGAAACCCAAGGGAAAAAGAGGCTAGGTGGCGAATGGTAAAACCAATGTTGGGCATTGCTGGAAGAGCTTTACTTAAGGCGAACTGTCAAGGGGTTCCCATTATAGCCCAACCGCGTAAGGGACGCAAAATCCGGGAACATAACACCGATATGACGGAAACTAGGGCGGCAAGGGTGGAACAAAACACCAGGCATAAGGCCGAGCCTTCCACCCTTCACCAAGTATATAGATGCATTAATTAAATCAGATATATAGTGATATCCCAACAAGTAAACAAATATGTTCCAACAAGGAACGGCCTCCAATCTTCACCTACAACTAGCAACGCTATAAGAGGGGCTGAGCAAAGCGGTAACATAGCCAATCAACGGTTTGCTAGGACATGGTGGGTTAGAGGTTGAACATGGCAATTTGGGTGGCTGACAAGCAAGTGGTAGGCATCGTAGCAATGGCATAGCACAAGAGCGAGCAAACTAGCATAGCAAAGATAGTAGTGATTTCGAGGGTATGATCATCTTGCCTGAAATCCCGCAAGGAAGAAGAACGAGTCCATAAAGAAGACAAACGGACGTAGACGAACGGGTCCTCACAACACGAAGTTATCGGAACCAACCCGAAGAAGCAACACCGGAAAAGAGAAAACAACATAGTAAACAACCCACACATCAACATGGCATGATGCACAAACGAGTATGATGCATGTCCGGTTTAATTATGCATGGCATGGCAAAGTGCACAATCAATACTACAAATTAAGTGGAGCTCAATATGCAACGGGATGCATATTGACGGAACACCACAACAATTATTTAGTTCTCTCTCGTTTATGTACCCCAATAATATTAAATGTTGATTAACATGGCAAGAGGTGAAGCACAACAAAACTACCTCTCTAGGCAAGTTTAAATGAGGCCGGAAGCAACGAGCAACAACTCCGGAAAATCCTCATATGCATAATTTAAGGTTTGGTACTGTTCTGCCCTAAACATTATTTTAGAGTTGTTAAACATGCAAGATGAGTGCACCATGATAAACTAGGCAAAATTCTACCCCAAAAACATATAAAGTTTATTAAAATCGGAGTTACGGTTATTTAGTTATGAATTAAATCATTTTAACATGGCATAGGGACAAATTAATGGAAACAATATTTTTAAACATTTTAAACATGGATGAAAGTTAGATATTATTAATCTACACAAAATTCTGAGCAAGTTTCGTATATAAATCATTTTAATCCGATGCACGGTTAGTGAGTTATTAAATGCATGAAGTCTAGGGACTAAACTGTGAAACTGGCCGTTTCTGAAAAACAGGAAAAATCGCAGGCGCTGAAAAAAATACTTCACGGGCCGAATCTGAGGAAGCCCAACAGCGAAGGAAAAAAGATAGAGGAGGGGGCGTTGGGGTCGGCTCACCCTGGGCCTTGGAGGCGCGGCCCAAAATGAAGAGGACGGAGGCCGAGGCGAGGCCGGCTGGAGCTGGGCCTTGGGGCGCTCGCGCTGGGGAAGCAGGCCGGTGGGAGATGGATCTGGCCCGGTTCGGAGGAGGTGGCCCACTTGGGCGCGGGAGGCTGGACCGCGGGGAGCTGGGCCGTCGCGGGGGCGCGGGCGAGCTGGGCTGGTGCGGAGGCCCACGAGGAGGGGCTCGTCTCCCTCGATCCCGATCGGATCGGGGAGGCAGGGGCGGCGGCGCCCGATGGTGAAGCCGGCGAGGGACGGCGGGGCTTCCCCGGCTGCGGCACGGGAAGCAGCGGGGATGGGGAGAGGCGGATCCGACGAGGGAAGGCCCGGATCCGGCGACGACGCGGCAAGATGGGGCCGGCGGGGAGCTTGGTAGGTGGCGGCACGGGAGAAGTACGGCGGGGTCGAAGCATGGTGGAGACAGGCGGCGGGCGGCGGACGGCGTCGGGAAGGACGAAGGCGGCGCCTCCCGGGCGGCGGCGCGAGGAGATGGACCCGCGCGGGCCGGTTGCGGGCTTTCCGGGCCCGGCGGCGAAGTGGGGAGGCTGGGCGCTGACGTGGCGCGCGGTGAGTGGAGGGGAAGCGGCGGCGGGGTGACATGTCGCGCTCTCATTGGGCGGAGTGAGGTGGCGCGCGGGGACGGACATGTCCGGCGCGGGCGAAATTGTCCGGCGGCGCGAGGTGGACAAAGGTTAGGGTTTGGACTGCGCGAAAAATTCGGAGGGGATCACATATTTATAGGTAGAGGGAGCTAGGAGAGTCCAAATGAGGTGCGGTTTTCGGCCACGCGATCGTGATCGAACGACCGAGATGATGGAACAGAGTTAGGTGGGTTTTGGGCCAAAATGGAAGGGTGTTGGGCTGCAACACACACGAGGCCTTCTCGGTCCCTCGGTTAACCATTGGAGTATCAAACGAAGTCCAAATGGTACGAAACTTGACATGCGGTCTACCGGTAGTAAACCAAGGCCGCATGACAAGTCTTGGTCCAATCCGGAAATGTTTAGTCCCCACACAAGAAATAAAGGTAGAAATGACCACCGGAGGAGAACGAAGCGCCGGATTGCAAAACGGACAACGGGGAAAATGCTCGGATGCATGAGACGAACACGTATGCAAATGCAATGCACATGATGACATGATATGAGATGCATGACACGCAAGCAATGACAACGCAACAACAGCGAATAACTGCACGACACCTGGCACATCGGTCTCGGGGCGTTACAAGAACCTTCAGAAATCGTAGTACATTGTCATTGTAAACTTGGAAAAAGGTGTCACAAATTGAACTCCCTTATGGTTAACATTTAACAGGAAAGGAACATCACCTCGATATATAGCTTCTCCAGGCACGAAAAGCATCTCAGGAGACTGACAACTTGGTCCAGGTTGGGCCCGATAGATTCTAGTGCCAAGACTTTCACTGTGCGCAGTTTCAGGGTCAAGCTTGTCGGAATCATTTTCTGAATGACAGACGAACAAACATCTTCAAAATTAGAAATAACGTTAATTTGTGGAAGGAGAGTTAGAAGGCGGCTGTTGTACCTGAACGGGTGTGGATCCAATAACAAGTTCGGAGCATTTCTTAGACGAGTAGCCCACCACTGTCAATTTCGGTGCAGAAATGACATTGATTCTTGTTGGACCTTCTTGATCAACTACAAGTAATCTCTCAAGTGCAGGTGTGTCTTGGATGACCATACCGTGGTACACATCTTGTGATGTCTTCCCGCCACACTAGCAACACACATAAATAGTCCGGAGAGTCATGGAGGTGATGTGGAAGGTACTCAACCCATTAATTGTCTGAAGACGAAGGTACTTGAGTGCAGTACAGCCACAGAGCAGGCGCTCCATGTCACCCTTTGAGAGGTAGACAGCGACGAGCTCGAGGTGCTTCAGTCGTGGTAGAATAAGAGCGGGCACGTCATTAAGGGGCGGGAAATGGCAGTTCCTGAACTTGTCAACGCGCAGCGTGGGCACGAGCCGGAGTGCGGACGTTGACAGCGACCGCATATGCCCATCATCAAAAGTGAGCTCCTCGAGCTGATCTAGGGCGGGGGATCGGAACCAGTCGTCAAGCTTGGCTTGGTCCTTGCCGTTGGAACGGAACTTGCCCATTCTAAGGCCTTTGGTTGGGCCAAGATGACTGCCGAGGATCTTGGAGAATGCATCCAAGCTTTTGCGATAGCCATGGCGGAGCTCGTGGATGTCGATGAGGTCGAGAGGGCTGTAGTTCCATAGGGGGCGCCACCGCCGGGAAAGGAGGGTTGTCCGCGCCCCATATTTGATTGGGAGGAGGGAGATGATGACTCTCAACATATCATCGGGGAGGCTGCTGATTAAGTCTAGGCCTGCTGGAGTCACTTGTGGTTCTAGCTCGCCCCGCCTCCGCTTGTTGGCAGCCCCGTTCTCCACCTCCTGAGTCTCCTTGTCAGCGGCGCTTTGTGATAGAAATGGGAGTATAGGGAATATTTAGTTAAAATAGGGCAATAGAAAAGTGTACTGGTAACTAGAAGTTATTAGGTAGGAATATAGTAAGAAAAGGGAATAACAATTGGTTGCTTAAATACTACACAATTCATTTGACATTGCGGGGTAAGTCAACATATGCAGATAGTTGAAAAGAAAACTTACTTCGGACAAAGTCTGGACGGATGATTTTGTCGGCGAAGCTAGCATATATCTCATGACCAGGCCCTTTTATGTGCAGTGCAATTTTAGTGCCAGCTTTCAATACATAAAACTTTGAAATTTTATTCCAAAAGCCAGTGCCAAAATAGGAGTCACCACGTTCATCAAGTCTTACAGTAGCAACGATTGTAAATCCATGGTTTGTGTGCAGTATGACATCCATGGAGCCTTGATGTATGTAAAGGGAAAAATTGTGCACTACATAATATGTTGGATAGCGAGGGATGTTCTGCAGAAAATGGTAGGATTGTTAAAGAAAATATGGTAACATGCAAATATGGGTCCAAATTGAAAGAACTGTACAACAATTGAAATCGAAGGACAAAAATGTACAATTAAATAGATAGGGTAAACACGATGTCATGGAAAAATGAGAGTAATCGAAAGAACAATACATCATTAATTTGCCTAATATAGAAAGAAGAGGGGAAAAATCCCCTTTGACGTATATGGTGCATGTGGCACCTTTTATCCAAATGTAGCAATATTTAGAATATGTTCAAGAAAGTAGGCCATGCCAACCGATTTAGGGTGAGATTGAACATACCGCGCGCGTGCTCAAGTTATCTAGTACGAAGAGATGGAATCTCTGGCAGCGGTCGCAAAGTCCCGAAGTGTCGGCGCACTATACATTCTATGAATGAAAGAAAACCCTCAAATCAGCTTGAATAAAAATGAATTCACGGCGATTTCCGTTGGGTGATTAAAGGAGGCAGATGAACTGGGATAAGAGATGAGATAATATATCGTTAAACTAGTTACCTTGTCTTCGATGAGAAAGAACCCTTAGTACGGCAGATTCCCCAATCGAGCGGAGCCGGGTCGACCGCGAGCAGTGTCAAGAAAGTCGACGGCGATAGGCGGCGGTAAGCGGAAGTGGCGACATGCGGTGGGCTTTGCCGGCAGCCTAGCGGCGGCGGCAGGCATCGAGCTAAGTGTTTACCGCCACGATAGGCGGTGCCATGGCATAGACACGGAGGAGGTTGTGCAGGTGTGAATGGGGAACGTACCGGAGGGGCCGAGGGGGTGGCGGGTGGGGTGAGGTTTTTTGTGACGTGGGGATGGTGAGGGTTTTCTTTTTTGAATTGGGTGGTGAGGGTTTTCTGTCCCACAAAGAATTTTGGGGGCGATGGTTTGCTAGAGCGAACCGTGTGTGATTGACGCAACAGGAAAAATGAAAGTCATTGCACAAGGTTCCAATTTTGGGAACCGTGTGTGATTGACGTACTACCTCCGTCCTGGTTTATTAGTCCCCCGTTGTAATTTTTACCAAAATTTGGCAAAATATTTAACATACTCAGACATAGATAATAAGCGTACACGTAGATAAGCATAGTTCAACCATAAGTAGCACATAGTTCAACAATATTAAGCATACTCAAGCGTACATATATAGTTCCATCCATCCCAACTCTCATCTCATAGGTCGGCATGATCCTGAAGCTTCTTCAGGTACTCGGCGTACGCGCCGTGCGCCACCCTGCGAGAATACTTCTGCTTGAAGGAGCCAACGGCCCGTCCTCTTGCATGCGCCAGAACACTTAGATGCGCATCATGAAGCTTCTGGTTGCAAAATGGGCATCCATAGCCGCCGTTCCGAGTCCTAAAACGCCTTTTATGCATTCAAGGATAAAGCTCCCTCAGGATTTGCCTGTTGTACCTCCTATGGACATCTTCATCCTCGCTGTCCACATCGCTAGACATGACCTATACAAATAGTAAAACAAATTTGGCATCAAATCAATGATTACATGCCATGAAGTAGGATTAGGAATTTATGGCTATTTATTTATACATATCCAGAGATTATGGTTCAATTTTTAAGCACAGTCATCTATGTATAGACCAATCTTGAAGAAAATAATGGCACAAACATATGTAGGTCATTGAAAATCAATTGTCAAGACCTGGCTAGGAATTATTAGCACGAACACTAACCCTAGTCAGATTACTAGCAGAAATCACTTGCATAGATGAAACAACTAATCACTTATCACCTGTACCATTCAAACAATCAATACACTACACGGATATAACGAAACTTACTCAGATTTCATGGATTGGGAGAATAAAACCATAGGATTTCTATTCCAAAAAGGGGGAGGCAAGAGTAACCAGAGAAACCCTATGATCTATTTGACACATAAATGGGTATAGATGATTAACCAGCTGTCCGTCGTCGTCGGAGTCGTCGCCGGAGTGGTCGTCGGAGTCGTCGCCGGAGTGGTCGTCGGAGTCGGTGTGGAACTCCGCCTCCGGCTGTGGAAGCTCGACGCCGTCGACAACCTCAGGGTGCAGCGATAACTCGCCGGCAGTGACGGCAACCTCTGTCTCCATCTCCACACTGTGCTCTGGTGCTTTAACATCCCTGGTGTCACCACTCCCTCCGATGAGGCGCTTCGGCGGCATCCTCATACACTGACAGCTTTTGAGGACTGAGAGCGGCGTCGAGGATGCAAGCGGAGAGAGATGATTGTGTGTGTGTAGCGTGGATGGGGGGTGCGGTCGCTGATAACCCACAAGCATAGGGGATCGCAACAGTTTTTGAGGGTAGAGTATTCAACCCAAATTTATTGATTCGACACAAGGGGAGCCAAAGAATATTCTCAAGTATTAGCAGCTGAGTTGTCAATTCAACCACACCTAGAAACTTAATATCTGCAGCAAAGTGTTTTGTAGCAAAGTAATATGATAGTAGTGGTAACGGTAGCAAAAGTAATATTTTTGGTATTTTGTAGTGATGATAGCAATAGCAACGGAAAAGTAAATAAGAGAAGAACAATATATGGAAAGCTCGTAGGCAATGGATCGGTGATAGAGAATTATGCCGGATGCGGTTCATCATGTAACAGTCATAACCTAGGGTGACAAAGAACTAGCTCCAATTCATCAATGTAATGTAGGCATGTATTCCGAATCTAGTCATACGTGCTTATGGAAAAGAACTTCCATGACATCTTTTGTCCTACCCTCCCGTGGTAGCGGGGTCCTAATGGAAACTAAGGGATATTAAGGCCTCCTTTTAATAGAGTATCAGACCAAAGCATTAACACATAGTGAATACATGAACTCCTCAAACTACGGTCATCACCGCGAGTGGTCCCGATTATTGTCACTTCGGGGTTGCCGGATCATAACACATAGTAGGTGACTATAGACTTGCAATATAGGATCAAGAACTCTCATATATTGATGAAAACATGATAGGTTCAGATCTGAAATCATGGCACTCGGGCCCTAGTGACAAGCATTAAGCATAGCAAAGTCATAGCAACATCAATCTCAGAACATAGTTGATACTAGGGATCAAACCCTAACAAAACTAACTCGATTACATGATAAATCTCATCCAACCCATCACCGTACAACAAGCCTACGATGGAATTACTCACGCACGGCGGTGAGCATCATGAAATTGGTGATGGAGGAAGGTTGATGATGACGATGGCGACAGATTCCCCTCTCCGGAGCCCCGAACGGACTCTAGATCAGCCCTCCTGAGAGGTTTTAGGGCTTGGCGGCGGCTCCGTATCGTAAAACGCGATGAATCCTTCTCTTTGATTTTTTTCTCCCCGAAAGCAAATATATAGAGTTGGAGTTGAGGTCGGAGGAGCTCCAGGGGGCCCACGAGGTAGGGGAGCGCGCCGTGGGGGGGAGGCGTGCCCCCACCCTCGTGGCTAGGGTGTGGCCCCCCTGTTCTTCATCTTTTGCAAGGATTTTTTATTATTTCCAAATAGACGTTCCGTGAAGTTTCAGGTCATTCCGAGAACTTTTGTTTCTGCACATAAATAACACCATGGCAATTCTGCTGAAAACAGCATCAGTCCGGGTTAGTTTCATTCAAATCATGCAAGTTAGATCCAAAACAAGGGCAAAAGTGTTTGGAAAAGTAGATACAACGGAGATGTATCAACTCTCCCAAGCTTAAACCTTTGCTTGTCCTCAAGCAATTCAGTTGACAAACTGAAAGTGATAAAGAAAAACTTTTACAAACTCTGTTTGCTCTTGTTGTTGTAAATATGTAAAGCCAGCATTCAAGTTTTCAACAAAGATTATGAACTAACCATATTCACAATGACGCATAGGTCTCTTGTTTACTCATATCAATGGCATAATCAACTATCGAGCAATAATAATAACAAATCTCGGATGACAACACTTTCTCAAAACAATCATAATATGATATAACAAGATGGTATCTCGCTAGCCCTTTCTGAGACCGCAAAACATAAATGCAGAGCACCTTTAAAGATCAAGGACTGACTAGACATTGTAATTCATGGTAAAAGAGATCCAGTCAAGTTATACTCAATGTAAACTAACAGTAATGAATGCAAATGACAGCGGTGCTCTCCAACTAGTGCTTTTTAATAAGAGGATGATGACTCAACATGAAAGTAAATAGATAGGCCCTTCGCAGACGGAAGGAGGGATTTGTAGAGGTGCCAGTGCTCGGTTTTGAAATAGAGGTGAATAATATTTTGAGCGGTATACTTTCATTGTCAACATAACAACCAAGAGATGGCGATATCTTCCATGCTACACACATTATAGGCGGTTCCCAAACATAATGGTAAAGTTTATACTCCCCCTCCACCAACAAGCATCAATCCATGGCTTGCTCGAAAAAATGAGTGCCTCCAACTAACAAGAGTCCCAGGGGGAGTTTTGTTTGCAATTATTTTGATTTGATTTGCATAAAGCATGGGACTGGGCATCCCGGTGATCGGCCATTTTCTCGTGAGTAAGGAGCGGAGTCCACTCCTCTTGAGAATAACCCACCTAACATGGAAGATACGGACAACCCTAGTTGATACATGAGCTATTCGAGCATACAAAACAGGATATTTATTTGAAGGTTTAGAGTTTGGCACATACAAATTTACTTGGAATGGCAGGTAGATACCATATATAGGTAGGTATGGTGGACTCATATGGAATAACTTTGGGGTTTATGGAGTTGGATGCACAAGCAGTATTCCCGCTTAGTACAGGTGAAGGCTAGCAAAAGACTGGGAAGTGACCAACTAGAGAGCGACAACAGTCATGAACATGCATTAAAATTAATCAACACCGAATGAAAGCATGAGTAGGATATAATCCACCATGAACATAAATATCGTGAAGGCTATGTTGATTTTGTTTCAACTACATGCGAAAACATGTGCCAAGTCAAGTCACCTAAATCATTCAGAGGAGTATACCACCCTATCATACCACATCATAGCCATTTTAATAGCATGTTGGCACGCAAGGTAAACCATTATAAGCTCCTAGCTAATCAAGCAGGCACAAGAAACTATGATCTCTAGTTGTCATTGCAAACATGTTTATTCATAATAGGCTGAACTAGGAATGATGAACTAATCATATTTACAAAAACAAGAGAGGTCGAGTTCATACCAGCTTTTCTCATCTCAGTCAGTCCATCATATATCGTCATAATTGCCTTTCATTTGCATGACCGAACGATGTGGATAATAATAATAGTGCACGTGCATTGGACTAAGCTGGAATCTGCAAGCATTCAATAAACAGGAGAAGACAAGGCAATATGGGCTCTTTTGTCAGATCAACAATAATGCATATAAGAGCCACTTCAACAATTTAATTATGGTCTTCTCCTATAGGCCCCCAAAGAAAAGGAAAGAAATAAAACTATTTACATGGGAAAGCTCCCAACAAGCAAAAAGAAGAACAGGAAATCTTTTTGGGTTTTCTTTTTAATTACTACTAGAAGAATGGAAATTATACCTAGCTAAAAGCTACAACTAATTTTTTTTGTTTTTCTTAAAGTTTATTAAACACACAAGAAGAAAGCATAAAAAGGAAATAAACTAGCATGGATAATACAATGAAAAAGTATGAGCACCGACATTTAGCAAGGAGTGTGTGAACATGAATATAATGTCGGTGGGAAATACGTACTCCCCCAAGATTTGGCTTTTGGCCTAAGTTGGTCTATGGCCACGGTTGGCCTGGCGGATATCCATAGTAATAGTTGGGGTCGTACTGTGAAGAAGAAGACTCTGATTGCCACTGGTTGGCAATCATCTCCGGATCCCACTGGTAATTAAACTGTCGTGGAGGATCAACTTGTGGTTCCGACTCTGGCTCTGTGGCTGATGTAGGGTTCCGGTAGGCGTGAATAGCCTTTAACGGAACAAGGTACTGGCCTGTAGATAAATGAAACAAGGAAGGAGCAGGCAGGGTAATAGTCTCAGGATGATGTTTATGAAAGCTCCCCTTCCCTATTCTTAACAATAAAGTCGTGTGCCACCATACTCTTATAATCTAAATAAACAGGAGGCAGCAATTTTTGTTCCTTCTCATGATGCCTAATAGGTATGTTAAAATATGCAGCTAGGCGTGAAGCATAGATTCCTCCAAAGGTGGGGCCCTTTGTATGGTTCATACTTAACCGTTTAGCAATAATATCGGCCATACTAACAGAGTTATCACAGAATAAACCGTGGAACAAAATAATAATATCAGGAACACTGAGGTTTCCACAGTTTCCGCGACCAATTAAGCAACGACTAGCAAATATTGCAAAGTAGCGTAAAACAGGAAAATGTATGCTAGTGATTCGTGCATCGGAAACCTTCCTCGTTTCCCCTACAGTGATGGTATCAATAAACCCATCCACATCACTGCGGTGTGGTTCCTCTATTGTGCCCTTGAAAGGTATCAAACAAACCCAACAAAAATCATAAAATGACATCTCCTTATGCTCATCATATAAATAAAACTCCACCGTAGGTGGTGAGCTCCTAGCATGGAAATGAAAGTTTTTCACAAAGATATTGGTGAGTAAGAGATACTATTCGCGTTGGTCGTGGAGGAAGGCGGTGAGGCCTGCATTCTTAGCTAATTCATAAAAATCATCATAAATCTCGGCTGCTCTCAAGAAATCATTGGAAGGCCATTCACACGGCTGAACCTCCATGGTGCAAGGCAGATTATACTTGGGCTTCTCTGCTTTTTCATTTTGCTTTTCCTTCGAGCTTCGGCTCAATGAGCCCCTCAAAAATCTCTTCATTATTTTCTGAAAAATTCTGAAATTTTTAGTAACTTCAAATAAAAGTGAGCCAAGCTCAACAAAATTGATAGCAACAACTGCTACAAGTGCCTAGAGCCTATATCATGCATTAGAACAAATTGGGACCATATAAATTTGACATGTAAGCTCAAGAACAGGGTCACCTAAGCAGCAAAAATTTGCAATGAATAAAGCACTAGAACAAAACCTATTTGGACCAATGGAGGAGTCACATACCAAGGAACACCCCCCCAAGCAGTTTTGTGAGAGGTGCTTTGAGGAAGGAGATCGAAAATCGTAGCAAAATGAGCTAGAACTCGTGCTTGAGCTGGATATTGGTGTTTGTGGGAGGAAGAAGAAGTGTGTGGGTGCAGGAATAAGTGGAGGAGGGCCACCGTGGGCTCACGAGGCAGGGGGCGCGCCCAGGGGGGTAGGGCACACCCTCCACCCTCGTAGCCAGGTGGATGCCCCACCTGCTGTGTTCTTCGTGCCAGATATTCTCAAATATTCCAGAAAAAATCATATTTAAATTTCAGGGCATTTGGAGAACTTTTATTTCGGGGTATTTTTATATTGCACGGATAAACCAGATAATAGACGGAGAATACTTATTTTTATTTTATTTAATATAAATAACAGAAAGTAAAAGGAGGGTACAGAGAGTTGTGTTTTCTAAATTCATCCATCTCACAATCATCAAAAGGAACCCACTAACAAGGTTGATCAAGTCTTGTTAACGAACTCATTCCGAATAACATGGAACCGGAGAAATTTCGAATAACACTATGTTACCTCAACGGGGATATGCACATCCCCAACAATAATAATATCATATTTCTTCTTGACAGTAGGAAGAGGAAATTCAAAACCTCCAAAAATAATCGATGTAATTTTTCCAATAGAATTGATACTGTGAACTTGAGGTTGTTTCCTCGGAAAGTGTACCGTATGCTCATTACCATTAACACGAAAAGTGACATTGCCTTTGTTGCAATCAATAACATCCCCTGCAGTATTCAAAAAGGGTCTTCCAAGAATAATGGACATACTATCGTCCTCGGGAATATCAAGAATAACAAAGTCCATTAAAATAGTAACGTTTGCAACTACAATAGGCACATCCTCACAAATACCGACATGTATAGCAGTTGATTTATTAGCCATTTGCAAAGATATTTCAGTAGGTGTCAACTTATTCAAATCAAGTCTACGATATAAAGAGAGAGGCATAACACTAACACCGGCTCCAAGATCACATAAAGCAGTTTTAACATAATTTCTTTTAATGGAGCATGTTATAGTTGGTACTCCGGGATCTCCTAGTTTCTTAGGTATTCCACCTTTAAAAGTATAATTAGCAAGCATGGTGGAAATTTTAGCTGCTGGTATCTTTCTTTTATTAGTAACAATATCTTTCATGTACTTAGCATAAGGATTCATTTTAAGCATATCAGTTAATCGCATACGCAAAAAGATAGGTCTAATCATTTTAGCAAAGCGCTCAAAATCCTCATCATCCTTTTTCTTGGACGGTTTGGGAGGAAAAGGCATGGGTTTCTGAACCCAAGGCTCTCTTTCCTTTCCGTGTTTCCTTGCAACAAAGTCTTTCTTATCATAACGTTGATTCTTTGATTGTGGGTTATCAAGATCAACGGCAGGTTCATTTTCCATATCATTATCATTACTAGGTTGAGCATCATCATGAACATTATCACTAGTTTCAGGTTCATTACCAGATTGTGTTTCAGCAATAGAAATAGAAATATCATTTGGATTCTCAGGTGTTTCAGCAATAGGTTCACTAGAAGCATGCAAAGTCCTATGATTTTTCTTTTTCTTCTTTTTAGAAGGACTAGGTGCATCTATATTATTTCTCTGAGAATCTTGCTCAATTCTCTTAGGGTGGCCTTCAGGATATAGAGGTTCCTGAGTCATTCTACTAGTTCTAGTAGCCACTATAACAACATAATAATTATTCTTACTATTCAATTCATTGAGCAAATCATTTTGAGCCTTAAGTACTTGTTCTACTTGAGTGGTAACCATAGAAGCATGTTTACTAATAAGTTTAAGTTCACCTTTGACATTAGCCATATAATCACCCAAGTGTTCAAGCATATTTGAATTGTATTTCAATTGTCTACCAAAATAAGCATTAAAGTTTTCTTGCTTAACCATAAATTTATCAAACTCATCTAAGCATGGGCTAGCAAACTTAGTAAATGGGATTTCAGCTTTATCATATCTATAGAGAGAATTTACCTTTACTACCTGTGTCGGTTTATGAAGACCATGGATTTCTTCAGGATTAAGATCATATGTTTCTTCAACAGGCAGTAAATTAAGACCATATATGTCGGATTTCGGGCTCCGGCAGACCCTTGTGGTTCGAACACTGGGGTGCGCGCGGAGCTTTCGTCTCCTACCTACCTGCACCCCTCCGCCTTGCTAGGATCTAAACTAAGGAAAGAACAACACAAGAGACACAGGGTTTATACTGGTTCGGGCCACCGTTGTGGTGTAATACCCTACTCCAGTGTGTGGTGTGGTGGATTGCCTCTTAGGCTGATGATGATGAACAATACAAGGAAGAACAGCCTCGCGAGGGTCTGTTCTTGGCTGGGGCAATGAACTGCTGGGAGGAGCTCAGTCACCCTTCTCTCTCTCTCTCTCTGATCTAAACCCCTCTCTCCAGAGCCTCCTTCTCCGAACCCCTCATCTCTCTGTCCGTGTATCCCCCTCTTGCGGGTGGCTGATCCTATTTATAGAGGCCCTGGTCCTCTTCCCAAATATCGAGCGGGAAGGGGGCCAACAATAGCGGGCTAATTTGAAGGGGGACAGCTAGTACTTGCTACCCTGACAAAAGTAGTCTTTGCCAGCGCAAAGCTCTGGTGATGATGCCGTCTTGGGCTCCACGGTGACCTCCGTCTCGTAGTCCTCCTGGTCCTGGTCTCGTTGCACCGAAATGGCAACCTTTGCCTGATACCTCGGTACTCCACGACTGCGCTTGCCCCCTTTGCACCAAAGAGGAAAGGAGGACACAGCGCGGGCTGGCAGCCGCCTGGCGCCCTCGGTCGTCATGGCTTGCATCACGGGCACCTCGTGAGGTACCCCGCCTTGATCTCTCCGCCTCCTCGTGAGCCAGCCTGACGAGGCCGTGCCTGAGGAAGCTCCGCGTCGTCCGCCCCGCGAGGCTTGGCCCCTCGCGAGGGTCTTGGGTTTGTGTTGGTGAAGATGGGCCGCGCTGGGCCCCCCTTTGAGCCACGCCACAGGCCGCAGGAGGCAAGTCTGGGGACCCCCGTGCCCAGAACGCCGACAGTAGCCCCCGGGCCCAAGGCGCGCCCGGGCTTGGCCGTGCAGGGAAGCGGAAGGGCAAGAGCGAAGCACCGCGGGCCCTAACATCCTGCGGCCTTGGGCGCCGCGTGGCGGTTGATGGGACGTGGGCGTCTCCACTTCCCCATGGCGCCTCGGCAACTGCACGGATTGGACAAGTCCCTGCATGCAAAGCGGGTCATAATTACCTGCGATCGTGGGGGCCGTTGGTTGGCCATCGCCAGCTATAAATATGGACCGGCGCGCGCCCTTCCAGTCCATCCCCCCTTGCTTCTTCTTTTTCTTCATGGCCCTGTCGAGGAGGTTCTCGGCCACAGAGAAAGGGAAGGCTCGCCAGGTTGAGCCCGCCTCTCCCCCGCCCAAGCGCGGCCAAGGGCGCCCTCGCAAACATCCTGTGGCCACCACGGTGGCTCCCCGCTGCCGTGGAGGCGATCTTCAGCATAGCGATGGTCGGATTATTGTGGCCGGGGGGCGTGCTCCGGCTGCGCGTCCCCCTAGGCCGCGCTTTCACGCTGCTGAAGTGCTGCCGGAGTTCGTTGTGTGGTCGGCGGAGCCGACTAGCACCCGGCTTCCACTTCCTCGCTTCCTCCTTGGCGAGCTCCCGGCCGGCGCCTCGGGCGGCCTCTGGCTCCAGGCCGACGGCTACTGCAGCCGGGCCTCATGGGTCTCACTGGAGGTCTCCGCGGCCGGGAGCCTGTCTCTGGCCCGCGGTTGGCAAACGTTTGCCCGCGCGCGTGGCCTGAGCCGTCGATGCACCATACACTTCAAGTTCGACGGCGATGCCACCCTCTACATGAGGGTGTTTGGGGAAGATGGTTGCCGCACAGGGTGTTGCCCCGAGGGTGACGACCGCGGCTGGGAACCCAGCTCCGGCGATGATGTAGAGGGCAGCGCTCGCGCGGCTGGCGGCGCTCAGGGTTCCTCAAGCTTCTCTGGCTCTTCTTCAGGCGGCGACTCTTCTAGCGGTGACCGCGGTCAGCCCCCACGCCATCGTATCTGCTTGGGAGGTGGTAACGTGTCCGCCCGCCATCGCGCCCTGGTGAAGCGCGAGAGGGAGTCCGCCCGAGCTCCGGAGGCAGCTCGGGCCTTCCCTACGGGCCGGTGTGAGGCGAGCTGCACCAGATTTGTCCTTTCTTTTCCTTTTTCCTGCATAACAAAGACAGTAGCGTGGAGCCCCGCGGGGGCATGTTTGGGTCATTACTGTTAATCATCGTTTTTCTTTCGTTATTGTACCTTCCGCCTATGTGCCCGCGCGTGGATAGTTCCAGGCCCCGGCCCTGGGGGCGACCGACCCAGGCCCTTTGTTTGTGTCGCGGTGCCCGTGGGGCACGGACTGGAGGGGTGCTCCTGTGATGGGCCTAGGTCGTGAACCCTTTGAATGACTAGGATAGGAACACTCGCGAGGGCGCTCGGCTGCCCCCCTCGCAAGGCCTTGCACAAGAGAAATCGAGGCAGGAGAGCGAAAAGTCGAAGAACCACAAGCCAAAGACGGGAACAACTTCAATAAAACTTCGAATGAGAAGGAACAAGCCAACTGCGGAAAGCAAATGAAAAGCCGCGTCTGGCACCTAATCTAGTCTTCGACATCTTCTCACCAGCGCGGAGCTAAGTGCTGCCACTGGGCATGGGAGGGAGCCCCAGGGCCTGAGGCCGGCGCTCCTAAGACTCCGGGGCGTGTACAGCCCCAACTCATTATTACGTGAGAGTGTCACGGGCGGCGAGCTTCACAGGCGTTGGCCTTCTTCACAGGCTCCGGGCCTTTTCCAAAACGCGATAGCTTCACATGCATTCGCCTTCTTCACAGGCTCCGGGCCTTTTCCAAAACGCGATAGCTTCACAGGCATTCGCCTTCTTCACAGGCTCCGGGCCTTTTCCAAAACGCGATAGCTTCACAGGCATTCGCCTTCTTCACAGGCTCCGGGCCTTCTTAGGGGTAGAACCTCCGGAGGTGCTGGATGTTCCATGCGTTCTGGACTGGCGCCCCCTCCTGAGTCTCCAAGCGCGCGGAGCCGGGCCTGGAAACATGAACAACTTTGAATGGGCCCTCCGACATGGGAGAGAGCTTGTGCAGCCCCTCCCTGGAGAGAACCCGCCTGAGCACAAGGTCTCCTACCTCGAGAGTTCTGGGGCGGACGTTGCGGCAGTGTTATCGCCGCAGTGCTTGTTGGTACCTCGCCGCTCGTAGCGCGGCTTCTCGGCGACGTTCCTCCCCCAGCACGAGGTACATCCCCCGCATGGCGTCCTGCTGCGCCTCTTCGAATGCCAGGACCCGCGCGGAGCGACGTCTGACCTCGTGAGGGAGGACCGCTTCGGCTCCGTAGACCAGGAAGAACGGGGTCTCTCTAGTCGGCTTGGTCGCGGTTATGCGGATGGACCACAACACGGATTGAAGCTCGTCGTACCAACCTCTGCCACAGGCCTCCAGCTTCTTCTTGAACGTCCTGGTCTTGAGGCCCCTCAGGACCTCCGCGTTGGCTCGCTCGGCCTGGCCGTTGCTTCGGGGGTGCGCCACCGAAGCGTAGCATATCTGCGTTCCAAGGTTAGCGCAGTATGTTTTGAAGAGGTTACTGGTGAACTGTGAACCGTTGTCCGTGATGATGCGATTCGGCACCCCGAACCGGCTCACGATGCCCTTGATGAACTTGACCGCGGAACCCGTGGGAATGGTGCGGACAGCCTCTACTTCAGCCCACTTGGTGAACTTGTCCACGGCGACGTAGAGGTAGCGGTAGCCCCCGGGCGCCCCAGGAAACGGGCCCAAGATGTCCAGCCCCCAGACTGCGAATGGCCACGAAAGGGGTATAGTCTGCAAGCCTCCTGCTGGCTGATGGATCTGCTTGGCGTGGAACTGGCAGGCCTCACAAGCTTTCACTAGTTCGACGTCGTCATTGAGCGCGGTGGGCCAATAAAAACCACTGCGGAACGCCTTGCCGACGAGGGTCCGTGATGATGAATGATGTCCACAGTCTCCGCCGTGTATATCTTCCAGCAGTTCCTTCCCTTGCTCCCTGGAGATGCAGCGCAGGGATACATCGTTTGGCCGCTTCCGGTAGAGCTCTCCATCCTTGATGCAGTATGCCGTGGACTGGCGTGCCACTCGCTCCGCTTCCTCCTCCTTCTCCGTCAGGGTCCCTTGCGTTAGGTAAATCCGGAGCTCCGTGATCCAACATCCCTCCTGAGGTTCCATCGTCAGGAGCAGGCGTGCTCCTGAGGCCGGGCCACAGGCCGGAGCCCCTGAGGCAGGTGGCTGGGGGAGCTCCTCCCCGGGCTGAGCCATGTTCGATAATGACGGCAGGGCTGAGGGCTTGAAGAGCCGCTCCTCGAAAATGCCAGGCTCCTGAGGTAACCGCCTGGACGCCCGTTTGGCGATGTCGTCGGCCTCCTGGTTGGTGCCACGGGGCACATGCTGCAACTCCAACCCCCAGAACTGCTTCTCCATCCTGCGGACCTCCGCTAGGTAGGCTTCCATGTGCTCATCCTTCGGCTCGTACACCTTGTTGGAGAAATTGACAAGGAGCTGCGAATCGCCCTTGATGGTGAGGCATTTCACCCCCAGGGCAGCCGCGGCCTTCAATCCCGCTATTAAACCTTCATACTCCGCCATGTTATTGGAGACCTTTTCACCTTGCTGGAAGCAGAGCTGCACGGCGTAGTAGAGCTTGTCCTGAGTGGGCGATATAAGCACCGCCCCAGCCCCAGCGCCATGCCTGGAGAATGCCCCATCGAAGTACATGACCCAGCCTTCTGGCGCCTCACTTCCCGAGGACAGCGACCGATCCTCGTCGGCCTTGAGGCCTAGCGCCTCCGTCCATGCTGCCACAAAATCCGCCAACGCTGCTCCCTTGATGACTCTGGTCGTGCTGAATTTGAGCTGAAACGCTTGCAGTTCTATGTTCCACTCAGCGACCCTTCCTGCTGAATTAGGGCCCCTGAGCACTCTCTCCAGGGGGTATGACGAGACGACCTTGATGGGGTGACCTTGAAAATAGTGCGGCAGCTTGCGCGAGGCCACCAGTAGCGCGAGGAGGAGTTTCTGAGGCATGGGGTACCGCGCCCTTGCATCCCGCAATACCGTGCTGACGAAGTACACTAGGTGCTCAACGAGGTGGAGTGCGTCAGTGCTGGTGGCTCCCTTCGGAGACCATGGCGCCTCTTGAGGCAATGAGGCCTCCTGAGACTGGCCATCTGGGAGAGGGGCCCCTTCTGCCTCCGGTGCGCCCCTCTGCGGCGGCTGATCCTCCTCAGCCGCGGTGGCAGTTTCTGTGGGCCTTCCTTGTCCCTGTTCTGCCTTGTCCCGGGCCGCTGCCGCGGTTTTGATTCGGCGCTCCTCTCTGACTGCCACCAAGGCTGCGCTGGCGGAGTAGGGAGTGGCGGCGGGGTAAAGCACCAGGGGCTCTTGAGGGCGCGGAGCCACCATGACCGGTGGGTTGGTCAGGTATCTCTTAAGATCCTGGAACGCCTTGTCGGCCTCTTCAGTCCACTCGAAGGGCCCCTTTTTCTTCATTAGCTGGAAGAAAGGCAGTGCTCGTTCCCCAAACTTGGAGATGAAGCGCCCTAGCGCGGTCACGCGCCTCGTGAGCTTCTGCATTTCTCTGAGGGTCTTTGGCGGGCTCATGTCTTCCACCGCCTTGACCTTCTCTGAGTTAGCCTCGATGCCTCGATGGGACACGAGGAAACCCAAGAGCTTGCCCGAGGGAACTCCGAACACACACTTCTCTGGGTTGAGCCGTAGGTTCACTGCGTTGAGGCTCACGAAGGTTTCCTCCAAGTCTTGTATCAAGGTCGTGGCCTCCCGAGACTTTACCACAATGTCATCGACGTAAGCCTCAACATTCTTCCTGAGTTGCGGGCCCAAGGTGATGTGCATCAGCCGCTGGAAGGTCGCCCCTGCGTTACGCAGCCCAAATGGCATGCATGTGTAGCAGTACACTCCACACGGGGTTAGGAAGGCGGTCTTCTCGACGTCTTCTACCGCCATCTTGATCTGGTGATACCCAGAGAAGGCATCCAAGAAGCATAACAGGTCGCATTCCGCAGTGGAATCGACGATCTGGTCGATGCGGGGAAGCGGGAACGGATCTTGCGGGCATGCTTTGTTGAGGTTGGTGAAGTCGACACACATGCGCTCCTTCCCTCCCTTCTTTGGCACAACGACAGGGTTGGCCAACCAATCCGGGTATCGGACCTCGCGAATGACCCCAGCGGCTTCTAATTTGCGGGTCTCTTGGACAATGAAGGCCTGCTTTTCTGTGGACTGCCGCCTGGCCTTCTGCTTCACAGGGCGCACGTTGGGGCACACGTTGAGGTGATGCTCAATTACACTCCTAGGGATCCCTGCCAACTGGTCAGGCTCCCAAGCGAATACCTTCTTGTTTGCGCGCAGGAACCCGACCAGGGCCTTCTCCTGCTCGGGTTTGAGGTGGGAGCCTATGGTGAAAGTGGCGTTGGTGGACCCGTCCTCATCGACGGGTATCTGCTTGGTTTCTGTCTTGTCTTGGGTGAACAACTGTTTCTTCTTGGCGGGTGCAGCCCCCTTGGGCCCGGGGGTCTTCAAGTCGGCGGGCTGTGCTGACGCCTCCGTCTTGAAGGCGAGCTTGAGCACCCGCAGTGCGTCCCCAGTGTCCCCGTGCACAGTGAGGACACCGCTGCTCCCGAGCATCTTCATGAGGTTGTACGCCGGGTGCGTCGCAGCCACGAACTGGGCCAGCGCTGGGTAGCCGAGGATGGCGTTGTAGGGGAGGCCGATGGGGGCGATGTCGAAGTCGACCAGCTCCGTGCGGAAGTTGTCGTAGGTGCCGAAGGTTACTGGGAGCCGGATCTGTCCCAAGGAGCTGGACGACTCGCCCCCAACATCTGAGAAGGGCCGGCTGGGTTGCAGCCGTTCCAGGGGTATGCAGAGGAGGTTGAAGGCCTCGACCGAGAGCATGCTGAGGCCCGCGCCGCCATTAATGAGGGTCTTGGTGATGGCCACCTGGCAGATGGTGGGGGTGCACAGCATGGGGAGCGCACCCGAGCAGGCCGAGTTGGAGGGGTGGTCCTCCGAGCTGAAGGTCAGGCCGGTCTCGGGCGCCGCCCGGTCCAGGGGAGCCCCCTGCCGCGTGGAAGCGGCGCTGACCCAGCGGATGAACGGCTTGACGTGGTGACTTGTAGGCGGCGCCTGCGAGCCACCCAAGAGGGCCGCGACGATGTTGCGGGGCTCCATGGGCGCGCGGAGCGCGCGGGACGAATAACCAGCTGGGGTGAGCGAGGGAGTTGCGGTGTGGCCGTCTTGCCGCACGGACAGATGCCGGGACGATGCTTGCTGCTCGTCCCCCGTCGGGCCGGTGGCGGCGTTGACGGCAGGTGACGGGGAACAGCAAGGAAGCCCGCCGACAGGGGCCGTCTGGGCGGAGCGGGAAGCGAGTGCGGCCCGGCGCTCGACGCGGGCCCGACGAGCGTCAGACATGGGCATGATGGTCGGAGGAGAACGGGGTGGTGGAAGACGAATCCCGGCGCACCCCTACCTGGCGCGCCAAATGTCGGATTTCGGGCTCCGGCAGACCCTTGAGGTTCGAACACTGGGGTGCGCGCGGAGCTTTCGTCTCCTACCTACCTGCACCCCTCCGCCTTGCTAGGATCTAAACTGAGGAAAGAACAACACAAGAGACACAGGGTTTATACTGGTTCGGGCCACCGTTGTGATGTAATACCCTACTCCAGTGTGTGGTGTGGTGGATTGCCTCTTAGGCTGATGATGATGAACAATACAAGGAAGAACAGCCTCGCGAGGGTCTGTTCTTGGCTGGGGCGATGAACTGTTGGGAGGAGCTCAGTCACCCTTCTCTCTCTCTATCTTATCTAAACCCCTCTCTCCAGAGCCTCCTTCTCCGAACCCCTCAGCTCTCTGTCCGTGTATCCCCCTCTTGCGGGTGGCTGATCCTATTTATAGAGGCCCTGGTCCTCTTCCCAAATATCGAGCGGGAAGGGGGCCAACAATGGCGGGCTAATTTGAAGGGGGACAACTAGTACTAGCTACCCTGACAAAAGTAGTCTTCACCTGCGCAAAGCTCTGGTGATGACGCCGTCTTGGGCTCCACGGTGACCTCCGTCTCGTAGTCGTCTTGGTCCTAGTCTCGTTGCACCGAAATGGCAACCTTTGCCTGATGCCTCGGTACTCCTCGGCTGCGCTTGCCCCCTTTGCACCAAAGAGGAAAGGAGGACACTGCGCGGGCTGGCACCCGCCTGGCGCCCTCGGTCGTCATGGCTTGCATCGGGCACCTCGTGAGGTACCCTGCCTTGATCTCTCCGCCTCCTCGTGAGCCAGCCTGACGAGGCCGTGCCTGAGGAAGCTCCGAATCATCCGCCCCGCGAGGCTTGGCCCCTCGCGAGGGTCTTGGGTTTGTGTTGGTGAAGATGGGCCGCGCTGGGCCCCCCTTTGAGCCACGCCGCAGGCCGCAGGCAGGCAAGTCTGGGGACCCCCGTTCCCAGAATGCCGACAATATATTTCTTCAATAGGAGGTAAATTCTTAACATCTTTAGCTTTAATACCTTTTTCTTTCATAGATTTCTTTGCCTCTTGCATATCTTCAGGACTGAGAAATAGAACACCTCTTTTCTTCGGAGTTGGTTTGGGAATAGGCTCAGGAAGTGTCCAATTATTTTCATTTGTCAACATATTATTCAATAGAATTTCAGCTTCATCCTGTGTTCTTTCCCTGAAAACAGAACCATCACAACTATCCAGGTAATCTCTGGAAGCATCGGTTAGTCCATTATAAAAGATATCAAGTATTTCATTTTTCTTGAGAGGATGATCAGGCAAAGCATTAAGTAACTTGAGAAGCCTCCCCCAAGCTTGTGGGGGACTCTCTTCTTCAATTTGCACAAAATTATATATATCCCTCAAAGCAGCTTGTTTCTTATGAGCATGGAAATATTTAGCAGAGAAGTAATAAATCATATCTCGGGGACTACGCACACAACCAGGATCAAGAGAATTAAACCATATCTTAGCATCACCCTTTAACGAGAACGGAAATATTTTAAGGATATAAAAGTTACGAGTTCTCTCATCATTAGTGAACAGGGTAGCTATATCATTTAATTTAGTAAGATGTGCCACAACAGTTTCAGATTCATAGCCATGAAATGGATCAGATTGAACCAACATAATTATATCAGGATCAACAGAGAATTCATAATCCTTATCAGTAACACAGATAGGTGAAGTAGCAAAAGCAGGGTCAGGTTTCATTCTAGCATTAAGGGATTGCTGCTACCATTTGTTAATAACCTCTTGAGCTCGTATCTATCTTTGCAAGCTAAAATAGCTAAAGCAGCTTCCTTTTCAAAAACATAACCCTCAGGAATAACAGGTGATTCATATTTATTAGGGGGAGAGTCTTCATCATCACTTTCATCAATATTATCAGTTTCAATATTTTCATTCTCTCTAACCCTAGCAAGTTGTTCATCAAGAAATTCACCAAGTGGCACAGTAGTATCAAGCATAGAAGTAGTTTCATCATAAGTATCATGCATAGCAGAAGTGGCATCATCAATAACATGCGACATATCAGAACGAATAGCAGAAGTAGGTTTAGGTGTCGCAAGCTTACTCAAAATAGAAGGTGAATCAAGTGCAGAGCTAGATGGCAGTTCCTTACCTCCCCTCGTAGTTGAGGGATAAACCTTGGTTTTTGGATCTCTCAAGTTCTTCATAATGATAAGCAGATATAAATCCCAAGTGACTCAAAGAATAGAGCTATGCTCCCCGAAAATGACGCCAGAAAATAGTCTTGATAACCCACAAGCATAGGGAATCGCAAAAGTTTTCGAGGGTAGAATATTCAACCCAAATTTATTGATTCGACACAAGGGGAGCCAAAGAATATTCTCAAGTATTAGCAGCTGAGTTGTCCATTCAAACACACCTGGAAATTTAATATCTGCAGCAAAGTGTTTAGTAGCAAAGTAATATGATAGTAGTGGTAACGGTAGCAAAAGTAATGTTTTTGGTATTTTGTAGTGATGATAGCATTTGCAACGGAAAAGTAAATAAGCGAAGAACAATATATGGAAAGCGTGTAGGCAATGGATCGGTGATAGAGAATTATGCCGGATGTGGTTCATCATGTAACAGTCATAACCTAGGGTGACAAAAACTAGCTCCAATTTATCAATGTAATGTAGGCATGTATTCCGAATATAGTCATACGTGCTTATGGAAAAGAACTTGCATGACATCTTTTGTCCTACCCTCCCGTGGCAGCGGGGTCCTAATGGAAACTAAGGGATATTAAGGCCTCCTTTTAATAGAGTACCAGACCAAAGCATTAACATATAGTGAATACATGAACTCCTCAAACTACGGTCATCACCAGGAGTGGTCCCGATTATTGGCACTTCGGGGTTGCCGGATCATAACACATAGTAGGTGACTATACACTTGCAAGATGGGATCAAGAACTCTCATATATTGATGAAAACATAATAGGTTCAGATCTGAAATCATGGCACTCGGGCCCTAGTGACAAGCATTAAGCATAGCAAAGTCATAGCAACATCAATCTCAGAACATAGTGGATACTAGGGATCAAATCCTAACAAAACTAACTTGATTACATGATAAATCTCATCCAACCCATCACCGTCCAGCAAGCCTACGATGGAATTACTCACGCTTGGCGGTGATCATCATGAAATTGGTGATGGAGGAAGGTTGATGATGACGATGGCGACGGATTCCCCTCTCCGGAGCCCCGAACGGACTCTAGATCAGCCCTCCCGAGAGGTTTTAGGGCCTGGCGGCGGCTCCATATCATAAAACGCAATGAATCCTTCTCTCTGATTTTTTTCTCCCCGAAAGCAAATATATAGAGTTGGAGTTGAGGTCGGAGGAGCTCCAGGGGGCCCACGAGGTAGGGGGTGTGCCCTGGGGGGCAGGCGCCCCCCACCGTCGTGGCTAGGGTGTGGGCCCCCTGATCTTCATCTTTTGCAAGGATTTTTTATTATTTCCAAATAGACGTTCCGTGAAGTTTCAGGTCATTCCGAGAACTTTTGTTTCCGCACATAAATAACACCATGGTAATTCTGCTGAAAACAGTGTCAGTCTGGGTTAGTTTCATTCAAATCATGCAAGTTAGAGTCCAGAACAAGGGCAAAAGTGTTTGGAAAAGTAGATACGACGGAGACGTATCAGCCGCTCGGGTGCACCATTAATATGGAGTAGTGGGAGTTGTGGGAGAGAGGCGGGCGGCAGTCAAACCGATGGCTCGCCTCCTAATGAGCCTGTGCACCACACTGCTGGCATGCCTACCAAAGTTTCACACAGCTACTCCCATGCCTCCCGATGACACTGCGCAGCGAGCACGCCTCCGTCAATTCACACACCCGCACGCATGCTCCTTGTCTGCCTGCGCGGCGGATGCGTCCCGTCAACTCACGCCTGCTCGCATGCCACACGGGTCGTGCGGCAACATGTATATTGTTTTTTATATTTGGATGATTAATGCTGCCGCTTTATTGCTTAACTGAAGCATGGCACGTATCCATTGTTGGTCTAACGCTCACGGTTCGAATAAATAATCCGTTTGGGATATTGGTTCCCAATTATTAATAATCTCCCGTCTGTAATTAGATAAAGATTACATCAAACCTGGTCTCAAATTTGACCAAAAAAGTACAATGCCACTTTGTATTGGTGTCCATATGACAACACGATAAGTTTCATGAACTTCAAATAAGTTTTGGATGTACTAGAATTTAAAAATCAAGATTCTCAATGTTTGAAATTTGTTGCATGGGGAGTAAACATGCACCCAGTGAGACACATGTGTTTAGCAATCCATTTAGGTGCACTGTCACATGTGCATGTAGCTCAAATTTGATTTTTGCACATTATAGCCATAGAAAATCAATCAATCAATGTACTAAAACATCTTAATGATCTCTGTGATTTTTTTGAAATTAAAACATCCCTCATTTGGTAAAATGTATGTTCATCGTGGGATAATTAATTTAACATGCATCATAGTTGCGGTACATTCCCTGTGTGTGTGGGTGTGTGCGTCTGGGGGTGGCGGGTGGCTCGCAGTACACTACGAGTTGTGAGCCACCGTGTGGTTGGCCATTTTGTTAGGCAGGCCGGTGCCACATCAGAGTCATGAACTCGTTATTTAAAATATTACACAAACCTGCCATACATAAATGTTTTGGCCACATGCAGTCGATGGTTGTTCTACACGACACTCAATACTCGCGTGTGACGCTTTCTGTGGGCCTGCGAGGTCGTCGTCCATCACTTTGACGAACAGCCGACAGTGAGGTTAATTTGACCAGCAAGGTAGAATCTTTTTTGTTTGTGTTATGTTGGTATATAGTACGCGTCGAAGAGGTGGGAGGGGACTAGCATAGATACTATACGTACGCGTCCGTGAACAAGTACACCTCACTCAGTGTCGGGACTTTTTGGATTCCGAGGCACGTGCCACATCAAAATTGTGAAATTGGTTATTCAAACATCAGATAACACCTTTTTGGGCCACATACATATCCTAGCTAGGACACTCACGTGTGACGCTTCCATCTGTGGGCCCACGAGGCCATCGTCGATGCATGCATGCATCACTTTGACCTACATTGGTAGAGGTTAATTAATTTCACCATCCATGAGGATTCTTTTGGGTTACATATATTACGGCAGGAGCATATAGTATGCGATGAAGAGGGGGGAAGGGGACCATCATACATAGTACTGTGTGGGTGCATGGTTTACGGTTTTTGAGGCATGTGGCACATCAAAGTTGTGCATTTTGGGTATTCAACATATATATGTTTGTCCCACATGCAAAGCGGTGGTGGTTGTCCTCTTACACCCACTTAAGCGGTAATCAGCGACATCGATGCTTTCCATTTGTGGGCCCGCTTGGTCCATCACTACTTTTTTCCTCACAACAAGAGAGGTTAATTTGACTTAGGAGGGGATTATTATTGTTTCTCTAGGATGACATGCATGATACATATTGAGCACACACACATGCACGTGTACGCATGAATCCCTCCCATCGAGTCGAAGAGGCTAGTACAACGACACATCATGAACCGATCTCGCTCTGTGTGGGGAGATAGTGTACGATTTTTGACACACGTGCCACATCAATGTTGTGTATTCAAACATGCGTGCACGCATCACCTTCATACATATGCATGTAGTGGTTGCCTTCGAATGGTACACTCCCTCGCGTGGTTATCAGTGACAAGCCTATATATTCGTGGGCCCACGTGGGCATCCCCGATCACCTGACCAACAACAAGATTAGTTACCATGGTGGATTCTTAATTTGGTTCGTGTTATCGTAGTATAGGTCATGGTGAGATTCAAACCTAATTAAGTTTGAGCGCATATACTATGCACGCATGCATGCATGAATCCCCGCCGTTGGCTTGAAGTGTGGTGTAACATACATATGCATCGTCAACCTAACCCTCACTTAGTCTGGGGATTTCTAGTTTTAAATCACGGTGCCACATCAAAGTTGTTCCATTATTACTCAAAAACACACCTCTCCATACATATGTTTGGGCCACACACATGAAGTGGTTGTCTTCGGGGACTAGCTACTTGCGTGATTATTGGCGAGCTAGCCCATCTCCGGGGTCGCATGGACGGCCATCACTTTGATCAACAACAAGAGAGAGGTTGTACGACCAAGGTGGATTATTCTTGATCCGTTTTACGATCCATCTTGGTGAGATATATGCCTCTCTGGCCCACCGACTGAAAGTGTGTGTGTGTGGGGGGGTGGGGGGTTGCTACTTCGCACTTTGCTAGGTGAACCTTAGATGGGGGGGCATGCATTCATAGCATAGGATTCCCTTCGTGGCGACACGAGGGGGTGGGGGGCTGGTAGCTACTTCTCAATTTGCTTGATGAACCTCGGTTGGGGGGAGGGGCATGCATTCATAGCTTAGGATTCCCTTCGTGCCGACACGAGAGAGGGGGCTGCTAGCTACTTCACACTTTGCTAGGTGAACCTCGATCGAGGGGGGGCATGCATTCATAGCTTAGGATTCCTTTCATGCCAACACGAGGGAGGGGTGGCTGCTAGCTACTTTGCACTTTGCTAGGGTGAACCTCGGTTGGGGGGCATGCATTCATAGCTTAGGATTCCCTTCGCGCCGGCACAAGGGAGGGGGCTGCTAGCTACTTCACACTTTGCTAGGTGAACCTCGGTTGTGGGGGGGAATGCATTCATAGCTTAGGAATCCCTTCGTGCTGACACGAGGGGGGGGGGGAGCTGCTAGCTACTTCGCACTTTGCTAGGGGAACCTCGGTTGGAGGGGGGGATGCATTCATAACTTAGGATTCCCTTTGTGCCGACATGAGGGAGGGGGGCTGCTAGCTACTTCGCACTTTGCTAGGGTGAACCTCAGTTGGGGGGGGATGCATTCATAGCTTAGGATTCCCTTCATGCCGAGACGAGGGAGGGGGGGCTGCTAGCTACTTCGCACTTTGCTAGGCGAATGAACCTCGGTTGGGGGTGGGATGCATTCATAGCTTAGGATTCCCTTCGTGCTGACATGAGGGAGGAGGAGGGCTGCTAGCTACTTCGCACTTTGCTAGGGTGAACCTCGGTTGGGGGGGGAGGGGGCATGCATTCATAGCTTAGGATTCCTTTCATGCCGACACGAGGGGGGTGGGGGCAAGCAATACAGTGCACTTTGCGAGAGAGGTGCCACATCGAAGTTGCATTTGGTATTTGAAAATCAAACCACCCTTTTGATACATAAATTTGGTCCACATGCAAGTGTGTTCGTGTTCTGACCCTCTCCCGCGTCATTTTTCATCAAATTTATGAACATTAGATAAGTCGGATGATGCAACAGACACGGTTCACTCAAACTAACCGTGTGCCACGCCGGTGCACCTGACACACACACATCCGCACAGTACATTGGGCTCCACGAGGCTCCCCCTCTCAAAAATATCTGCCCGCCTCAAGGGTTTTTCTGTTTCATAACACATGGTTGTTATCTCCGGACCGTGTGCGATGTTTATTGTTCCCAATCCCGTCTGCGTCCCTAGAAAATATCTGCCCGCCTCGAGGGTTTTTCTGTTTCATAACACACAGTTGTTATCTCCGGACCGTGTGTGATGCACTATCATCAAAATTTTCAATAGTCCCGCATTTCAATCCCGCGTTTGACTCCCGCGTAGTAAATTTTTCAGTACCCGCGTCATTTCCTCAAACACCCCGCGCCTCCCCCTCCACACACACACACACACAAACACACACCAAAACCTTCTCGGGCGTGCGCGCGCGCACCCACACCCTCCATCGCTCGAAACCCTAGCAAGGTCCCCGTCGGCGTCGCCGTCCCCGCAAGGCCTCCATTGTCAACATCTGTCGGTTTGCCCATGCAGCTTACCCACCGATCTCCATACCCAGGCGACCCTGAGTTTCTTAGATGACGCCTGCCAAACACCCCCTTTCCCACAGATCCCCATCCCCCCACTCCATAGCGTCGTAGCCTAAGCCCACTACGCTTCCCGTGGAGCTCGAGGAGCGACTGGCCCAAAAGAGGTGTATAGCGGTCTCTTCGCCCGACGTCGCCGAGGAAGCTGACGACCATTACTGGCGGCAGCACTCAAGCGGCGGGCTAGAGTATGCAGGCATGTCTCGTCCGCCGGCTACGACATCGAGGTCATTGACAGTGACGGCCTGAGGCGGGCTATGTCACAGGTTAAGTGGCCCACACCCAACCCCTTGGGTTCAACCGCCGTCGATCTCATCCATGGCCCCACCGCTGATCTCCTCTCGCTCGCCGTCAACAATTTGCCATTCTACATTGCCATCGAGCCCCTTTTGTCATTTCTGAAGGACACATTCTGTGACGCTGGCTTGGGATCCACAACTTCCGAGTCAGACCTCATCGACGGCGACCACGAGGAGGGCACCCTTTCCGGCTCTTCCAAGGGGAAAGAGCCCATCTGCTCTTCCAAGGGGAAAGCGCCCGTCTGCGACATCAGGGAGGGCACCTTACAGCCGTGCTCTTCCAAGGGGAAGGAGCCCATCTGCGACAACATGGATCGCATCCAGGGTCCGTGCTCTTCCCACGGGAATGAGCCCATCTGTGACAAGTGAGGAAACCCGTGATTTGTTTTTCTGTGCCTCTTCACAGAGGAAACCCATGATTTGTTTTGTCGAGTCCCTTTTGTAGTGTAGTGAGAATATGTCCAGTTTTAATTGCTATGTCTGGTTGTTTGCAGTATGCCTTGTTTATTTTAGTTGTTTACAATGTGATGCTCTATATGTGCAATAATTTACTGTACAGTACATTTCATCAATCCAGTTTTAAACATACCGATAGGAATGCATATATTTGCTTGTTGTTAAGCCTGTTATAGCTAGCATATGCCTCTTCTAAAGTTTTTTGATTGTTTGGTTGTTTGTAGTTAGCATATGTCCAGTTTCAAATGCTATGTTTGGTTGTTCGTAGTATGCCTTGTTTATTCCAGTTATTCACAATGTGATGTTCTATATGTGAAAGTATGAACTATTGTGCTTAACATGCTTCTCGATGTACCTACACAGGACAACTTTGGAAACAACTGCTGTTTTCCATCGAGGTTAGTTTCATCCCATGGCTTATATCTGCTCACTGTTCAGGATATCGGTAGCTGGTACCATATAGGCCGGCGGCTGATAAGGGACTAATCGGTGAATCAGACTTCTAACTGAATATATCTACAACCCATTTATGGTTAGGTTAACTAGGGCCATATGTAATATATCTGAGGCTACATAGCAACATGCATTGTACTTAATGTCTAAATATGCAACCCTAGGCTACATAGCAACAAGGAAGAGTGTTACATTAATGTTCTAATGATGTCTAGATATACGTAGAAGAGCAGTAGCAGCAAAAACAACACAACCCTGTTTGGATACTCAACTTAGCTAGAGGTTAGAGTTAGTTTCTAGCTCATTACTAAGCCTGAACTAACTCCATCCAAAGAGTTGTTTGGATGGAAGGGTTAGATTGATAATAAATGCACTAGGAGAACTAGCTCCAATTAGCACCTCTTGGTTTGGATAGTTTTTTGGGTGGGTTATAGATGCAACTAGCTCAAACTAGCCCTCATGTTTAGATATATTTTAGGGCTATTTGAGCCCGAACTAGCTCAAACTAACTGTAACCCCTGGATACAGTAGTAGTTAATCAGCCAATAATTTGTAAGAATGCACTAAACTCCTTCCGGCCCATAATATAAGATGTTAATTCATCTAGTATGTGAGTATATTGGATGTTATAAGATACTCCCTCCGTTCCTAAATATTTGCCTTTTTAGAGATTTCAAATGGACTACCACATATAGATGTATATAGACATATTATAAAAGAGTGTTGTGCTACATCATTGTGCAATTGCCGTTTAGCTTCTAATATTAACTTGGTGCTTTTAGGTACATATGTCATTGGTAAAGATCCACGCTTCGACCCTTTCTACGCATGGGGCAATGAGATATCGATGAACGAGCATCAAGTGAGGAAGCTGATAAAGATTGTTAGTAAAATGGGTCCAAAGATGGCAATTAAACTATTTGTTTACACGTTATCCAAGACAACAGTGAACTACATGATGGTAAGTAAGAACTATACAACCTTCTTTTTACTGCCCATAATGAGTTGTGTTAGATGACAATGTCTGAATCTTTTTCCTTTGCAGTGGTTGCCAA
Source organism: Triticum urartu (assembly GCF_056163025.1). Classification (NCBI taxonomy): domain Eukaryota; kingdom Viridiplantae; phylum Streptophyta; class Magnoliopsida; order Poales; family Poaceae; genus Triticum; species Triticum urartu. The sequence continues at coordinate 333,477,803 of NC_141873.1, forward strand.
AGAAGTTTACTCAAGATTACCTCTCAAACTACATGATTGGTGGGCAGGCAAAGGTTAAAGTATTTCTACCAGAACATGATGATTATCTAGATGTTTTCATGAATACCGTGAAGGATGGGCGGTCGGCCATCACAAGGGGTTGGACTAGAGTCGTTGGTGCCTTTTGCATGGAGGAAGGCACAATATGGGCATTCCGCTTCACCTTGTTCAGCAACCAGAATATATTTTGCCTCTTTCTTTACCATCTTTAATAGTACAAGTATACAACTGTGGTTCATCATTCTTTATTTGGTTCTTATGTAATTCTTGAACATATGTACCTATGAATCGAATAATGCATTTGCTGTTTGAACCTGATGGATATGAATAAAGCTGTAGCATACATTTGAATTCAAATCCAAATCCAGTACAATTTGGAAAAGCAGCAATTACTTAGGGTGAAATTACGCACTCCAGGTTGTTATGACACACACGGTTGGTAAAACACAAACGTTCGCGATATGCACCATAATGTGAGACGGTTCACAGAGAGGAAACGTGTGCAAGCATACACACAGTTGCTGTTTGCAAACCGTGTGCGATGTCAGACAATATCACAAACGGTGCAGGCAAACTAAACATTTGTGTTAGCTGCCTTATTGTACACGATTCACAATCATGAATTGTTTCTGATGAAGTATGCATCGTAAACGTTGCACCACAGGATACCGTGTGCGATAGTTGTCGTGTACGATGATGTTACGACGGTCCGACGTTTCGTAATCCTGTCCGACACTCGTATGACGATTAACTAATCTTCTTAACGGTGAACTGTTTGTGATGGGCCGCGCATCATACACGTTCTATAATAGTGAACCGTTTGTGATGGGCCGCACATCATACATGTTATATAATAGTGAACCGTTTGTGATGGGCCGCGCATCATAAATGTAGCACCACAAAATACTGACTGAAGTGGCAATGCGAGCAGAAACAAGTAGGAGTACTGTAGGGGCCCTATCCCCGACGGTTTCTGGGTCATGTGGGAAGGACCCCCCTATCGCCCACACTCACTTGGCGACGGTTCCAAATGCCGTCGCGGAAAGGGGTTAAAAACCGTTTGTTTAGGACCGACGCGCACTAGTGAGGTGTAGGATTTTGAGATGAGCATCACTTGGAAACCTTTCCTTAGTTTTACCTCGCCCTCCTTTAACAATACGGTGTTTCCTATGACTCAAGAAAGAGAAAATGAAACTACGAAAACAAAAGTCTTCACGCTTCATAATCCTTGCATGAATATCAAGTCTTCAGGATCACACCAATTTCTTCACTTTCAAAGTCTTCAGAAAGCCAAAGTCTTTAGTTGAACACATTCATTTTAGGGGTCGACTTTCTTTGTAAATATCAAACTCCTCATAGACGTATAGACTTGTATACACTCACAAATGCATTAGTCCCTTAACCTATAAGTCTTCAATACACCAAAATCACTAAGGGGCACTAGATGCACTTACAATCTCCCCCTTTTGTGATTGATGACAATATAGGTTAAGTTTTCAATGGGGATAAACATATGAAGTGTAAATATTGATATTGAGGAATTTGATTGGAAGATATAGAAGAACTCCCCCTGAAGATGTGCATATGTGAGGAATTTTCCTTGAAGAGCAAGTGCACATTGTAGAATAGAATCATGGAGATCTCCCCCCTATATCTTGTAATTCATACACACATTTGACATATGATTTGAAGAATTTGAAATGCATGATGAAATATGGTGTCTGATGAAATTCAACATGCGTGCATTAACATATATGAGGAAATAGCATGCAGAAAAACATAGCAAAAGTATCAGACCACCATCGGACTTAAGTTTACAACTCGATCCAACAAATACTTCAGAAGAACGAGAGTTGTAACTTATCAAAAAAAAACACCCATATATAGAGACCCACTTGAAGACTAACTCAAATTTCTCCCCCTTTGTCATCGAATGACCAAAAGGGATGAAAAATGAGGACTAATGCCCCTGAAGAATATCATCATGAAGTCGATGGAGGAGCGCCAGCGTTGTTGGGGTCGTCCGTTGGATTAGGGCCTGCCGTAGTGTCATTCAAATCTTTTTGTTCATCAATCTCGCGCGATGAAGAATATGAACTGGCCACCAAGTGAGGAACTTTGACCTTCTTGAATTTCTTCGAAGGCGGCTGAGACCAGTCAAAGTCCTATTTGAAGCCCATCTGCTTGAGATCTTCATCACCGTAGAGGTGAGACAATACAGCCCAAGTGCGGTCGAAGACTTCATCCAAGTAGTAGTGGTTCTTCTTCACAGTGTTTTGCGTGATTGTCATGTTCTGAAGAATTGAACCAAATTGTCGCTTGACCCACTTGTGATTGCGATCCACCTTCTGATTAAGAATGAGAAGAAGCTCACGGTCAGTCATCACCCTTGGAGCAGTGGCTTGAGGATATTGGTTTGAAGCATTTGCGGCAGTTGTCGGCGTCCTGGGAACGGGGGTTCCCAGACTTGCTGCATGCGGCCCACGGCGTGGCTCCACCAGCGGCCCTGTACGGCCCATCTTCACCAGCAAACACTCAAGACCCTCGCGAGGGGCCAAGCCTCACGAGGCGGACAACGCAAGACCTCCTCGGGGCAGCCTCACCAGGCTGGCTCGCGAGGGGCGGAGAGATCAAGGCAAGGGGCACCTCGCGAGGTTCCAATGACGTAAGCCATGACGACCAAGGCCAGGCGGGCGCCAGCGCGTGTAGTGTCCTTGTTTCCCCTTTGGTGCTAAAGAACCAAGTGCAGACGCGGAGTCCCTAGGCATCAAGCAAAGGTTTCCATATCGGTGCACCGAGACCAAGACCAGCAGGACGGCAGGATGGAGGTCACCGTGGAGCCCAAGACGGCGTCATCACCAGAGCCTTTGGTAGGCGAAGACCATCTTTTGTTAGGATAGCTTGTACTAGCTGCCCCCCTTCGAATTAGCCGTTGTGAGACCCCTTCCCGCCTAATATTTGGGAAGAGGACCCGGGCCTCTATAAATAGGGCTAGCCACCACCGTAGCCAGGGATGGGCTAAGCGAGGGACGAGGAGCCTCGACCGCATCAACTCACCAAGCACAAGAGCACCTCTCCTCAGGAGGCTGTTCTTCCCTTGTAACTGTTCATTCCCAGCTCAACAGGCAATCCACCACACCACACTGGAGTAGGGTATCACAGCACATCGGTGGCCCGAACCAGTATAAATCTTGTGTCCCTTTGTTCTACGAGTTCGACGCGCTAAGCCTTGAGATTGCGGTGAGGGTGTGAGCTAGAGGGAGGAGAGATCTTTGTGTGCACCCGAGTGTTCGAACCTCAAGGGTTTTGCCGGAACCCGAAATCCGACATTTGGCACTCCAGGTTGGGGTGCACTGAAGCTTTCCTTCCGTTGATCCACGTTCCGCCGCTCCACCGCATCCATGTCGGACATGCGCCGAGCCTGCACCGAGCGCCAGGCCGCCCTCGCCGCCCGTGTCGCTCAGACAGCCCCTGTCGGCGGGCCTCCCCGTCGTTCTCCATCTCCTGTTGCCAACGCCGCTACCGGCTCGGTGGCAAATGAGCAGCAAGCGTCCTCACTGCTCCCCTCCATGCGGCGGGACGGCCACATCGCCACCCCATCGCTGACTCCGGCCGGCTCATCGTCTTACGCTCGCTGCGCACCCACAGATGTGCAGGCTGCGCTACTCATGGCACATGAGCTCCTGCGTTACCGCCCGATCGCCGACCTTTACGAGGACTGGTTGGACCGCATCACCGAGCTCGTCAGCACCGCTGGAGGCTCTCCTGCACCATCCCTCTCGCTGCCTCGCCCACCTCCAGCCGCGGGTGATGTAGCTCATGGAGCGCCTCAGCCGTCTCCACATCAAGATGGCGCCCTTGCACCGAGACGTGCGACTCACGGAGCGCCACCACCCCCTCTCCGTCAAGATGGTGTCCTCGCCCCAAGACGTGTGGCCCCGTGGCGTGATCCACCGCGCCTCGTGCCCGCGCACGAAGAAGGAAGCTGCCAAAAGGTTCCCCGGCCACAAGAAAATGCTCCAGCGCTCCCGGCACCACGACAAGACCGCGTGCCACCTATGGCGACGATGCGCGGACATCAAGGGTAGGTTTTGTCTCTGTAGAGGGCCCTAGTGGCCACCGCAGGCTGCCGCACCTTCATTCCCAAGATGCGTAGCATCGTCTGGCCAGGCAAGTTCAAGCCGGACCTGCCTCCTCGCTACGACGGCACCCCCAATCCCATGGAGTTCCTACAGCTCTACGAGCTGAGCATCGAGGCGGCCAACGGCGATGAAAAAGTGACGGTGAACTGGTTTCCCATGGCTCTCAAGGATGGCACTCGCTCGTGGCTCCTGAACCTACCTCCAGGCTCGATCTCCTCCTGGGGTGAGATGCATGACCGTTTCGTCGCCAACTTCCAGGGCACTCGCGGCTGCCCTCCGGCCGCGGGGGACTTGCGCCGCATCAAGCAACAGCTAGGAGAGACCCTGCAGAAGTACATCCAACGCTTCAACAGCGTGCGTCTCAAGATTCCCAAGGTGACGGATGAGGCCATCATCTCAGCGTTTTCCGATGGCGTTCGCGACATCAAGATGAAGGAGGAGCTCGCCATCCATGAGGAGCTATGCACGACCCTGGAGCTATTCAACATAGCGACCAAATGCGCAAGAGCTGAGGAAGGGCATCTTTCCCTCCTCGAGCTCCCTGTTGCCGACCCAGAGGAGAAAAAGGCCATGGTCAAGGACGTGAAGCGCAAGGGAGTGGCCGTACTCGCGGCAGAGCCAGACACAAAGCGCGGCTGGGACCTCCCCGAGTCGTCCAAGGGCGGCCGTCCGTTCTGCGCCTTCCACAATGTGCGCAGCCACAACACCAACGACTGTCAAGAGCTCAGGGCCATTCGAGATGGACGCTTCAGTCGACGCCCCGAGCGCAACGACCGGGGCTACGACCGAGGAGGAGGACGAGGCAGAAGACGTTGGGACGACCACGGCCCCCGCCAGGAATGGCGCGACCAGCCTCACGAGGACCGCTGGCAGGACCGGCCTCGTGAGGGCGCCTGGAGGGACCAGCCTCGCGAGGACAATCCTCAGGGCAATCCTGGTCTCCCTCCGCTGCCGCCACCACCAAGGAGGAATGACGAACACCATCAGGACGAAGGGGCTGGGGGCTTCCAGGAGCCGCGCGCCATCGCTTGCATCTTGGGTGGTGCCCAGGCCCCATCTTCCAAGCGCATCTTCAAGCAGTTCTCTCGCAAGGTGAATGCAGCCCTCCCCAAGCTCGAGGCCACGCGCCCGCTCAGATGGTCCAAGTACGCTATCACCTTCAGCTCAACGGACCAGCTCAAATGCGCGGCAACCGCCGGCGTCCTCCCGATGCTCTGTTCACCTGTCATCAGCAATGTCCAAGTCACCAAGACCCTCATCGACGGTGGCGCAAGGCTCAGTGTCCTGTCCTTCGAGACATTTGACAGCCTCCAAGTGCCATACAATCAGCTTCAGCCCACCAAGCCTTTCTCAGGAGTGATCGACGGCTCCACCACCCCAATAGGGCAAGTTCGTCTCCCTGTTACGTTCGGCTAGAACGACAACTACCACACCGAGCTCGTCGAATTCGACGTCGCCCACATCCGTCTGTCGTACAACGCCATCCTCGGCTACAACGTCCTCAAGATGCCGGGAAGTGGTGGAATCATCACGGTCCCCTGAGAAGAAAGAGATGCGGTGTGCTCCCTCGAGCGCGCCTTCCAAGCCGCAGCATATGAAGACCCTGACAACGCGCTGCGCCTCAGGGGAGCAGTGCCTCTAGCGGTACCACCTCAGGATCAGCGCCCGCACCTGGGGTGCCTCCCTCCCTCGCATAGGAAGGCGCGCCTGGCGCCCTCCTCTGGCAGGGCTCGGGGGCTCTCTTCTAGAGGGCCTCAGACCTGGCCAACATCACAAGGGAGGCGCTCGGGCACCACATGGAGGCGTGCTTCATGGCACGTTTCCCTCAAGAGGGCACCGGGCGAGGAGTGCCCGGTGCTTAGGAGTTCATCATCAAGGCCACTCATGAGCTTCAGGAAGCAAGAGCGATACACGGCGACCGCCGCCCACCTATTGTAGCTCCCCACCCAGGCGAGGGTAGCGAGCTGCGCGCCTGCATCGACATCCCAGGACTCAACAGGGCCGCACCTGAGGAGTGCTTCTGGCCTTCACGTGCTGGCCGGTGTGAGGGTCCGCCTCACAGCTATGTTCGCATGCCATTTGGCCTGCCTAGTGTGGCGGCCGCTTTCCAGTGCAATCTGCGGAGCATCATGGCGACCCAGTAGGCCAGGCATCACGTGGTCTTGAAGGAGATGGAGATGGTCCTCAAGAGGTCACCCGAGGGTCTCAACGGCTTGTGAGGAGCGGCTTCTTCAGCGCGCACCTTTAACTACCCCAACGCTCCTTCGACAACAAAACCAGGTGACATTTTCCAAGTTCATTCAGCTGGGAGCGCCCCTCGGGCTGCCCTATTCCCAGGTCGCTTGGGCCCATCCCTGCGGCATGTATCCTCTTGCATCTTTAGCTTACCCTGCTGGGGGCGCCCCTTGGGCTGCATCATCCCCAGGCCGCTCGGGTCCCACCTAGTGGCATGTATCGTTCTTGCATTTACCTAAGCTAGTTTGCTTTCCATGCATGCATTATTTATGGTCATTACCTCCTTGATTATCACACACCACGGGAGCCATGCGCCGATCGTCTTTCTTCAGGATCCTTCGCATACGAAGGCTAGGCACGGCGTCTGTGCTCGGGTCCGTCCCTGCACCGTCGATAAATCCAACGACTGAGCTCTGTCTCGCGGGCCGGTCCTGTTCACATCACCTTCTGGGGTCATTGGTGCTTGGCCTTCTCGTGCGATAACCTTAGGAGATTCGTTCGGCGCAGGTTGCCTAATCATCTCGCCGGAACACAGCAGTCAACAAGAACCAAGACTAGGCGCAACCCGCCTTGAGGTAGGGCCTCGTGAGTCCCGCGCTGGCTAACGAGTGCCCAGACACACCTCGTCTAGCCCTGCCATGCAAGCCATGTGTCAGGGCGGGGTTGTACACGCCCCGGGGGCTCCACTCAGAGGGAGCCCTCACCCATGCACCAGTGGAAGCACCATGCTCCGCTGGTAGTCGACACTGCCAAGGAGCGGCTATGCCCATGCAACTGCGGAAGTGCTATGCTCCACGCTGGTGATAAACAACTGAGGGCGGCCTCACGGCTGTATCAACCTCAGGGAGCCTCCGAGCTCAGTGTCTGGCCTCATCGCAACACCTCCCCTCGGGAGAATCGCGCGAGGGGCTGGGCACGGGGGTTGCGCTCGGGTCACGCCCAAGCGTACGCCACCCTGCCAGGTCCCTCGGACCTGGTCGTCGCCCTCCCTCCCAAGCGGAGCCAAGGTATGAAGGCCGTTAAAATGTCAAGGGGGACTCCTGAGCATCGCGACTCAGGAGCCTAACTGGCCACGTAGCCCCTCACTCCTTGGTCTGTCCTGGTGATTCGGACGGTCCAATGGCGGCTAAGGTATGTGCGGGGTCGGGCCCTGCCGACGTAGAACGCTAGGCATACTCCCGCATCTCCTTTCTATAAGCTGTTTGCGCGTCAAGGGGAACTCTTGAGCATCGCGACTCAGGAGCCTAACTGTCCACGTAGCCCCTCACTCCTTGGTCCGTCCTGGTGATCCGGACGGTCCAATGGCGGTTGAGGTATGTGTGGGGTCGGGCCCTGCCGACGTAGAACGTAAAGCAAATAGGAAGGAAATCGCAAAATCTCAAGCAAATATTACAAGACATATTGTTCTTCCGATACCAAACGCAAGTTTAAATGCCTCCATGAGGCATGGTGCATATCGTAGGAGCTAAGCAGGAAAGGAGCCGCCAGCAGGTCATCTCGTCATCCCCGGACGCCGCCTCGCCCGCAAGGGATGCTTCTCCCATAGTGGCGTTGCCCGCACCTGCACCACCCGCCAGAGTTGCAGGATCTGCAACACCGCCAGTTGAGGGCGCATGATCGAAGGTGCAGAACCTCTTCAACAGGGCCTCCACCCGACCCTTCATGACTTCGGTAGCAACTGCGAAGCGCTCGGTGTCCAGAGGCTCTAGCAGCTCGTCAAGGTGGGCGGCAGGATCGCGAAGATGGAGGTGGCTGAAGACGCGCGTCAACGCGGCTGAGGAAAGGATGTGAGCTTCTGCCTCTACCAAGGGGCCGATACCGCTCACGACTTCCTCAAGCGCCTTGACCAGATAAGGAAGCAGCTGGGTGGGGCCCTCGTCGTCGGTAGCCAGCGGATCCTCCAAGCCCTTCTCGTAGAGCGACCACAGCGCCACGCGAGACCTCTACTCGAGGGACTTGAAGGCCATGCGGTCTTCGGCCAGGACTTGTGCCTTGGCTTCCAGCTCGACCTTCTCTGCCTCCACCTTCTGCTCCAGCTTCTCTAGCCGGCGGTGCTCCGCAGCCTGTGCCTCCGCCAACTGCTCAAGCTCGGCATCACGACCCCTGACAGCGTACTCCCGGGCCTTCATCTTCTCCTCCTCTGCCATGCGGCCCCGAGCTTCGTCCACACGCTCACTGCGCAGGGTCTTCAGTTCGGCCTCCAGCAGCTGGCAGCGATCTTGGGCGGCTCCAGCATCCTTGAGTGCTGCCTCGCGGGCAGCCACAGCTTGGGCGGCGGCCTGCTTGTCCTTCTCGGAGTCCACCACAGCCTGGCTCAGCGCTGCCCAGACGACCATGTCGGAGTGGAGCCAGCCAGAGATCAGCTCCAGGCACCCGGCCACCAGGCGACGGGCGGTGCCTTGAAGATCCTCCCACATCAAGGTCAGTGCAGAAAGAGCGCGCTCCAGGATGTCGGGGGAGGCGGAAGAATCCGGGGTCGGCAGAGCGGCGGAGGAAGGAAGAGGCAGCGTCGTCACGATGGCCTGGGAGGCTGAGGGCTACTGAGCTTTGGGGACCTCAGCAGCCATGCCGGACGCCGGCGCCTTCGGTGCTAGCGGGGCCATGGGGGCTGCCTCCTCCAGAAGACGCTCCCCCAAGTTTCGCAAGGACGATCGGGCCGGGGAAGCGCGAGCACCGCCACCGTCCTTTCCTGCGGAGGAGGGTGCGGCCACTGCAAGTGATTTGGCCCTGAGCAGTAATGCTGCGTCCTCCTTCCTTTTCTTCGCCGCGGGCGTCGGCCTAGTCAAGCAATGGAAGGCGTCAAGAATCGGCGGCAGAAGCAGGAACAAGGAAAGACAAGGATACTGACTGGTCCACCGCGGCATAGTCCCTCTGCTTTCTAAGCTTGAAGCCTGAGAGTCTACCAGCCTGAGGCACGGGCACAAGGGCTCTAGGCGCAGAAGAGGGGGCATCAGACAAGCTGGAAGGAGCTTCAGGCAGCGATAGAACAGGGGCGTCGTCTCGGGAGACCAGCGCCGACCTTCCTCTCGTCGGAATCCCGACCGGCGACTTCCTCCGGGGACTGACCTTGGACCTCGAGGAGCCCCTTGCAGTACGCAGCTCCTCCCTTTCCAGGAGGACATCAGCCTTGTCATCATCATCAGGCAGGGTGCGGAGGATGTCGGCCTTGCACAAGGGGGAGGTCTCCCCCGCCCCTTCGCGGGTCACCTCCGAGTCGTGCTCCTCCTTTCCCTCTTCTTTCTCCTACCCCTCCTCGCGAGACTCGCCGGAAGACATGACCACTGGAGTTGTCATCACCGAGATGTTCGTGGGCGCAGGCGGCACGAGCCCACGCTCGTCGAAGACAGGAAGAGTGGCAACAACCTTCGCCCCATCCGGGCGGCGGTACAAGGGAACAAGGCCATCAGGTGTGTACCCTTGGTCGTCCCCGACCAAGGAACAAAGAGTCGAGCGCAATTCCTCATCGAAAAGGGGCTCCGTGCGCAGGCGGAGGTCGTCCCTTCGTCTCCAAGCTTCCACAGTGGGTGCGGGCGCGACTGGAGGGGAGCCACGCGCTGCGCCATGAATTCTTGGGAAATCATGGCCCCCGTTAGCTTTGCCGTTCTTGAGTCGCTGGGCTTTAGGTCGGAGGTCATCCTCTCCAGCACCTGCGTCGCCCGCTGGTCGGTGAGCTTCGCACGAAGCCATCCCTCGTGGGACACATGCATCTCCGTCGGCAGCACCAACCGAGGGTGGACGGGCTTGGCGTCCATCAGGACCCACTTGCTCCTGAAGCTCTCGGCCTTCTTCTTGGCCTTCGAGATGGCATTGGTGTTGTTGGCCGCGATGAAGCCAACGCACCCTAAGAAGGGGCCCTCCTTAAGCCGAAGAAAGAAGAAGTGGCGCAACAGCGCCACTAACGGCGTCACTCCGATGTACGCCTCGCAGTAGAAGGCGAAGATCGACAGGAGAATGACGGAGTTGGGATGAAGATGGAGGGCATGGATCTTATAGTGACTGAGGACGGAGAAGAAGAAGTCGGAGAAGGGGGGAACCAACCCAGCGATGATGCTGCTCGTGAAGAAGGGGTAGAAAGTGCTGCCAGGGGCCTCAGGCTCGGTGGAGCCGACCCGGAGCACAGTCTTCCTCTTCTCGTCGCCCTCCGCCGTCATCAAGTGTGCGGCGGCAAGGTTCTTCTCTGACACGCTTGGCGCTTCGAGCGCGGGTTCATACTAGGATGGCGAAGGAGTAGCCCGGGCTTTCTTGGGCGCCATCGACGGCAAGCTCAAAGGAGGACCTGGGTGGATCTAGAGTCTCTGGGAACGAAGGGTAAGAAAGGGGATCTTGAGCAAGACGAAGGAAAGCAATGAAGGCAAATGCAGCCTGCGCCAGCCTTTTGTCAGTCGGGCAGTTGCTGAGGCAGCATGCAAAAGCGGAGACACCTATGTCCAATCAACCGCCACATGTCAAATGAGGCCACATGTTGTTGGGGCCCATGGCGCTCCGAACTTGCCCCTTGGCTTCGCCTCGAAGCCAAGTCCGAGCGCGCCTTGGGCCTAGGGGCTACTACCAGCGTCCTAGGAATGGGGGTCCCCAGACTGGCCTGCCTGCGGCCCACGGCGTGGCTCCACCAGCGGACCTGTACGGCCCATCTTCACCAGCAAACACTCAAGACCCTCGCGAGGGGCCAAGCCTCGCGAGGCGGATAACGCAAGACCTCCTCGGGAGCGGCCTCACCAGACTGGCTCGTGAGGGGCGGAGAGATCAAGGCAAGGGGCACCTCGCAAGGTTCCAGTGATGTAAGCCATGATGACCAAGGCCAGGCGGGCACCAGGCGGGCGCCATCGCGTGCAGTGTCCTCGTTTCCCCTTTGGTACTAAAGAAGCAAGCGCAGGCGCGGAGTCCCGAGGCATCAAGCAAAGGTTTCCATATCGGTGCAACGAGACCAAGACCAGCAGGACAACAGGATGGACGTCACCGTGGAGCCCAAGACGTCGTCATCACCAGAGCCTTTGGCAGGCGAAGACCATCTTTTGTTAGGATAGCTTGTACTAGCTGTCCCCCTTCGAATTGGCTGTTGTGGGATGTAACACCCCGGATGTAACTTGCCATAATTGTAACTCCGACTCTGCCATTTTCGGTGTTAAGTTATGAGATTCCCTTCGTGGTCGGGTTTTTGTCTTTGTTTTGCATTTTGTTCATGCCATGCATTTCATATCATGTCATCATGTGCATTGTATTTGCATACATGTTCGTCTCATGCATCCGAGCATTTTCCCCGTTGTCTGTTTCTCAATTCGACACTCCTACGTGCACTGGCGTACCCCGTTTGTCTCTTTTCATGAGCGTGTGTTAAACATTCTCGGAATGAACCGAGATTTGCCAAGCGGCCTAGGTACACCACCGGTAGACCGCCTGTCAAATTTCGTGCCATCTGGAGTCCGTTTCATACTTCAACAGTTAACCGGGGTGCCGCAAAGTCCTCGTGTCTGTTGCAGCCCAACACCCCTCCAAATCGGCCCAATAACCCTTCCAAACCACATCCATGTTCTCCGCCGTTGGATCACGACCGCGTGGTCGAAAACTACACTCCATTTGGACACTCCTACCTCCTCGTAGCTATAAATATGTGCACCCCGTCCAATTTCGCGGTCTAAACCTAGCTCTCCCTCTCCTCGCGCCGCCGGACATGTCCGCGCGTCGCCGGACGAATCCTGCCGCCGCCCTACGCCAGTGAGAGGGCGCCACGTATCCCGAGACGCTCCCACCACCGCCACGGCCCGCGGGGCCCGAGTCAGGCCCGCGCGAGCCCGCGTGCCTACCGCCGCCTGCCGCCCGAGGCCCGTCGCCGCGCCGCCCGCTTCTGCCGTCCGCGCCGCGTCGACCGCTGCCCTCCACGACGCTGGTCGCCGCCGACCAAGCTCCGCCACGCGCCGACATCACCGGCGTCCCACGCGCCGTTGCGCATCTTCCCGCCGCTTCGCCGCCCGCGCCCCTGCGCACCTCGCCCGTCGCCTCCGTCCGGGCGCCGCCGCCGCCCGACAGCGAGCTCGCCGGCGCCGCCTCCTGCGCCCCCCCCCCCCCCCCGTCGACGCTACCGTCAAGCCCGTCGCCGAAGCATCGCCGGATCCCCCGCCCCCGGATCGGGACGAGATCCACCAATAAACCAACCAAACAGTGTTCGGATCCGCTCCATCCTGCACCGTTCGGTCCACTTTCCCTCGAGGTCGTTTTCCCTCTAAGTCCTTTGTCTGCAACATATTATGCCTCTGTTCATCATGCCATAACTCCATGACCGTAGCTCTGTTTCATACGCATGATATATCATAATGTTCATTGGGAGATGCGGGGGCAGACATGTCTGCGTATCGCCGGACGAATCCCGCCGCCGCCCCGCACCAGTGAGAGGGCGCCACCTGTCCCGAGCCGCTCCCACCGCCGCCGTGGCCCGAGTCAGGCCCGCACGAGCACGCGTGCCTGCCGCCGCCTGCAGCCCGAGGCCCGTCGTAGCGCCGCCCGCTTCCGCCGTCCGCGCCGCGTCGGGCGCTGCCCTCCACGACGCCGGTCGCCGCCGACCAAGCTCCGCCACGCGCCGACATCGCCGGCGTCCCGCGCGCCACGGCGCATCTTCCCACCGCTTGGTCGCTCGCGCCCCTGCGCACCTCGCCCGTCGCCTCCGTCCGGGCGCCACCGCCACCCGACAACGAGCTCGCCGGCGCCGCCTCCTGTGCGCCCCTCGTCAGCGCCGCCGTCTCGCCCGTCGTTGGAGCATCGCCGGATCCGCCGCCCCCGGATCGGGACGAGATCCACCAAGAAACCAACCAAACAACGTTTGGATCCTCTCCATCCCGCACCGTCCCGTCCACTTTCCCTCGAGGTCGTTTTCCCTCTAAGTCCTTTGTCTGCAACATATTATGCCTCTGTTCATCATGCCATAACTCCATGACCGTAGCTGTGTTTCATACGCATGATATATCATAATGTTCATTGGGAGATGCTCTTCATTTCATTCCATTGTGGCATGCTTGTTTGAGTCCATCTTGATGCCCAAATCCTTGATGCAAGAGTGCTATAAAATGTTTACTCCTGTTACTTAGCAGATTATGATGTTTTTTCGTTTTTGTTACATTTGTTGTGTGCATCATATGAGCATGTGCTCTACAGGTGTTTTGATCTATGCCATGTCGTCTTTATAAGGGTGCATGCCATGTATTTTTGTGATCAACGTGGTAACTAGCACAAGAATGCAAAGTAGCCTTCGTGATATTGCTGATTTCAGGGACTTAGGATTATGCTAAGTCATTTCCCTACTGTTATTTTGATGCCATGTAAACATGATGCTACAGTGAGATCCATGCTTGTTTTGAGCACCTTCAGTAAGGATGTTTTGGACATATGGTTATGCTCTATCCATCCATGCCCATGTTTGCAATTATGGAGTGCCCTAGCATGTCTTAATCTTGCTCTACTTTTGCTATAAAATGTTCCTGGCAGATTGTTTACATGTTAATCAATTTTGCCATGGGTGTTGTTATTGATCCATGCATGCTATGAACTTGATCTTGCCGTGGTTAGCTTCATGAACATGTCTTCTTGCTGTTAGTATGCTTATCTTGTCATGCAAGGCTTTGTGATGAGTGATTTGAGCTCGCGAAGATGCTTTCATAATTCTGTTTATGCCATGCTCAGTTTTCTGCTATGTCTGAAACTGTTAATAAAACTTGCTATGTTCACAAGGGTGCCATCATATCTTCTGTGCCTTTTTGGCTCATGGTCAGTAAGGGACTTTTGATCTATGCATTTAGTAGATTCATGCCATGCCTTGTAGTGCTATGATATGTTCCTGTAGCATGTTGTTTTCTTGCTCTAAACATGGCTTCCTGATGTTATTTCCTGGCATGTTAGTATTTTCACTAAGTCTGTGAAGCTGATATCTTTTGCACTTTTTCCATGCTTGTTTGAACCTGCTCTGGTGTGATTTAGCCGTAGCCCAGTGTTCATGTTTTGTCAAGCATCTTGAGTAGATCACTTCCATATGCTTTGTTGCTATGTTGGAGTGCAGTAGCTTAGTTTCTTGTTGCATTCTAGATGGCATCGTGCTGTTAATCGCAGAATTGTGCCATTCTTGTTTTGCTTGCCATTTGCAAACCGTGCATCCGTTTCCGGCGATCTTTATATCGATTTCGACCGAAATCATCTCAACTTTGCAGTGGCACACTTGTTTTCCAAGTTGATGCCTTGTTCATCCTTTTCCTTCTAGAGCACGCATATGCATTGCATATCACATCTCGCATATCATGCCATGTTTTGCATCATGTTGAGTGTGCATTGCACCGTGGTTGATTGTTCTTCCTTTGCTTGTGTTCTTGCTGTGGGTAGAGCTGGGAGACGAGTACGTGATCGAGGAACCTATTGAGTACGCTAACGAGGATCAAGCTTTCGTCAACTCTGAGAACTTTGCAGGCAAGATGACCATACCCTCGAAATCACTTCTATCTTTGCTTGCTAGTTGTTCGCTCTACTGCTATGCCGCGTTACCTACCACTTGTTATATCATGCCTCCCATATTGCCATGTCAAGCCTCTAACCCACCTTTCCTAGCAAACCATTGTTTGGCTATGTTACCGCTTTGCTCAGCCCCTCTTATAGCGTTGCTAGTTGCAGGTGAAGTTGAAGTTTGTTCCTTGTTGGAACATGGATATTGTTGGGACATCATTATTATCTCTTATTTTACTTTAATGCATCTATATACTTGGTAAAGGGTGGAAGGCTCAGCCTTATGCCTGGTGTTTTGTTCCACTCTTGCCGCCCTAGTTTTCGCCATACCGGTGTTATGTTCCTTGATCTTGCGTTCCTTACGCGGGTGGGTGTTATGGGAACCCCTTGATAGTTTGCTTCGAATAAAACTCCTCCAGCAAGGCCCAACCTTGGTTTTACCGTTTGCCATCTAAGAATTTTCCCTTGGGTTCCGCGGACTCAAGGGTCATCTTTATTTTAAACCCCCGGGCCAGTGCTCCTCTGAGTGTTGGTCCAAACTGGGCGATGTACGATGCCCCCTGGGCAACCAGGGTCTATGCCAACCCGACGTCTTGCCCATCCGGTGTGCCCTGAGAACGAGATACGTGCGACTCCTATCAGGATTTGTCGGCACATCGGGTGGCTTTGCTGGTCTTGTTTTACCATTGTCGAAATGTCTTGTAACCGGGATTCTGAGACAGTTCGGGTCTTCCTAGGAGAAGGAATATCCTTTGTTGACCGCGAGAGCTTGTGATGGGCTAAGTTGGGACACCCCTGCAAAGTTTGAACTTTCGAAAGTCGTGCCCGCGGTTATGGGCAGATGGGAATTTGTTAATATCCGGTTGTAGAGAACTTGACATTTAACTTAATTAAAATGAATCAACCGCGTGTGTAGCCGTGATGGTCTCTTTTTGGTGGAGTCCGGGAAGAGAACACGGTCTCGTGTTATGTTTGAACGTAAGTAGCTTCAGGATCACTTCTTGATCACTTTTAGCTTCTCGACTGTGCTTTGCTTCTCTTCTCACTCTCATTTGTGTAAGTTAGCCACCATATATGCTAGTGCTTGTTGCAGCTCCACCTCACTACCCTTTCCTACCTTTAAGCTTAAATAGTCTTGATCGTGAGGGTGTGAGATTGCTGAGTCCCCGTGACTCACAGATACTTCCAAACAGATGCAGGTGCCGATGCTGCCAGTGCAGGGGACGCTACCGAACTCAAGTGGGAGTTCTACGAGGATTTGGGCCGTTACTATGTTTCTTTTCCGGATGATCAGTAGAGGAGCCCAGTTGGGACGATCGGGGATCTAGCATTTGGGGTTGTCTTTCTTTATTTTGGTTCCGTAGTCGGACCTTTGATTCTACCTTGGATGATGTATGATATATTTATGTATTGTGTGAAGTGGCGATTGTAAGCCGACTCTTTATCCCTTTCTTATTCAGTACATGGGATGTGTAAAGATTACCCCTCTTGCGACATGCCTACCATACGGCTATGCCTCTAAGTCATGCCCCCCCCACGTGGGAGATATAGCCGCATTGTGGGTGTTACAAGTTGGTATCAGAGCCTTCCCCAACTTAGGAGCCCCCTGCTTGATCGACTCACTGATGTTGTTGAGTCTAGAAGAAAATGTTTTTAGTCTTAGGAATATATATATCGGAGAGTAGGATTCTTTTTACTCCTTAGTCCCTTTGTCGCTCTGGTGAGGCCTCCCGACGTAGAGTTTTGACTCTTCTCTCCTAAAATTTCACGATTTTTTTAGGGTCACGCGGGTATCTTGGAATCGTTCCGATAGTCTTGTGACGAGAACATTGTTCTTGGTGCCTCCTGACATTTAGGGGTTGTGGCAGTGTCCCGGGGAGTTGAGCTCCGAGGTGTTTTCATCACAATTTTATCGTCGCAATTCTGGAATACCTGAGTTCGCCGACATCAAAAATCTCTTTTATGCAGTTGTTGGTGAGATAACATCGACGCCACCCAGTACTGGGGCGGGAGTTCGGGAGTATAGCCATAACTCATATAACGGATGCTTTTCGAAGGTTTCTTGATTATGTGTTGAAGGATGGATACAGCTGGATGTAGGATTTGCTAGTTTTGGGTGAGATATTATGCTTCCCCTGTATCCCCAACACCTGATTGCATAACCAGAAAGTTTCGGGAGTTTTATAGGTGGGAATTCAAGTAGCTCTAGTGTTTCTTCCCGCAGATATTTGGTTTGTGATTGGGTAATCCTTACCAATTATTTGTTCATATCCGTACCTTGTTGATTTGTTCTTCTACCTTTATCTAAGTGGCTTCTCAACTTTATGGAAGTGTGATGGTTTACTTTGGAATTCATTTGTTCATTCTTGTTCGAATGTTAAGGCTATATGTTGCAATTTTGATCCATTGATTGAGCTTGAATATATGTCTTTCAAGATGCTAACGGATGTCAACCTCTTTAGGATGGATCCAACGCATTGGAATCCGAACCCTCCGCCACCACCTCCACCTCCGGAGGCATGGCAAGCTGTCATGGCAGCCACCAACGCCAACACTCAGATGCTTTTGCAACTCTTGCAAGAGCGCAACCAAGGGCAAGGCAACCAAGGAAAACAAGGCCAAGGCAACAATCAGCCTCAGTTTGCTACCCTCAATCAGTTCCTCGCAAACCAGCTGAAGTCCTTCAGAAACTGTGTCGAGGCCACAGACGCCGACGACTGGCTCGTGGATATCTGCAAACATTTTGAGTGTAGCAATGTCAGGCCTGAGGACTTTGTCAAGTTTGCTTCGTTTCAACTCAAAGACCAAGCTACTGAGTGGCTTCAACAATACAGAGATTCTAGAGGAGGTCGTGTGATTACCTGGGATGATTTCCGCCGAGACTTCAAAGCTCATCACATTCCACAATGTTTTAGTGAGAGTAAGCGTGAGGAGTTCCGCAATCTCAAGCAAGGCAGCATGTCTGTGTATCAATACAATATCCGGTTTCAGAAACTTGCTCGCTTCGCTAAACAAGACGCCCCTGATGAAAAGAGCATGATTTATCAATTCAGAGGTGGCCTCAGAGAAGATCTGCAATTAGCTCTCGTGGTTCTTGAGCCGACTAAGTATGATGAATTCTACAACATGGCACTAAAGCAAGAGGCCGCTCAGATTAAGTGTGATGCTTCTAAGAAGAGAGTCAGGGATGCAGCTCAATCTTCTTCTTCAACTCAAGTGGCAGCTAAGCAACAAAAGTTTTGGTTGCCTCCTCCTCCTTCATTTCGTCAGCCTTACCAGCAGAAGAGCAAAGGTGGAAGTGGATCTTCCCACCCACCCAACCCAGGCTATCAGAACAAAGCTCAGTGTCATACTCCAAGTTCAAGTGCTCCTTATCACCGTCCGCTCTCAGAGGTTACTTGCAACAAGTGTCATCAGAAAGGGCACTATGCAAACAAGTGCTTCAACCAAAGGCGCCTTACACCTCCTCCTCCTGTGAGATCTGCCAGCAATGCAGTGGTCAAGCATAATTCCAAGTCGGCAAGGGTCAACATGATGAACGCAACTCAGGCAGAGGATTCTTCAGAAGTGATCATGGGTAATATTCCAGTTAATGACATTCCTACAAGAGTCTTATTTGATACTGATGCATCTATTTCATTCATATCAATGCCTTTTGCATCCATGCACGATTTGCATACTGTCGATTTGCCTAAGTCGATAGCGGTTTCCTCTCCGGGTGTGTTCATGAACACCAAAATGATGGCTCCAGATGTTTCCATCAAGATGGGAGACTATAAATTTTTGTCTTCTCCAATGGTCCTCGGTGACTCAGATATTGATCTAATTCTCGGCATGGACTGGCTTTCTAATCACAAGGCTCAGCTTGATTGTGCTGCCAAGAAAATTCAATTGACACACTCTTCTGAGGATGTGATCATCTATGCCGCTCGGGATGATACCATTCTACTATTTTCTCTCAATGAGAAGGGCGAGTTGAATGCCATCTCTTAGATTCTAGTCGTTTGTGAATATCAAGACGTCTTTCCAGAAGAGCTTCCGGGAATGCCTCCTCACCGGCCAGTTGAATTCGTTATCGATCTTGAGCCTGACACGGAACCTGTTTGCAAATGTCCTTACAAGCTTGGACCAGAAGAGTTGAAGGAGTTGAAGAAACAAATCGATGAACAAGAGCACATGGGTCTAATCAGACCGAGTTCTTCTCCATGGGGTTGGTGTGTTCTTTTTGTCAAGAAGAAGGATGGAACGGAACGACTCTGCGTCGACTACCACCCATTGAACAAGAAGACAATTAAGAACAAGTATCCACTTCCCAACATCAATGAGCTATTCGAGCAACTTAAGGGTGCTCAAGTATTCTCCAAGCTTGACCTCCATATGGGTTATCATCAGATTCGCATTCGTGAACAAGATACCCCTAAGACAACATTCAGAACAAGCTATGGTTCTTATGAATATAATGTCATGTCTTTCGGCCTTGTCAATGCTCCTCCAACATTCTCTCGCATGATGAACTTCATCTTCAACCCTTACACAAATGATTTCGTCTTGGTGTATCTCGATGATATTTTGGTATTTTCTAAGAATAAGGAGGATCATGCCAAGTATTTGAGATTGGTACTCGACAAACTCAGAGAGCATCAATTCTATGCGAAGTTTTCAAAGTGTGAGTTTTGGCTTGATGAAGTTCTATACCTTGGTCATATCATCTCCACTAAAGGCATCACTGTTAATCCTGAGAAGGTGTCTGCAATTGTGAATTGGGAACTGCCTCAGAATGTCAAGCAGCTCCGCAGTTTTCTTGGGCTTGCAACCTATTGTCGAAGATTCGTTGAGAATTTCTCTAAGATTGCAAAGCCTCTTTCCAACCTCCTTCAGAAGCATGTCAAGTATGTCTGGACACCTGAATGTGACATTGCTTTCAACACCCTCAAAGAGAATTTAGTCACAACTCCTGTCTTGACTCCTCCTGATGAATCCAAACCATTCGAAGTTTTCTGTGATGCCTCCCTACAAGGTCTCGGTGCTGTGTTAATGCAAGAGAAGAAAGTTGTGGCCTATACCTCTCGTCAGTTGAAGCCCAACGAAAAGAACTACCCCACTCACGACCTCAAGTTGGCAGCAGTTGTCCATGCTCTATTAACGTTGAGACATCTCTTGTTGGGAAGGAAAGTGGACATCTTCACTGATCGTAAGAGCCTCAAGTACATCTTCACTCGACCCAACCTCAACCTCAGGCAGACTCATTGGGTCGAAATGATTCAAGAGTACAATCTGAGTATTGAATATACTCCAAGCAAGGCCAATGTCATTGCAGATGCTTTGAGCAGGAAGGCTTACTGCAACAGCCTAATTCTCAAGCCCTTCCAACCAGACCTTTTGTGAAGCTTTCCGCAAACTGAATCTCCAAGTTGTTCCTCAAGGCTTTCTTGCCAACCTCCAAGTCTCTCCTACTCTGGAAGATCAAATTCCTGAGGCACAACTTCTTGATGCCATGGTGAAGAAGGTGAAAAATAGGATAGCCAAGAGCCAACCCAAGTACAAGTGCTATCGCATTGATGACAAAAACACTCTTTTCTTCGAGGATCGAATTGTGGTTCCTAAAGGCAATCTACGGAAAGTCATTATGAACGAGGCACACAATTCCCTTCTTTCCATTCATCCTGGAAGTATGAAGATGTACCATGACCTCAAGCAGTCGTATTGGTGGACTCGAATGAAGTGAGAAATTGCTCAATTCATGAATGAATGTGATGCCTGCAGAAGAGTGAAAGCAGAACATCAACGGCCAGCTGGTCTCCTCCAACCTCTTGCTATTCCAAAATGGAAGTTTGACCATATTGAGATGGACTTCGTGACTGGATTTCCCAAGTCCAAATGTGGAAATGATGCTATCTTCGTTGTCATCGACAAGCTTACTAAAGTGGCTCATTTTCTTCCTATCAAAGAGTCTATCACAGCAGCTCAGCTGGCAGAGCTATACACCTCCAGGATTGTCACCTTGCACGGCATTCCGCAATTTATATCTTCAGATCGTGGAAGCATCATCACTTCTAAGTTCTGGGAATCCTTTCAGAAGGCCATGGGCACCAACATTCGCTTCAGCATAGCCTTCCATCCTCAAACTAGTGGCCAAGTCGAGCGAGTCAATCCAATCCTTGAAGATATGCTCAGGGCTTGTGTCATTTCCTTCGGTATGAAGTGGGAAGATTGTCTTCCGTATCCCGAGTTCTCCTACAACAACAGTTTCCAAGCGAGTTCAGGCAAGGCCCCATTCGAGATTCTCTATGGCAGAAAGTGTCGTACTCCTCTTAATTGGTCAGAGACTGGGAACGCCAACTTCTTGGCAATGACTTAATCACAGAAGTTGAAGAAATGTGCAAAGTCATCCGGGAAAATCTCAAAGCTGCGCAATCGCGCAAGAAGAGTTACTATGATAGCAAGCACCGTGACTTGGCTTTCGAGATCGGAGACCATGTCTACCACCGCCTCTCTCCAATGAAAGGCACTCGTCGCTTCGGTAACAAAGGGAAGCTTGCCCCTAGATATGTGGGTCCTTTCTAGATCATTGGCAAAAGAGGCGATCTCGCCTATCAACTTGAGCTTCCGTCCAACTTCGTAAATGTGCACGACGTGTTTCACGTGTCACAGCTTCGCAAGTGCTTTAAGACTCCTGAGCGCACCATCAACTTCTAAGAGATTGATCTCCAAGAAGAATTGTCTTATCATGAGCATCCCGTTGCTATTCTTGAAGAAACCGAGTGCAAGACTCGCAACAAGTCTATCAAATTCTTGAAAGTGAAGTGGTCACACCATTCCGACCGAGAAGCCATCTAGGAACGCGAGGACCACCTCCGTTCCGAATATCCGGAGTTCTTTCAGTACTAGATCTCGGGATGAGATCCTTTCATAGTGGTGGAGTGTTGTAACACCCCGGATGTAACTTGCCATAATTGTAACTCCGACTCTGCCATTTTCGGCTTAAGTTATGAGATTCCCTTCGTGGTTGGGTTTTTGTCTTCGTTTTGCATTTTGTTCATGCCATGCATTTCATATCATGTCATCATGTTCATTGCATTTGCATACATGTTCGTCTCATGCATCCAAGCATTTTCCCATTGTCCGTTTCGCAATCCGACACTCCTACGTGCACCGGCGTACCCCTTTTGTCTCTTTTCGTGAGCTTGTGTTAAACGTTCTCGAAATGGACCGAGATTTGTCAAGAGGCCTAGGTACACCACCGGTAGACCGCCCGTCAAATTTTGTGCCATCTGGAGTCCGTTTGATACTCCAACGGTTAACCGGGGAGCCGCAAACGCCTCGTGTGCGTTGCAGCCCAACACCCCTCTAAAACGGCCCAATAACCCTTCCAAACCTCTTCCATGTCCTCCGCCGTTGGATCACGATCGCGTGGTCAAAAACTACACTCCACTTGGACACTCCTACCTCCTCCTAGCTATAAATATGTGCACCCCGTCCAATTTCGCGGTCTAACCCTAGCTCTCCCTCTCCTCGCACCGCCAGACATGTCTGCGTATCGCCGGACGAATCCCGCCGCCGCCCCGCACCAGTGAGAGGGTGCCACCTGTCCCGAGCCGCTCCCACCGCTGCCGTGGCCCGAGTCAGGCCCGCGCGAGCCCGCGTGCCTGCCGCCGCCTGCCGCCCGAGGCCCGTCGTTGCGCCGCCCGCTTCCGCCGTCCGCGCCGCCCTCCACGACGCCGGTCGCCGCCGACCAAGCTCCGCCACGCGCCGACATCGCCGGCGTCCCGCGCGCCACGGCGCATCTTCCCACCGCTTGGTCGCTCGCGCCCCTGCGCACCTCGCCCGTCGCCTCCGTCCGGGCGCCGCCGCCGCCCGACAACGAGCTCGCCGGCGCCACCTCCTGCGCGCCCCTCGTCGGCGCCGCCGTCTCGCCCGTCGTCGGAGCATCGCCGGATCCGCCGCCCCCGGATCGGGACGAGATCCACCAAGAAACCAACCAAACAGCGTTCGGATCCTCTCCGTCCCGCACCGTCCCGCCCACTTTCCCTCGAGGTCGTTTTCCCTCTAAGTCCTTTGTCTGCAACATATTATGCCTCTGTTCATCATGCCATAACTCCATGACCATAGCTCCGTTTCATGCGCATGATATATCAAAATGTTCATTGGGACATGCTCTTCATTTCATTCCATTGTGGCATGCTTGTTTGAGTCCACTTGATGCCCAAATCATTCATGCAAGAGTGCTATAAAATGTTTACTCCTGTTACTTAGCAGATTATGATGTTTTGTCATTTTTGTCACATTTGTTGTGTGCATCATATGGGCATGTGCTCTAGAGGTGTTTTGATCTATGCCATGACATCTTTATAAGGGTGCATGCCATGTATTTTTGTGATCAACGTGGTGACTAGCACAAGCATCCAAAGTAGCATTCGTGATATTGCTGATTTCAGGGACTTAGGATTATGCTAAGTCATTTCCCTATTGTTATTTTGATGCCATGTAAACATGATGCTACAGTGAGATCCATGCTTGTTTTGAGCACCTTCAGTAAGGATGTTTTGGACATATGGTTATGCTCTATCCATCCATGCCCATGTTTGCAATTATGGAGTGCCCTAGCATGTCTTAATCTTGCTCTACTTTTGCTATAAAATGTTCCTGGCAGATTGTTTACATGTTAATCAATTTTTCTATGGGTGTTGTTATTGATCCATGCATGCTATGAACTTGATCTTACTGTGGTTAGCTTCATGAACATGTCTTCTTGCTGTTAGTATGCTTATCTTGTCATGCAAGGCTTTGTGATGAGTGATTTGAGCTCGCAAAGATGCCTTCGTAATTCTGTTTATGCCATGCACAATTTTCTGCTAAGTCTGAAACTGTTAATAAATCTTGCTATGTTCACAAGGGTGCCATCATATCTTCTCTGCCTTTTTGGCTCATGGTCAGTAAGGGACTTTTGATCTATGCATTTAGTAGATTCATGACATGCCTTATATTGCTATGAATTGTTCCTATAGCATGTTGTTTTCTTGCTCTAAACATGGCTTCCTGATGTTATTTGCTGGCATGTTAGTATTTTCACTAAGTCTGTGAAGCTGATATCTTTTGCACTTTTGCCATGCTTGTTTGAACCTGCTCTGGAGTGATTTAGCCGTAGCTCAGTGTTCATGTTTTGTCAAGCATCTTGAGTAGATCAATGCCATATGCTTTGTTGCTATGTTGGAGTGCAGTAGCTTAGTTTCTTGTTGCATTCTAGATGGCATCATGCTGTTAATCGCAGAATTGTGCCATTCTTGTTTTGCTTGCCATTTGCAAACCATGCATCCGTTTCCGGCGATATTTATATCAATTTCGACCGAAATCATCTCATCTTTCCAGTGGAACACTTGGTTTGCCAAGTTGATGCCTTGTTCATCCTTTTCCTTCCGGAGCACGCATATGCATTGCATATCACATCTCGCATATCATGCCATGTTTTGCATCATGTTGATTATGCATTGCACCGTGGTTGATTGTTGTTACTTTGCTTGTGTTCTTGCTGTGGGTAGAGCCGGGAGACGAGTACGTGATCAAGGAACCTATTGAGTACGCTAACGAGGATCAAGCTTTCTTCAACTCTGAGAACTTTGCAGGCAAGATGACCATACCCTCGAAATCACTTCTATCTTTGCTTGCTAGTTGTTCGCTCTACTGCTATGCCGTGTTACCTACCACTTGTTATATCATGCCTCCCATATTGCCATGTCAAGCCTCTAACCCACCTTTCCTAGCAAACCATTGTTTGGCTATGTTACCACTTTGCTCAGCCCCTCTTATAGTGTTGCTAGTTGCTGGTGAAGTTGAAGTTTGTTCCTTGTTGGAACATGGATATTGTTGGGATATCATTATTATCTCTTATTTTACTTTAATGCATCTATATACTTGGTAAAGGGTGGAAGGCTCGGCCTTATGCCTGGTGTTTTGTTCCACTCTTGCCGCCCTGGTTTTCGCCATACCGGTGTTATGTTCCTTGATCTTGCGTTCCTTACGCGGGTGGGTGTTATGGGAACCCCTTGATAGTTTGCTTCGAATGAAACTCCTCCAGCAAGGCCCAACCTTGGTTTTACCGTTTGCCACCTAAGACTTTTCCCTTGGGCTCCGCGGACTCAAGGGTCATCTTTATTTTAAACCCCCGGGCCAGTGCTCCTCTGAGTGTTGGTCCAAACTGGGCAATGTACGACGCCCCCTGGGCAACCAGGGTCTATGCCAACCCGACGTCTTGCCCATCCGGTGTGCCCTGAGAACGAGATACATGCGACTCCTATCGGGATTTGTCGGCACATCGGGTGGCTTTGCTGGTCTTGTTTTACCATTGTCGAAATGTCTTGTAACCGGGATTCCGAGACAGTTCGGGTCTTCCTGGGATAAGGAATATCCTTTGTTGACCGCGAGAGCTTGTGATGGGCTAAGTTGGGACACCCCTGCAAGGTTTGAACTTTTGAAAGTCGTGCCCGCGGTTATGGGTAGATGGGAATTTGTTAATATCCGGTTGTAGAGAACTTGACATTTAACTTAATTAAAATGAATCAACCGCGTGTGTAGCCGTGATGGTCTCTTTTCGGCGGAGTCCGGGAAGAGAACACGGTCTCGTGTTATGTTTGAACGTAAGTAGCTTCAGGATCACTTCTTGATCACTTTTAGCTTCTCGACAGTGCTTTGCTTCTCTTCTCACTCTCATTTGCGTAAGTTAGCCACCATATATGCTAGTGCTTGATGTAGCTCCACCTCACTACCCTTTCCTACCTTTAAGCTTAAATAATCTTGATCGCGAGGGTGTGAGACTGCTGAGTCCCCGTGACTCACAGATACTTCCAAACAGATGCAGGTGCCGATGATGCCAATGTAGGGGACGCTACCAAACTCAAGTGGGAGTTCGATGAGGATTCGGGCCATTACTATGTTTCTTTTCCGGATGATCAGTAGAGGAGACCAGTTGGGACGATCAGGGATCTAGCATTTGGGGCTGTCTTTCTTTATTCTGGTTCTGTAGTCGGACCTTTGATTGTACCTTGGATGATGTATGATATATTTATGTATTGTGTGAAGTGGCGATTGTAAGCCGACTCTTTATCCCTTTCTTATTCAGTACATGGGATGTGTAAAGATTACCCCTCTTGCGACATGCCTACCATGCGGCCATGCCTCTAAGTCGTGCCCCGACACGTGGGAGATATAGCTGCATTGTGGGTGTTACATGGGATCCCTTCCCGCCTAATTTTGGGAAGAGGAACCGGGCCTCTATAAATAGGGCTAGCCACCACCGTAGCCACGGATGGGCTAAGAGAGGGACGAGGAGCCTCGACCGCATCAACTCACCAAGCACAAGAGCACCTCTCCTCAGGAGGCTATTTTTCCCTTGTAACTGTTCATCCCTAGCCCAAGAGGCAATCCACCACACCACACTGGAGTAGGGTATTACACCACATCGGTGGCCCGAACCAGTATAAATCGTGTGTCCCTTTGTTCTGTGAGTTCGACGAGCTAAGCCTTGAGATTGCGGTGAGGGCATGAGCTAGAGGGAGGAGAGATCTTCGTGCGCACCCCAGTGTTCAAACCTCAAGGGTTTTGTCGGAACCCGAAATCCGACAGCAATGTCATGGGTGGCAGGGTCATCATTGTTGGAATAAGATGCAACTTTGCAAAACTGTCCATCCAATGGACAAGTGCCTTCATCAATGACAACAGCCTTGCCCTTCTCATCAGCTGAGGAAATAGTCCGCTTGAGGACTTTAATTGGGGGCAAATAGCTGAGATGGCGTTGACAATCAACCTTGTAATGAATTGAAGACCTTGATCTGATGAATCTCATGATCCATGGAGCGTAAGGCTTCAATTCAAACAATGAACAAGCGATATTGGCCAAAGTCCTCATGAAGAAATCGTGGTAGTTGATAGGAATACCATGTATAATGTTGAAAAGCAGATTCTTCATGATGCCAACAACTTCTTGAAAGTGCAACTATCCCTAGGTGGTTTTGGTAATTCATAACAACATATAGCTCATTGAGCTAATGCTATTCCAAGATAATTATTTCAGGAAAGCTCAATGATTGGCATGGCATGGATGTGAAAGTGGAACCCTCAAAATGCTAAGGACAATGGATTGGCTCAAGCTCAAAAGCTCAAGACTCTTCATTTTATATTTTAGTGATCCAAGATCACATTGAGTCCATAGGAAAAGCCAATACTATTAAGGAGGGATGAGGTGTTGCTTAATGAGCCTCTTGCTTCATGTGCTTAGTGATATGCTCCAAAAACCCTCAACTACTTTCCCACTTCCACATATGACCTAAACCCTAAGCCAAACTCGGTCCTACCGATTCTTCCTATCCGGCGCCACCGAGTTTCACTTATCATTAGCCACTGCCAAACCCTAGCAATTCGGTTCTACCGATAAGGATCTCGGTCCCACCGAGATGGGGTTGCAAACTCTCTGTTTCCCTTTCGTAACTTTTCGGTCCCACCGAAAGAGCGAATCGGTCCCACCGAGATTGCAATGTAAACTCAGTGTTTCCCCTTTGTAACTTTTCGGTCTCACCGAGTTCCACTCGGTCTCACCGAAAGAGCAAATCGGTCCCACCGAGTTTGCCTGACCAACTCTCTGGTTAGCTAATTACCAAATTCGGTCTCACCGAGTTTGTGTAATCGGTCTCACCGAGATTACGTTATGCCCAAACCCTAACCGAATCGGTCCTACCAAGTTGCATGTCAGTCCCACCGAAATTCCTAACGGTCACTAGGTTTACTATTTCGGTCAGACCGAGTTTTCTGATTCGGTCCCACCGAGATTGGTAAATTGTGTGTAACGGTTGGATTTTGTGTGAAGGCTATATATACCCCTCCACCTCTTTCTCATTCAGTGAGAGAGCCATCAGAACACACACACCATTCCAACTCATATGTTCTGAGAGAGAACCACCTACTCATGTGTTGAGACCAAGACATTCCATTCCTACCATATGAATCTTGATCTCTAGCCTTCCCAAGTTGCTTTCCACTCAAATCTTCTTTCCACCAAATCCAAATCCTATGAGAGAGAGTTGAGTGTTGGGGAGACTATCATTTGAAGCACAAGAGCAAGGAGTTCATTACCTACACACCATTTGTTACTTCTTGGAGAGTGGTGTCTCCTAGATTGGCTAGGTGTCACTTGGGAGCCTCCGACAAGATTGTGGAGTTGAACCAAGGAGTTTGTAAGGGCAAGGAGATCGCCTACTTCGTGAAGATCTACCGCTAGTGAGGCAAGTCCTTCGTGGGCGATGGCCATGGTGGGATAGACAAGGTTGCTTCTTCGTGGACCCTTTGTGGGTGGTTGCTTCTTCGTGGACCCTTCGTGGGTGGAGCCCTTCGTGGACTCGCGCAACCGTTGCCCTTGGGTGGAGCCCTGTGTGGACTCGCGCAACCGTTACCCTTCGTGGGTTGAAGTCTCCATCAACGTGGATGTAGGATAGCACCACCTATCCGAACCACGGGAAAAACATCCGTGTCTCCAATAGCGTTTGACTTCTCCAAACCCTTCCCTTTATATTCTTGCAAGTTGCATGCTTTACTTTCTGCTGCCCATAAACTCTTTGCATGCTTGCTTGAATTGTGTGATGATTGCTTGACTTGTCCTAAAATAGCTAAAATCTGCCAAGAACTAAAATTGGGAAAAGGTTAAGTTTTTATTTGGTCAAGTAGTCTAATCAGCCCCCCTCTAGACATACTTTCGATCCTACAAGTGGTATCAGAGCTTTGGTCTCCATTTGCTTGATCTCCATAGCTTTTGGTGGTCATAGCCTTGGTTTCACAACCTAGGAGAGTATGGCGTCTAGCGAGGGAAATTATCACCGTAGAGGTCCCTACTTTGATGGTACTAATTTTGCTAGTTGGAAGCATAAAATGAAAATGCATATTCTTGGACATAACCCCGCCGTTTGGGCTATTGTGTGTATTGGCTTGCAAGGTGAATTCTTTGATGGAAGAGAACCAAACCGTGAAGCTACCGCAGATGAGTTGAAGATGTTGCAATACAATGCTCAAGCTTGTGATATTCTCTTCAACGGATTATGCCCCGAAGAATTCAACAAAATCAGCCGCCTTGAGAATGCAAAGGAAATTTGGGACACTTTGATTAATATGCACGAAGGTACCGACTCCGTCAAGGAATCCAAGTTGGATGTGCTTCCAAGCCAACTTGACAAGTTCAAGATGAAGGATGGTGAAGGTGTCGCTGAAATGTACTCTAGGCTTGCTCTCATCACAAATGAGATTGCCGACTTAGGAAGTGAAGAGATGACCGATAGATTCATCATCAAGAAGATCCTAAGAGCCTTGGATGGAAAATATGATACCGTGTGCACATTGATCCAAATGATGCCCAATTACAAAGATCTCAAGCCAACGGAAGTGATTGGAAGAATTGTTGCTCATGAGATGTCACTTAAGGATAAAGAGGAACTTCACAACAAGTCAAGTGGTGCCTATAAAGCCTCATGTGAAGCCCCTACATCATCAAGTGAGAAACAAGACTTCAATGAAGAATTGAGCTTAATGGTGAAGAACTTCAACAAGTTCTACAAGAGTAGAAGCAAAGATAGAAGCTCCAAGTCAAGGTCCTACAATGACAAAAGATCTTCTAGTCGAGAGAGAAACTGTTACAATTGTGGAAGACCCGGACACTATTCCAATGAGTGTACGGCTCCCTACAAGAGAAGAGAAGATTGTCCAAGAAGAAGAAGCAAAGGATCACCACCAAGAGAGAGAAGGAGTAGAGATGATCGTTATGAACGAAGATACTCACGGAGAAGCAAGGATTCGGAAAGGAAGGAAAAATCATCAAGGAGCTACACAAGACGAAGACATCAAGCTCATGTTGGTGAATGGGTATCCGGCTCCGACTCCGACAGCCACTCCGAGAGAAGTTATCACTCCGACTCCGAAGATACTCAAGATGAAGGTGTTGCCGGTCTAGCACTTGTGTCAACCAACTCCTACGACATATTTGACTCACCAAATGAAGGAATTGGAAGATGCTTCATGGCCAAAGGTCCTAAGGTAACACACCCCGAGTATGTTGATTTCAATAGTGATGAAGATGACTTGTTAGGTGATGATTTGCTTGGTGACAACTCTAGTGATGAATACTATGATGAAAGACCAATTAATCATGCTAATCAAGATAAAACAAATGACAATGATAAGGAGAAGATTGAGGCTCTAACTAAAGAACTAAAAACTCTTAAGTTAGCTCATGACACTATCTTTGAAGATCATCGAGAACTTTTAAGAGCTCATGAGAAGTTACGCTTTGAAAAGCTCAATCTTGAGCAAGAGCATGAGTTCTTAAAGGCAATCAATGATGATCTCCGCGAGAAAAGTTCTTCTTACATTGCCAAGCGTTTACTCTTATCCACTTACATGCCTCAAGTCAAGTCTAACAAGAAAGATTCTTCCTCTAGTAGTAACAATGATTATGCTAAATTCAATATTGTTGCTTCTAGTAGTTCTCTTGATTCCACTAATGATTCTCTTAGCCAAGTTACACTTGAGCAAGAAAATAGCTTATTGAAGGGAATTATAGAGAAAGGAGTGTACAAAAGCCTTGCCGGGAGTAAGCAATTCGAGGAAATTATGCGCAAGCAAGGAATGCACCGGAAGAATCAAGGTGTTGGTTTTGAACGAAAGTTCAATGCCAATGGAGTTGAATGGGAAGAAGATCAATACCCCAAGACAAAGTTTGTCCCTCAACAAGAGAAGTATACTTCTTTCAAGGGGACACAAGCTCAAGATGATCTTCCACCACAAGACTACAAGCAAAAAGGCAAGGACAAGCTTCAAGAGGAAATTGATGCATTTGAAGAAGCTCCTAATACCTTAGTCAAGTGGATTCCCAAGACTACCTCAAGTTCCACTTCATCAAGTACAACTACAACTCCGAGGATTCCCATCAAGATGATGTGGATCCAAAAGAAGAAGAACTAGAGAGTTCTTGAGGGTGACTCCGCCAACATACTTCACTCTTATCATTTTGGCAAGAACAAGTGCAATCAACTTCCACATCTTGCACTAGTTCAAGGAGTCACAAACCCTCTTGTTGGTAAGACAAGGGACAAGGTAACCTAAAAGTTTTCATGGACATCATCTTTTGTGTGCATCACTCTATGTCTATGGATATCCTTGTTTGTTCCTTGTGGGACTAACCCATGTAGGTATTGAAAGTGCAATTCACTCAAATGGATAGCTCCAAGAGATCTACATCAACATTGAGCATCCACATCTTCAATGTCTACATGAAGTCATCATCGACAAAACCCAAGGTTAGTTCATCCCTCTTAGGGGGGATATCACATCTAGGAGGAGCTTTACTCTAAGACTGAGCTAAAGCAACTCTAAAGATGTGAACAAAACAATGCTTTATGTAAAAGTGGTAACCCCACTTGAGCTTAAACGATGAGTATGACCTACGATCAAGTTCTCTCACTTGACTCCTAAGTCAATATACTCATATATAGATGACCTAGTCATCGCAAATTGCTTGATAGATGCTAGAATTGGTTGTGCATGCTTTGCCACATATTTCATTTGCTATCTTATTGTGTGAGCATATTGATTGCATATTTTACTCATTCGAGGACATCCACTTTCTGCTTTGATTGTTCGGTTTTATCTTCTTTTGCCAAGTGGATGGACAAGAATGCCTAATAACCTCCTCTAGCTATCTATGCTTTTCTTGTCTCAAACTCTATTCATGCTGCATCACAAAATTTGATCAAGTCAGATTCGAACCACTCTGTGTGAGGAGCGCTCGGAGTCCCCGATTCGTCATAGACTTAAACTTCCAAAACCTCTTTATGATTCTCGGTCTGACCGATACTCCACTTTCGGTCCTACCGAGATCATTAAGTTGATCTAAGTTTTCAATCTCGGTGCAACCGATTTGAACCTTTCGGTCTCACCGAGTTTCAGTAACTGCATGCAGTTATGAATCTCGGTGCCACCGAGTTGTTCAACTCGGTCACACCGACAGGGTCGGGCTATATATAGTCACGGGCAAAATTTGGAAATTTCTCCGAACCCCTTCGCCCGCGCGATAGCTTGCTCTGCCCCCAAGGTCTCCGGATCGTCTTCTCGCCGCCAGCAGCCTCCAGTCGCTGGTCTCCGTCGCCGTCAACGGGATTTCTGCCCCGCCGTTGCCACCGTAGCAAGTCCCCGCCAAACTAGGGTATGGACTTGATCTTTGTGCTATTCCTCAATCTGATTCCTAGCACATTGTGATCACATTGTTTCTGGCCATGTTTGATAAACTTCTATCCAGTCAAAACGCTCATAGATTAGGTTTGATTTGAAAATTCTAGGTTTAGGTTTCCGCCGAAACCATCTCGGACCCACCGAGTTGAAAAACTCGGTCCCACCGATTTGGCTTATGCCATTGCACAAGTAAAACTCGGTCTGACCGAGAATTACTATCGGTGTGACCGATTTTTGAACTCAGTGAAACCCTAGCAGTCTCGGTGCCACCGAACTATGACTCGGTCCTACCGAGTTCACTAGTTTAGGTTCCAAAACTGCTTCGGTATCACCGAGTTTGAAAATCGGTAGATCCGAGATGATTTCAGTGGGAAACTAAAACTAAGTTTTTGGATCATTCTGTTTGCAAAAATCTCTGCATTTTGTGCTGCTCATCCACTCTATCTCTTCTATAATCTACTCACAGGGTCAGCAGTCAGTTACAGCATGTCAGACCAGAGTGATAGCCAGAATCTGTCAGAGGAGCAAGTGGTCATGAGTGAGGGCACTAGTCCCTCCAGTTCATCTGATGAAGGCAGCAGGAGCACTCCTAGCAATTTGCCAAAGGCTGCCACGAGACAAAGGAAGAAGAAAACTTCAGACTCTGAAGATGAGGACTATGTGGCAGAGGAAGAGGCCACTTCCAAGAGAGTTGAGCCAGCTCAAGGCACAAAGCCAGGGCTGAAAATCAAGAGGCCAGCAGGCAGGCAACCCATGTCAAAGGCTAGAGCCTCAACTGAGAATCCCACTCCCCAAGAGCCAGTTGCTGCAGAAGGCAAGAAGAGAAAGGAAAGGGTAAAGAAGACTGTTGCTAGAGTACTTGGCAAAGCTTCCATCATGGAAGAGGAAGAAGAAGAAGAGGCAGCTGCACCAGCGCCCAAGGCACCCAAGCTAATGGGAGATGCCATAAAATCAGGGGGAGCTGCTTCCAAGGCCAAGCCAGCTCCAAAGCCAAAGCCCAAGAGGAACACACGGAGCATTCCTGCAGCTGAGAAGAACAAGGCCCCAGTGCCTGAGACTGTTGCAGAGGAAGAGGAAGAGAGTGTCCTTCGGAAGCTCAAGCCCAAGATCCCAGACCACAACGATACTCATCGTGTGGCTGAGGATATGAAGCTCAGGAGAGACTCAGGGCTCAGGAAGTGGAGAGAAGCAGACCCATATGCTTCAAGGAGAAGGACTGCCGTGGACTATAGGTTTCACACCAAGGAGCAGCAGAATTTCTATGAGACAGTGCTGCTAGATAAGAAGCCCATTGTCTGTGATATGCGATGGGTTGACTGGACATATATTAAGGAGAATGAGGAGTACTACCCAGGAGTATTTGACAGCTTTAGTGCTTGTGGAGTAGCTGACTTTGTTGGGCAGAAGCTCACAAAGTGGAATGAGGAACTTATCATGCAGTTCTACTCCACGGCACACTTTTATCCAGATGGGAGGATCACATGGATGTCTGAGGGTACAAGGTACCAATCTACAGTGGCTGAGTGGGCACAGATCATTAATGCCCAGAGGAGCAAGATGAGGACTTGGATATCTATGCCAAGAAGAAGATGGACCATAACTCCATGTCAAATATGCACAAGGAAATTCCCAATGAAGCTCTTGACACATTCAAGTTTGGCTCAGTGCATTATCTGCTATCAGGATTGCCTACGATCAACTGGATCCTTAGGCACACCCTTCTGCCCAAGTCTGGAGATCACAAGATGATCAGAGGCCATGCTATCAACTTGCTACATGTGTTTGATGTGCCTCAGAAATTCAAAGTCATGAGCCTCATAGTGGAAACGATCAAAAGGACTGCGGCAGATCAGAAGAGGAGCTGTGGATATGCCCCTCAGATTCAGGAGCTCATCAACTCCAAGATGGGCACGGGCGTATATTTGTTGGATAAGGAACACCTGCCCATCCGTCCAGATTTCGAGGACAATGAAGTTGTCATGACTGAGAACGAGCCATCATCTGCCCAAGCATTTGCAAAGAAGGAGAAGGCGAGGAAGGAGAAAGTTGCCAAGATGCCTACTCAAGAGGAGGCATCTGAGTACTTCTTGAAGACCAAACAAGAGCAGCTCGGTTACTTGATTGCATCCATGCTGAGAATTGAGCAAAGTCTGGCCACCCTCACTAAGAATCAGCAGAGCCTAGAGAGGATCATGGAACAGAAGTTCTATGACTTGGATGTCAAAGTAACGGAAGTTCTGTCTGCAGTGGAGCAGCTCCAGGAGGACATGAATGAGAGGAGAGGCAGGACCACGACTCATGCTTTTTCTAGAGTGCCACGAGGCCCGAGGTCGTCTGCCGTGCCAGTTGCTGACACCAGAGCCACCACTTCAGCACCAGCTACAGCCTCAGCTCCAGCATCTACTTCAGCTCCAACTCCAGCGACTACTTCAACATCTACAGAAGCCTTCGTCCTTGGAGTGATCCGGACTCCACCACCACCTGAAGATCAAGCCTGAGCGTCGATCTAGTGCTATGCATTTTCTAGGAACTTTTTGGTAACTTGTTGCCAAAGGGGGAGAAGATGTATAGATCATAGGCTTTGAGAGAGAGAGTGTGCTTTTCTCTCTTGCTTTATTTGGTGGTTTTTCGAACCTTGTTTGCTTGTGTGTGAGATACTACGTCCTTATTCTTGTCAGACATCGATGATCATGTGTTTGATCATAAGCTACACTTAATGTTTGCTTAATGCTTGCTTAATGCTATTATCTTATCTATCGTTTGTGATCATTCACTATTCTTGGTGATGAGTGCATGTATTTCATTCTTATCATTTTGAGCGCTCCACCAAGATGTATGTGACATGGAAGGGTAACCCATGACTCTAACTCTTTGTGCATTTGCAGTCCAAAGCAAATTTTAAATATGCACAAATTTAGGGGGAGCTCTTACTTATCACATACTTCTCAAAGTGACGATATATTTCATGCTTATTATCTTTTGTCGAAGCTTTGATCTATATGTTGTCATCAATTACCAAAAAGGGGGAGATTGAAAGTGCAACTATCCCTAGGTGGTTTTGGTAATTCATAACAACATATAGCTCATTGAGCTAATGCTATTCCAAGATAATTATTTCAGGAAAGCTCAATGATTGGCATGGCATGGATGTGAAAGTGGAACCCTCAAAATGCTAAGGACAATGGATTGGCTCAAGCTCAAAAGCTCAAGACTCTTCATTTTATATTTTAGTGATCCAAGATCACATTGAGTCCATAGGAAAAGCCAATACTATTAAGGAGGGATGAGGTGTTGCTTAATGAGCCTCTTGCTTCATGTGCTTAGTGATATGCTCCAAAAACCCTCAACTACTTTCCCACTTCCACATATGACCTAAACCCTAAGCCAAACTCGGTCCTACCGATTCTTCCTATCCGGCGCCACCGAGTTTCACATGTCATTAGCCACTGCCAAACCCTAGCAATTCGGTTCTACCGATAAGGATCTCGGTCCCACCGAGATGGGGTTGCAAACTCTCTGTTTCCCTTTCGTAACTTTTCGGTCCCACCGAAAGAGCGAATCGGTCCCACCGAGATTGCAATGTAAACTCAGTGTTTCCCCTTTGTAACTTTTCGGTCTCACCGAGTTCCACTCGGTCTCACCGAAAGAGAAAATCGGTCCCACCGATTTTGCCTGACCAACTCTCTGGTTAGCTAATTACCAAATTCGGTCTCACCGAGTTTGTGTAATCGGTCTCACCGAGATTACGTTATGCCCAAACCCTAACCGAATCGGTCCTACCGAGTTGCATGTCAGTCCCACCGAAATTCCTAACGGTCACTAGGATTACTATTTCGGTCAGACCGAGTTTTCTGATTTGGTCCCATCGAGATTGGTAAATTGTGTGTAACGGTTGGATTTTGTGTGGATGCTATATATACCCCTCCACCTCTTTCTCATTCAGTGAGAGAGCCATCAGAACACACACACCATTCCAACTCATATGTTCTGAGAGAGAACCACCTACTCATGTGTTGAGACCAAGACATTCCATTCCTACCATATGAA
The DNA here is from genome assembly GCF_056163025.1 of Triticum urartu. Lineage (NCBI taxonomy): Eukaryota > Viridiplantae > Streptophyta > Magnoliopsida > Poales > Poaceae > Triticum > Triticum urartu. The sequence continues at coordinate 333,513,997 of NC_141873.1, forward strand.
TCTTGATCTCTAGCCTTCCCAAGTTGCTTGCCACTCAAATCTTCTTTCCACCAAATCCAAATCCTATGAGAGAGAGTTGAGTGTTGGGGAGACTATCATTTGAAGCACAAGAGCAAGGAGTTCATTACCTACACACCATTTGTTACTTCTTGGAGAGTGGTGTCTCCTAGATTGGCTAGGTGTCACTTGGGAGCCTCCGACAAGATTGTGGAGTTGAACCAAGGAGTTTTTAAGGGCAAGGAGATCGCCTACTTCGTGAAGATCTACCGCTAGTGAGGCAAGTCCTTCGTGGGCGATGGCCATGGTGGGATAGACAAGGTTGCTTCTTCGTGGACCCTTTGTGGGTGGTTGCTTCTTCGTGGACCCTTCGTGGGTGGAGCCCTTCGTGGACTCGCGCAACTGTTGCCCTTGGGTGGAGCCCTGTGTGGACTCGCGCAACCGTTACCCTTCATGGGTTGAAGTCTCCATCAACGTGGATGTAGGATAGCACCACCTATCCGAACCACGGGAAAAACATCCATGTCTCCAATAGCGTTTGACTTCTCCAAACCCTTCCCTTTATCTTCTTGCAAGTTGCATGCTTTACTTTCCGCTGCCCATAAACTCTTTGCATGCTTGCTTGAATTGTGTGATGATTGCTTGACTTGTCCTAAAATAGCTAAAATCTGCCAAGAACTAAAATTGGGAAAAGGTTAAGTTTTTATTTGGTCAAGTAGTCTAATCACCCCCCCCCTCTAGACATACTTTCGATCCTACACTTCTTCATCATCAGAGTTGTGGCCATTGATTGGACTGAGGGTTTTGGTCAATATCCTATATATGGTCCTTGGCACATAAAGCAATTCCTTTACGAGGAATTTGGTTCTAGGAGCTTGGCCTGGCTTCAAAGGCTTCATCGGCACTTGCATCAGATGGTTGGAGAGCTCAGGTTCATCATAGAGGCTCCTTGCACCTTCAGTGGGCGAACTGACTCAGACGGCATGAAGCAATTCAGAAGTCGGTGCTTTGTAGTGAGTATTTTCTGTCATCCAGTCCAATACCCATGAGTTCACATCTTCAACGTTGCCGGTGATGTGCAATGTGGCATAGAACCGAAGAATAAGTTCTTCATTCCAGTCACAGATGTCGGTGTAGAGGTTGAGCAACCCAGCGTCATGAAGAACACTGAGGACTAGGGTGAAGCATGGCAGCGACTCCATATCCACATGAGGAATTTTCTCATGGTCACTTGTCTTTATCAAACAACAGTGTGGAATAGAAGTTCATTTGCTCACTATCCAGAAGCGCTTGCATCTCAGTCTTGCAGAGTCATATGTATTGTAATCCGTGAAGAAAATGTGCTCAGTAAAGAAGTCATCAGCCTTGAACTTCTGCTTCTTGGAGTGAGGATTCTGAGGCTTGGGCTGAAGATTAACTTTTGAAGTTTTCACAGCCTCTTGAATCACAGCCTCTGGAACCACAGGCTGAGGAATTTCAGTGGCAATTTCTTTAGTAGCCTTGGCCTCCTTTTCTTCAGCAACATTTTCATCAGCGCTAGTGGCTGGAACTTCTTCAAGAATAGTGAGAAGAGAAGCTTGATGTTCTTTAGATCCCATGTGAATCTCTCCAGTCTGCATAGGGGACTGAGGAATCTGTTGTAGAGGTGTGAATAGTGGTGAATTGGGGTGATGGCTTTCCCAGTAGTCATCATTCAAAATTGATGGTGTACACCCAATGTCCACATTTTCATCTTCCTCATCAATTTCCTCAACGCCCGCCTCTTCAGTTGTGAACTAAGGCATGAGCCATGATACCAGATGAGTTGAAGGGCTATCATCCACTTCAATTTCTTCATCCAACTGCTCTGACGTAGCAGCAGAAGGATCTTCTTCATCAGATTCACTTGGAATCACATATTCCTCACCAAAGGGAATAATCTCCTTTGATGGCATGCTTGATATGGGAATAACATCTATAGGATTTTCATAGGAGCTTGTCAGAGTATTTAGTTTCTTCGGAGCTGAAGACTCTGAGGAAGCAGATGCTTTCCTTTTCTTCACAGTTGCTCGCTCCGCAGCTTTGGTTTTCTTCGCTTCTGATGCAGAAGGAAGGTTGATGCTTGTCGTCTGTGCCAAAGGAGCAGAGGAAACCGGTGCAGTTTGTTTAGGCGAAACTGATGCAGTTGCCCTGGCACGTCCACATTCTTCAGGCACTGTAGCAGAAGCTTCAACAGGCCTGGCTTGTTCTTGAGGCGCAACACTAAAGGTTGCCCTGGCAGTTTCTTCAGCGGCTGAAATTTCTTCATCAGCCCTGGTGCTCTCATTTTCTTCAGCAGCCTAATTTTCATTAGTGGTGCTGGCATGTTCTTCAGTAGGCCGAGCAGATGCTTCAGCTTGAGGAATTTCATGTTGCATTGGGGCCGCAACATTTGAGGTGAATCCCTTGGTCAGCTTGATGAATCTGACTTTGGCTCCCAGCCAATCAGCATAGTATCGGTCAAATTCATCACTGAGACCCTTGAGTTCAGATTGTAGAGCAACAAGTTCATTAGGTGAAAGCCTCAAAATATTTTGCTTCAGAAAGCGCTCTTTCTTGTACTGAGCTTTCTTCACCCCCCCTATTCAAATTTCCATTTTTCCTCATCAATGAAGGCCGTCAACACATGACTTTGGCTAGGAGTGAGGTTTAGCTCAGGCAGAGGAGTGTTGGGATCCTTATGCCAGAGGTCGATGAAGTCTAGGATCAACTTGGGATCTAGCATAAATGGCACATTACCGCCTTTGGCTCCAGCGGCCCTATGCTGTGTGTCTCTGATGGTTTCAGCTAATTCCTCATCATCAACTTCTTCCTCACTTGACGACACTTGGAAGGCAACTTGCTTCTTGTGAGGACTTGGCCTTGTGCCTCGTCCAACAATGGTCTTTTTCTTCAGCAGAGTTGGGCCTGTTGAGGACTGAGGAGGAGCTGAGGAACTTGCAGATGCTCTTGAAGCAATTGAGATACCAGTTGTCCTTTGGCACGAGGCAAGATGCACATGTGCCGAGGATTTTGTAGCAGCAGCTGAAGGTCTTGCCACCGTGGGAACTAGAGCTGCTTGAGGAATATGCCGTGAGGGCTTTGATGAGCTTGGTTGTGAGGACATTGGTGAGTAACTGGGCTTGTGCGTAGGCTTCTTGGGCATAGCCTTCTTGGGCTTGCGAGTAGAGGCCTCAGCAGCGGCAACAGCAGAGTCTTCGTTGAATTTGCTCACTGCTTCTTTGGCCATTTTGGCCAACTTGTCTTGCTGCTTGGCCCATTCATCTCGATAGTCCTCACCGCGCTTGAGGCTAGTGGGATTAGCAATTTTTCCAGGTGCCAACGGAGGTCTTGGGCAAGGAGGGTGTAAAGCGAATTTCTTCATGTATTTTGGAGTTACATATCTGTACTCCCTCCATTCATGTGCCCATCTCCTCTCTATCCACTATATTTGCACCTTGCGATGATTCTTGTTTTCCTTTCCATATTTGGCTTCATCAGGAGTGCAATATTCCTCATAGATGTCATATGGAATCTCAAAGGTTGTGTTCACTTCCAATTTCTTCCCTCCCTTCCGAGGTCTCTTGCTGTCGGTGTCAAAACTAGCGGATCTCGGGTAGGGGGTCCCGAACTGTGCGTCTAGGCCGGATGGTAACAGGAGGCAAGGGACACGAAGTTTTACCCAGGTTCGGGCCCTCTTGATGGAGGTAAAACCCTACGTCCTGCTTGATTAATATTGATGATATGGGTAGTACAAGAGTAGATCTACCACGAGATCGGAGAGGCTAAACCCTAGAAGCTAGCCTATGGTATGATTGTTGTTCTATATCTTGTCCTACAGACTAAAACCCTCCGGTTTATATAGACACCGGAGAGGGTTAGGGTTACACAAAGTCGGTTACAATGGTAGGAGATCTACATATCCGTATCGCCAAGCTTGCCTTCCGCGCCAAGGAAAGTCCCTTCCGGACACGGGACGAAGTCTTCAATCTTGTATCTTCATAGTCCAGGAGTCCGGCTGAAGGTATAGTCCGGCCATCCAGACACCCCCTAATCTAGGACTCCCTCAGTAGCCCCTAAACCAGGCTTCAATGACGACGAGTCCGGCGCACAGATTGTCTTCGGCACTGCAAGGCGGGTTCCTTCTCCAAGTACTTCATATAAGATTTTGAACACAAAGATAGTGTCCGGCTCTGCAAAATAAGTTTCCACATATTACCATAGAGAGAATAATATTTACACAAATCTAATCTGCTGACGTATTCCGTAGTGTGACATCGCACCACGGCCAAGCCTTTATTCGAATCGTTATTGTCCCACCTCAGCGTGTCATGCGAGGCGGTTTTCCTTGGCACGTCTCGTCGAAGCAGAGATCGTGTCCCCTAATTCCGGGATTCTCATCAATACGGGCATGGCTAACCCAACCGCTTCTAGGACTCCTAGACTATAGGCAAGTCCAAACGGCCACGGAGAGGACGCTTGATATTCACCCTCTTTATAAAGGGACAAGGCTTTTATTTTTTCCCTCCCGTGCTCAATCGAATCCTTCCCCCACCTCAAGCTCAAACGCCCAAAGTTCAGGTCAGGTGCTCCGAACCTTCAATCATGTCCGGATCTAGCCTTCAAGGCCGATGGGTGCCTTCCTCCATCACGGAAGAAGACATCAAAAAGTTGAGGGAGGCCAGATATCTGACCGCCGAGGTTTTGCATCGGCTGCCTGCCCGAGGGCAGGCCGTCCCCTCCCCCGAACCCAATGAGAACGTCGTGTTCGTCTCCCACTTCCTCCGAGGTCTAGGCCTTGCTCTGGATCCTTTCGTCAGGGGTTTGATGTTTTATTACGGGCTAGATTTCCATGATCTAGCTCCGGACTCCTTTCTTCATATCACGACATTTATTGTCGTGTGTGAGGCCTTCCTCCGGGTTACACCTCACTTTGGCCTGTGGCTCAAGACCTTTGAAGTAAAGCCGAAGATGATCGAGGGGCAACATGCAGCGTGTGGAGGTGCCTTAATATGCAAGATGACGAGAGCTCCATGGCCCAAAGGTTCCATTCCAGAGGTGTCTGAATTGTGGCAACAGGAGTGGTTTTACATCACTGCTCCTAGAAGTGCCAAGTGGGCGGCCGCCCCTGTTTTCCGCTCGGGCCCTCCACCACAACTGATGTCATGGATCAGCAGAGGTCTGAGCTAGGGTCTAGCCAAGGGCGTGCCTAAACTGCAAAGCCGCATTCGGGATCTCTTCAATGGAGATTTTAGTTTGGTTGCTGTAATACATGTTATGCTGGTTCGTCAAGTCCAGCCTTGCAAACGTCGGCCCCTTCGCTTGTGGTTGTTCAATCCTGAGGGACCGCGTGTCATTCAAAATTTCCTCGGCCTGACGCACGAGGAGATGTACAAGTCATTCCTCGCACCTTAGGTAGAGTGTCCGGAAATCACCGAGGACGTGGGCCTGAGCAGTAACCGCGCCGCCGAACAGGTAAGGAATCTTCCGGCCGAACATACTATCTCTCATTTGTTACGAAGTTATTTCTGAGAGCTCGCTTTTTGACCAGGACTGGCTAACAAAGGCGAAGTTGATTCGGTGTTCGGCCCCTCTCCCTGAGGGTTAGGACAATCCGGTATTGGAAAATATGCTCCAAGTCGCACCTTGCCCGGAGCCCTTGAAGGAAGATACTGGGGAGGATAATACGGGCAGACGCGGGCCCCCAACGCTGCCCATTCTAACCGAGGGAGCGAGCGTCTCCATGAAGGAAGACGACCGGAGGAGGAAAAGGACCGCGCCCGGGGATTCGGAAGCCGAAGCTTCCAAACGGGAGAAGAAGTCTCCCACAGAGGGTCCTACCTTGGGGGATGCTTTTGCCGCAGAAAGTCCGCGGGGGGATCAATTCTCCAGCGAGTCATAAGTGACCCGAAATACTTTAATAGTACAGGTATGCCATCCTTTTCTTCTGAGAAAATAACCACCGCATATATCTTTGCAGTTCGGGCCTTAGCCCCTCTCAAATGAGCTCGTCTTCGGGGGATCTTCTCCCAGAGATGATGGAGAGCGAAACGCCTCCTCCGGACTCCTCCGCTCCGGAAGCGGGCGACCCCGAAGTGTCGTCGCGGAGGGCCTCTCTGAGTCCGGTAAGGCCAAAAGATAATCCCATTGACCCTCGAAGCTCCCAGTGTCCGGCCCCCGAAAAGAGCGGACAAAAGAGTCCGGCACCGTCTGGTGTGCGATCGGATGTTCTGAGGGAGTTGGTGGGGCGAGTGGCCATCTTAGATGAACACCGTGTGCTGATGAATATGGTGATGGAGAGAATCTCGTCCGCCAAAAGCGGATTGCATGAAGCTTTTATGAGTCTACTGACAGGCTTTGAGGTACCTAAAATAATGTATGATAGTCCTTCACATGCTAGGTGTGCCCTGTGTAGATAGTAGCCCCTGAGACTCTGGTTGTCGTCGGAAACGACAACGAACAGAGGGTCATATTCCCAGGTAATAACCATACTGCCTCTATGTGCAGGTGATGGAAGCTCCGATGGCTAGCCGGATTAGCGAGTTTGCCCATTTAAAACGGCAGTTGGATGCGGCAGACGCCGACATCGAGCTTGTTAACAAAAGACTTGACGAGGCACAGGGTAAGTGTCATTATCTGGTAAACGCCACATAGTAAGAGCAGCATGATGCCAGTATCTTTAATATGTTGTGACTGCAGAAGGAGCTGCCACTATTGAAGCCTTGCGGGCAGGACTTGCCCGAGCCAAGGAGCAAGCGAGGTTTGGTAATGCGGCTGCTTTGAAGGCGGCCAAAGAGTTGAAAGCCGAGAAGGCCGCGCATGGCGAGAGCCGAGATAAGATGGCCAAGATGGCCATAGAATTAAAAGCCACCGCCGACCGTTGCCGGGTTCTTGAAAACGAAAACCTAGCGAAGGCATCGGACCTTGAGAAGGCTACTGCGACGAGAAAAGACATCCGCTCTGCTATGAGGGCGAAGAAGGAGGAGCTGCGGGAAGCCAGGGATATTGTAGCTGGGAAATCCTTTATGTTGCGGAGGAAGTTCGGAGATCCATGCTATGCCTCTCTGGATCGGCTGTGGAGTTCGGAGGATGTGTATATGGATTTGGCGGCGAGCGCTGCCGATGCGGCCAAGTACTTCCAGGGTCAGACGGACCGTGAAGTGGACCAGCTGTTTTGGACACAATTCCATTCGCTCGAGCGTCCGCTTTCATTGACTGACCAATTAGCCGAATGGGCCGAACTGAATAGGTTGTCCGGACTCGCCATGAGGTCTGTTGTGGATCAGCTATGGCCGGAAAGGCCAAAACCGAACAGCTATGTCAGCTTGGTGCAGCAGTTCCTTGACGTGGTGCCGCGCATTAATGCAATGAAGAGGTCGGCGTGCATAGAGGGCTCACGAATGGCCTTTGCCCGTGTTAAAGCATACTGGGCGGATATGGATACTACCATTGTTGCAGCGTGGGATTCGGCCATAGGTCGAATGGCTACTGAGCACTACTTTGAAGAAGTTCTTGAGGGTGCTCGTTTGATAGAGACCCAGTGCTCAAAAGATATTATGTTTGAGTGATATGTAATCTCATTGTAAGCGAAATGCTTTTATAAATTTTTATAAGGCTATTTTTATACTTTTGCCTGAAAGTAATATGATGCCTCCTGGGCGGCCGTTTATGTATACATGTGTATAACCTGAAAGATTGTAGCCGTCGGCTTCAACCCCCATGCATATAATGCGGAGGTGCTCGCAAAAAACATGCGTTCACACTTAACCCAACGTCTTGGTCCTATTAAGGAGGTGATAGCGGAGCGAGCGAGGCAACCAGACTATAATGCTTTAGCACTTTCACTTAGCCATAGGAGTTTGACAGTGGGGCTACTAGATAGCCCCTGGTGGCTCCGCACTCTCCCGATCCCGGGGTGCGTACATGCCTGGCCGGAAAACGGCCCTTCGTTAAGGCGGAGGAATTCTAACATTCGAACAGGTCATCGAGTGGTTGACCAGTCTCACGCTATATCATGATAGTCAGTTTTCGGCTTTCTCTATTGAGGTGCTCGTCCGGATCAACCAGGGCACAATCGCAGTAGTTCTCCTGGTGCTACCTTAGCCGGTAAAGCGGAACGTAAGGCACCAAAACACAGGAGCCTGGCAAACCCAACATTTGACCGAAGACAATGATTCGGAGTTGATGCATATAGGGCCAAACTCGCGACGCTGAACACTCCCTAAGGTATTCGGTCTTTGTGGTATAAACCAGGCCTAAATAATGGCCTTTGTAAGAAGCCCCTTGTGTCCAGGTACGTGCATTGTTCTGGCGTGGCCACATGCCAAGACGTCAGCATCCTTCTCAACGGTGGATATGTATCAACAAGAGACAGTAAAAAAGGTTTACGCAGGGTCTTAATCTAAAAAGAATCCTTGGAGTGGGTCCCTGCTGCACGTCTGCGCCTGTGTCTCCGTTGTGCCGTATCCTGGACGGGTGTAGCACGATGATCGTCTGTAAAAGAGAGGAATTTAGGTGAAAAAGTTGTCGTGCAAAAAGATAGTTTTTAAAGAAACCATGTATAATTCAAGATGAGAAGAAATTGCCACTTGTCTGCGCGCATTGAGCCCCTTGTATTGACAAATAGGGGTGTGACCATTTATTCGGAATAGCGGCGCCGGACTTGATTAGTTGTGTCTGAGGTCTTGACAACCTATTGGATGCTTTCGCTGGTCCGGGCGCCTTTAGAGTGCGGCTGCCAAGGCAGCCGCACTCTCTTCGGCGCGCAGAGATCGCTTGATATTTCCGTTCACTGAAATGATGCCACGTGGACCGGCCATCTTGAGTGTGAGGGAGGCGTAGTGTGGTATTGCATTAAAGCGAGCGAAAGCTTCGCGTCCGAGTAGTGCTTGATAGCCACTTTGGAACGGAGCGATGTGGAAGGTTAAATGCTCGCGACGGAAGTTATCGGGGGAGCCGAATATAACTTGTAGTAGGAGGGAGCCCGTACAACGAGCCCCTGGGCCTGGCGTTACTCCTTTAAAGGTAGTATTGCTATGGCGAATTTTTGTTGGGTCTAACCCCATCCCGTGGATTGTATCCTGATATATTAGGTTTAGATTGCTGCCACCGTCCATCAAGACTCGTGTGAAGTGATATCCGCCAATTACTGGGTCTAATACCAGGGCAGCCGATCCTGCGCGTCGGATACTTGCTGAGTAATCGCGATGGTCGAAAGTGATCGGTTGAGACGACCAGTGGCAGGACTTCACGGTGACAGGCACTTGGGTATATTTTCCTGGGAGTGCCGCGTTGTTTTTCCCTTGATCACGTGTAACACGTGTCGGAGTAAATAGCCATGGGTAGCCTAGCCGGCTTCCCCTGGCCCTTCTGAAAAAATTATGAGCCCGTCCGGCTCTCAAGAATCCAAGACGTGGGGCCGCCTTCCCCTTGCTGGCTGTCACCCAGGCCGGCTTTCAGAAGGTGGCCCAACTTTAGCCCTCGTGAAGAAAGCCATGGGAGGGCCGACTTCGAGAAGCCGGCCGCGATAAGGCCGACTCCAAGAAGCCGGCTCCCATAAAGCGGTCGAGACCGTACCCTCAAAGTTTGCATCCACCTAGCGGCGATGAGATGGGGCGTGGCTACAGTGAAGCCTGCCACCCCCGAATCCCGGAGCACGCCTGGCACAGTGCGCCGTACGGAGTGGCCATGACCCGTCCGGTGCGGCACTGTTGCCATGTTGACCCCGATGTCATCCACGACGGGCTACCAGTACGGCCCACGGGCGGTGGGCCCCTTCGGGCAGAGAGACACCCGAAGGCGGCCTGGCCTCCCCCGGTCGGCCCGAGACGGGGCTGGCTCCCCGCAGCCGGCTCTCTTCCCCCCTCGAAGAAGACGCCCCATCAAGGAGACAAGACGCGGTAAGTCTATAGTGATCGCCCACAGGACGGCGGCACTGTAGCCACGCTTACCTCGACGAAGCCCTCGTCATTAGGTTGAGCCAACAGTAACCAGCCACCGACAAGACCCTTGGCAGTGGGGCCTGTCTGTCGCCAAGGAGTTGGCAGCCGGCGGGACCCACCAGCCGGCGGGCCCCAGCAGTCGGCATAGAAGCCGGCAAGCGCAGTCACAAACGGCTGGGCCCCGCGCCCAGTCGGATTACCATTGTACCCCCGGGGGGTAGGCCTATATAAACCCCACGGGGCACCCATGCAAAGGGTTCGACCCCCTGCTAGTTTTAGACACCACACGAGGAGAAGAAGCAAGCTAGCCGTGCCCTTCTTCCTCCTCCCACTGAACAGCTCAAGGAGCATTGTGTAGCTACTTGTCCATCTAGTGATCATGCGGAGACCCCGCAGAGCAGCAGTAGGGAATTTATCTCCATGGAGAGCCCCGAAGCTGGGTAAGATTCGTCGGCGTGCATGTCTTCGCCTCATCCCGTTTCTAGGCACCGGCGACGTCTTACTGGCTCCCACAATGATAAGCCACCCGTTGGCATATGTCGCACCTACCACCCGACATTTGGCGCCCACCGTGGGGCCAGGTGCACCGTCGTCCGGAAACCTGTTCTGGACGGGAACCCTCTTCCTCCCCAGCGAGCGTAGCCATCCCGGCACGCCCGATGGCGCTTGCCACGACGTGCTGCAAGGCGTCACCAGCATCTGTGCGGCGAGCAGCCCCGCCGATCTCCTCGACGAAACCCTCATCTCCGACGAGCTCGCCTCTGATGCGGGCACCGACCACCTCGCCAACCTCCTCAGCCAGGTCCATGTCTCCAGCGAGCCCGCTGTGGATCTGGAGTCGGTTGGCTCCACCGACCCGATGCCTGTCGACTCTGACACGGCCTCCTACGACACCTTCCCTACCAACGTCGCGATCTACAATGACCCGCTTCCTCGGACCGACGGCCGCGATACCGTCACCACCGAAGTGATGGTCGTCGGCCACGGCGGCCCGGCCGACGAGAGCGCCCACGACGCCCCGCACGCGGCGGCCCACGACTTGTCCACCCCCCTCCCGGCTAATGCCGACGACGAAGCACTGGAGGCACGCCACCTCGCCCTCCTGGCAGAGGGACGGAGGCTGGCTTCCGTGAGACGCCTCACAGAGGCCTACCAGCGCGAAGCTGACCGCGCCGCCTTCGGCACGCCGGCCCCGGGCGGGCCAAGCCGGGCCGGCCTTGTCAAGCAACGCGACGCCGTCATCGCCGACACGCTGGGAGTCGACCGCCCAGTCTACGCCACTCCACTCGAGAACCTGCGTGCCGCCGAGGCGGCCGTAGATGAGTTGGACGGCTTGGAGGCCGAAGACCTCCCCCACATGACCCGGCGCATCCAGCAGCTGATCGATGCAGCCGCACAGCGGCACAAAGCCGATGCCCGCGCGGGAAGCCCTCCCCCGCGCCGAGATCACGGCGCGACGTCCCGGACACCGACTACGAGCAACACCCGCGCGCGGCGCGAGAAAGAGCCGGCGGCCAGCCGAAGCCGGACCCGAATCTCCATCGAGCGAGATGCGGATGGCCATCCCCGAGCCATGGAATGGCGGGGCAACGCGCCTCCGCCTCGACCCCGTGGAGAGATATATCCCACCCCGCCGCCAGTGGCGCACCCGACTCTCAGCGGCCGACTAGGTCGCCGCGAAGGAGTCGGCGAGAACGACGCCCGCCATCGGATCGACCGCCTGGCATGATCCCTGGCGCTGGAAGAAGAAGACGATCTCGACCCGCCTTGTTTCGGCCCCCGCATCCGCGACGAGCCTTTCCCCAAAGGGTTCTCGCTCCCAAGAGACACGCCCAAGTACAACGGCTCCGTGAAGCCGGAAGATTGGTTGATCGACTACTCCATGGCGGTTAGCATAGCCAACGGCAACCGGCGCGTTGCCGTGAAGTATGTGCCCCTCATGCTGCAAGGCACGGCGCGGACCTGGCTCAACAGCCTCAAGCCTCTCAGCATCAACAGCTGGCTAGGTTTCACCGAAGCTTTCATCCGCAACTTCACCAGCACCTACAAGCGGAGCCCCAAGCCCAGGCAGCTCTCCCTGTGTGTACAGGGCCCGGCCGAGTCCACTCACGACTACCTCACGCGTTGGGCCGAGCTCCGCAATTCTTGCGAGGGGGTGCACGAGGTGCAAGCCATAGAATACTTCACAGCCGGATGCCGAGAAGGCACCCTCCTCAAGCACAAGCTCCTCTGCGATGAGCCGACTACCCTCGACGAGCTTCTGGACATAGCGGACAAGTACGCCACCGCCGACTCTTCGATGAAGACCGAGCTTCGGGTAGACGCATTCGGGAAAGTACTCAACCCAGCGCCCAAGACGCCGGCTGGGGATTCCGGCCGACGCCCACACTCGAACGACCACAAGCGCAAGGGCCCCGTGCCACCTCCCGCTAGTCGGCAGGTGGCCACAGTTGAAGACGTGCCACCCGAAGGGCGGCCCACGCCCAAGAAACCCAAGGGCGGCAGGCCGGCTTGGCAGCCGGCTTTCTCCTACGAGCAAACTCTCGACGCCCCGTGCAAGTTCCACAGCGGCGCGAAGCCGTCCAACCACACAACCCGGAAGTACCATTGGCTCACCCGAATCTCCAAAGGCGAGGGGCTCGCGCTGCCTCCGCCCGCCGGCCCGCCGCCTCCGGCCGCTCGGCCCGCAGTCGGAGCTGTGCACGACGAATTCCCCGACGAGCAAGCGACCTACATCGTCTTTACGAGCCAGCCCGAAGACCGGCGCAGCAAACGCCGAGAGCACCAGCAAGTCAGCGTGGTCGCTGCCAACCCCGCCGGACACATGCATTGGCCAGAAAAGCCCATCAGCTGGAGCCGGGACGACCATCCAGAGGTGATGCCGTCTCCCGGCTCTTATGCGCTGGTCCTGGAAGCCACCCTCGTGACGGACAGACGCGCTGCCCGCTTCTCCCGCGTGCTGATAGACGGCGGGAGCAGCATCAACATCCTATACCATGACACCCTGGAGAAGCTAAATGTCAAGACGAAGCAGCTCATGCCTACTCGAACAGTGTTTCATGGCATCGTACCCGGCCTGTCCTGCGCCCCCATTGGCAAGATCAAGATTGATGTACTTTTTGGGGACAAGGAGCATTTCCGCCGGGAAGCGATCTGGTTTGAAGTGGTGGACCTGGAGAGCCCTTACCATGCATTGCTTGGCCGACCTGCCTTGGCCAAATTCATGGCAGTTCCCCACTATGCATACCTCAAGATGAAGATACCAAGCACCAAAGGCGTCATCACCGTAGCCGGCGATTACAAGAAGTCCTCTGAGTGCGCGGCAGCCAGCAGCCGGCTGGCCGAGTCCCTTGTGATTGCCGAAGAAAAGAAGATGTTGGACCGAGTCGTGGCCATAGCCGGCAAGCAGTCGGCCGTGTCCCCCGACCCCAAGGAGCACGATGCTCAAGGATCCTTCCAGCCGGCCAAGGAGACGAAGAAGATACCTCTTGACCCCGAGCATCCAGAGAGGTTTGCCGTCATCGGGGCAAGCCTGAACAGCAAATAGGAAGGCGAGCTCGCCGATTTCCTCAGTGAGAATCGGGACATCTTTGCATGGTCCCCCAAGGACATGCCGGGTGTTCCGAGGAAATTCGCCGAGCACAAACTACACATCCGAGAAGATGCAAAGCTAGTCAAACAACCCCTTCGCCGACTGTCGGAGGAGAAACGCAGGATTGTGGGAGAGGAGATAGCCCGGCTTCTGGCAGCCGGCTTCATTATGGAAGTTTTCTTTCCAGAGTGGCTCGCCAACCCGGTCCTTGTGCTAAAGAAGAATAACAAGTGGCACATGTGTATAGACTACACGAGCCCCAACAAGGCTTGCCCCAAAGATCCCTTTGCCCTGCCAAGGATTGACCAAGTGATAGACTCCACGGCCGGATGCGAGCTGTTGAGTTTCTTGGATGCTTACTCAGGATATCACCAGATAAAGCTAGATCCGGACAACCGCCTGAAGACCGCCTTCATCACGCCATTTGGAGCCTTCTGCTACCTGACTATGACATTCGGCTTAAGAAATGCCGGTGCCACTTTTCAGCGTTGCGTGCAGAAGTGCCTCCTCAAGCAACTTAGCAGAAACGCTCACGTCTAAATGGACGACATTGTGGTGAAGACGGAGAAGCGCGACACTTTGCTGGGAGACCTCAAGGAAACGTTTGAGAACCTATGCCGGTTCCAAATCAAGCTCAACCCCGAGAAATGCGTGTTTGGAGTGCCAGCCGGCCAGCTCCTAGGCTTCCTGTCTCCGAACGCGGCATCGAATGCAACCCGATGAAGATCAAGGCCATCGAGAGAATGGCGATCCCCACCAAGCTTCGAGACATCCAAAAGTTCACCAGATGCTTGGCCTCCTTGAACCGCTTCATCAGCCGGCTCGGAGAGAAGGCTCTCCCCCTCTACCGCCTCATGAAGAAGAGCACTCACTTTGAGTGGAACGACCAGGCCGACCAAGCTTTTCATGAGCTGAAGAAGATGCTGGCCACGCCGCCCGTCCTGGCGGCAATGACTGAGAAAGAGCCCATGCTCCTTTACATTGCCGCAACCAGCCGCGTGGTCAGCACCGTCATCGTAGTCCAACGCCTAGAAGAAGGACGAGCCCAGCCGGTTCAGAGGCCGGTGTATTATTTGAGCGAGGTGCTGTCCGCTTCAAAGCAGAACTACCCGCACTACCAGAAGATGTGTTACGGCGTGTACTTCACTGCGAAGAAGCTGAAGCCCTAGTTTCAAGAGCACCCCGTCACGGTCGTATGCACCGCCCCGCTGGCCGAGATCATAGGCATCCGGGACGCATCCGGCCGGGTGGTGAAATGGGCCATCGAGCTGGCCCCTTACACGATCTTCTACCAGCCCCGCACCGCCATCAAGTCCCAAGCACTGGCCGACTTCCTCGTCGACTGGGCCAAGACCCAGTACCTGCCGCCGGCTCCCGACTCCACCCATTGGCGCATGCACTTTGACGGGTCCAAGATGCGCACCGGCTTGGGAGCCGGCATCGTCCTTACCTCTCCCAAAGGCGACAAGCTCAGATACACGCTGCAAATTCACTTTGCCGCCTCCAACAACGTGGCCGAGTACGAGGCGCTCATACATGGGCTTCGGCTTGCCAAGGAACTCGGCATCCGCCGGATCCTATGTTATGGCGACTCAGACTTGGTGGTCGAACAATCATCCGGCGACTAGGACGCCAAGGACACAAATATGGCAAGCTACCGCTTCCTGGTCCAACATCTCAGCGGATACTTTGAAGGATGTGAGTTCCTCCACGTACCATGAGCCGACAACGAGCCAGCCGATGCCCTGGCTGGAATAGGCTCCACTCGGCAAGCAATACCAACCGGCGTCGCTCTACAACGCCTCCTCAAGCCGTCCATCAAGCCGTCTCCAGAGTCCGATTCCATCTTCGTGCCGCCTGACCCCGACGCGGCCGGGTCCGGCTCAAAGAACCAAGCGGGTGACCCCGGGACTTCAGTAGTCGGCCCGGGGACTTCGGCAACCGGCTCGGGGACTGCAGTAGCTGGCCCAGGGACTGCACCAACACAACAGCCGGCGGCCGACTCCAGCATTTCACCACCCAGCCCGCCCACCCTGGTGGCAGTAGCCACATTGGCAGTAGGAGAAGTCGCGGCTCCATCATGGGCTCAGTCCATCCTCAACTTCCTAGTAAACCAAGATCTGCCGGCTGACGAAGCAGAGGCAAGACAAGTCCAACATCGAGCCGGAGCATACACAATCATCAACAGAGAACTAGTCAAGCGCAGTGTCACTGGAGTCCTCCAATGGTGCGTCGAGCAAGAGAAGGGCATTGCAATCCTCAAAGACATTCACCAAGGAGAATGCGGCCACCATGCGGCCTCAAGATCACTCGTCGCCAAAGCCTTCCGCCATGGTTTCTTTTGGCCGACTGCTTTAGATGACGCCAAGGATTTAGTTAAATATTGCAAAGGGTGCCAAGTTTTCAGCTCCAAGCAACACATGCCGGCTTCGGCACTCAAGACCATTCCCCTCACCTGGCCCTTCGCCGTTTGGGGACTGGACATGGTGGGGCCATTCAAGACGGCGCGCGGCGGCATGACGCATTTGCTCGTCGCCGTGGACAAATTCACCAAGTGGATTGAGGCAAAGACGATCAAGAAGCTGAATGGGCCGACTGCTGTGACATTCATCGCAGACATAACAACTCGGTACGGCGTGCCACACAGCATCATCACCGACAATGGCACGAATTTTGCCAAAGGAGCCTTGGCACATTTCCGCGCAGCCCAAGGTATTCGGCTGGACTTAGCGTCCGTCGCCCACCCGCAGTCAAACGGCCAGGTTGAGCGAGCCAACGGCCTCATCCTCTCCGGCATCAAGCCCCGACTGGTCGTACCTCTGGAGCGTTCAGCCGGCTGTTGGCTCGATGAGCTGCCGGCTGTCCTCTGGAGTCTGCGCACTACACCAAACAAGTCAACCGGCTTCACCCCTTTCTTCCTTGTGTATGGTGCCGAGGCGGTCATCCCAACTGACATCGAGTTCGACTCGCCTCGAGTAACCATGTACACGGAAGCGGAGGCCAAGGAAGCACGAGAAGACGGCGTCGACCTGCTGGAAGAAAGCCGGCTGTTAGCCCTCAGCCGGTCTGTCATCTACCAGCAGGGCCTGCGCCGCTACCATAGCTGGAAGGTCAAGCCAAGATCCTTCCAAGAGGGCAATCTTGTGCTCCGGCTGATCCAGCGAACAGCCGGCCAGGACAATCTCTCGGCCCCTTGGGAGGGCCCCTTTGTTATCAGCAGAGCCTTAGGCAATGACTCCTACTACCTGATCGACGCGCAGAAGCCGAAGGCACGAAAGAGAGACGACTCCGGCAAGGAGTCGGAACGACCATGGAACGCCAACCTCCTTCGAAGATTTTACAGTTGAAATGCAGTATGTATCACGCTAACTTTTGTATTAAGTACGAGACAATAGGCCCCCCGAGGAGGGCTCGGGGACTGCCATCTCTTATCTATGAATGAAAAGCATCATGCTTATGACTTTGTCATTTCATTTACTTGGTCCGTCCGGCACCGGGTTCGACTAGTCGGCCCGGGGACTGGCCGACTGGAGTTATATCAGAAATCCTACCCACAGTCAGACAAGTAGTGTGCCGGCTCCCAAGCTTTCTCTTGCCAAAAGTCACAGTTCGAAGAACCGGCTGTCCGACTTGCAAGAGTTAAAGGCAGGAACGGGTGCCCACACGAAAAACGGCTAGGGACTAACGGACTAATATAACAAAAGCCGGTTTTTCTCCCACCGCCGAATGGCTACCAGAGTAGCCGGCCGGCCGGTTTCCATTCACTTCACTTCAATCCAAGAAAGCTCAAGTACTTGCCTCCCCAAAGAGGGAAGGCGGCAAAGGAGAAAGCCTAAGGATAAAAAGCATACGCGAATGGAAACCAAACATGCACATAATAATATTTACATAAAAGACCTCCGAGAGGCCAGCATTCAACATAGTTTGGATACACCCCCAGTGGGTGGAACTGCGAAAACTTAATGAAGATTGTTTAAAAGACAACAAGCAGGAAAAATAAGGACGGCAGGTCAAGCCGGCGGAGCGACCGACGA
Source organism: Triticum urartu (assembly GCF_056163025.1). Classification (NCBI taxonomy): domain Eukaryota; kingdom Viridiplantae; phylum Streptophyta; class Magnoliopsida; order Poales; family Poaceae; genus Triticum; species Triticum urartu. The sequence goes on from NC_141873.1 coordinate 333,531,558, forward strand.
GCCGGGCTAGTTGGCGGAGACGGTTTTGCCGGCTGAAGGAGCGGCCGGCTGGCGAACCTCGGTTTGGTCACCGCCTCCCGCAGAGGGCGCGCTTCCACGCGCCTCGTTGCTGGAGGCATGGTCGGCCTGAGGTCGGCCGGTTGTTCCACCAGCCGGCTCGACGTCTTCGTCGTCCTCCTCTTCGTCATCCTCGCCCTCGTCGCTGGAGGCGATCTCCTCTGCCGAGTCCTCGCCCACTGCCGGGTTCAGCCCGAACCACTCCTCCGGCTGGGCAACACCGTCATCATCGATTTCGGGTGCAAAAATGCTGATGTCGGTGCACTCGGCGATCGTCGAAGCACGCTGGGCGATAGCCGGCCTCACCTCCTCCAGCTCCGCATTGGCCTCCATCCGCCAAGTGCGCAGCTGGTCCAGGCTCAGCCCTGGGTACCAAGCCCGAACGAACTCCAACGCCCGCCCGTCTCCGAGGCGGGCCGCCGACGCCTACCAAGCCTCAAAGCGACCGACTGCGACCTCCAACCAGTCGGCAGTCCAGCTTGGGGTGCGGGGGATCGTCTCGCCGGGCCAGAGGGCAGCCAACACTTGCGCCCCAGCACGTTGGAGCCGGTGAAGCATCCGATGAGCCGACTGCAACCGCGCTAGGACAGCCAAGAGCTGCTCCTCAAGCGTTCGGTTCGCATCCGGCGCGATGTTGGCCCCCGCCCGACGGCGCGCCTCGCGATGGGCTTCGATGCTTTGGGCGGCAAAGGCAGAGTAGCCGGGAAAGTAGCCTGCGCAAGGAAATAGGCAGCAGCACAAGTTAGAACAAGAACCAGACGCCAAGGGGCAGGAGAGGAGCGAGGAAGGCGGCTTATCGTCGACCAAGTCCTCGATGCGGCCAAAGCCCTCATCCAGTGCTCGCCGGGTCTCAGCCCAGCTCGCCGCCTCGGTCTCAAACTCTGCCTTCAGGGCAGCCTCGCTATCCTACGCTTGCTGCAGGGCCGCCTTGTGGCTCTTCTCCTGGTCAGCCAGCTTCTTGGCCAGGCGGTCATGCTCCTGGACCAAGACAGCGTACTCGGTGTCCTTGGTATGAAGCGCGGCCTGCGTTTCGCCAAGCTCCTTCCTCAAGTCGGCGTTGGCCCCTGAAGACAAAGAAAAAGACCAACCAATAAGGAAAAAGTCGTCAAGAAAGATCCGACCCGACTGCGCAGCAGTCAGCCCGAATCTCGGGGACTACACCTAGTGGGTGCGCTGACGCGCCCCCACAGGAGATAGACAAAATCAAGTACTTACTTCGGCTGTCGGCCAGGTCGTCGGTCCTTCGACTCAACTCCCGAGCCTGGGAGTTGAAGGCGGCAGCATGGGAGTTATGATATTTCTGAAAGATTCAGACAAGAAGCAAAGATAAGGTGGTCGTCAAGAAAGATTCGACCCAACTGCGCAGCAGTCGGCCCGAATCTCGGGGACTACACCCAGTGGGTGCGCTGACGCGCTCCCACGGAAGAAATCAAGAGATCAAAACGGCCAATAATGAAGGACTCACCCGGATGGCGGCTCGCGTCGACAGGAACTCCTGGGTGAACTGCTGCAGCAGGGCGGCCTGAGCTTGAAGCCGGCTCCGGACCCCTTGAGCCGCCACATTCCGCTCGCCAGTCCCCCCGCTGGGAGTCCACTCGGACGTGGAAGTGCTGGCCGCCTCCAGATCTTCAGCCGACTGGCCTGCGCCCGCGACTCGATGCGACGCCGGCGGAGCGGCGCCTCCCCCTGCGCGCCGACGCATCATCGGCTGCACCTTGAGGCCGGCTCTGTCCTCCGGCTCACCCCGGCCGGCTCCTCTGGCGCCGCTGACGGTTGGCCGCCTTGGCCTGCTCCGGTTGGCACTGCTGGCGGCGCTCTCCTCGCGAAGGCCACGGAGTCCTCCATCCTCTCCATCAGCGGCGGGTCTTGGACGATTTCCTCCGCCAAGGGCAGTGGGGTGTCAGGGGCCACGGCTCGGAGGGGAATGGCGAGCAGCAGAGGCTGGTTGCGCGAACCCCCCGCCTCCGTCTCCGCGGTCGCCGACTCCGCCTGGGCCTTGGTTGCCGCGCCGGCCTGCTCCTTCGCCGCCTGGGCGGCCGCTTTTTCCGCCGCCTCGCGCTCCTCCCGCCCCTCGCGCTCCTCCCGCGCCTCACGGGCGTTCCACTCCGTGGCTTCCCTGAGATCGGCGCGGGGGTCCACGCGGCGGGAGCTCGAAGACCCTCCAGCCGGCCCCACTACGGAGCCGCCCGGACCCTGCTCAAGGGAAAGCGGCACCCTGTCCAGCAAGCGGGAAAAAGTTAAGAAGAATGTTCAAACAAGAAGAGAATGATTAAAAGCATGCGACAGGGCAATTGACGACTTACGCTGAGACCGCCTGAGGCGGCTTCACCGCCTTGCGGAAGCGGGCCGCTTTCGCAGCCGCCTCATCTCGCTTGGTCGCCGCGGTGGAGGCTTTAGACTTCTTCGGCCGACTGCCAAAGAGGCCTGAAGCGGCCCGGCGCTTCTGTGCACCGCCGCCGGCAGCCGGCGCGATGGACGAGCCCGCGCCCTGATGGTCGGCCGCCGGCTGGCGACGCGGGGCGACTTCGGCTTCAGCGTCATCCGGCCAGTCCTCGAAGCTGGCGGTAAGCCTTGAGCCCCCGGGCTCAGCGTCATCCCCCACGACGGCATCTTCCATGGCGGCCGCCCCCAAATCCAGGTCGTCGATGTCGTCCACCGTGCGGTCGGGGGCATACTGGCGTTCTATCCCCGCTGCCCCGGTCGTCGGCGGGAGAAGGGGGTTCTGCTAAGAAGAACCGGCTGATCAGAAGCCAGCCATCATTGAAGCCGGCTACCAACAAGAAGAAGAAAAGGAAAACTTACCACGGGCGGAGGGTTGGCGCGAGAATACGGCACCTTGCCGTATCGCCAGTCTTCGGCAAGCTTGCAATTTGAGGTGTAATTTACCATGTACGATACCTCCGCATGAGGCATCTCCCTGGTGCTCAGCCGGCTTGAGTTGAAGCGGCCGCTCATCTGGCACATCATGTGGGGCCGGTTCTGGAGAGGAGATATCCGGCGCTCCACGAAGGCGGCCACCAAGTCGGCCCCGTTCAGGCCTTCCGACTAGATCATCACCCGAAGCCGGGAGACGGCGGCGTTCCCGGCCTGAGACAGTGACCGGGACCGGAAACTCCATGAGGGCTGCCTCCCAGCCGGCGGGCCGGCTACGTAAGCCGGCAGGTTGACGTGGTCTCCTTGCTCGGCGACGTTCTTCACATAGAAGTATGATTTCTGCCAGATCTTCACCGACTGGATCAGGGGGATGGGCGGGAACAGGTTGTTCTCGGCCGCCCTCCTCATGGCGATGAAGGCCCCGCAGGGGGCGGGCACGCCTACGACGACGGTGCCGAGTTTGCTCTGGAAGAACTCCCCCCAGAGCTCCAGCGTGGGGAGCAACCCCAAGAAACCTTCACAGAGTGAGACGAAGGCCGACAGCAGCATCACCGCATTGGGCGTGAGGTGATGCGGCTGAAGGTTGTAGAATTCGAGGAAGGAGCGCAGAAATCCGCTCGCCGGAAGGCCGAAGCCGCGCAGGAAGTGCGAGCGGAAGACGACCCGCTCGCCCTCCTCCGGTGCCGGCGAAATCTCCGTCCCCGGCGCTAGGCGGACCCGCACGAGGTTGGTGTCAGGCAGGCGCTGGGTCTGGCGGAGGAATTCAACATGGTCCTCCTGGACGTTGGAGCCGTCCCACGAGCTCGACAGCGCCATGGGAGCAAGACGATGTGGCGGCGCTGAGACGAGAGGCTGCGGCGGCGACGAGAGGAAGAAAGGAGGACAAGAGGGGGCGGAGCGAGAGAGAGCGTGCGAACCTCTGTTGCTCCCCCTCCTCCCCCTACTTATAGGCTCGCGTGGCAGAGCCGAGGAGGCGCGGCGTGGGGAAACGTGGGGATCGATCGTGCCCACTCCCCCACGTCCCGCGCTTGTTGCGCCCTAATGGCGAAATAAAATCGCCACGGGAAGGCGAGCGGTCCACCTGGGCCGCAAAATATCAGCGCTCGGGCCGAGGCCTAGGAGTGGCGGGCCCGGGCCTGCAGTGGCGTCCCGTCGCGTGCGTGCGCTGGCAGGTTGTCGCTGCCACGTGGCCGCGGGAGGACCCGCGGTCAGCACGCGATTCGACCCCTTTCCTGCCTGCAAGACGCGGGGCTCCCCGGAATCGGCGTACACCAGTGAAGCCGACTCTTTAGGATAAGAAGCTGACCAAGCTTCTCGTCCCTTTGTCCGCCTCGAAGCTCGATCAGCTTCGGGGACTACTGTCGGAGTAAATAGCCATGGGTAGCCTAGCCGGCTTCCCCTGGCCCTTCTGAAAAAATTACGAGCCCGTCCGGCTCTCAAGAATCCAAGACGTGGGGCCGCCTTTCCCTTGCTGGCTGTCACCCAGGCCGGCTTTCGGAAGGTGGCCCAACTTTAGCCCTCGTGAAGAAAGCCATGGGAGGGCCGACTTCGAGAAGCCGGCCGCGAGAAGGCCGACTCCAAGAAGCCGGCTCCCATAAAGCGGTCGAGACCGTACCCTCAAAGTTTGCATCCACCTAGCGGCGATGAGATGGGGCGTGGCTACAGTGAAGCCTGCCACCCCCGAATCCCGGAGCACGCCTGGCATAGTGTGCCGTACGGAGTGGCCATGACCCGTCCGGCGCGGCACTGTTGCCATGTTGACCCTGATGTCATCCACGACGGGCTACCAGTACGGGCCACGGGCGGTGGGCCCCTTCGGGCAGAGAGACACCCGAAGGCGGCCTGGCCTCCCCCAGTCGGCCCGAGACGGGGCCGGCTCCCCGCAGCCGGCTCGCTTCCCCCCTCGAAGAAGACGCCCCATCAAGGAGACAAGACGCGGTAAGTCTACAGTGATCGCCCGCAAGACGGCGGCACTGTAGCCACGCTTACCTCGACGAAGCCCTCGTCATCAGGTTGACGCAACAGTAACCAGCCAGCGACAAGACCCTTGGCAGTGGGGCCTGTCTGTCGCCAAGGAGTTGGCAGCCGGCGGGACCCACCAGCCGGTGGGCCCCAGCAGTCGGCACAGAAGCCGGCGAGCGCGGTCACAGACGGCTTGGCCCCGCGCCCAGTCGGATTACCATTGTACCCCCGGGGGGTAGGCCTATATAAACCCCCCGGAGCACCCATGCAAAGGGTTCGACCCCCTGCTAGTTTTAGACACCACACGAGGAGAAGAAGCAAGCTAGTCGTGCCCTTCTTCCTCCTCCCACCGAACAGCTCAAGGAGCATTGTGTAGCTACTTGTCCATCTAGTGATCATGCAGAGACCCCGCAGAGCAGCAGTAGGGGTGTTATCTCCACGGAGAGCCCCGAAGCTGGGTAAGATTCGCCGGCGTGCATGTCTTCGCCTCATCCCGTTTCCAGGCACCGGCGACGTCTTACTGGCTCCCACAATGATAAGCCACCCGTTGGCATATGTTGCACCTACCACCCGACAACACGTTTACTGTTTTGACTTCTGGTGGAAATTTCTTTTGTTCCCCAGTGTCTTGCTTGGGAGGCTCGTCCTCGTCTTCACTTGGTGTATCCTCCCCCTTGTGTACGGCGTTGAGCTTGCCGGACTGCTTGAAGACCCAACATTCTCTCTGGGTATGATTAGCAAGTTTACCAGGGGTACTATGGATCTGACAGACTTGGTCCAGAATTTTGTTGAGGCTGGACAGTTCATCCCTGGTTCCTTTCGAGGGCGCCTTTTGACCTGGCTGAGAGCTTTTGAATCCGGCGTTTACTACCGTGCCCTTCGTGATGTCTTCTTTATTCCGGCGTTTGTTATTGCTGTTGCGCCGTGATTTTCCATTTCCATCTCTAACTTCAGATGTACTGGGGTCATTGGTGCTGCATCTGGCTAGCCAGCTATCCTCACCCGCGCAAAAGTGGGTCATGAGGTTTGTTAATGCGGCCATCGTTCTCGGCTTATTTTGGCCGAGGTGTCTGGCAAGCCATTCGTCACGGACGCTATGCTTAAAAGCTGCCAAGGCTTCAGCGTCCGGACAGTCGACAATCTGGTTCTTTTTAGTAAGAAACCTGTTCCAAAGCTTTCGGGTTGACTCTCCGGGCTGTTGAGTTATATGACTCAAATCGTCCGCATCCGGAGGTCGGACATAAGTCCCTTGAAAATTTGCCCGAAAGGCGTCTTTGAGATCTTCCCAACTTCCAATGGAGCTTTCGGGGAGGCCTTTAAGCCAGTGACGAGCTGGCCCTTTGAGCTTGAGGGGTAAGTACTTGATGGCGCGGAGATCATCTCCTCGAGCCATATGGATATGAAGGATGTAGTCCTCAATCCAGACCCCTGGGTCTGTTGTTCCGTCGTATGTCTCTATGTTTACGGGTTTGAATCCCTCTGGAAATTCATGGTCCAGCACCTCATCGATGAAACATAGGGGGTGTGTGGCACCCCTGTAGCTGGGTGTACCGTGTTGTTCGGATGTTTGTTGTGTTGCATTGTATGTTGGGGCGCGCTTGCGTGGTCCATAGATGGATCTTGTTGCGCCGTCCTTTGGGTGCGAGCCCTCACATGGGTCGCGTGTTGTATTGTGAGTGGCGTTGTATGCCGCTCTGTGTTGGTAGAGGGGTCGTCTATCCGGCCAGGTGGCTGCTTTGATATTTGGTTGTGGGGGTCTGAGGCCTCCTCATCGAATTCAGGTAGCAGCTTCCGCTTTGGGTAGCTCTTGGAGGGGCGATTGTCGCCATACCTCGCAGCTGTGTTGAGTATTTTACTCCATCTGATTTGGAGTGTGTCTTGCGCAGCCTTGAGCCTTTGCTTCTGCTTTTTAAGACTCCTCGCGGTGGCAACAAGCCTTTTACGGGCATTCTGCTGCTCCGGGTGCTTGTCCGACGTTATGTCGTCCGGACCATTATCCTTGATAGAATTTGTTCGTTCGGTTTGATTATCCGGATTGCCGTTGTCCAGCATCGGTTCGCCCTGCTCCAGCACTGGGTCTGTGTGATCGTTATTTCTGTCGAGGCGGGATTTGGGGCGGCGCTTGCATCGCCGCTTTGACTGCTTTTCGAGGGAACAAGCCTTCAGTGCGTCCTTCCGCTCCTCATCGTCATCTTTTGGTGCGTCCACCATGTATACGTCATATGACGAGGGTGGCTTTCCAGGGCCCAATAGGCGCTGGTTCTTCATCGTCTCCTTCATCGGCGTCCATACCGTCGATGTCTTCGGAATCGAAGTCGAGCATGTCTGTTAAATCGTCGACAGTGGCTACAAAGTGGGTGGTGGGTGGGCATTGAATTTCTTCATCGTCCGTATCCCAACCTTGCTGACCATAGTCCGGCCAGGGCTCTCCTGATAAAGAGAGAGACTTTAGTGTCTTCAGAATATCGCCGAAAGGCGAGTGCTGAAAGATGTCCGTGGCCGTAAACTCCATGATCGGCGCCCAATCAGATTCAATCGGCAGGGGCGCGGAGGGTTCGGAATCCGGAGAGGAGTCTGGCTCCTTGGAGTCACGAGTCTCGCGGAGTGCGGGGCTGGTGTTTGGCTCGATCGCCGTTGCGATCGCAGCCCCTGAGGCGGCATCCAACCACCCATCCTCGATCGGCGCAGTTGGCTCCGAATTAAGGGTCGAAGCCAATGCGGGTGCGGCCTCCAGGGCACTGTTCGGCGGCAGAGCTAGATCATTCTCGTCGTGACAGTGCGGCGCGCTCGGCAGTGGCTCGAATCCGTCGAAGATCAAGTCCCCGCGGATGCCAGTCATGTAGTTTAAACTTCCAAATCTGACCTGACGACCGGGGGCATAGCTTTCGATCTGCTCCAGATGGCCAAGTGAATTGGCCCGCAGTGCGAAGCCGCCGATGACGAAGATCTGTCCGGGGAGGAAGGTCTCTCCCTGGACTGCATCGCTATTGATGATCGTAGGAGCCATCAAGCCTAACGGCGACGACAGAGAGGAACTCTCAATGAAATCACCAATGTCGGTGTCAAAACCGGCGGATCTCGGGTAGGGGTCCCGAACTGTGTGTCTAGGCCGGATGGTAACAGGAGGCAAGGGACACGAAGTTTTACCCAGGTTCGGGCATTCTTGATGGAGGTAAAACCCTACGTCCTGCTTGATTAATATTGATGATATGGGTAGTACAAGAGTAGATCTACCACGAGATCGGAGAGGCTAAACCATAGAAGCTAGCTTATGGTATGATTGTTGTTCTGTATCTTGTCCTACGGACTAAAACTCTCCAGTTTATATAGACACCGGAGAGGGTTAGGGTTACACAAAGTCGGTTACAATGGTAGGAGATCTACATATCCGTATCGCCAATCTTGCCTTCCGTGCCAAGGAAAGTCCCTTCCAGACACGGGACGAAGTCTTCAATCTTGTATCTTCGTAGTCCAGGAGTTCGGCTAAAGGTATAGTCCGGCCATCCGGACACCCCCTAATCCAGGACTCCCTCACTTGCCATTAGCCATTTTCTTCAGTCGAGGAATTTGAAAAACAGAACTCTTTGAAGAGGTATGCAATTTGTCTTCGAGGAACGCTGCAAATGAGTTAAGTTGATGAGAACCTAGTGATTCAACAGCGGACTTGTGTACCTGTGAACAGAGTATAGGTGCGAAGAATTTGGAGAGGTCACATGCATTCTCAGAAGTTTTTCAAAAAGAACAAGTTTGAGGAATTTGACAAGGAGTGTTTTGAGGAATTTCACTAAGCGGTCTTTGACTTAGGTTCCAGAGTTGTATAGATTGAAAATCCACACAATTGAGGAATCTTGAAGAAAAACATTTCTTAGAGAAATAGATCAAGTACAGATGCATGTGAGGTGTTTAACTAGTGGGGAAGTTGAAGAATAAACACCTTTTGAAGATTTTGTGAAAATCATCAGAATCAACAAGGGTAGTAAAAATGGATTTTATTTACCCTTGACAAAGAACATGACGAACTGGGAGGTGTAGATGGGAAGTTTTTCCCTTCAGATCTTCCACGCCCTAACTCGGCGGCGGAAGACAGCTACGCGGTGGCGGAGTGAAGATTTCCACGGCCGGCGCGAGTACGACGGCGACGAGGTCGAGGCAGTGAAGCTCTTCCTCACCGGCGACGACGGAAGTAGTGTCAGCGCTAGGTCTGAGAGCTCGAGCGAGGGGAGTGAGGTCGAGCGGGGTAAATGCAGTCTGAGGAGGGTGAGGGGTATTTATAGCTGAGGGAGTCCTGGATTAGGGGGTGTGCGGATGGCCGGACTATACCTTCAGCTGGACTCCTGGACTATGAAGATACAAGATTGAAGACTTCGTCCCGTGTCCGGAAGGGACTTTCCTTGGCGTGGAAGGCAAGCTTGGCGATACGGATATGTAGATCTCCTACCATTGTAACCGACTTTGTGTAACCCTAACCCTCTCCGTTGTCTATATAAACCGGAGGGTTTTATTCTGTAGGACAACATACAGAACAACAACCATACCATAGGCTAGCTTCTAGGGTTTAGCCTCTCCGATCTCATGGTAGATCTACTCTTGTACTACCCATATCATCAATATTAATCAAGCAGGACGTAGGGTTTTACCTCCATCAAGAGGGCCCGAACCTGGGTAAAACTTCGTGTCCCTTGTCTCCTGTTACCATCCATCCTAGACGCACAGTTCGAGACCCCCTACCCGATATCCGCTGGTTTTGACACCGACATTGGTGCTTTCATTGAGAGTTCCTCTGTGTCGTCGCCATCAGGAAGGATGCCTTGCCCCGTCTTTAAAGACGGCACCGTTGCTAAGGGAGCTTTGGCTGTCGGCCAAACCCTCCGGCTAGGTGGTTTTCTTATGACCGCCTGTTCGGCTTCTGCGCCGACGATGACCTCTCGAGCCATCGAAAACAATCTTCATGTCAGATCGGAACTCGCCGAGCAGTTAGATCCAATGGAGCTCTCCTCCATAAACGAGCTCTTGGATCGCATCGCCGCCCTGGGAGTCGCTACGGATTACGACCAGATTGGGCCTAAACCCGATCTGAGAGAGATTAACTCTCCCCAAGTCACCCATCATGTTGCCGTGGTAGAGGGACAGTGCGGCGACCCTTCATCTACCTTAAGGACTAGCTACGTCCGGATTCCCGATCCCTCCAAGCCGGATACCCGCGGAGGGGAGGATATCACTCAAGACCTGAACTTAGAGTCAGGCGACGGGCTGGATTCATTGGACAACATCCAGGAATCCAAAATTTTGAGTTCGGAAATTCCTCGGCCTTTGAGCCTCAGATTGGGTGAGGCTCCGGATTTAATTCTACCCACCCACCCGAACATAAGCGATCTATCCCAAATCAGGCAAGAGCCCGATGAAACAGTACATCATTACTGGGCTAGATTCCTCCTGGTTAGGAATAGGATAAGGGACTGCCGCGAGGAAGACGCAATCTCAATCTTCTGCAATAATTGCACGGACAAGGGAATCCTCAACGCCATAAGTCGCCGTGATATTACACGCTTCGCTGACTTAGCGTCCATTGTACGAAAGTACTGTGTGATGGAAAGCGCCTGGAAAACCGAAATAAAATTTTGGGACGATCCGGCCCTGAATACAAACCCAGTCCAAAATGAAAGGGTGCATCATCGCCAGACACCCGGGTCAAACACCAAAAAGCAAAAACCCTCTACAGGGCATGGAACCGTACTGGAACGATGGCTTAATGGACCCTGTAAAATTCACAGTACAGAGGACGCCACACCAACTCACAGCCTTAGAGCATGTTGGATACTCCGGCAGGTGGCCAAAATTGGCGAAGATCTCCTAATTCCGGAGGCCACGGAAAGCCACCCCAGAGACACCAATATGGTATTAACAGTCTTCGAGACTTTCGCATCAAATAATATGCGAAAAAGGACACTCCGTAGCCTTGCCGAAGTCTACCAAGTAGCAACAATAAACCCATGGAGTGACACGGCTATTACCTTTAACACCAGTGATGACCCTAAATTCCAAACAGCCCGAGCACCGGCCGCATTGGTCCTCAGTCCAATAGTGGACGGCTTTCGTCTTACCAAGGTACTCATGGACGGCGGCAGCGGATTGAACCTCATTTATGAGGAAACCCTTCAAAAAATGGAAATAGACTGGAACCGCATTGAGCGAAGCAGCACAACCTTTAGAGGAATAATCCCCAGTTGGGAAGCGCGCTGTACAGGAAAAATCACACTAGATGTGGTGTTCGTAACGCCGGATAATTACAGGTCCGAAGAGGTCACGTTCCATGTGGCTCCGTTCAGCAGCGGTTATCACGCTCTACTAGGGCGGGAAGCGTTTACAATCTTCCAAGCAATACCCCATTACGGGTACATGAAGCTCAAGATGCCCGGGCCTAACGGGATCATCACTCTCGCTAGTGATCCGGACATAGCACTCCGCGCCGAAAACAAGACAACCGCACTAGCCCTCGAGGCACTATCCGAAGCCCTAGCGCCTGAGGAACTGACTGTGCTGCGCTCCATGGTGAATAGGGACGATGTGGTACTCGACAAAAGATCCAAGTCCACCTCCTTTAAACCGGCGGACGAAATAGTCAAATTCCAGGTCCATCCAACGGACCCCAATAAAACAGCTTCCATCGGGGCACAGTTAAACCCTGATGTAGACGCCGCACTGCGAGAGTTCCTACGAGAGAACTGGGACATTTTTGCTTGGCACCCTTCAGACATGCCAGGAATCCCACGCAGGCTGGCTGAGCACAACTTAAATATCCTAAAAGGATTCAAACCTGTTAAACAAGCTCTTCGGCGTTTCTCTGAACCTAAGAGACAGGCCATGGGAGAGGAGCTAGCAAAGCTATTGGAGGCCGGATTCATCAGAGATATAAAACATCTGGACTGGCTAGCAAACCTGGTGATGGTACCAAAGAAGGACAAATCCTGGCGCCTGTGCGTTGATTTTAAAGACCTTAACAAGGCTTGCCCAAAGGATCCCTTCCCCCTCCCCTGCATCGATCAAATAATCGATGCTACCGCAAGACACGATTCGTTGTGTTTCCTCGACACATATTCCGGCTACCATCAAATCAAGATGGCAGAATCAGACCAAGCCGCAACGGCATTTATCACACCATACGACCCATTCTGCTTCACCACCATGCCCTTCGGGCTCAAAAACGCCGGCGTAACATATCAGCGCATGATTCAGACATGTCTGGCAAACCAGATCGGCAAAACAGTGGAGGCATATGTAGATGATGTGGTCGTCAAAACAAGACATGTTGAATCTCTAGTAGACGACTTGACGCTCACATTTGATAACCTTCGAACATACGACATCAAGCTCAACCCAGAAAAATGCGTTTTCGGCGTCCCAACCGGAAAGCTCTTGGGCTTCATTGTATCCGGTAGAGGAATTGAAGCAAATACAGCCAAGATCTGAGCTCTGTCACAATTGGATATCCCAAAGGACCTCAAACAAACACAAAAGTTAACCGGATGCGTGGTGGCTCTAAGCCGCTTTATCTCCCGCTTGGGAGAAAAGGCCCTACCCCTTTACCGCCTCCTTCGGCGCACCGAACACTTCGAATGGACGGATGCAGCCACGGCCGGACTCGACGAAATAAAAGCCATATTGGCAACAAACCCAGTCCTGGCCGCGCCAAACATTGGCGAACCAATGCTATTGTACGTTGCAGCAACACATCAAGTTGTAAGCGCAGTGCTCGTCGTCGAACGAGAAACGGACGGACACAAATTCCCCCTTCAAAAGCCGGTCTATTATGTGTCCACTGTCCCCACTCTGTGCAAATCACGGTACCCGCATTATCAAAAGATTGCTTACGCGGTATTCATGGCATCCCGGAAGCTACGACACTACTTTCAAGAGTGTTCAATAACAGTAGCCTCGGAAGTACCACTTAACGATATTATAAACAACCGTGACACAACGGGCCGGATTGCAAAATGGGCCATTGAGCTCCTCCCGTTCGACATAACTTATAAGCCACGGCGAGCCATCAAGTCACAAGTTTTGGCCGACTTCGTCGCAGAATGGACGGAGGCCGAACTCCCTAAAGAGTACGGCACATATTCAAATTGGATCATGCATTTCGACGGCTCCAAGATGTTGGCCGGACTAGGGGCTGGCGTCGTTTTGACGTCCCCCATAGGAGACACAGTTCAATACGTACTCCAGATTATGTACATAGACTCCAACATTGCAGCCGAATATGAGGCCCTTTTACATGGTCTCCGGATGGCACTATCCATGGGCATTCAACGCCTAGAGGTGCGCGGGGACTCGAACCTCGCAATATCCCAAATAAATGGAGACTTCGATGCCAAGGATCCAAAAATGGAAGCTTACTGCAACGCCGTCCTAAAAATGTCAGCTCGGTTCGAAGGGCTTGAATTTCACCATATAGCCCGGGAAAATAATCAGGCGGCAGATGTCCTGGCACGCATCGGCACAAAACGCGATGTAGTCCCCCCCCCCCAACATCGTCTTGGAAAGGCTGTTCAAGCCATCCATAGTATGGGAAGGGGAGCTGAACAATAACAGCCCGGACCCAACCGCACTGCCCGACACCGAACATTCTGACACAATCAGAGGCTCTGCCAATGAAATAACACCTTCAGCCCACGTAATAATGGCCGTCATCGCCCCATGGACAGAACCATTCCTCGCCTACCTTACTAGGCAGGAACTCCCCGAGGACCAAAATGAGGCACGCTGCATAGTGCGGCGATCCAAAGCCTACAAAGTCCACGAGGGAGAGCTTTATAAGAAAAGCACTACCGGAGTCCTTCAAAGGTGCATCTCCAAAGAGGAAGGGCGGAACCTCCTGGCTGAAATTCATGCCGGACTCGGCGGTCATCACGCTGCAGCTCGGTCCCTTGTAAGCAAGGCCTTCCGTACAGGCTTTTATTGGCCGACGGCCCGGGCAGACGCCCAGGACTTAGTCCAACGATGCGTCGGTTGCCATCTCTTTGCAAACCAAAGCCATATGCCACCCACCGCCCTCCAAACTATCCCCATCACTTGGCCCTTCGCAGTCTGGGGGCTTGACATGGTTGGACCCCTTAAAGGCGGAACCCACAAGCAAAAATACTTACTGGTCATGGTGGATAAGTTCACCAAATGGATAGAAGCCAAGCCTGTTAAGACGGCCGAATCCGAACCGGTGATAGACTTTATATCCGGGGTTGTACACCGTTACGGCATCCCCCACAGCATCATCACTGATAACGGCACGAACTTTACGGCCGACGAGGTAAAACTCTGGTGCAAAAACATGGGCATCAAGCTCGATTATGCTTCCGTCTATCACCCACAAACTAACGGCCAGGTCGAACGTGAAAATGGTCTTATCATGAGCGGCATCAAACCCAGATTAGTGCGGTCCCTCAAGGAATCTAACACGCACTGGGTAGAGGAGCTCGACTCCATACTCTGGGGGCTGCAGACCACGCCGAATCGCACCACCGGATACACACCATTCTTTATGGTGAACGGCGCAGAGGCAGTTTTGCCTTGTGACATAATTCATGACTCACCTCGAGTGCGCATGTACGAAGAAAGAGAAGCCGAGCTCGATCGGCAGGACAGTTTGGACGCATTGGAGGAGGAGCGTGACGTGGCAAAAGCCCGTTCCGCATTCTATCAATAGCAGGCTCGAAGATACCAAAGCAGAGAAGTATGGGCCAAAAATTACAACGTTGGCGAATTAGTTCTACGCCTGCCGGACAAGAAAAAGGACAAACTCAAGCCCAAGTGGGAAGGTCCCTTCATAATTGACCAAGTCCTGACTGGTGGAGCGTACCGCCTGCGAGATGCATCCGATAACCAACTCGAGCCGAACCCATAGAACGCAGCCCGTCTCCGAAGATTCTATGCCTAGCGCCGGACTCTGTGTTCGTCTCCTTCCTCTGTCCATTTTTTATATACTGTCTGTCTTGCATTTCTCTCCTTCTCCCCTTCCTTTCTCTTGTAGCCTTTAAAGGCTCATCAACTGACGTGCTATTCGCACTCATTAAACCCGGGGGCTTCTTTTAACAGAAGCTTATTTATACGGGCTTCATGCCCAACACATGTGTTACACTTCCGCATGTACCTTTTATTTCACCATTATATGCATCGATATGACTTATGTTTTGGCCAAGCTGGGTTGCCTGGCTCCTGTGCTTACCCCTACGTTCCCGGTTATTTGGCTAGGCGGTAAAGGGAGCACCTCTGCGATTGTTACTGCCGGATCAGCCGGATGTGTACCTCAGACTGGGTGAAGCCGAAAGCTAGCGTTCTTAAGGGAATATTCGGTCGGTGACCTAAAAGATGATCTTTTCACTTATTTATGCGCCCCCAAATGCTTTTTCCTGCATCTTCTTCGCAGAATGGGCATGCACTTTAGGGCATGCCTCCCAGGGAAAGGAACCCCTAACGGAACTATTCTCCCTGGAAGATGTTTCTTACTAACCATGTAATATAACATAACTAGTAGGCACTTGTCTGTTCGCGCACTAATGACCCCTACAACTGGTCTCCATGCATTCCCCGGTTCTCATATAACCGCATGGGAATTCGAACCCACTCCGGACCGTCAGGTCCTGAGGCTGAAGCGAAAAGGTCGGCCATGACAAACGATCTACAATCCGGCTAGAAGGCATTATAAATGTCAATTAAATTACATAGTCATTCTGACTGATTGTATTCCTCTTCAATACCATCTAACAGGCTGTCTAATTTACAGTCCTGTGGTTGGGGTCAGCCTTTGTGTACCGCGTCTTCACCATGGCCCAGGCCTCCCTAGCGCCTTGACGGCAGGCCGATATCTTCCACAATCGGAAGCGCCACCGTGCTCCCTTTAGCTTCTCGGCAAGCTCTCCAAGACCTTCGGGCATGGAGATGGATGGCCACAAGGCCTGGGCAACGCCTTGCATCGCCTGCCGAACTCGCTCGAGCAGTTGCGAGAGCTCGGGAAGAAGGTCACCCGTAGAACCGGGCATCTCCTCTGCAGGACGACCTGTTAGCACACCTACAGACATTACTCTGTTAGTCGACTTCCCCGCCGAACTTTTTTCAAAGGTTCATTCAAGCACTTACTAAATATGTCGCGCCGAAGCCGCTGATTCTCCTTAACGGAGTCTGACAGCTGGGCACGAACATCTTTCAGGTCGACGCCCAGCTTGGTGTTGGCATCTTGGAGATCATTCTTCTCCCACCTCACCTTTGTCAGCACCTTCTCACCAGCCTTCAGCTGGCGTAGGAGGTGTTGCCTTTCCGGATTCAATCCGGCGCCATCTGCAATTTCATTTGTCAGATTCACACCCATGTCGTGCTTCACAAAATACTTATCTTTTGAAGTGTATATTACCAGAGGGGGTCTCCTTGGGCTCCCCTGCCGCGGCTAGTGCGGCCTCAAGTTGGGCTTTGCACTCTTCCAGCTCCTGGGACAGTAGGGAATTCTTTTTTGTAAGAACCTGCATAACAAATGATCCTTAAATCAGTTATTCTAACTGTTTCAAGTCTCGGGGGCTACTGGTATATATATAATTACCAAAATTTTCTTACCCGTATGTCTTTTACATATTGCTCCGTGGCTCTGGCTAGACCATTTTGAGCGGCATGGAGGTTCGCATCTCCCGAATTGAAGGCATCTAATGCCTCTTGGGAGAAACAAGCGTCGCGAAGAATTGTCCGGCGACGCCTGTGGTTCATGGCACTCTCCACCTCATAGTTGGTGGCAGACAACCTGTCCACATCCTCCGTCGGAGGAGCGTGCGGTGTGTGCCTTGTGTTCGCCTCCGCCTCTAGACCAGGCTTTGGAGCCTGGCTGGTGGAGGCGCGATTGGCAGCCTCTCCGGATATAGTCCGGCGAGGTCTCTTTGTCCTGAAGAGAGCACGAGTGTTAATATGCCTTAAAGGTATAACACCTGGGATATGGGGGCGCGCCATACCTGTGCGCTGATGCCTCAGTCCAGACTGCACCTCTTTTCTGCCCACGGGGCCCTGCGGCCCCTCGTTGGCTTGTGGCCGCAGGTTCGGCCTCCCGTCTCAAAAACCTCCCCTGCAAAGCTCGGTTGTAATCAGGAAACTGAAAACACAAGAGGGTGGATCCCTATTTGGGGTACTGGGACTTCGATCTCAGTTACCTAGGAGGCCGGGATTAGCCCTGGGTAATCGGCCGTAATGGCCACCAAGGTGTTGTCCTTGCTTAATTGATGGAACACTCCATCAATCAGCTCCACTGATACCACCGGATCCTCTTGAGAGGCCGGGTCGAGGGACCGTCCTGGGTCCTCGGGATGTGGAGGAGGGCTGTTTATTTCTTTAACAGCCTGGCGCAGTTCCTGCATTGAAGTCGTTAGACTAAATATTTAACAATGGGAGTATAAAACGGATGGGCAAGTAAATGTGACCACTTACCCAGCTTGGGGGATTGTACATAGAAAATCCACCCTGTGGGTTGACGCGGAGAAATTCCTCCTCTTCTCCCTTGTACAAAGCGGACAAGGTCTTTGTTAGAGCCGCAGCCGAATCCAGTCCGTTACGGCCGTAGCGGGTGGCGTTGTCCTCCCCGTTGAAGTCCCACATGGGGTGGCCTCTATACTATAGCGGCTGCACCCCTCGCATGATGCATGCGGCCATGACCCCGATCATGGTCAGTCCGGAATGAGCTAACAGTCTTATCCGGCCCATCAGGTAAAGGACGTCCTTGTCACTTTCCCTCTGAGGGCTCCATGGACGCCAACTTAGGCGCTTCTTTAGTGGATCACTGTCGAACTCAGGGAGGCTGATCCGGACAGGGTCCGGCAGCGGGACGTCCTCTATCTAAAACCATTCCGAAGGCCAGTCCTCGGACGCCTTCTTTGGGGTTCTGGATAGGTATCCGGTCCCGGCGATGCGCCACACTTCGGCTCCGCCCACTTGATATATTGACCCCTTCTGGGAACAGGGCACAAGGCAGAATAGCTCTTTCCACAACCCGAAATGAGCCTCAACACCCAAAAACAGCTCGCAGAGGGCTACGAAGCCCGCGATATGCAATACAGAGGCAGGCGTAAGATTGTGTAGCTGGAGGCCATAGAACTCCAGGAGCCCCCGGAGAAACGGATGGATTGGAAATCCAAGCCCTCTTATTAAATAAGGAACAAGGCATACCCACTTTCCTTTGGAGGGATTAGGTGCACTCTCCTCTTGCTCTCCGCCATTATAGATGGCAAGACCGGCTCGAACCGGGACCATATATGCCGGGGGGAGAAATCCCTTGGTCTGGAGCGTCACTAGCTCGCTATGTGGGATGGAGCATCTCTCCAAATATCCAGGCTGAGGGCTGGAAGGGCGAAGGGAGGAGTTGCGACGGCTAGCCATGGTGGAATGGACCTTTGTCGGTTAGGGTTACACAAATCGGTTACAATGGTAGGAGATCTACATATCCGTATCGCCAAGCTTGCTTTCCGCGCCAAGGAAAGTCCCTTCCGGACATGGGACGAAGTCTTCAATCTTGTATCTTCATAGTCCAGGAGTCCGGCTGAAGGTATAGTCCGGCCATCCGGACACCCCCTAATCCAAGACTCCCTCACTTGCCATTAGCCATTTTCTTCAGCCAAGGAATTTGAACAACAGAACTCTCTGAAGAGGTATGCAATTTGTCTTCGAGGAACGCTGCAAATGAGTTAAGTTGATGAGAACCTAGTGACTCAACAGCGGACTTGTGTACCTGTGAACATAGTATAGGTGCGAAGAATTTGGAGAGGTCACATGCGTTCTCAGAAGTTTTTCAAAAAGAACAAGTTTGAGGAATTTGACAAGGAGTGTTTTGAGGAATTTCACTAAGAGGTCTTTGACTTAGGTTCCAGAGTTGTATAGATTGAAAATCCACACAATTGAGGAATCTTGAAGAAAAACATTGCTTAGAGAAATAGATCAAGAACAGATGCATGTGAGGTGTTTAACTAGTGGGGAAGTTGAAGAATAAACACCTTTTGAAGATTTTGTGAAAATCATCAGAATCAACAAGGGTAGTAAGAATGGATTTTATTTACCCTTGACGAAGAACATGACGGACTGGGAGGTGTAGATGGGAAGTTTGTCCGTTCAGATCTTCCACGCCCTAACTCGGCGGCGGAAGATAGCTACACGGCGGCGGAGTGAAGATTTCCGCGGCCGGTGCGAGTACGACGGCGACGAGGTCGAGGCAGTGAAGCTCTTCCTCACCGGCGACGACGGAAGTAGTGTCAGCGCTAGGTCTGAGAGCTCGAGCGAGGGGAGTGAGGTCGAGCGGGGTAAATGCAGTCTGAGGAGGGTGAGGGGTATTTATAGCTGAGGGAGTCCTGGATTAGGGGGTGTCCGGATGGCCAGACTATACCTTCAGCCGGACTCCTGGACTATGAAGATACAAGATTGAAGACTTCGTCCCATGTCCGGAAGGGACTTTCCTTGGCGTGGAAGGCAAGCTTGGCGATACGGATATGTAGATCTCCTACCATTGTAACCGACTTTGTCTAACCCTAACCCTCTTCGCTGTCTATATAAACCGGAGGGTTTTAGTCTGTAGGACAACATACAGAACAACAACCATACCATAGGCTAGCGTCTATGGTTTAGCCTCTCCGATCTCGTGGTAGATCTACTCTTGTACTACCCATGCCATCAATATTAATCAAGCATGACGTAGGGTTTTACCTCCATCAAGAGGGTCCGAACCTGGGTAAAACTTCGTGTCCCTTGCCTCCTGTTACCATCCGGCCTAGACGCACAGTTCGGGACCTCCTACCCGAGATCCGCCGGTTTTGACACCGATAATAGCCAAGGTGAAAAACCGCTCAGCCGAGGAAATTGGACGAATGTGCCCCTGACCCTTCTCATCCTAGCAACATGTTTCACCCACGTATAGTGAGGTGGAGATCGTGTGTGATCATGGGTGAATAGAATAATCATATCATGGGATATGGAACGGTTTGAGCGGCAAAAGCCGAAAATTGAGATATGAAAATTGTAATGTTTTGTTTGCAAATTCTTCAGCTCATAAGGAAACAGTGAAGATTTTTTATGGGTTTCAAATAGAATGCACATGAAGAATTTGTGAACGGACTGGGTTGATTTTAGCATAGAGGGGGAAGGGTCCGATCTCATTCACTTAGCAGAAAAGTCAACTTGAAGAATTAGCAATAAGTGAATGTTGTAGAGGACTGAAAAACTCAAATATATGTAGTCAATGAAGAACACAGTCGGAAAGAGTGAAGACTTGCAAAATTGAAGAATTTGAACATATAAGGAATTTCAAAACTGAAGAAAAACTCAAATGGAAGATTTTCAACTTTTGTTGGTGGCGTGATCCACCGTATAAGAATGATGATTTCAGACGTCACGTACAATTGTCATAGGGCTCTGAGAATCAAATTCTTCGTTAATTTCTTCACACTTAGAGGGTTAGTCTTCATTGATTGAAGAAAAATGTTACTTCATGTGTTGCACATCTAAGTCATCAATTTTGCATAAGTGTTAGGATGTGTGTCCTTTCAAAGAACATTTGAAGATTCTAAGATATTTAGCTCACACCACAACTTGCTAAATCTCTTCTCACCCAAGGGCTTTGTGAAGATATCGGCTAGTTGTTCTTCAGTCTTCACATGCTCGATAGAGATGTCGCTCTTCAACATAAGATCTCGAAGAAAATGATGACGAATCTGGATGTGCTTTGTCTTCGATTGCTGCACTAGGTTATGAGCAATATTGATGGCACTCTCATTGTCTCAGTAGAGTGGCACATTCTTCATATTGATGATGTAGCCCTTGAGGGTCTGCTTCATCCATAGCAATTGATCACAGCACGAACCAGCAGCAATGTACTCAGTTTCAGTAGTAGAGAGTGATACGCAGTTTTGCTTCTTCGAGGACCAACATACTAAGGGTCGTCCGAGGAAATGGCATGTGCCTGATGTTGACTTGTGGTCCACACGATCACCAGCATAGTCAGAGTCAGAATATCCAATGAGTTCAAAAGCCAAGCCCTTGGGATACCATATTCCAAGTGTTGGAGTGTGAGCTAGATATCGAAGAATATGCTTCACAACCTTATAGTGTGATTCCTTCGGTGTAGCTTGAAAACGGGCACACATGCAAACACCAAGCATAATATTTGGCCTAGATGCACATAGATACAATAAGGAGCCAATCATGGAGCGGTATACCTTTTGATTGAAGTCAATACCATTTTCGCCAGTGCATAAATGACCATTTGTGGGCGTAGGGATTTTGACGCCTTTGCAATCTTGCATGCCAAATTTCCGCAACACATCTTTGAGGTGTTTCTATTGAGATATGAAGATGCCGTTGTGCTGTTGATGAATTTGAAGACCTAAGAAGAATTTCAATTACCCCATCATAGACATTTGATATTCCTCACTCATCATATAGGAAAATTCGTCACTGTAACGTTGGTTAGTACAGCCAAAGATAATATCATCAACATATACTTGGCACATGAATAATTCATCATCATAGGTTTTGGTGAAAAGAGTTGGGTCAAGTGAACCGGGTTTGAGCCCTTTCTTCATGAGGAATTCCTTCAAAGTATCATACCATGCCCGAGGGGCCTGCTTGAGGCCATAGAGGGCCTTATTGTGTCTGAAGACTTTGTCAGGATGCTTTGGATCTTCAAAACTACAAGGCCATTTTCATCTTGCTTGTTGCGGTAGATCCATATGGTGCCGACGACATTGTGCTTGCGTGGGTCTGGTCGCTTGACAAGTTCCCAGACATTGTTGAGATTGAACT
Organism: Triticum urartu; assembly: GCF_056163025.1. Taxonomy (NCBI): domain Eukaryota; kingdom Viridiplantae; phylum Streptophyta; class Magnoliopsida; order Poales; family Poaceae; genus Triticum; species Triticum urartu. The sequence goes on from NC_141873.1 coordinate 333,553,254, forward strand.
GATGTAATTCCTCTTGCATTGCTTGAATCCACTCAGGCTCCAGAAATGCCTCATCTACTTTGGTGGGCTCTGTGATAGAGATAAAGGCAAAGTGCCCACAAAAGTTAGACAGATGTGAAGCTTTTGAGCATGTGAGAGGACATGGTGCTTTGATGTCGTTGATGATTCTCTCAATCTGCACTTCATTAGCAATGCGAGGATGAGCAGGTTGATGATGTTGAGTGGGCTCAGCATTTTCTTTAGATCCATTTTCCTCAGGTGCACCAGCATGATGTTCTTCACGTTCTGGAATGACTTCTTCAGCGGATTCTTCGGTAGGAATGACATCCTTAGTTGCCTTGAACTTAATGGATTACTCATGTGACATTTCATCTAGCATAGGAGGTAGGTGCTCTCTTTGCGAGCCATTAGTTTCATCGAACCGCACATCTACAGTTTCAACAACCTTGTGGTGATAGGTGTTGAAGACTTTGTAGGTGTGTGAGTCCTTTCTGTAACCAAGCATAAAACCTTCATGTGCTTTCGGTGCAAATTTAGAATTGTGATGAGGATCTCTAATCCAACATTTAGCACCGAAGACTTTGAAATAACTCGCATTGGGTTTCTTGTCAGTGAGGAGTTCATATGAGGTCTCTTTGAAGAATTTGTGAAGATATACCCTGTTGATGATGCGGCACACAGTATCAATTGCCTCACGTCAGAAGCAAGGAGGCATCTTGTATTCATCAAGCATAGTGCGAGCCATCTCAACAAGAGTCCTGTTCTTGCGCTCCACGACGCCATTTTGCTGAGGAGTATAAGGAGCAGATAACCCGTGAGTAATACCAAGTTCATTAAGACAGTCATCAAGAGCAGTATTCTTGAACTCAGTCCCATTGTCACTTTTGATGTGCTTGATCTTCACACCAAAGATGGTTGAAGCCTTCGAGGAAAATCATTTGAAGACTTCCTGCACTTCAGTTTTGTAAGTGATGATATGCACCCATGTGTAACGAGAATAGTTATCAACAATGACAAAGCCATATAAAGATGCAACATTAGTGAATGTGGCATAATGAGTAGGGCCAAAGACATCCATGTGAAGCAATTCAAATGGACAAGTGGTATTCATGATGGTATTTGAGGGATGCTTGGACTTTGTCATATTTCCAGCTTCACAAGCTCGACACAGGTGATCCTTGAGGAATTTGACGCTCTCGATGCCAATTCCATGCTTCTTCTTCACGAGCATGTGCAAGTTCCTCATGCCAGCATGACCAAGTCATTGATGCCATAGCCAACCTTTTGAAGCTTTTGCAAGTAGACATGTAGCAGGTTGTGGTCCTGTAGAGAAATCAACAATATACAAGTCTCCTCTCCTAAAGCCTTCGAAGTCTTTGGAATTGTCAGCTTCCATGATCACAACACAACGATACTTGCCAAAGACAAGAACCATATCAAGGTCACAAAGCATTGAGACAGACATGAGGTTGAATCCTAAGGACTCGACAAGCATGACTTTGTCCATGTGTCGATCCTTTGAGATTGTAACCTTACCTAGACCCAATACCTTGCTTTTTCCTTTGTTAGCGTAGGTGATATGCTTCAGATGTGATGGAGATAAGGCAGTGTCCATCAATAAGTTCCTGTCACCAGTCATGTAATTTGTACATCCACTGATGAGGACCCACTCAGTGGCTTTGGGTTGATCATCCTGCAGATGAATTAGTGCATCTTACGAACTCATATACTTCAGCAGTGGAGAATATGACAGCAAATTCATCAAATCAAGTTGTAAGTGCATCTAGTGCCCCTTAGTGATTTTGGTGTATTGAAGACTTATAGGTTAAGGGAATGATGCGTTTGTGAGTGTACATAGGTCTATAAGTCTACGAGGAGTTTGATATTTCTAGAGAAAGTCGACCCCTAAAAATGAAGTTCTTCGACTAAAGACTTTGGATTTTCGAAGACTTTTTGAAGACTTTGAAAGTGAAGAAATTTGTGTGACCATGAAGACTTGGTATTCATTCGAGGAACATGAAGCATGAAGACTTTTGTTTTCGTAGTTTCATTTTCTCTTTCTTGAGTCATAGGAAACACCGTACTGTTAATGGGGGTCGATCAAATACTAAGGAAAAGTTTCCAAGTAATGCTCAACTCAGAATCCTACACCTACCAATTCCTTAGAGTGAAGCCATTGGAAATATCATGCAGTTCAGTCAGCTTCTTTGGTGACAGAGAAACAGTTCTTCTGGTCTCTGAGGAATTTGTTCTGACTGAGGAGTTAGGAATTCGCCAGTGCGGATTGCTTACAAGTGAGGAACATGATAGCCCTGAGGAATTTGATAGTCAAATTTCTGACTGTTGCTATGCTACGCGCCAGCTGTCCCAAAATATCCTTCCACTTAACAACCATATAATTGAAGGGCATTTATGTCTTATCATGTCGGGCTGCTCCCTAGGCTATAAATAGCCGCCCCCTACAACCACTAGCTGGTTGGCTGCTCTGAGAGAAACTGACACTTGTCATTTGAGAGCATCCCATCCTCCGAGGACTTTGAGCGAAAATCATCAAGTGAGGAAAACCCAAACCCAAAAACCTACAAACCCAATGTGATTGAGCATCACTGAAGAGATTGATCCTGCGTGGATCCGATGCTTGTTACCTTTGAAGACTGTGCATCTTCCAGATGGTTAGGCGTCATGGTCTAGAGCGTCCAAGAGGAAATTGTGGATCGCCGAGTGACCGAGTCTGTGAAGGTTTCGAAGTCACCTGAAGACTTACCACGAGTAATTGGGCGAGGTCTGTGTGACCTTAGCTCAAGGGGAATACGGTGAGGACTAAGTGTCCTGAGCTGCGTGTTCAAGACTGGGTGTCCGGGACTGTGTGTCCTCAGGTTTGAATACCTAGTAGCCCTAACCAGACGTACAACTGTAACAACAGTTGGAACTGATTTACCAAATCATTGTCTTCACCAAGCCTACTGGTTCTATCTACTCATCCCTTCCATTTCCTCATTACCGTGTTGAGTGCTTGTTCATATCTGTTTGAAGACCTTGACTGAAGACTTTCTCAATTTCCTTAGTTCAATTTCTTCAGTCTGTTTGTCTTCATTCTGTTTTGTCCTGTGTTTACGCTTTTTGTACTTTGTGCTTGTTTTCATTTCATCATGAAGACCATGCCTATGTTCTGTTATGTTTACATCTGAGTACTTATTCCGCTGCAAGTAGTTCTTCTCTTAGGAATTTCCTCACCCTGAATTTCCTTAGTGAAGAATTCATAAAAATCGCTTATTCACCCTCCTCTAGTCGACTTAACGCACTTTCAATTGGTATCAGAGCAAGGTACTCCCTTGTTCTATGTGATTTTGGTTTAACCGCCTGGAGTTTTAGTTATGTCGACCACAGGGATGAAGACTGTGGCATGCCCCATCTTTGACGGTCATGATTATCCCAAGTGGAAGGCCATGATGAAGAAGCGTCTCATGGCGATGAACAGCGAACTCTGGACCGTCACCGAAATTGGTCTTACTGACCTATGCAAGATGGCGGAGGCTGATGATATTCGCAAATACACGCTACTCAACCTCACGGCGAAGGACATCATCTGCTCTAGCTTGTCACAAACCCAGTTCAGGAACATTATGCATCTCAGCCATGCGAAACTCTTCTGGGACCGACTCTCTGAGGTCTATGAAAGTCATCGATGTCACCATGAACCCTGGTTCAAAGAATTCATGGAATCGTGCAAGGCTATGACTTCCAATCCAGAATCATCATCCTCTGCACCTTGTCTTATGGCAAAAGGTGCCAAGGTAACTAAATGCTACTGATCTGAGTCCAGTGATGATGAATCTGGTGATGAATTTGGACCCAGTTATGTCAAACTTGCTTACCTCGTCACTAAACAACAAAGAGCTTTGGAAGAAGTTCAAAACATGTTGAATGGGAGAGATGATATGTTGGGTGAAGAAATGGATCGTTCTAAAGCCTTGGCTGAAAGTCTTCAGGGACTTCAGTCCAAGTTTGACAATCTTTAAGGTCATCATAACACTCTCCTATCTGATCATGAGAAGCTTTCTTATGAATTTCTTAAATGAAAGCAAGATCTTGAGCAGTTAAGAGTGAGTTATGAAGATCTTCAGAAGGAGCGTGATTCATTACTTGCTCAACAAATCAGCGCTACTCAGAAAGAATTTTTTTTCCTCCCTGTTTGAAGTGCATTGAACGTGAAACTACTAATTCTTCACCTGAATGCCCAAATGCTTCCATTGCTACAAGTTCTTCAACTGTCTCTGCTATCACTAATTCCTCATCTGAGGACATTGCTAGTATCACTGATGATGCAGGGCTGAAGGAATTGTATATGACAGGCATGTACAAAAGCCTCAAAGGGCATCAGGCTCTTTGTGATGTGCTTAAAAAGCAGATCCTCAATAGGAACCCTAGGAAAGAGGGTATTGCCTTGGAGAGGAAACTCAATGTTGATGGGACGTACTGGAAACCTGAGCAGTATCCCAAAACCTCATGGGTTGCTGCAAATGGACCTTCAGTGGATCCATCTACTTTACATGTGAATCTTCATATTCTTCTGATGAGTCATTTGACTCCAACTATAAATTGTTCAAAAATCGGAATGGTGAAGTATTTGCTAGATATGATGGCACTAACTGCAGGAACGCTTCTCCTATGAAGAGAATCTGGGTTCCCAAAAGGTTCCATGAAAATCTTCAGGTGAATGTCATCATGACACCACCTGTGAAGAATAGGAACCCCAGATCAAATTCTTCATATGGACCAAATTCTTCATATGGATCCAAGTCCTCATAAGGACCAAATTCCTCACGAGTATCAAATTCCTCAAAAGGATCAAAGTTCTCATATGAACATCATCATGCTAACCCGTCTGTTTCGCGGGGAAGATCTAAGGATTATGGATATGTGCATTATTCTACAAATCATTATGTTCATAAGTCCTCGAAGAATTTCTCTGCTTACTCTTATGCTTACCCTAATCCCTCTTACGAAGTGGATTGGCATCTATGCCACCTTTCTCTTATGGAGCTCGCAGAATGATGAACTCGTTGCCACCCCTTCAGATGTGGGTGGTGAAGAAAAAGAACTAATCTCTTATGCAGGGTCAGATCTCCAGACAAACTTAAACGTCTGAAGAATTTGCTAGAGACCTGAATATGCTTGAAAGGACGCAAGCTAATCCTGAAGAAATGAATTCTCATTTCTCACGTCCTCATACTGCTTTATCTATTCTATTGCTTGATGAAATTGATCCGATGAAATTGATATCATATTCTTCACTGATGAAGTATATGAGTTCGTAAGCTGCACTAATTCATCTGTAGGATGATCAACCCAAAGCCACTGAGTGGGTCCTCGATAGTTCATGTACAAATCACATGACTGGTGATAGGAGCTTATTGATGGACACTACTTTATCTCCATCACATCTAAAGCATATCACCTACGCTGACAAAGGCAAACGCAAGGTATTGGGTCTAGGTAAGGTTTCAATCTCAAAGGATCGACACATGGACAAATTCATGCTTGTCGATTCCTTAGGGTTCAACCTCATGTCTGTCTCGATGCTTTGTGATCTTGATATGGTTGTTGTCCTTGGCAAGTATCATTGTGTTGTGATCATTGAAACTAACAATTCCAAAGTCTTCGAAGGCTTTAGGAGAGGAGATTTGTATATTTTTGATTTCTCTACAGGACCACAACCTGCTACATGTCTACTTGCAAAAGCTTCAGAAGGCTGGCTATGGCATCGACGACTTGGTCATGCTGGGATTAGGAACTTGCACATGCTCGCGAAGAAGAAGCATGTCATTGGCATCGAGGGTGTCAAATTCCTCAAGGATCATTTGTGTGGAGCTTGTGAAGCTGGAAAGATGACCAAGGCCAAGCATCCCTCAAAGACCATCATGACTACCACTCATCCATTTGAATTGCTTCACATGGATCTCTTTGGCCCTACTCACTATGCCACATTTACTAATGCTGCATCTTTATATGGCTTTGTCACTATTGATGATTATTCTCGATATACATGGGTGCATATCACCGCTTACAAAACTGAAGTGCAGGAAGTCTTCAAACGATTTTCCTCGAGGGCTTCAACCAACTTTGGTGTGAAGATCAAGCACATCAGTAGTGTCAATGGAACTGAGTTCAAGAACATTGGTCTTGATGACTATCTTGATGAACTTGGTATCACTCATGAGTTATCTGCTCCACATACTCCTCAGCAGAATGACGTCGTGGAGCGCAAGAACATGACTCATGTTGATATGGCTCGCACCATGCTTGATGAGTAAAAGACGCCTACTCGCTTCCAGCCTGAGGCAATTGATACTGCGTGCCACATCATCAACAGGGTATATCTTCACAAATTCTTCAAGAAGACTGCATATGAACTCCTCGCTGACAAGAAACCCAATGTGAGTTATTTCAAAGCCTTCGGTGCTAAATGCTGGATTAGAGATCCTCATCACAGTTCTAAATTTGCACCGAAAGCACATGAAGGTTTTATGCTCGGTTATGGTAAGGACTCGCTCACCTACAGAGTCTTCAATACCTATCACCACAAGGTTGTTGAAACTATAGATGTGCGGTTCGATGAAACTAATGGCTCGCAAAGAGAGCACCTACCTCCTATGACAGATGAAATACCTCCTGAGGAATCTATTAAGTTCAAGGCTACTGAGGATGTCATTCCTATCGAAGAATCTACCTAAGAAGTCATTCCAGATCGTGAAGAATGTCATGCTGATGCACCTAAGGAAAATGGTGCTGAAGAAAATGTTGATCAAATTCCTCAACGATAACCAGATCATCCTCGCGTTGCAAATGAAGTGCAGATTGAGAAAATCATCAGCGACATCAACATCCCAGGTCCTCTCACACGCTCAAGAGCTTCACATTTATCTAAGTTTTGTGGGCACTTTGCTTTCGTTTGTATCACAGAGCCCACTAAGGTAGATCAAGCATTTCTGGAGCCTGAGTGGATTCAAGCTATGCAAGAGGAATTACATAAGTTCGAGCTCAACAACGTTTGGGAACTGGCCAAACGTCCAAATCCTCGCAAGCACAATATCATTGGCACAAAGTGGATCTACCGCAACAAGCAAGATGAAAATGGCCTTGTGGTGAGGAATAAGGCATGACTTGTAGCTCAAGGCTACACACAGGTTGAAGGAATTGATTTCGACGAAACTTTTGCACCTGTTCCTAGATTTGAGGCTATTCGCATATTACTTGCTTATGCTAACTATCATTATATCATCTTACATCAAATGGATGTGAAAAGTGCATTCCTTAATGGTAATCTTGAGGAAGAAGTATATGTTGCTCAACCCACAGGTTTTGAAGATCCAAAGCATCGTGACAAAGTCTTCACACTCAATAAGGCCCTCTATGGCCTCAAGCAGGGCCCTTGGGCGTGGTATGATACTTTGAAGGAATTCCTCATGAAGAAAGGCTTCAAACCCGGTTCACTTGACCCAACTCTTTTCACTAAATCTTATGATGGTGAATTGTTTGTGTGCCAAATATATGTTGATGATATCATTTTCGGCTGTACTAACCAAAGTTACAGTGATGAATTTGCTTATACGATGAGTGAAGAATATCAAACGTCTATGATGGGAGAATTGAAATTCTTCTGAGGTCTTCAGATTCGTCAACAGCGCAATGGCATATTCATATCTCAGGAGAAATATCTCAAGGATGCACTGAGGAAATTCGGCATGCAAGATTGCAAAGTAGTCAAAATCCCGATGCCCACAAATGGCCATCTATGCACTAATGAAAATGGTATTGACTTTGATCAATAGGTATATCGCTCCATGATTGGTTCTTTATTGTATTTATGTGCATCTAGGCCAGATATTATGCTTAGTGATTGCATGTGTGCCCGATTTCAAGCTACACCGAAGGAATCACACCATAAGGCTATGAAGCATATTCTTCGATATCTCGCTCACACACCAACACTTGGATTATGGTATCCCAAGGGCTCGGCTTTTGATCTCATTGGATATTCAGACTCTGACTATGCTGGTGATCGTGTGGACCGCAAGTCAACATCAGGCACATACCATTTCCTTAGACGATCCTTGGTCTATTGGTCCTCGAAGAAACAGAACTGCGTATCACTGTCTACTTCTGAACCTGAGTACATTACTGCTGGTTCTTGCTGTGCTCAATTGCTATGGATGAAGCAAACTCTCAAGGACTACGGCGTCCACATGAAGAATGTGCCTCTCTACTGTGACAATGAGAGTGCCATCAAGATTTCTCATAACCCTGTTCAGCACCCGAAGACAAAGCACATTCAGATTCGTCATCATTTCCTTCATGATCATGTGTTGAAAGGCGACATCACTATTGAGCATGTGACGATTGAAGAACAGCTAGCCGATATCTTCACTAAGCCCTTTGTCGTGGAATTGTCACGGCAGATGTCCTAGTGTGAGGACTTAGTCATGAGGCCAACACATTTATGTGATAGCTTGAGTGGGGTTGACCGGAATCGAGAAATGCAACACAAGACAAGGGTTTAGAGAGCTTCGGGCCCCGGGAAACATCATCTGGTAACAACCCTACATGCTGTTTGTGGCTAGATCTCATTATGCTCATGAGGGAGTCACCGCATAAGCCAGCTCTCCTAGTTATGTCTAGCCTTAAAGATTATTTCCTCCCCTTTTGGGGTGCCCTTCCCCTCCTTATATATGTTGAAGGGGCGGGTTACATGTGGAGTCCTATTAGGATTAGGACTTAAACTATTCTGACTTCTCTTCATGGGCTTCTTAACATCTTGGGCTTCATAACGTCTCGGGCTTATTAACCCCGGGCGACTCTAGAAGTGTGTTATATCAACTAGAGGGGGGTGAATAGGAGATTTTTATGAAAGTCTTCAAAACATGGAAGTTTCGAAAACAAATGATAGAATTGAGCTTATTTCCATGCAGCGGAAGATAGACTACACTAGACAGACAATAGTCAAGCATTCAATGAAGTGAAACCACACTGACTAATAGTAGCTAGGCAGTAAGGATCAGGTACACAGTGAAGACAAATAGATAAAGCAAATAGGCACTGACTTTACAAGAGCCAACCGTAAATAAAGAGATGAGAAGGATAGAACCAGTGTGCGTGACGAAGACAAAGGTTTGGTAGACCAGTTCCAACTGCTGTGACAGTTGTACGTCTGGTTAGGGCGGATAGGTATTTAAACCTGAGGACACTCAGTCCCGGACACTTAGTCCTGAGCACACAGCTCAGAACACTTAGTCCTCTCTGTATTCCCCTTGAGCTAAGGTCACACAGACCTTGCCCAATCACTCTGGTAAGTCTTCAAGGTAAACTTCCAAACCTTCACAGACTTCGTTCACTGGCGATCCACAATGACTCTTGGATGCTCAGAATGCGACGCCTAACCGGCTGGAGGATTCACAGTCCTCAAGTGTAATAAGTCTTCAGATCACACAGACAAGAAGACTTAAGTGATGCCTAACACTCTTTGGCTCTGGGTGGTTAGGACTTTATCCTCTCAAGGAATTCTCTCTTAAAGGCTTCGAGGTGGATTGCTCTCAAACGACAAAAGCCGTACTTTAACTCTGAGCAGCCAACCATTCATGGTTGTAGGGGGTGGGCTATTTATAGCCACTAGGCAACCCGACCTGATTTGTCCGAAATGACCCTGGGTCACTAAGGAACTGACACGTGTTCCAATGGTCAGATTTCAAACACACACGGCAACTTTACTTGGGCTACAAGCAAAGCTGACTTGTCCAACTCTGAACAAGATTCGCTCTCATAGTCTTCACTCGAAGACATAGGATTATGGTTAAGCATCACTTCAGTCATTCTGACTAGTTTTCTTGGACCCCACTTAACAGTACGGTGGTTCCTCTGACTCAACAAAGAAGAAAAAGAACTACGAAATATCTAAGTCTTCGCGCTCCATAGTCTTCATGCGATGTCTTGTCTTGTCATAGTCTTGAAGGTGAATGTCTTCTCTTACCACCTTTGACTTCAATGTCTTCATACATTTTTAGGGGTCATCTCTGGTAGGAAAACCGAATCAATGAGGGACTTCTACCTGTGTTATCCTGCAATTCTCACAAACACATTAGTCCCTCAACTAGGTTTGTCGTTAATACTCCAAAACCAACTAGGGGTGGCACTAGATGCACTTACAATCTCCCCTTTTTGGTGATTGATGACAAACTAGTTGAAGTGTTCAACGGGGAATATAATATGTGAAATTGTAAAGGATAAGAAATTGTCTTCATAAGTTGCAAGGGCTCCCCCTGAAGATGTGCATATAAGTAATTTGCTTTTAGAATGCAAATGCACATGGCAGGTTGTACTTGTGGAGATCCTCTTCAACTTATGATGACAGTTCATCATGCATGAAAGGTATGTGAAGATAATGACATGCATAATGGTAAATGGACGTCTGCAAAATGATCTAAGTGCGGAATTTATCGTCGCACATGCGGAATCTATCATCGCATCACAAAATAGCAAATAAGTAGCAGACGACCATCGAGTTTAAGTGTTACAACTCAAAGAACCAAATGTATCAAAACGAGAGTTGTAAACACTAGGCAAAACATAAAGTAACCGCCCATATGGACCTGCTTGAAGACTATCAAACTCATATGCTTCTCCCCCTTTTGTCAGTGAGGACCAAAAAGGTTTGAAGACATAGAGCATCTACTTGTTCCCACGAAGAGTAGGTGAAGCAGTAGGGTCGTCGGTGGTGTTTGGCGGTGCAGAAGAACTTGGGGCAGTGTCGAGGCATGCAGAACTAGGGGCGGTGAAGTGGCATCATCTTCGTCCTCGATCACTCTGGCATTCACAGTTGCCGCAGAGGAAGGAAACTCAGAGTCTTTAAGAGATGGAGTTCGTCGTAGCACAGCCCTTCGGGGAGGTGTGGAGTCAAACTTGAAACGTTCAGAGAAGCCATCCTCTTGAAGATCATCCTCAGAGCACATAAGCGTCAGCCCTTTCCATGTATGCCGACAAGTGTCATGGGCAACAAAGGCATTCTTGGTGGCAAGATTGCGAATGCGGTTGACATCCACCAAGAGGCTTTGCATTTGGCACTTCAGCCAGTCATGATGCCTATCCTGTTTCTGATGAAGAGCAACCAGAAGCTCTCGGTCATTGAGAACACGAGATCGCTTCTTGGGTCATTGGGCAATAGTGCTTTCAGTGGCTTCAGTAAGAGCACGATGAGGTGCACGTGTAGTACCAGCCAGAGGATAAACACGAGTGACTGCTTCAACTCCTTCAATGTTTTGAGTGAAACTTTGATGCTCCGCATTCTGAAGACTAAGAGGTTCCTTAGCAGGCTCTGGATAAATGGCTTCAACGGACATATCCACATCAGGTAGAAAGATCCGATGATTGCGAGCAGATGGCTGATATGAGATAGCTGAGTGGAGTTTAATCAGCCGCATTATCCATGGAGCGTAGAACTTCAAGCCAAAAAGATCAGATCCTGATGCAGCAAGTTGACGGATGAACAAGTCTTGTGCATTGAAGCATTTGCCATGAAGAATATAGAAGACCAAAGTCTTCATTGCACCTTCCAGCTTTGCATGTGGAGAATGTCCTTTGATGGGCCAGAGAGTTCGCCTTATGATGTGATAGATAGTCCTTGGCAGATACTCAAGGTCTTCAACAAAGAACTCCTTAGGATATGCATCATCTTGTGGCAAAGGCTTCATCATACTGAGCATCTGACTCATGTTCGGTTCAGGCTTCTGAAATATGCTTTCCATAGCTTCACTGTGAAGTTGACATCAAGGTTCATAGAGATCTCCAGGAGTGGGCAGACCAGTGAGCTCAATGATATCAAAGGCTTTGGCTTCATGATGAACATTTCCTGCCATCTACTCCAGGACCCAAGTCTTCGGATCTCTGTTGTAACCACGTATGTGAAGTGTGGCATAAAAATTGGAGTAGCAACTCTTCGTTCCAGTGCTCTTGGTCGGTGACAAAAGGCTACAATCCAACCTCTTTGAAGCAATCCAGAGCTTCTTCCAGACAGGGTAGACCAGCTATTGCTTCGATGTCAAGATGCATATGTGGGAAGATGCGACCTTGATTGTACAGAATGCAGGAGTAATAGCTTCGCTGTGGATAGCTCTAGAACCGATCAGAAGATATTCGTTCCCTTGAGTAGGGGTTCTTGGAGCTATTGAAGAAGGTGTTGTCTGCTTTGAAGCCGTTGACATTGAAGGATCCAGATGCTGTTGCAGGACCTGGAAACCTGGGAAACCTTGGCATTGGCTTCTGTACCTGAGGACTATGCTCAATATGATAGTCAAACCGAGGACCAGCAGTAGGCGCAGGAACAGAAGCAGTAGCATCATTGGCTTCGCTGACTTCTGTTTCTTGGGTTGGTGCAGGCTCCACATTTGCTTCAGCCATGACAACGTCAGTGGCTTCATTGGTGTTGGTGGTGGCAGCCTCAAGATTTTCTACCTCCACTTGATGAGCTGGAGGGTTGGGCACAAACACGTTCTCCTCGAGAACAGCTTCTTCAGTAGTTGGGGGAGTAGGAACACGTTCTTGTTCTTGGGTCTCATCGGCTGATGCAGCCGGAATGTCTTCAGCACTTTTAGCTTCAGACTCGGAGACTTGAGACCTTGGTCCTTTGCGAAGCCTGCGTAACGCAGGCGGCGCCTTTGGAGATGGAGTTGGCTGGGCCTCAAAGTCATCTTCTTCTTCTTGCCGGGGTGGTGTGACTTGTTGTTGGTGTGGGTGATCAGCCCATGTTGCATCCTGAGCAATTGGCGTCATAGGACGACCAATTCTGATGAGTTCGCTGTGCGTAAGCACAGGCGATGATACTTGTTGGTGCTTGATCTAAGGAAGTACTACATCATCTTCAACATGGTCATGGTGACCAATGTCTTCAGCTTCATGAGCCTCTGTGAAAGCAGGCTCAGGGACAGTCAGTTGGTGCTCTTGATGTTCAGCGTCAGGGCGAACCATGGAGATAGGTTCAACAATTAAGGGCTCTATGGGAGCAGCCCGATCCTTCTTGGTCTTGCGCTTCTTCTTGGAGGGAGCAGCAGCAGAGGCTTCAGGATGTTTCCTCTTTCTGGCTTCAGCCTCGGCAGTCCTCATCTTCTTCAGTTCTGAAGCGGTAGACCTGGCTTTTGGCTTTGAGCCAGTCATGCTGGTTGGGAAGACAATGGGATGTGCTTCCTGCCTTGGTGCGTCGGGTTCGGCCATAGCGGGCTTCTTCTTCTTCTTCTTCTTCTGCTTTGCAGCCATCCTGGGGTCAATGCCAGGATGCCCAAGGGCCTTGCGCTTCTCAGCCTCATTGTAGGCTTGCACACACTTGTCAGCCAGGCTCTTCATGCGCTCACGAGAACCTTGAGCTTCTTCACACTTCTTGAGAAAGGCTTCTTTGAGCTCGTGCAGCATGATCTTGAAGTTCTTGACCTCTTGCACACTGAGCTTGGCCATATGCTTCTTGAACTGAGCTTTCTCAAAGTCAATCTTCTGCTTCAGTTCAACGATGCGCTGGGCTATAGCTAACTCTGAAGCAATGGTGCCATGGAAAGCGACACTGAGGCCAATGGGAAGTTGCAGATCTTCAAAGCTAAGGTTGGGCGTGTCAAACCACTCATCGATGAAGTCGTGGATGATTGCCACGTCAAAGAGAGGCAAATTGTTGAAGATTTCTGCTTCTTCTTTGCTCTTGATCAGTTGCTCAAGAGCGTCATCTGCAAGATCTTCATCACTGGACAGATCAATGGCATCGTTGCGCAGAATGGCAGCAGCAGTCAGTTCTTGGCTGGTGTGTGGCAGAGGCATCTTGACTCTCGGGGGCTTGGAGATACGTGACAGATCTTCAGACTGCACACTGTCTTCAGGAGGTGCAGTAGCTAGTGGCTTCGCCCGTGAGATTTTTGGTGCTGAGGCAAGCTTTGAAGCTTTAGGCAGCTTTGGCTTCTGCGGCTTTGGAGTAGGAGCTGGGGCTTCATCAGTATCAGCATCATCATCAGAATGATCCACTTTGGCACCTTGAACAGAGATGTGAGTGATGAGGCCATCCAGGTTGTAGAACGGACCGACGACATTGGGTTCGGCATCGCGGGTGCCATCTGCACGGGGAGCAGAGGGACCAGGGTTGAAGTCTAGTCCCAATGACTTCTTGTTCTGCTTCGCCGAATTCTGGGAAAACGGGAAGTTGCGCTTGAAAAAATTGTCGTCACGACACCAGAGCAGTGATGATGGGTCAGCATCCAAAGGCTGTGGTCCACGGACCATGCTGGGATAGAAGCCTTGTTCGATGGCTTCATCTCTGGACCTGGGTTGAAGATTTTTGTATAGGATGTCTCCCCATGGTCGCTTGATGGCATTCTTTTCAGCATATTCCTTTGTCACAAATCTGTACTTGAACCACTGTTCTGCCCAATATCGTCGAATCCATTGGATTCGTGTCTTGCACTGATTGTAATCCTCTTCTAGATCAGTCTTGTACAGTTCTGAGAGGTCATCAGGCAGATCTCTTGATGTCTCACCTCGACGCTTTCTGCCACCCTTCCTTGCTGATTTCTCTGTAGCCATGAATTTTAAACTGAATGGCTCCAATATGTTCAAAGGCTTCAAGGGCTTTCGCTTGCTGGACAAACATGAACTGGCTTTGGGAGAATTTATGTGATGCTGTAAGAATTCTGCAAATGAATGCAGACTATGAGAACCAAGGGATTCTCCCACGAACATGTACCTATGACAGCATTAAGGTGCGAGGGAAGGGGAAGAGGTCATATGCATTCTCGGAAGATTTTGAAGATAAATCAGTTTAGAAGACATTGACCTCGTCGTGCGAAGACATTCACTCATAGATAAGGAGTTGGTTCCAGATTAGTACGAATCCACAGATCAGTACAAGTGAGGAATCTAACTACTTTGTGAAGCATAAGTGAACATACTAGGCATAATAAGAGATGCAGTATGAAGTGGATCCAACTTGTGTGAACAGAAACTGCTTGTGGTAGAAAGTGACGAATCTATAGGATCAAAGAGGCCGTAAAAAGGAAGTTTTATTTACCATACAAGGAACTGCTAGACGGAGTGGAAGAGGAGGCCGAGCAGTTCGATTGTCCGTGCCCTAACTTGGCGACGGAGGACACCTACGGCGACGGCGGAGAAGAAGATATCCGCGACCGGCGTGAAGACGGCGTCGGAGAGGTCGCGGCAGCTAAGCTTTTCGTCGCCGGCGTCGTCGAGGGCTAGCGGTTGCGCTAGGGTTCATGCGAGAGTGGAAGAAAGGATAATGACTGTGGTGAGGCGTGTATTTATAGGGACAGGGACGGCACAGCATTATTACACAGGTGCCCCTGGCGATTCACATCTGAAGAACACGTGGCCATCATGCAGCATATCGGAGGTTGTTCCACGTTCCCACGCACGCCTGGATTGTCGGGTGGTCGTTCCCACTTCTCCGAGTTTCAGGTGAAGGAATTGGCATTGAAAACGGACTTAATGTTTGTCTCTGTATCTTCTGCTGACAAGGACGCAGAGAAGACATTCGACAGTTTCAATAGAATGAATATGATTTGGAGAGATAGGTTTGATATAGAAAGCATAGAGAGGGTAGGGTCCGATCACATTCACTTAGTTCAAAAGACTCAACAAGAAGACATAGCTACAAGTGAACGCTGTAGAGGACAGAACACTAGTATAAGGAATGCAAATATATATGATCAACATAATGAAGATAATCATGAAGACATGTTGAGATTGAAACCAAACCAAATGTGAGGACACAACAAATGTAACACCATGGGTAAAACACTTAAAACAGACGAATTTTGTGGTGGCGTTACCCACCGTATAGGAAGTATTAGACCCAGACACGATGCACAATTATCGTGGCGCTCCGAAGTCAAATTCCACATTAATGTATTCACACTTAGAATGTATGTCTTCATTGATTGAAGATATACTTTACTTCATGTGTTGCACATCTAAGTCATCAATATGCATAAGTGTTAGGATGTGTGCCTGATCACAGGACATTTGAGGATTCCAAGATATTTAGCTCACACCGTAACTTGCAAAATCTCTTCTCATCCAAGGGCTTGGTGAAGATATCTGCCAATTGCTCTTCAGTGTTGACATGTATGATATCAATATCTTCCTTCACAACATGATCTCTGAGAAAGTGATGACGAATTTCAATGTGCTTTGTCTTCGAGTGCTGAACTGGGTTGTTGGCAATCTTGATGGCGCTTTCGTTGTCGCAGTAGAGTGGCACTTGCTTCAGATGAATGCCATAGTCTTTGAGGGTTTGCTTCATCCACAGAAGCTGAGCGCAGCAAGATCCAGTAGTAATGTATTCAGATTCAGCAGTGGAGAGAGATACACAGTTCTGCTTCTTTGAAGACCAACATACAAGTGATCGTCCCAGAAAATGACATGTGCCTGATGTAGACTTGCGATCCACCTTGTCACCAGCATAATCAGCATCCGAAAATCCAACCAGATGAAACTCTGGGCCCTTTGGATACCATAATCCTAGATTTGGGGTGTAAGCCAAATATCGAAGAATTCGCTTCACAGCTAAGTGATGCGATTCCTTTGATGCCGCTTGGAATTGAGCACACATGCAAACACTAAGCATAATATCTGGCCTAGATGCACATAGATAAAGTAAAGAACCAGTCATGGAGCGGTATACCTTTTGATCAAACTCTTTACCATTGTCGCCGGGACCCAAATGATGTTTGGCTAGCATTGGCGTCGTGAAGCCTTTGCAGTCTTGCATACCAAACTTCTTCAGGCAATCTTTGAGATACTTCTCTTGAGATATAAAGATGCCGTTGCATTGCTGGCGTATTTGAAGACCAAGGAAGAACTTCAGCTCACCCATCATGGACATATGATATTGCTCTTGCATCATATATCCAAACTCTTCACTGTATTTCTGATTGGTGCAGCCGAAGATAATGTCATCCACATATATTTGGCACACAAACAGTTCACCATCATATGTCTTCGTGAAGAGAGTGGGGTTGAGGGAACCAGATTTGAAGCCTTTGCTCTTCAGGAAGTCTTTGAGTGTGTCATACCAAGCCCGAGGGGCTTGTTTGAGGCCATATAGTGCCTTGTTGAGCTTGTATACCATGTCAGGATGTTTTGGATCTTCAAAGCCAGGTGGTTGTGCGACATATACTTCTTCTTCAATCTTGCCATTGAGAAAAGTGCTCTTCACATCCATTTGATATAGAAGTATGTTGTGATGATTTGCATAGGCCAGCAGTATGCTTATGGCTTCAAGTCTAGCCACAGGAGCAAATGTTTCATTGAAGTCAATCCCTTCAACTTGAGTGTATCCTTGAGCAATGAGACGAGCTTTGTTTCTGACAACTTGACCATGCTCATCTTGCTTGTTGCGATATATCCATTTGGTGCCTATTATATTGTGCTTCCGAGGATCAGGACGCTTAACCAGTTCCCAAACATTATTCAGCTCAAACTGTTGAAGCTCTTCTTGCATAGCTTGAATCCATTCAGGTTCCATGAAGGCTTCTTCAACTTTCTTGGGTTCTGTTATTGAGACGAATGCGAAGTGCCCACATAAATTTGCTAGCTGAGTTGCCCTTGAACGAGAGAGTGGACCTGGTGCATTGATGCTATCGATTATTCTCTCAATCTGCACTTCATTTGCAACACGAGGATGTACAGGACGAAGATTTTGCTCTTGCTGATCATTGTCATTGTTAGAGGGATTGTCTTCAGGCTGAGCATTATCTTCAGGTTGATTAGGTGCAGAGATGATAAGTTCTTCTTCGGGTTGAGCTTCAGAAGGTATGATTTCTCCAGTTCCCATAAGTTTGATTGATTCACTGGATGGAACTTCATCTAGCACATTTGGCAGTTGCTCTCTTTGTGAGCCGTTAGTTTCATCGAACCGCACATCCACTATTTCAACCACTTTGTAATGAAAGAGATTGAAGACTCTGTAGGAGTGAGAATCCTTTCCATATCCAAGCATAAAACCCTCATGTGCTTTTGGTGCAAACTTTGAAGTGTGATGTGGATCCTTGATCCAGCACTTGGCGCCAAATACTCTGAAGTAGCTGACATTTGGCTTCTTGCCAGTAAGGAGCTCGTAGGATGTCTTGTTCAGAAGCTTGTGAAGATAAACATGGTTGATGATATGGCATGCAATGCCAATGGCTTCAGGCCAGAATTTTCTTGGAGTCTTGTATTCATCAAGCATCGTTCGAGCCATCTCAATAAGAGTTCTGTTCTTGCGTTCGACGACGCCATTCTGCTGTGGCATGTACGGAGCTGAGAATTCATGTGTGATGCCCAAAGTATCAAGATATGTATCAAGGCCAGTATTCTTGAATTCAGTGCCATTGTCACTTCTGATGTGCTTTATCTTGTCGCCATAGTTGTTCATTGCTCGATTGGTGAAGCGTCTGAAGACATCCTGCACTTCAGTCTTGTAAAGGATTATATGCACCCAAGTATATCTTGAATAATCATCAACAATGACAGCCATAGAGACAAGCAGTAGTAGTGAGAGTTGAGTAATGAGTGGGACCGAAAATATCCATGTGTAGCAGTTCGAAGGGTTGAGTCGTTGTCATAATTGTCTTCGAGGGATGCTTGGCCCTCGTCATCTTTCCTGCTTCACAGGCACCGCATAAGTGATCCTTCTTGAACTTGACGCGCTCGATGCCTATGACATGCTTCTTCCTTGCAAGTGTGTGGAGGTTCCTCATGCCAGCATGCCCTAGCCTTCGATGCTAGAGCCAGCATTCAGAAGCTTTTGCTAGAAGACATACTGCAAGTTGTGGTCCTGCTGAGAAACCTACCACATACAAATCATCTTTCCGATACCCTTCAAACACTAGAGACTTGTCAGATTCCATTAGTACAAGGCAATGGTACTTTCCAAACTTCATAATCATGTTTTAATCGCAAAGCATTGAGACAAACATTAAGTTGAAACCAAGGGATTCAGCAAGCATGACTTTATCCATGTGTTGATCCTTTGAGATTGCAACTCTACCTAGACCCAATACCTTGCTTTTACCAGTGTTAGCAAATGTGATGTGACTTTTATCTGATGGACGTAAATTTGAGTCCATGAGAAGGCTTCGCTTGCCAGTCATGTGATTTGTACACCCACTATCAATAATCCATTCTGAAGCAGCTGGTGTCATACCCTACAGTGCAGTTAGGGGGATAGGCTTCACGAAGAGAATTGTGAAGCAAAAACATTTGACGAACCAGTGGATTATTAAAGCTTAGATCAAGATTAGGACTGATAGGACAAGTTGCAAGCGATTCAGGAACAAAGTACATAATAAGACCATTTGGGCATTTGATCTTGCGCCCTACAAGATGTTTAAGGTCCCCAGCAATAGTGTCAGACGATTTTGGTTTTCGACTGGAGACCTTTCCCTGCAAAAGAGAGTTAAGCTTTCTTAGCCACACACATCTTCAGGGGTGGCTTCGAAGCAATAAGTCTAAGTGCAGCATCTGAGAACTTTGGCTTTGGAGCCCTAGCAAAAAGTCTTGCAGGTGGACAATAGTACTCATAAGAATAAGCAGAATAGTTCTTGGTCTTATGAACATGGCGGTTTAATGGACCGCGCTCATATTCATAGGCCTGAGTATGGCTTCCCTGCAAAATATTTGCGTTAGTTTGACTCCGGTGAGTCCTCTGTCTGTATGAAGCCTTTGGACCGTATGAAGCCTGTGGTCTGGGGTTTGTCTTCTTCACCTGTGGTGTCATGATGACATTCACAGGAAGATTCTCCAAACACCTTTTCGGCACCCAGATCTTCTTCATAGGCGGTCCATTCCTGCAGTTAGTACCAATGTACTGGCAAACACTTCACCATTCTGATTCTTAAACAGTTTATAGTTTGCATCAAAGGATTCATCAATAACAATGGGGTTAGCACAAGTGAAGCCAGATAGAGTAGATGGATCTGCTGAAGGTTCCTTTGCAGCAACCCATGTGGTTTTGGGGTACTACTTAGGTTTCCAGTAAGAGCCATCAGCATTCATTTTCCTTATGAACCCAACACCCTCTTTCCTAGGGTTTCGGTTCAGGATCTGCCTTTTGAGGACATCACATAGTGTGTGATGCCCTTTGAGACTTTTGTACATCCCTGTTTCAAGCAGTGTCTTCAACCTAGCATTCTCATCAGCAATAGCAGTGGTGTCCTCAGCAGAGGGGTTAGTTTCCACATTAACAGTTGAATATATTGCAACAGTAGCCATAGTAGAACATTGAACAACAGGAGTAGCGTTATCACGCTCAATGCATTTAAGACATGGTGGTTCAAATTCTTCCTGAGCTGAACTGGTCTGTTCGGCGCGAAGTGACTCGTTTTCCTTTTGAAGATCTTCATGAGCTGCTCTCAATTTCTCGAGTTCTTCATGAGTTGTTGAGAGCGTTTCATGACGACTTTCAAGTTCCTCATACTTAATATGAAGATTTTTTATGTATTCAATTAAGGACTGAGATCGAGTCATTTCAGCATCCAACAGGTAATCGCTTTTGTCTAACAGTTTTTGAATATGTTCCATAGCTTTCTGTTGTTTAGTGACAAGGGAAGCAAGTTTTGCATAGATGGGTCCAAATTCATCACCAGATTCATCATCACTGGATTCAGATAGATAGCATTCAATTACCTTAGCATCATTTGCCATAAGGCCTGATGCAGAAGATGATGATTCTGGTTCGAAAGTCATCGCTTTGAGTGACTCCTTAAAGTCCTCGAACCGAGGATCATGACGAGTTCGATGACCCTCATAGACCTCAGAGAGACGGTCCCAGATAAGCTTTGCATGATCGAGATGCATGACATTCCTAAACTTATTTTGAGATAGAGAGGAGCAGATGACGTCCTTCGCCGTGAGGTTGAGAAGAGTGTACTTGCGAATGTCATCAGCTTCCGCCATTTTGCACAGATCGGTCAGACCAATCTCAGTGACGGTCCACAGCTCGCTGTTTGTTGCCATGAGGTGCTTCTTCATCAAGGCCTTCCACTTGGGATACTCGTGACCGTCAAAGATGGGGCATGACACAGTCTTCATACCTATGGTCGACATAACTGAAACTCCAGGTGGTTAAACCAAAATCACACAGAATAAGGGAGTACCTTGATCTGATACCAATTGAAAGTGTGTTATATCGACTAGAGGGGGGGTGAATAGGCGATTTTTATGAAAGTCTTCAAAACATGGAAGTTTCGAAGACAAATGATAGAATTGAACCTATTTCCATGCAGCGGAAGATAGACTACACTAGACAGACAATAGTCAAGCATTCAATGAAGTGAAACCACACTGACTAATAGTAGCCAGGCAGTAAGGATCAGGTACACAGTGAAGACAAATAGATAAAGCAAATAGGCACTGAATTTACAAGAGCCAACCGTAAATAAAGAGATGAGAAGGATAGAACCAGTGTGCGTGACGAAGACAAAGGTTTGGTAGACCAGTTCCAACTGCTGTGACAGTTGTACGTCTGGTTAGGGCGGATAGGTATTTAAACCTGAGGACACTCAGTCCCGGACACTTAGTCCTGACCACATAGCTCAGAACACTTAGTCCTCTCCATATTCCCCTTGAGCTAAGGTCACACAGACCTTGCCCAATCACTCTGGTAAGTCTTCAAGGTAAACTTCCAAACCTTCACAGACTTCGTTCACTGGCGATCCACAATGACTCTTGGATGCTCAGAACGCGACGCATAACCGGCTGGAGGATTCACAGTCCTCAAGTGTAATAAGTCTTCAGATCACACAGACAAGAAGACTTAAGTGATGCCTAACACTCTTTGGCTCTGGGTGGTTAGGACTTTATCCTCTCAAGGAATTCTCTCTCAAAGGCTTCGAGGTGGGTTGCTCTCAAACGACAAAAGCCGTACTTTAACTCTGAGCAGCCAACCGTTTATGGTTGTAGGGGGTGGGCTATTTATAGCCACTAGGCAACCCGACCTGATTTGTCCGAAATGACCCTGGGTCACTAAGGAACTGACATGTGTTCCAACGGTCAGATTTCAAACACACACAGCAACTTTACTTGGGCTACAAGCAAAGCTGACTTGTCCAACTCTGAACAAGATTCGCTCTCATAGTCTTCACTCGAAGACATGGGATTATGGTTAAGCATCACTTCAGTCATTCTGACTGGTTTTCTTGGACCCCACTTAACAGTACGGTGGTTCCTCTGACTCAACAGAGAAGAAAAAGAACTACAAAAGATCTAAGTCTTCGCGCTCCATAGTCTTCATGCGATGTCTTCTCTTGTCATAGTATTCAAGGTGAATGTCTTCTCTTACCACCTCTGACTTCAATGTCTTCATACATTTTTAGGGGTCATCTCTGGTAGGAAAACCGAATCAATGAGGGACTTCTACCTATGTTATCCTGCAATTCTCACAAACACATTAGTCCCTCAACTAGGTTTGTCGTCAATACTCCAAAACCAACTAGGGGTGGCACTAGATGCACTTACAGACTCTGTCTGCCGGGTTATGACTGTCTGCCGGGTTATGACTATCGGCCAGGTTATGACTGTCTGCCGGGTTATGATTGTCTGCCGGGTTATGATTGTCTGTTGGGTTATGATCTGACTTAACACCTGCCGGGTTATGATCTGACTTAACACCTGTCGGGTTATCATCTGACTTAACACCTGCCGGGTTATCATCTGACTTAACACATGCCGGGTTATCATCTGACTTAACACCTGCCGGGTTATCATCTGACTTAAGACCTGCCGGGTTATCATCTGACTTAACACCTGCCGGGTTATCATCTCACTTAACACCTGTCAGTTTACCAAGTCCCAGCCGGGTTATAACTCCGGTCGGGTCATACCGCGGGGTATATCCCCGACATTATCCCCCAGTTTAATTTGGATTTATCCATGTTAAACTAATCCCGAGCATCCTTAAGTCCTTGTCATTTCCTTCTAGAAAATCCGGGTCAATAGACCAGCTTCATAATCAATTTGCTTGTAGAAGAAATATTGTAAATAAAGAATCCATTTGAGTCGGCCTTCAATGCTCTGACTTGACAAAAATATTGGTCTTCAAATACTCATCTGATCTTCAGCTGGCTTAAGGATGTAGAACTCACCGGTTTATCATTGCCAAAATTGCCGGTTTGTAAATATTGATGGCACCGGGTCATAATTGTTGTTTGACGCCGGGTCATGTAATTGATCTTCCTGATTTACCCAAAACTGGTAATTTGAAGACGTTCCTCCTTTATATGCATAATACATGTAGCCCCCAAGTCTTAAGAGGGGAACATAGTGGTAGCTTAAGACTTGCTCCAATATAAGTTTTGCAACCTTTGAAGAAATCCAGATTGTTTCATATTGGTCACTAGTCAAAACTGAATATTCCACATATGTAGCCCCTAAGTGCCGGGTTGTCATGCTTTTTCGGAGTAAATGACCACGGGTAGCCTAGCCGGCTCCCACTGGCCCTTCTGAATAAATTACGAGCCGATCCGGCCCTCAAGAATCCAAGACGTGGGGCCGCCTTCCCCTTGCCGGCTGACTCCCAGGCCGACTATCGGAAGGCGGCTCGGCTTTAGCCCTCATGAAGAAAGCCGTGGGAGGGCCGGCTCCAAGAGGCCGGCACCCACAAAGCGGTCAGGATCGTACCCTCAAAGTCTGCATCCACATAACAGCGATGTGATGGGGCGTGGCTACGGTAAAGCCTGCCACCCCCGAATCCCGGAGCACGCCTGGCACAGTGCGCCGTACGGGGTGGCCATGACCCGTCCGGCACGGCACTGTTGCCATGTTGACCCTGATGTCACCCACGATGGGCCGTCAGCACGGCCCACGGGCGGTGGGCCCCTTCGGGCAGAGAGACACCCGAAGGTGGCCAGGCCTCCCCCAGTCGGCCCAAGACAGAGCCGGCTCCCCACAGCCGGCTTGCCACCTCCCTCGAAGGAGATGCCCCATTAAGGAGACAAGACGCGGTGAGGCTACAGCGATCACCCGCCGGACGGCGGCACTGTAGCCACGCCCACCTCGGCGAAGCCCTCGTCATCAGGTTGAGCCAACAGTAACCAGCCACCGACAAGGCCCATGACAGTGGGGCCTGCCTGTCGACCAAGGAGCCGGCAGCCGGCGGGACCCACCAGCCGGCGGGCCCCAACAGCCGGTGCAGAAGCCGGCGAGCGTAGACACAGACAGCTGGGGCCCACACCCAGCCGGATTACCATTGTACCCCCGGGGGTAGGCCTATATAAACCCCCCCGGGCGCCCATGCAAGGGGTTGATCTAAGCTAGTTCTAGACACCACATAGAAAGGAGAGGAGAGCTAGCCGTGCCCTTCTTCTTCCTCTCGCCAAAGAGCTCAAGGAGCATCTTGTAGCCACACGTTCATCTAGTGATCATGCGGAGACCCCGCAGAGCAGCAGTAGGGGTGTTATCTCCACGGAGAGCCCCAAAGCTGGGTAAGATTCGCCGGCGTGCATGTCTTCGCCTCATCCCGCTTCCAGGCACCGGCGACGTCTTACTGGCTCCCACAGTGATAAGCCACCCGTTGGCATATCTCGCACCTACCACCCGACATTTGGCGCCCACCGTGGGGCCAGGTGCACCGTCGTCCGGAGACCTGTTCTGGACGGGAACCCTCTTCCTCCCCAGCGAGCGTAGCCAGCCCGGCACGCCCGATGGCACTTGCCATGACGCGCTGCAAAGCGTCACCAACGTCTGCGCAGCGAGCGGCCTCGCCGATCTCCTTGACAAGACCCTCATCTCCGATGAGCTCGCCTCTGACGCGGCGTCAACCTCCTCGGCCAGCTCCACGTCTCCGGCGAGCCTGCTGTGGACTTGGAGTCTGTTGGCTCCACCGATCCGATGCCTGTCGACTCCGACACGGCCTCGCTCGACACTTTCCCCACCGTCGTCGCGATCTACAACGACCTGCTTCCCCGGGCCGATGGCTGCGACGCTGTCACCACCGAGGTGATGGTCATCGGGCATGGCGGTGCTTCTGGCGAGAACGCCCACGACGCCCCGCATGCGGCGGCCCACGACTTGTCCATCCCCCTCCCGGCCGATGCCGACGCCGAAGCACTGGAGGCTCGCCACCTCGCCCTCCTCGCGGAGGGCCGGAAGTTGGCTTCCATGAGACGCCTCATTGAGGCCCACCGGGGTGAAGCCGACCGCGCCGCCTTTGGCACGCCGCCCCCAGGCGGGCCAAGCCGGGCTGGCGTTGTCAGACAGCGCGGCGCTGCCCTCGCCGACACGCTAGGAGTCGACCGCCCAGTCTACGCCACTCCACTCGAGAATCTGCGTGCCGCCCAGGCGGCCGTAGACGAGTTAGACGGACTGGGGGCCGAAGAACTCCCCCACATGACCAGACGCATCCAACAGCTAATCGATGCAGCCGCGCAGCGGCATGAAGCCGACGCTCGTGCGGAAAGCCATCCCCCGCGCCGAGAGCACGGCGCGACGTCCCGGACGCTGACTATGGGTAAAACCCGTGCGCGACACGAGAAAGAGCTGGCTGCCAGCCAAAGCCGAACCCGAATCTCCATCGAGCGAGACACAGGAGGCCATCCCCGGGCTGTGGAGCGGCGGGGAAACCCGCCTCCGCCTCCGCCTTGTGGGGAGAGATATCCCACCCCACCGCCTGTCACGCATCCGACTCTCAGCGGCCGACTAGGTCGTCGTGAAGGAGTCGATGAGAACGACGCCCGCCATCGGATCGACCGCCTAGCGCGATCCCTGGCGCTAGAAGAAGAAGATGATGTCGGCCCGCCTTGCTTCGGCCCCCGCATCCGCAACGAGCCTTTCCCCAAAGGGTTCTCGCTCCCAAGAGACACACCCAAGTATAACGGCTTCATGAAGCCGGAAGATTGGTTGATCGACTACTCCACGGCGGTTAGCATAGCAAACGGCAACAGGCGTGTTGCCGTGAAGTACGTGCCCCTCATGCTGCAAGGCACGGCGCGGACCTGGCTCAACAGCCTCAAGCCATACAGCATCAACAGCTGGCTAGACTTCACAGAAGCCTTCGTCCGTAACTTCACCAGCACCTACAAGCGGGCTCCCAAGCCCAGATAGCTCTCCTTGTGCGTACAAGGCCCCGCCGAGTCCACTTGCGACTACCTCACGCGTTGGGCCGAGCTCCGCAACTCTTGCGAAGGGGTGCACGAGGTGCAAGCCATAGAATACTTCACTGCCGGGTGCCGAGAAGGCACCCTCCTCAAGCACAAGCTCCTCTGCGACGAGCCGACTACCCTCGACGAGCTTCTGGTCATAGCGGACAAGTACGCCACCGCCGACTCCTCAATGAAGACCGAACTCCGGGTAGACGCGTGCGGGAAGGTACTCAACCCGGCGCCCAAGACGCCGGCTGGGGACTCCGGCCGACGCCCACACCAGAACGACCACAAGCGCAAGGGCCCCGCGCCGCCCTCCACCAGTCGGCAGGTGGCCACAGTCGAAGACGAGCAGCCCGAAGGGCGGCCCGCACCCAAGAAGCAGAGGGGCGGCAAGCCGGCTTGGCAGCCGGCCTTCTCCTACAAGCAAACTCTTGACGCCCCATGCAAGTTCCACAGCAGCGCGAAGCCGTGCAACCACACAACCCGGAAGTGCCACTGGCTCACCCAAATCTCCAAAGGTGAAGGGCTTGCGCCGCCTCCGCCTGTCGGTCCGCCGCCTCCGGCTCCGCAGCCGCCGACCACTCGGCCTGCAGCGGAGCCGTGCACAATGAGTTCCCCGACGAGCATGCCGCTTATGTCGTCTTTACGAGCCAGACCGAAGACCGGCGTAGCAGACACTAAGAGCACCAGGAAGTCAGCATGGTCGCTGCCAACCCCGCTGAGCACATGCACTGGTCAGAAAAACCTATCAGCTGGAGCCGGGCCGACCACCCAGAGGTGATGCCATCTCCCGGCTCTTATGCGTTGGTTTTGGATGCCACTCTTGCAACGGACAGACGCGCCGCCTGTTTCTCCCGCGTGCTGATAGACGGCGGGAGCAGCATCAACATCCTGTACCGTGACACCCTAGAGAAGCTGAACGTCAAGACGAAGCAACTCATGCCTACTCGGACTGTGTTCCATGGCATTGTACCTGGCCTATCCTGCGCCCCCATTGGCAAGATCAAGATTGATGTACTCTTTGGGGACAAGGATTATTTCCGCCGGGAAGCGATCTGGTTTGAAGTGGTGGACCTAGAGAGCCCCTACCATGCATTGCTTGGCCGACCTGCCTTGGCCAGGTTCATGGCTGTTCCCAACTATGCTTACCTCAAGATGAAGATGCCGAGCGCCAAGGGCATCATCACCATAGCCTGCGATTACAAGAAATCTTCCGAGTGCGCGGCAGCCAGCAGCCGGCTGGCCGAGTCCCTTGTGATTGCCGAAGAAAAGAAGATGTTGGACCGAGTCGTGGCCATGGCCAGCAAACAGTCGGCCCTGTCCACCGATCCCAAGGAGGGTGATGCCCAAGGATCTTTCCAGCCGGCCAAGGAGACGAAGAAGATACCTCTTGACCCCGAGCACCCAGAGAGGTTTGCCGTCATCGGGGCAAACCTAAACAGCAAATAGGAAGGCGAGCTCGCCGATTTACTCCATGAGAATCGGGACATCTTTGCATGGTCCCCCAAGGACATGCCGGGTGTACCGAAGGAATTCGCCGAGCACAAGCTACACGTCCGAGAAGAAGCAAAACCAGTCAAACAACCCCTCCGCCGACTGTCGGAGGAGAAAATAAGGATTGTAGGAGAAGAGATAGCCCGGCTTCTGGCGTCCGGCTTCATTATGGAGGTTTTCTTTCCAGAGTGGCTCGCCAACCCGGTCCTCGTGCTAAAGAAGAACAACAAGTGGTGCATGTGCATAGACTACACAACCCTCAACAAGGCCTGCCCCAAAGATCACTTTGCCCTGCCAAGGATTGATCAAGTGATAGACTCCATGGCTGGATGCGAGATGTTGAGTTTCTTGGATGCTTACTCAGGATACCACCAGATAAAGTTAGATCCGGCTGACTTCCTGAAGACCGCCTTCATCACGCCATTCAGAGCTTTCTGCTACCTGACTATGACATTCAGCTTGAGAAATGCCGGTGCCACTTTTCAGCGTTGCATGCAGAAGTGCCTCCTCAAGCAGCTCGGCAGAAATGCCCACGTCTACGTAGACGGCACCTTGCTGGAAGACCTCAAGGAAACATTTGAGAACCTGCGCTGGTTCCAGATCAAGATCAACCCCGAGAAATGCGTGTTCGGAGTGCCAGCCGGCCAGCTCCTAGGCTTCCTGGTCTCCGAACGCGGCATCGAATGCAACCCAGTAAAGATCAAGGCCATTGAGAGGATGGCGATTCCCACCAAACTTCGAGACGTCCAGAAGTTCACCGGGTGCTTGGCCTCCCTAAACCGCTTCATCAGCCGGCTCCGAGAGAAAGCTCTCCCCCTCTACCGCCTCATGAAGAAGACCACTCACTTCGAGTGGAATGACCAAGCCGACCAAGCTTTTCACGAGCTGAAGAAGATGCTAGCCACGCCGCCTGTCCTGGCGGCGCCGACTGAGAAAGAGCCCATGCTCCTCTACATTGCTGCAACCAGCCGGGTGGTCAGCACTGTCATCGTAGTCCAGCGCCCAGAAGAGGGTCGAGCCCAGCCGGTCCAGAGGCCGGTGTACTATTTGAGTGAGGTGCTGTCTACCTCGAAGCAGAACTACCCGCACTACCAGAAGATGTGCTATGGCGTGTACTTCGCCGCCAAGAAGCTGAAGCCCTACTTCCAAGAGCATCCCATCACGGTCGTATGCACTGCCCCGCTGGCCGAGATCATAGGCAGCCGGGATGCATCCGGCCGGGTGGCAAAATGGGCCATCGAGCTGGCCCCCTACACGATCTTCTACCAGCCTCGCACCGCCATCAAGTCCCAAGCATTGGCCAACTTCCTCATCGACTGGGCCGAGACCCAGTACCTGCCGCCAGCTCCCGACTCCACTCATTGGCGCATGCACTTCGATGGGTCCAAGATGCGCACCGGCTTGGGAGCCGGCGTCATCCTCACCTCTCCCAAAGGCGACAAGCTCAGATACACGCTGCAAATCCACTTTGCCGCCTCCAACAACGTGGCCGAGTACGAGGCGCTCATACACGGGCTCCGGCTTGCCAAAGAACTCGGCATTCGCCGGATCCTATGTTACGGCGACTCGGACTTGGTAGTCCAGCAGTCATCCGGCGACTGGGATGCCAAGGACGCAAATATGGCAAGCTACCGCTTCCTCGTTCAGCAGATCAGCGGGTACTTTGAAGGATGCGAGTTCCTCCACGTACCGCGAGCCGACAACGAGCCAGCGGATACCCTGGCTCGAATATGCTCCACTCGGCAGGCGATACCAACCGGTGTCTCTCTACAATGCCTCCTCAAGCCGTCTATCAAGCCATCTCCAGAGTCCGATTTCTTTCTTCGTGCCGCCTGACCCCGACGCGGCCGGGTCCGGCTCGAAGAACCAAGCAGGTAACCCGGGGACTTCGATAGTCGGCCCGGGGACGTCAGTAGGCGGCTCGGGGACTTCCGTAGTTACGCCCGACCCGGGACTGCCACACCCAGCTCGGGGACTGCGGTAGTCGGCCCAGGGACTGCACCAACACAACAGCCGGTGGCCGACTCCAGCATTTCACCACCCAGCCCGCCCTGGTCGCAGTAGCCGTGTTGGCAATAGAAGAAGTCGCAGCTCCATCATGGGCCCAGACCATCCTCAGCTTCCTAATAAATCAAGATCTGCCGGCTGACGAAACAGAGGCAAGACATGTCCAGCGCCGAGCCGGAGCATAGACAATCGTCAACAGAGAGCTCGTCAAGCGCAGTGTCACTGGAGTCCTCTAGCGATGCGTCGAGCAAGAGAAGGGCATTGCAATCTTCAGAGACATCCACCAAGGAGAATGCGGCCACCATGCGGCCTCAAGATCACTTGTCGCCGAAGCTTTCTGCCATGGTTTCTTTTGGCTGACTGCTTTGGATGATGCCAAGGAGTTAGTTAAACATTGCAAAGGGTGCCAACTCTTCAGCTCCAAGCAACACATGCCGGCTTCGGCACTCAAGACCATTCCCCTCACTTGGCCCTTCGCCGTTTGGGGACTGGACATGGTGGGCCCATTCAAGACGGCGCGCGGCGGCATGACACATCTGCTTGTCGCCATGGACAAATTCACCAAATGGATAGAGGCAAAGCCGATCAAGAAGCTGAATGGGCCGACTGCCGTGACATTCATTGCAGATATAACAACTCGGTACGGCGTGCCACACAGCATCATCACCGACAACGGCACGAATTTCGCCAAAGGGGCATTGGCACGTTTCTGCGCGACGCAGGGCATCCGGTTGGACTTAGCGTCCGTTGCCCACCCGCAGCCAAACGGCCTGATCCTTTCCGGCATCAAGCCCCGACTGGTCGTACCACTGGAACATTCGGCCGGCTGTTGGCTCGATGAGCTGCCAGCCGTCCTCTGGAGTCTGCGCACTACCCCAAACAAGTCAACCGGCTTCACTCCCTTCTTCCTCGTGTATGGTGCCGAGGCGGTCATCCCAACTGACATCGAGTTCGACTCACCTCGGGTAACCATGTATACGGAGGCGGAGGCCAGGGAAGCACGAGAAGACGGCGTCGACCTGCTGGAAGAGGGCCGGCTGTTAGCCCTCAGTCGGTCCGCCATCTACCAGCGGGGCTTGCGCCGCTACCACAGCCGGAAGGTTAGACCAAGATCTTTCCAAGAGGGCGACCTCGTGCTCCGGCTGATCCAGCGAACAGCCGGCCAGCACAAGCTCTCGGCCCCTTGGGAGGGCCCATTCGTCATCAGCAGAGCTTTAGGCAACGACTCCTACTACCTGATCGATGCGCAGAAGCCGAAGGCACGAAAGAGAGACGACTCCGGCAAGAAGTCGGAACGACCATGGAACGCCAACCTCCTCCGAAGATTTTACAGTTGAAATGCAGTATGTATCGCGCTAACTTTTGTACTAAGTACGAGACAATAGGCCCCCCGAGGAGAGCTCGGGGACTGCCTTCTTTTATCTATAAGTGAAGAGTATCATGCTTACGATCATGTCATTACATTCACTTTTTTCGTCCGGCGCCGGGTTCGACTAGTCGGCCCGGGGACTGGCCGCCTCGAGTTATATTAGAAGTCCTACCCGCGGTCAGACAAGTAGTGTGCCGGCACCCAAGCCTTCTCTTGCCAAAAGTCGCAGTTCAAAGAAACCGGCTGTCCGGCTGGCAAGAGTTAAAGGCAGGAAAGGACGCCCACACGAAAAACGGCTAGGGACTAACGGGCTAATATAACAAAAGCCGGTTTTTCTCCCACCGCCGACAGACTATCAGAGTAGCCGGCCGACCGGCTTCCATTCACCTCGCTTCAATCTAAGAAAGCTCGAGTACTTGCCTTCCCAAAAGGGGAAGGCGGCAAAGGAAGCAGCCTAAGGATAAAAAGCACACGCGAATGGAAGCCAAACACACACACGATCATATTTACATAAAAGACCTTCGAAAGGCCAGCATTCAACATAGTTTGAATACACCCCCAATGGGTGGAACTGCGCAAGTTTAATAAAAAATGTTCAAAAAGTAACAAGCAGGAAAAGCAAGGACGACAGATTAAGCCAAGGGAGCGACTGGCGAGTCGGGCAGGTCGGTGGAGACGGCAGTGCTGGCTGGAGGAGTGGCCGGCTGGCGAACCTCGGCATGATCACCACCTCCCGCAGAGGGCACGCTAGCACGCGCCTCGTTGCTGGAGGCACAGTCAGGCTGAGGCTGGCTGGCCGCTTTGCCGGCCGGCTCGACGTCTTCGCCTTCCTCTCCTTCGTCATCTTCGCCTTCATTGCTGGAGGCGATCTCCTCCGCCGAGTCCTCGCCCTCTGCCGGGTTCAGCCCGAACCATTCCTCCGGCTGGGCAACGCCGTCGTCATTTATCTCAGGAGCAAAGGTGCTGATGTCAGTGCACTCGGCAATCGTTGAGGCACGTTGAGCGATAGCCGGCCGCACCTCCTCCATCTCCTCGTCGGCTTCCAGCCGCCAGGTGCGCAGCTAGTCCAGGTTCAGCCCGGGATACCAGGCTCAGACGAACTCCAGCGCCCGCCCAGCTCCAAGCCGGGCTGCCGATGCCTTCCAGGCCTCAAAGTGGCCAACCGCAACCTCCAGCCAGTCGGCAATCCGACTCGGGGTGCGGGGAATCGTCTCGCCTGGCCAGAGGGCGGCCAACACCTGAGCCCCGGCGCGCTGGAGGCGGCGGAGCATGCGGTGAGCCGGCTGTAGCCGGGATTGGACCGCCAAGAGTTGCTCCTCAAGAGTCCGGCTCGCGTCCGGCGCGATTTCAGCCCCCGCCTGTCGGCGCACCTCGCGGTGGGCCTCGATGGTCTGGGTGGCAAGGACGGAGTAGCCGGCGAAGTAGTCTGCACAAAGAACAAAAAGCAGCACAAGTCAGAACACAAATCAGGGGGCAAGGGGCAAGAAAGGAGTGAGGAAGGCGGCTTACCATCGATCAGATCCTCAATCCGGCCGTAGCCCTCGCTCAGCGCTTGTTTTGCCTCAGCCCAGCCCGCCGCTTCGGTCTCGAACTCAGCTTTGAGGGCGTCCTCGCTGTCCTGCACCTTCTTCAGGGCCGCCTTGTGGTTCTCCTCCTGGTCAGCCAACTTCTTAGCCAAGTGGTCACGCTCCAGGACTAAGGCGTTGCACTCGGCTTCCTTAGCGCGAAGGGCGTCCTGGGCCCCGCTGAGCTGCTCCCTCAAGTCAGCATTGGCTCCTGCAAGCACGAAGACAAAGGAAAAATCAATAAGGAAGAAGTCGTCGGGGAAGATCCGACCCGACTGCTCAGCAGTCGGCCCAAATCTCGGGGACTACACCCAGTGGGTGCGCTGACGCGCCCCCACAGGAGATGAACGAGACTAAGCACACACTCCGGCTGTTGATCAGGTCCTTGGTCTTCTGGCCCAGCTCCTGAGCCTGGGAGTTGAAGGCAGTAGCGCGGAGGATATGGTATTCCTAAAAGATCAGACAGGATGCAAGAATAAGATAGCTGTCAGGACCTAGTAAATTCCAAGCCGCCTGCTCAGCAGCCAACTCGGAACTCGGGGACTACACCCAGTGGGTGCGCTGACGCGCCCCCACGGAAGAAATCAAAAAAGCAAAACAACCAAGGCCAGAAGGCTCACCCGGATGACGGCCCGCGTCATGAGGAACTCTTGGGTATATCGCTGCAGCGAAGCGGCTTGGGCTTGAAGCCGGTTCCAGACCTCCTGGGTCGCCGTGTTCAGCTCGGCCGTCCCCTCGCTGGGCGTCCACTCGGACGTGCTGGCGCTGGCCGCCTCCAGGGCCTCCGCCGTCTGGTAGGCGCCCGCAGCTCTGTGCGGCTCCGACGCGGAGATAGCTCCCTCTACGCGCCAGCGAAATGCCGGCTGCACCTCGAGGCCGGCTCCTGCCTCTGGCTCGCCCCCGGCCGGCTGCTCTGGCGCCGCGGCTGGTCGGCCGCCTTGGCCCGCTCCAGTCGACACCTTCTACGGCGCCTCCTCCACGAAGACCACGTGGTCCTCCCTCCACTCCATCAATGGTGGATCTCGGTCGACCTCCTCCGACGGGGGCACGGGAATGTCAGGGCCATGGCGCAGAGGGGAACGACGAGCTGCGGAGGCTGGTTGCGCGAAGCCTCCGTCTCCCTCTCCACGGCCGCTGCCTCCGCCCGGGCCTTGGCCACCACGTTGGCCTGCTCCTTCGCCACCTGGGCGGTCCTTCGCCCCGCCGCCTCCCGCTCCTCCCGTGCCTCCCGTGCATTCCGCTCTGTGGCCTCCATGAGGTCGGCGCGCGGATCCACGCGGTGGGAGCCTGAGGACCCTCCAGTCGGCCCGACTACGGAGCCGCCAGGACCTCGCTCGAGGGAAAGCGGTGCCCTGTCCGGCGAGCGAAGAAAAGTTTAGAAGAGCCTGAATCGAAGAAGACAACAAAAAAATACAAGACGCTTCACACTTACGCCGAGATCGCCTGCGGCTGTTTCACCGCCTTGCGGAAGCGGGCCGCCTTCACGGCCGCCTCCTCCTGCTTGGTCGCCGCCGTGGAACCCTTGGGCTTCTTCGGCCGGCTACCGAAGTAGGTCGACACGGCCCGGCGTTTCTGTGCGCCGCCACGGGTAGTCGGCGCGGCAGACAGGCCCGCGCCTTGATGATCAGGCGCCGGCTGGCGGTGCGGAACGGCTTCGACCTCGTCATCGTCCGCCCAGTCCTCAAGGCCGGCCCCGAGCCTCGCGCCGCCTACCTCGTCGCCTTCGGCATCTTCCATGGCGGCTGCTCCCAGGTCCGGATCATCGACGTCGTCCACCGTGCGGTCGGGGAGGAGCTGGCGCTCTACCCCAACGGCCGCGGCCGTCGGCGGAAGAAGAGGGTTCTGCCGGGGGCAAACCAATCAATTAGAAGTCGGCCATCATGAGGCCGGCTACCAAAGGAAGAAAAGAAGAAAAACTTACAAAAGGCGGGGGGTTGGCGCGAGAATACGGCCCCTTGCCATATCGCCAATCTTCGGCGAGCTTGCAGTTGGAGATGTAGTTCACCATGTAAGACACCTCGACATGAGGCATCTCCCTGGTGCTCAGCCGGCACGGGTCGAAGTGGCCGCTCATCTGACAAATCATGTGAGGCCGGCCTTGGAGCGGAAGTATTCGGCGCTCCACGAAGGCGGCCATCAGGTCGTCTTCGGTCAGGCCCTCCGACTGGATCATCACCCGGAGTCGGGCGACGGCTGCGTTCCTGGCCTGAGACAACGACCTGGCCCAGTAGCTCCATAAGGGTTGCCTCCCAGCCGGCAGGCCGGCTACGTAAGCCGGCAGGTTGACGAAGTCGCCTTGCTGGGCGACGTTCTTCACGTAAAAGTAAGACTTCTGCCAGAGCTTCACTGACTGGATCAGCGGGATGGACGGGAATGGATTGTTCTCGCCCGTCCGCCTCATGGCGATGAAGGCTCCGCAGGGGGCGGGCACGCCCGCGACAACGGTGCCGAGCTTGCACTGGAAGAATTATCCCCAGAGCTCGAGAGTGGGGAGAACCCGAAGAAAGCCCTCGCACAGGGTGACGAAAGCCGATAGCAGCATCACCGTGTTGGGGGTGAGGTGATGCGGCTGGAGGTGGTAAAACTCAAGAAAGGCGCGAAGGAATCCGCTCGCCGGGAGGCTAAAGCCGCGCAAGCAGTGCGAGCGGAAGATTACCCGCTCGCCCTCCTCCGATGCCGGCGAAATCTCCCTCGCCGGCGCACGACGAACCTGCACGTAGTTCGCGTCCGGCGGAGGAACTCAATGTGGTCCTCCTGGATGTTGGAGCCATCCCACGAGCTCGACAACGCCATGGGAGCGACGCAGCGTGGAACAAGGCGATGCGATGGCGGAGACGCGCACGACGCCGCTACGGCGGGACCGAAGGAACCGAGAGGTCCGACGGCGGAGCGGCGCGGCGATGGGTCGCTGCAGCGGCGGAAGGAAGGAGAAGGAAGGCGAGAAAGGGTGGAGCGAGGGAGAGCGTGCGAGCCTCTGCCGCTCCCTCTCCTCCCACTACTTATAGACCCGCGCGGCGGAACCGAGGAGGCGTGGAGTGGGGGAGCGTGGGATCAACTGCACCCATTCCCCCACGTCCCGCAATTATTGCGCCTTGATGACATAATGAAACCGCCGCGGGAAGGCGAGCGGTCCGTTGCGGGCCGCAGAAGATCCGCGCTTGGGCCGAGGCCTATAAGTGGCGGGCCCGGGCCTGCGGCGGCGTCCCATCGCGCGCGTGCGCTGGCAGGTTTTTCTTGCCACGTGGCCCGCGGGGTGGTGCGCGGTCAGCTCGCAGGCCGACCCTCGCTCCCGCCTACAAGATACGGAGCTTTTCGAAGATGGCACGCACAAGCAAAGCCGGCTCCTCAGGATAGGAAGCTGACCTAGCTTCTCGTCCCTTTGTCAGCCTCGAAGCTCGATCAGCTTCGGGGACTACTGTCGTAGTAAATGACCACGGGTAGCCTAGCCGGCTCCCCCTAGCCCTTCTGAAAAAATTATGAGCCGATCCGGCCCTCAAGAGTCCAAGACGTGGGGCCACCTTCCCCTTGCCGGCTGACTCCCAGGCCGACTATCGGAAGGCGGCCCGGCTTTAGCCCTCATGAAGAAAGCCGTGGGAGGGCCGACTCCAAGAGGCCGGCACCCACAAAGCGGTCATGACCGTACCCTCGAAGTCTGCATCCACATAACGGCGATGTGACGGGGCGTGGCTACAGTAAAGCCTGCCACCCCCGAATCCCAGAGCACGCCTGGCACAGTGCGGCGTACGGGGTGGCCATGACCCGTCCGGCGCGACACTGTTGCCATGTTGACCCTGATGTCACCCACGACGGGCCGTCAGCACGGCCCACAGGCGGTGGGCCCCTTCGGGCAGAGAGACACCCGAAGGCGGCCAGGCCTCCCCAGTCGGCCCAAGACAGAGCCGGCTCCCCACAGCCGGCTTGCCACCTCCCTCGAAGGAGACGCCCCATTAAGGAGACAAGTCGCGGTGAGGCTACAGCGATCACCCGCCGGACGGCGGCACTGTAGCCACGCCCACCTCGGCGAAGCCCTCGTCACCAGGATTGAGCAACAGTAACCAGCCACCGATAAGGCCCATGACAGTGGGGCCTGCTTGTCGACCAAGGAGCCGGCAGCCGGCGGGACCCCCAGCCGGCGCAGATGCCGGCGAGCGTAGACACAGACGGCTGGGGCCCACACCCAGCCGGATTACCATTGTATCCCCGGGGGGTAGGCCTATATAAACCCCCCGGGGCGCCCATGCAAGGGGTTGATCTAAGCTAGTTCTAGACACCACATAGAAAGGAGAGGAGAGCTAGCCATGCCCTTCTTCTTCCTCTCGCCAAACAGCTCAAGGAGCATCTTGTAGCCACACGTTCATCTAGTGATCATGCGGAGACCCCGCAGAGCAGCAGTAGGGGTGTTATCTCCACGGAGAGCCACGAAGCTGGGTAAGTTTTGTCGGCGTGCATGTCTTCGCCTCATCCCGCTTCCAGGCACCGGCGACGTCTTACTAGCTCCCACAATGATAAGCTACCCGTTGGCATATGTCGCACCTACCACCCGACATGCTTGCAGCAGCCTGTGACTTATAATTGCCTGTTTCCCATAAAAACTTCAACTAGTGTAGCTCCCAAGGGTCGGGTCATTATGCAATAATGAGCAGGGACTTCATAAATATGATCATGTAGACTTGAACAACAACGTGTAGCCCCATGTGCCGGCTCAGTAAGATAATATTGAGCTAGGACTTTATATATACTTCTTTGAAAAGAACAACATATGATGTAACCCCCATCATGGGGCTTGAACCCACGTCCACAAGGTTAACAACTTTGTGCTTTACCAACTGAGCAGTGGACCCTTCAATATAATGGAATAAGACTTGTGTACCTTGAATTGTTGACAGGAGCAATTGGTAGCCCCCAAGGGCCGGCTCATTATGATGTGATGAGTCGGGTCTTCAATAAGGCCAGTAAGAATGATTTTGCATTAGCACCCAAGTGTCGTGGTGCATGCTTGCAGCGACATGAGACTTGCTTTTTTGATGTAATCTCAACTTGAATAATGTAGCCCCCAAGTGCCGGGTCGTAAGCCTGCAGCGACTCGGGACTATTCCTTCCATTGTAGAGTAAATCATATCCATTGCGGTGAAGCGACTTTGAAAACCTCAACCATAATATTGGTTATTGATAACCATAATAAAAATATAGCCATGTTGGATATTTAAAGATTTGAATAATATAACCTGGTTTGAAAACCGATTCCTGCCATATAATCTGGTATATCCGTGCACATATGATACATGCTATGGTGATGTAATAATGATGCAATGTATGATGCAATATATGATGATGTATGTGTATGATCAAGATGATTTAAGCTATGGTTCAGATACGACCAGAGCCCCCAAGTAGTCATAATTGTGGCGTTGCGCTGATCAAGAGGGTTTACGCTATGATTCGAATACGACCAAGCCCCCAAGGGATTTCCCTAGTGGCCTTATGCCAATCAAGAGGTGTAGCTATGGTTCGAATACGACCAAGCCCCCAAGTGATTTCCCTAGTGGCCTTATGCCAATCAACAGGTGTAGATATGGTTCGAATACGACCAAGCCCCCAAGTGATTTCCCCAGTGGCCTTACGCCAATCAAGAGGTGTAGCTATAGTTCGAATATGACCAAGCCCCCAAGTGATTTCCCTGGTGGCCTTACGCCAATCAAGAGGTGTAGCTATGGTTCGAATATGACCAAGCCCCCAAGTGATGTCCCTGGTGGCCTTACGCCAATCAAGAGGTGTAGCTATGGTTCGAATACGACCAAGCCCCCAAGTGATTATGTGGGCTGTGCCCAAGGGGTACCTATGTTGGAGCTGTGCTGTGCAACAGACTCTCTTTGGTCCCTTTAATCCAGGCATTAAGCCTCCAAGTAGAGCAGAGCTATGCTCATATTAAGTTATAATATTGGCTTGATAGCCGGATTACCAAGGTAACCAGAGCTGTGCTCTTGTAATATGGGCTTGATAGCCGGATTACCAAAGTAACCAGAGCTGCGCTCTTATAATATGGGCTTGATAGCCAGATTACCAAAGTAGCCAGAGCTGTGCTCTTATAATATGACAATATTGGCTTGACAACCGGATCAAGGGGAAATCATAACTTCATGCCTGAAGCGGAAATTCTTAAACCGGATATTGAGAGCTTCAAAGCTTTGTGGGAGATAGCTTCCCCTTGAGCCGGATTTTAAACCGTAATCCTTCTTTTTAAGCCGGAAATTCTTCATTGAGCCGAGATTTTGTGATTGCCATATACTTTTTAAACCGGAATTTTCCTGACGGCCTTTAAATTTTCACCAATATAACAGTAGCCTCCGGGACCGGGTTATCTTTCCCTTCAACGTCCCGGGGCACTTCAATTTGCTGAAACTGGCAAGACTTGCTGAGTCATATCATTGTAGCCCCCGAGTCTTAAGATGACTCAAGGAGTTGGCTTGAGATTCTCCATATTTGACCTTGATGTACACCGGCATATAGTTGAGCAGCGAAACACCATAATATGTTAAAACTGGAGGCAAGGGTAGTGAGTTGATGATTTTTGCAACACTCATTGTATATCTTTAGCGTTAATAACGTGATATGAATCCATGGAAACTTGAGGTCGACTGTGGCGGTTTGTAAATGACCCCGTATGATTTGCGTCAATAATTCAGCCAGTGGTTCATCCCAGCTGGTTGTTGAAGATAAACCGCAGTGGCGGCGATTTGTGTGCCATGTCCATTAAATCATCCGGGGCAGACAGATGCTAAATTTTCATGCCTTGCATCAGAGTTGTTGGAATAATCTGGACCACGGTGCGGCGGTTTGTACATATCCATTTGGCAACGACATAGGCGATGTCCGGATGAATTGATGTAGACTGGACCACTGCATGACTAGTGGCGTGTTGCCTGTGATATAGGTCAGCCCCTGGCATGTGCTACGTCTTGAGCTTGCATTGGTTTTCCCCGAAGAGGAAGGGATGATGCAGCAGAGTAGCATAAGTATTTCCCTCAGTTTTTGAGAACCAAGGTATCAATCCAATAGGAGCCCACACTGAAGTCCCTCGTACCTGCACAAAGCGATATCTACTCGCAACCAACGCGATTAGGGGTTGTCAATCCCTTCACGATCACTTACGAGAGTGAGATCTGATAGATATAATATTTTTGGTATTTTTGGTATAAAGATGCAAAGTAAAAAAGTAAAGGCGAAGTAAAAAAGCAAAGCAATATTAAAGTGATAGAGATTGATATGATGAGAATAGACCCAGGGGCCATAGGTTTCACTAGTGGCTTCTCTCAAGAGCATAAGTATTCTATAGTGGGTGAACAAATTACTATTGAGCAATTCACAGAATTGAGCATAGTTATGAGAATATCTAGGCATGATCATGTATATAGGCATCACGTCCGTGACAAGTAGATCGAAACGATGTCTACTACTATTACTCCACTCATCGACCGCTATCCAGCATGCATCTAGAGTATTAAGTTAAAAATAGAGTAACGCCTTAAGCAAGATGACATGATGTAGAGAGATAAATTCATGCAATATGAAATAAACCACATCTTGTTATCCTCGATGGCAACGATACAATACGTGCCTTGCTGCCCCTTCTATCACTGGGTAAGGACACCGCAAGATCGAACCCAAAGCTAAGCACTTCTCCCATGGCAAGAACTACCAACCTAGTTGGCCAAACCAAATGGATAATTCGAAGAGACTTGCAAAGATAACCAATCATACATAAAAGAATTCAGAGAAGATTCAAATATTATTCATAGATAGACTTGATCATAAACCCACAATTCATCGGTCTCAACAAACACACCGCAAAAAGAAGATTACATCGAATAGATCTCCACGAGAGAGGAGGAGAACTTTGTATTGAGATTCAAAGAGAGAGAAGAAGCCATCTAGCTACTAACTATGGACCCGAAGGTCTGAGGTAAACTACTCACACTTCATCGGAGGGGCTAGGATAATGTAGAAGCCCTCCGTGATGACGGCCTTCTTCCGACGGAGCTCCAAAACAGGCCCCAAGATGGGATCTTGTGGATACAGAAAGTTGCGGCGGTGGAATTAGGTTTTTGGCTCCTGTTCTAATCGTTTGGGGGTACGTGTGTATATATAGGAGGAAGAAGTACGCCGGAGGAGCAACGAGGGGCCCACGAGGCACGGGGCGCGCCCTAGGGGGGGCGCCCCCCACCCTCGTGACCGCCTCTTTTGTTCCTTGGAGCAGGGTCCAAGTCTCCTGGATCACGTTCGGTGAGAAAGTCACATTCCCGAAGATTTTATTCCGTTTGGACTCCGTTTGATATTCCGTTTATTCGAAACACTGAAATACGCAAAAAATAGCAATTCTGGGCTGGGCCTCCGGTTAATAGGTTAGTGCCAAAAATAATATAAAAGTGGAAAATAAAGCCCAATATAGTCCAAAACAGTAGATAATATAGCATGGAGCAATCAAAAATTATAGATACGTTGGAGACGTATCAGGCATCCCCAAGCTTAATTCCTGCTCGTCCTCGAGTAGGTAAATGATAAAAAAAGAATTTTTGATGCGGAGTGCTACTTGGCATAATTTCAATGCAAATATTCTTAACTGTGGTATGAATATTCAGATTAGAAAGATTCAAGACAAAAGTTTATATTAGCATAAAAATAATAATACTTCAAGCATACTAATAAAGCAATTATGTTTTCTCAAAATAACATGGCCAAAGAAAGTTATCGCTACAAAATCATATAGTCTGGCTATGCTCCATCTTCACCACACAAAGTATTTAAATCATGCACAACCCTGATGACAAGCCAAGCAATTGTTTCATACTCTAACTTTTTCAAAACTTTTTCAATCTTCATGCAATACATGAGCGTGAGCCATGGATATAGCACTATAGGTGGAATAGAATGGTGGTTGTGGAGAAGACAAAAAGGAGAAGATAGTCTCACATCAACTAGGCGTATCAACGGGCTATGGAGATGCCCATCAATAGATATCAATGTGAGTGAGTAGGGATTGCCATGCAACGGATGCACTAGAGCTATAAGTATATGAAAGCTCAAAAAGAAACTAAGTGGGTGTGCATCCAACTTGCTTGCTCACAAAGACCTAGGGCAATTTTGAGGAAGCCCATCATTGGAATATACAAGGCAAGTTCTATAATGTAAAATTCCCACTAGTATATGAAAGTGATAACATGAGAGACTCTCTACTATGAAGATCATGGTGCTACTTTGAAGCACAAGTGTGGTAAAAGGATAGTAACATTGTCCCTTCTCTCTCTTTCTCTCATCATTTCTTTATTTTGGCCTTTTCTCTTTTTTTATGGCCTCTTTTTATTTGGGCTTCTTTGGCCTCTTTTTTTTATATTATTTTTCGGCCGGAGTCTCATCCCGACTTATGGGGGAATCATAGTCTCCATCATTCTTTCCTCACTGGGACAATGCTCTAATAATGATGATCATCACACTTTTATTTTTCTTATAACTCAACAATTACAACTCGATACTTAGAACAAAATATGACTCTATGTGAATGCATCCGGCGGTGTACCGGGATATGCAATATGACAATGATGGAGTGTGTCATGATAA
The DNA here is from genome assembly GCF_056163025.1 of Triticum urartu. NCBI lineage: Eukaryota > Viridiplantae > Streptophyta > Magnoliopsida > Poales > Poaceae > Triticum > Triticum urartu. Next base: position 333,595,454 of record NC_141873.1, read on the forward strand.
ACGGAACGGTGGAAAGTTGCATGGCAATATATATCGGAATGGCTATGGAAATGCCATAATAGGTAGGTATGGTGGCTTTTTTGAGGAAGGTATATGGTAGGTGTATGATACCGGCAAAAGGTGCGCGGTATTAGAGAGGCTAGCAAAGGTGGAAGGGTGAGAGTGCGTATAATCCATGGAGTCAACATTAGTCATAAAGAATTCATATACTTATTGCAAAAATCTAGAAGTTATCAAAGCAAAGTATTATGCGCATGCTCCTAGGGGGATAGATTGGTAGGAAAAGACCATCGCTCGTCCCCGACCGCCACTCATAAGGAAGAAAAACAATAAATAAATCATGCTCCGACTTCATCACATAACGGTTCACCATACGTGCATGCTACGGGAGTCACAAACCTTAACACAAGTATTCTTTAAATTCACAACTACTCAACTGGCATGACTTTAATATTATCACCTCCATATCTCAAAACAATTATCATGCTTCAATCTTTTCTTAGTATTCAACACACTCAAAAGAAAGTTTCACAAATCTTGAATACCAAGCATATTATTATTAAGAAAATTACCATGCTATTAAGAGACTCTCAAAATAATTTAAGTGAAGCATGAGAGATCAATAGTTTCTTTAAAACGAATCCACCACCGTGCTCTAAAAGACCTAAGTGAAGCACATAGAGCAAAATTATCTAGCTCAAAAGATATAAGTGAAGCACATAGAGCAAAACTATCTAGCTCAAAAGATATAAGTGAAGCACATAGAGCAAAACTACTTAGCTCAAAAGATATAAGTGAAGCACATAGAGTATTCTATCAAATTTTAATTCATGTATGGCTCTCTCAAAAGGTGTGTACAGGAAGGATGATTGTGGCATACTAAGACACAAAGACACAAATAATACAAGACTCTCCAAGCAAAACACATATCATGTTGGTGAATAAAAATATAGCTCCAAGTAAATTACCGATGGAAGTGGACGAAAGAGGGGATGCCTTCCGGTGCCACTCCTTGTTCCATGATCCATCAAAAGAATTCACCCAAAACTTGAAAACTTCACAACACAAAACTCAAAATAGAAAACTCGTGAGCTCCGTTAGCGAAAGAAAACAAAAGACCACTTCAAGGTACTGTAATGAACTCATTCTTAATTTATATTGGTGTTAAACCTACTGTATTCCAACTTCTCTATGGATTATAAACTATTTTACTTGCCATAGATTCATCAAAATTAGCAAACAACACACGAAAAACAGAATCTGTCAAAAACAGAACGGTCTGTAGTAATCTGTAGCTAGCGCAAGATCTGGAACCCCAAAAATTCTAAAATAAATTGATGGACGTGAGGAATTTATCTATTAATCATCTGCAAAAAGAATTAACTAAATAGCACTCTTCAAATAAAATGACGGCAGTTCTCGTGAGCGCTAAAGTTTCTGTTTTTTACAGCAAGTTCAACAAGACTTTCCCCAATTCTTCCCAACGGTTCTACTTGGCACAAACACTAATCCTATATACTTAAGAAGTTCACCCCCACTACTTGATTTATCTCAACATTCAGCATAGACACATCAGCATCCAATCACATCGAGCCACGTCACCTCATGCAGTTCCCCTCAAGCCCACCTCTGATCTGACCTTTAAACTCCTATAATAATATCTTCAAATTATTTCATTAGAAAAACATGACACTATAAGCTTCCCCCCCCCCCACGCTTGGTCTCCTCCGGAGTTATTTCCTCCACAACATCGTTCATCTCCTCCGTTACCATCCCATCTCTTCGTATCCTCGATTCCACTCGCGCAAATAAATCTGAATGCTTCGTGATCGTGTCACATCCTACAAAAAAGAAAAGCCCAACCGGTCTTTCCCCACGTCATTTTTCCGTTTCCATCTCTTCCCAAAATAAAGGACCAACCTTTTCCCTTGGCAACAGTACAACACAGCGGCTAGAAAAGAAAGGAAGCGATCTCCGCATGTGGGTCTGGTCCTCTGGTACGCCCACCGGACTTTAGCGCATCTGTCGGCTCTCTCCGACTACGGTTCGGTATGAATTGGTCTGGTGCCCGGCAGCGCTGTCGAGAAGGCGGTGGTCTTCCTCTCTCTCTCTCTCTCTCTCTCTCTCTCTCTCTCTTCTGGCGAAGTTAACTTCAATTTCGTTAGGGAATTGGTGGAGATTGGTATCGGTTGTATCCAGTGGGATCTAATCAGGTTTACAAGAGTCTTGTGTTGGCTTCCTTTTGGACAGGCAGGTGGAGATGTCGGCCAGGTATTGCAACCAACGATGGCCACGCCCCTGCTACTCTATCCTTCTAACTTTGGATTTTTTCATTTTTTTTTCTTAACCCATCCCCTAAACTGATTTGAGTCATTTTTTTAGAGTCATATTCATGTAGTTCAACTGGATAGTCGGTACTTTACTAGGTATGCGTGTTCTTGCCCCACATTTATTCTTTTGCATTACTGCTTTCCCTTCATTTATTTCTTTTGTCTTGCTCGGTCATATCCTTCAAGTCATTTTAGCTTTTTACTAATCTTCAATGTTGATGACCGAAATGTATTTCTGGCAATGCTTAGAGATACCCATGAAGAAATATGACACGATGATGAGTACTAAATTCCACGAGCTTGCATATTGCAGTCTTTTCATAATTATTGCTCGTCAAGGTCAGTCAAATTCTCAAATATAACACATTAGTATCTCAAGTAACCTGTTTGAGCACATCACACATATTTAATTCAATTTCCCAGTGCTACAATTTTCAGAAAGGCCAGCAAGTAGGTGTTCATCGTGTGGTGTTCAAACTTTTAGATATTTATTGGGACAATATTACCATTAATTAGTGCAAATTCCAGACATCTTTCAATTGGAGGGTACTATGGTATGTGGGTGCCAAAAATAAATATGGTGAATGGGCCAAAAAATTGTTTTAGTATTTTTCATTTTTTTACATTTATTTTATGCATACCTCTGTGATAGGTATTTTAGACCAAATGTTCCGCAGCAACGCGCGGGGCATTATCTAGTTAAACACAAAAACACAACCAAAACAGAGGCTAAATAATTTATTTATTACTAAACAGGAGAAAAAGGCAAGGAATAAAAATAAAATTGGGTTGCCTCCCAACAAGCGCTATCGTTTAACGCCCCTAGCTAGGCATAAAAGCGAGGATAGATCTAGGTATTGCCATCTTTGGTAGGCAATCCATAAGTGGCTCTCATGATAGTTTCATATGGTAATTTTATTTTCTTTCTTGGAAAGTGTTCCATGCCCTTTTTTAATGGAAATTGAAATCTAATATTCCCTTTCTTCATATCAATAATCGCACCAACCGTTCTAAGGAAAGGTCTACCAAGAATAATAGGGCAAGAAGGATTGCAATCTATATCAAGAACAATGAAATCTAAGGGCACATAATTCCTATTTGCAACAATAAGAACATCATTAATCCTTCCCATAGGTTTCTTAATAGTGGAATCCACAAGATGCAAGTTTAGAGAGCAATCATCAAAATTACGGAAATCTAGTAAATCACACAAAGTCTTGGGAATAGTAGAGACACTAGCACCCAAATCACACAAAGCATAAAACTCACGATCTTTAATTTTAATTTTAATATTTGGTTCCCACTCATCATAGAGTTTTCTAGGGATAGAAACTTTCAACTCAAGTTTTTCTTCATAAGATTGCATCAAGGCATCAACAATATGTTCGGTGAAGGCTTTATTTTGACTATAAGCATGTGGAGAATTTAGCATGGATTTCAGCAAGGAAATACAATCAATTAAAGAGCAACTTTCATAATTAAATTCCTTGAAATCCAATATAGTGGGTTTATCAACATCTAAATTTTTATTTCTTTCAATCCCACTTTCGTCAATTTCATCATTAAGATCTAAATACTCCAAATTTTTAGAACGCCTTCTAGGTAAAGGAAGATCATATTCAGTTTCATCAAGATTAATATTGCAAAACAAAGATTTAATAGGGGACACATCAATAACTTTTAGATCTTCATCTTGATTTTCATAGGTATTGGAAGAACACGCTTTAATAAAGGCATCTTTGGAAGCACGCATCATAGCGGTTCTTTCCTTGCACTCATCAATGGAAATTCTCATGGCTTTGAGAGACTCATTAGTATCATGCTTAGGAGGAATAGATCTAAGCTTTAAAGAATCAACCTCAAGAGAAATTCTATCACCATTTCTAGCCAAATCATCAACTTTAAGCAATTTCTCCTCAAGCAAAGCATTAAAATTCGTTTGTGAATTCATAAACTCTTTAACACTATTCTCAAATTCAGAGGGCATCTTATTATAATTACCATAAGGGTTGTTGTAGGAATTCCCATAATTATTAGAAGGATTACTAGGATATGGCCTAGGATTAAAATTCCCTCTATAAGCGTTGTTACCAAAATTATTCCTACCAACAAAATTCACATCCATAGATTCATTGTTATTCTCAATCAAAGTAGACAAAGGCATATCATTAGGATCAGAAGAAACACTCTTAGTAGCAAATAATTTCATAAGTTCATCCATCTTTCCACTCAACACATTAATTTCTTCTATCGCATGCACTTTTTTATTAGAAGATCTTTCAGTATGCCATTGAGAATAATTAACCATAATATTATCTAGGAGTTTAGTAGCATCTTCTAAAGTGATTTCCATAAAAGTGCCTCCCGCGGCCGAATCTAAAAGATTTCTAGAAGCAAAATTCAATCCGGCATAAAAAAATTGTATGATCATCCACAAATTTAAACCATGAGTAGGGCAATTACGTATCATTAATTTCATTCTCTCCCAAGCTTGTGCAACATGTTCATGATCAAGTTGTTTAAAGTTCATAATATCGTTTCTAAGAGAGATGATCTTAGCGGGAGGAAAATACTTAGAGATAAAAGCATCTTTGCACTTGTTCCATGAATCAATACTATTCTTAGGCAAAGATGAAAACCAAGCTTTAGCACGATGTCTAAGCGAAAAAGGAAATAGCTTCAATTTAACAACATCATTATTGACATCTTTTTTCTTTGGCATATCACATAAATCAATGAAGCTATTCAGATGAGTAGCGGCATCTTCACTAGGAAGGCCGGCGAATTGATCTTTCATAACAAGATTCAACAAAGCAGTATTAATTTCACAAGATTCAGCATCGGTAAGAGGAGCAATCGGAGTGCTAAGGAAATCATTATTGTTGGTATTGGTGAAGTCACACAATTTAGTAGTATCTTGAGCCATCGCGACAAGCAAGCAATCTAACACACGAGCAAACAAAAGCAAACAGGCAAAAAGAGGCAAATAGAGAGGGAGGATAGAGAGAGTGTAAGTGCATCTAGTGCCACCCCTAGTTGGTTTTGGAGTATTGACGACAAACCTAGTTGAGGGACTAATGTGTTTGTGAGAATTGCAGGATAACACAGGTAGAAGTCCCTCATTGATTCGGTTTTACTACCAGAGATGACCCCTAAAAATGTATGAAGACATTGAAGTCAAAGGTGGTATATGAAGATATTCACATTGAAGACTATGACAAGAGAAGACACGATATGAAGCCTATGGAGCTCGAAGACTTAGATCTTTCGAAGTTCTTTTTCTTTTGTGTTGAGTCATAGGAACCACCATACTGTTAAGTGGGGTCCAGGAGAACCAGTCAGAATGACTGAAGTGATGCCTAAACCAAAAACCTATGTCTTCGAGTGAAGACAATGAGAGCGAATCTTGTATAGAGCCGGACAAGTCAGCTTTGCTTGTAGCCCAAGTAAAGTTGCCATGTGAGTTTGAAATCTGACTGTTGGGACACGTGTCAGTTCCTTAGTGACCCAGGGTCATTTCGGACAAATCAGGTCGGGTTGCCCAGTGGCTATAAATAGTCCACCCCCTACAACCATAAACGGTTGGCTGCTCAGATTTTAGTGCACGGCTTTTGTCATTTGAGAGAAACCCACATCGAAGCCTTTGAGAGAAAATTCCTAGCGAGGAGAAAGCCCTAACCACCCAGAGCCAGAGTAAATTGGGCATCACTTAAGTCTTCTTGTCTGAGTGATCTGAAGACTTATTACACTTGAGGACTGTGCATCCTCCAGACGGTTAGGCGTCGCGTTCTGAGCATCCAAGAGACATTGTGGATTGCCAGTGAACGAAGTCTGTGAAGGTTTGGGAGTCTACCTTGAAGACTTACCAGAGTGATTGGGCGAGGTCTGTGTGACCTTAGCTCAAGGGGAATACGGTGAGGACTGGGTTTCCTGAGCTGCGTGTTCAGGACTGGGTGTCCGGGATTGTGTGTCCTTTGGTTTAAATACCTAGCCGCCCTAACCAGACATACAGTTGTCACAACAACTGGAACTAGTCCAACAAATCATTGTCTTCAACGAGTCACTGGTTTCATCTTCACTTCCTTTTACTTACTGTTACTCATTGTGAAGCCATTGCATGCTTGCTATATCTTTTGTCTTCACAACATAACTGTATGATTTGTTTGGCTTCATAACTTCTTCCTACCTGATCCTTATTACACTGCAGCTACTTGTCATTGTGCTTTCACTCTATTGAATACTTGACCATGGCTGCATAGTGACAGGCATATCTCTGCTATTTGTCTTCATAACTTCCACGTTTTGAAGACTTTCATAAAAATCGCCTATTCACCCCCCTCTAGTCGATATAACGCACTTTCAATTGGTATCAGAGCAAGGTGCTCCCTTGTTTTGTGTGATTCGGTTTAACCACCTGGAGTTTTAGCTATGTCGACTGCAGGGATAATCAAAGTCTCCGCTGCGTGCCCCGTCTTCGATGGAACTGAATATCCCTACTGGAAGAATAAGATGCGCATGCATCTTGAAGCTATTGACGTCGACCTATGGTATGTCGCCGAGAACGGCGTTCCCAAGGCTGGAGAAGGTGTCACTGCTGCTGATGTCAAGAAGTTCACTCAACTGGACTCTACTGCCAAGAATATCATCTGTGGTCATCTCACCAAAGGACAGTATGGCCGTGTGAGTGCCTTGAAGACATCCAAGCTGGTCTGAGACTGGCTCTCCAAGGTCAATGAAGGCATCTCAACCCAGAGAGATCAGAGAATCAGCGTTCTTCGCAACCTCTTCAACCGCTTCAAGCGAAATTAAAATGAGAATGTCCAGCACACATTTGATCAGCTCACTGACATCACAAATGAGCTTCAAGCCCTCGGCGCTACTGAGATCACCAAACATGAAATCGTCAAGACGCTGCTGAGATCACTTGATAGTTCGTTTGACATCCTAGCCCTGATGATTCAAGGACGTCCTGATTTCAAGACACTCGATCCGTCTGACATACTTGAGAGGCTCAACACACATGAGTTTTAGCTTTCGGAGAAAAGAGATATCTACGGTCCAAACTATGGGCGAACTCGTGCCTTGAAGGCAAAAGCTGTCTCCTCATCTGAAGAAGAATTTGATAGCAGTTCTGATGATCCTGAAGACATTGGAAGGGAACTTGCTATGCTTGTCAAGAAGTTCCAAAAATTCACGAAGAAGAAAGGTTTCAGAAAGTCTTCCCGATCAAGTTCAAGGAATGATGAAGCTCCTGCTCATGACTACAAGAAGAAAACATGTCACAAGTGCAAGAAACTTGGCCACTTCATCTCTGAGTGTCCACAGTGGGACAATGAGAAAAAAAGAAGAAGAAGAGCAAGGAATATGACTCTGACAAGAAGAAGAAGAAGAAGAAGAAGAAGAAATACTCAAAGTCTTCTTCCAAGTCTTCCTCAAAGTCTTCATCACACAAGAAGAGCTCATCTGGCAAGGCACGTGCGTTTGTTGGCAAGGAAATGGATTCAGAGGAGGAGTCTGCTTCTGAGGAGGCGGAGGTGGAATCTGAAGAGGAATCCGACTCAGGCGTCGCAAGTCTGGCTATAGCATACGTTGCCAAGTCCATCTTCGACACTGAAGACAATGACTTCATCACCGACACCGATGCAAATGACAAGGACTACTCCGCTTCTACCTACTACTTCATGGCACGCGGTGCCAAGGTAAACACACGCACTACTCATTATCAAACATCTAGTGACGATGAGTCTAATTGTGTTTCAAAACCTAGCTAAAAAACACTTGCTAAAATTGCAACTGAACAACAGAAAGCTATGGAACATATTCAAAAACTGTTAGACAGAAGCGATGATCTGTTGGGTGCTGAAATGACTCGATCTGAATCCTTAATTGAAGACATAAAAAATCTTCACGTTAAGTATCAGGAACTTGAAAATCGTCATGAAACTCTCTCAACAACTCATGAAAAGCTTTCCTATGATTATCTTCAAAGGAAGCAAGATCTTGAGAAATTGAGAGCGGTTCATGAAGATCTTCAAACGGAAAACGAGTCACTTCGCGCCAAACAGATCAGTCCCGCTCAGGAAGGATTTGAACCACCATGTCTTAAATGCATTGAGCGTGATAATGCTACTTCTGTTGCTGAATGTTCTACTGCTACTGCTGTTGCAATATCTTAAACTGTTGATGTGGTAACTAACCCCTCTGTTGAGGATACCACCGCTATTGCTGATGAGAATACTAGGTTGAAGACGTTGCTTGAAACAGGGATGTACAAAAGTCTTCAAGGGCATCAGACACTATGTGATGTCCTCAAAAAGCAGATTCTGAACCGGAACCCTAGGAAAGAGGGTGTTGGGTTCGTAAGGAAAATGAATGCAGATGGCTCTTACTGGAAACCTGAGCAGTACCCCAAAACCACATGGGTTGCTACAAAGGAACCTTCAGCAGATCCATCCAATTTATCTGGCTTCACTTGTGCTAACCCCATTATCATTGATGAATCCTTTGATGCAAACTATAAACTGTTTAAGAATCAGAATGGTGAAGTGTTTGCCAGGTACATTGGTACTAACTGCAGGAATGGACCGCCTATGAAGAAGATCTGGGTTCCAAAAACGTGTCTGGAAAATCTTCCTGTGAATGTCTTCATGACACCTCACATGAATAAGACAAACCTCAGACCAAAGGCATCATACGGTCCAAAGGCTTCATACAAACAGAGGACTCACCTGAGTCGCACTAACGCAAATGTTTTGCAGGGAAACCATACTCAGGCATATGAATATGAGAGCGGTTCATCAAACCGCTATGTTCATAAGACCAAGAACTATTCTGCTTATTCTTATGAGTACTATTGTCCACCTGCAAGACTGTTTGCTAAGGCTTCAAAGCCAAAATTCTCAGATGCTGCACTTAGACTTATTGCTTCTAAGCCACCCTTGAAGATGTGGGTGGTTAAGAAGGCTTAACTCTCTTTTGCAGGGAAAGGTCTCCAGCAGAAAACCAAAATCGTCTGATGCTAGTGCCGGGGACCAAAATCGTCTTACTATGTACTTCGTACCTGAATCGCTTGCTACACTCCCTATTAGTCCTAACCTGGATCTAAGCTTTCATAACCCACTGGTTCGTCAAATGTTTTTTGCTTCACAATGCTCTTGGTGAAGCCTATCCCCCTAACTGCACTGTAGGGTACGACACCAGTGTCTTCAGAATGGATTATTGACAGTGGGTGTACAAATCACATGACTGGCAAAAGAAGTCTTCTCATGGACTCAACTTTACGTCCATCCGACAAGAGCCACATCACATTTGCTGACACTGGTAAAAGTAAGGTATTGGGTCTAGGTAGAGTTGCAATCTCAAGGGATCAACACATGGATAAAGTCATGCTTGTTGAATCCCTTGGCTTCAACTTAATGTCTGTCTCAATGCTTTGCGATTTGAACATGATCGTAATGTTTGGAAAATATCGTTGCCTTGTACTAATGGAATCTGACAAGTCTTTAGTGTTTGAAGGGTATCGAAAAGATGATTTGTACGTGGTAGATTTCTCAGCAGGGCCACAGCTTGCAGTATGTCTTCTAGCAAAGGCTTCAGAATGCTGGCTCTGGCATCGAAGGCTTGGACATGCTGGCATGAGGAACCTCCACACCCTTGCGAAGAAGAAGCATGTCATAGGCATCGAGGGCGTCAAGTTCAAGAAAGACCATTTATGCGGTGCCTGTGAAGCAGGGAAGATGACGAGGGCCAAACATACCTCGAAGACAATCATGACTACTACTCAACCCTTCAAACTGCTTCACATGGATCTTTTCGGTCCCACTCATTACTCAACTCTGACTACTACTGCTTGCCTCTATGGCTTCGTTATTGTTGATGATTATTCTAGATATACTTGGGTGCACATAATCCTTTACAAGACTGAAGTGCAGGATGTCTTCAGACGCTTCGCCAATCGTGCTATGAACAACTTTGGCACCAAGATAAAGCACATCAGAAGTGACAATGGCACTTAATTCAAGAACACTGGCCTTGATACATATCTTGATACCTTGGGCATCACACATGAATTCTCAGCCCCGTACACGCCACAGCAGAATGGCGTCGTCGAACGCAAGAACAGAACACTAATTGAGATGGCCAGAACGATGCTAGATGAATACAAGACCCCAAGAAAATTCTGGCCCGAAGCTATTGATACTGCATGCCATACAATCAATCGTGTTTATCTTCACAAGCTACTGAACAAGACATCTTATGAGCTCCTTACTGGCAAAAAGCCAAATGTCAGTTACTTCAGAGTATTTGGCGCAAGGTGCTGGATCAAGGACCCACATCACACCTCAAAATTTGCACCAAAAGCACATGAGGGTTTTATGCTTGGATATGGAAAGGATTCGCACTCCTACAGAGTCTTCAATATCTTTCATTATAAAGTGGTTGAAACAGTGGATGTGCGGTTCGATGAGACCAACGGTTCACAAAGAGAGCAGCTGCCAAGTGTGCTAGATGAAGTTCCATCCAGTGAATCAATCAAGCTAATGGGAACTGGAGAAATTATACCTTCTGAAGCTCATCCTGAAGAAGAATTTATCATTTCAGCACCTGATCAACATAAAGACAATGCTCAGCCTGAAGACATTCCTTCCAACAACAACAATGAACAGCAAGAGCAAAGTCTTCGCCCTGTACATCCTCGCGTTGCCAATGAAGTGCAGATTGAAAGAATAATTGATAGCATCAATGCACCTGGTCCACTCAATTGTTCAAGGGCAACTCAGCTAGCAAATTTCTGTGGGCACTTCGCATTCATCTCAATATCAGAACCCAAGAAAGTTGAAGAAGCCTTCATGGAACCTGAATGGATTCAAGCTATGCAAGAAGAGCTTCAACAGTTTGAGCTGAATAATGTATGGGAACTGGTTAAGCGTCCTGATCCACGGAAGCACAATATAATAGGCACCAAATGGATATACCGCAACAAGCAAGATGAGCATGGTCAAGTTGTCAGAAACAAAGCTCGTCTCGTTGCTCAAGGATATACTCAAGTGGAAGGCATTGACTTCGATGAAACATTTGCTCCTGTGGCTAGACTTGAAGCCATACGCATACTGCTGGCCTATGCAAATCATCATAACATACTTCTAAATCAAATGGATGTGAAGAGTGCCTTTCTCAATGGCAAGATTGAAGAAGAAGTGTATATTGCACAACCGCCTGGCTTTGAAAATCCAAAACATCCTGACATGGTATACAAGCTCAACAAGGCACTGTATGGCCTCAAACAAGCCCCTAGGGCCTGGTATGACACACTCAAATACTTCCTGAAGAGCAAAGGCTTCATACCTGGTTCCCTAGATCCCACTCTTTTCACGAAGACATATGATGATGAACTGTTTGTGTGCCAAATATATGTGGATGACATTATCTTCGGCTGCACCAATCAGAAGTATAGTGAAGAGTTTGGATATATGATGCAAGAGCAATATCAGATGTCCATGATGGGGGAGCTGAAGTTCTTCCTTGGTCTTCGAATATGACAACAACGCAATGGCATCTTCATATCTCAAGAGAAGTATCTCAAAGATTGCCTGAAGAAGTTTGGTATGCAAGACTGCAAAGGCTTCACAACACCAATGCCAGCCAAACATCATCTGGGTCCTGGCGACAATGGTAAAGAGTTCGATCAAAAGGTATACCGCTCCATGATTGGTTCTTTACTTTATCTATGTGCATCTAGGCCAAATATTATTCTTAGTGTTTGCATGTGTGCTCGATTTCAAGCGGCACCAAAGGAGTCGCATCACTTAGCTGTGAAGCGAATTCTTCGATATTTGGCTCACACCCCAACTCTAGGATTATGGTATCCAAAGGGCTCAGAGTTTGATTTGGTTGGATTCTCGGATGCTGATTATGTTGGTGACAAAGTTGATCGCAAGTCTACATCAGGCACTTGTCACTTTCTGGGACGATCACTTGTATGTTGGTCTTCAAAGAAGCAGAACTGTGTATCTCTCTCCACTGCTGAATCTGAATACATTGTTGCTGGATCTTGCTTCGCTCAGTTTCTGTGGATGAAGCAAACACTCAAGGACTATGGCATTCATCTGAAGCAAGTGCCACTTTACTGCGACAACGAAAGCGCCATCAAGATTGCCAAAAACCCAGTTCAGCACTCGAAGACAAAGCACATTGAAATTCGTCATCACTTTCTCAGAGATCATGTTGTGAAGGAAGACATTGATATCATACATGTCAACACTGAAGAGCAATTGGCAGATATCTTCACCAAGCCCTTGGATGAGAAGAGGTTTTGCAAGTTACGGTGTGAGCTAAATATCCTGGAATCCTCAAATGTCCTGTGATCAGGCACACATCCTAACCCTTATGCATATTGATGACTTAGATGTGCAACACACGAAGTGAAGTATATCTTCAATCATTCAAGACATACATTCTAAGTGTGAATACATTAATGTGGAATTTGACTTCGGAGCGCCACGATAATTGTGCGCCGTGTCTGGGTCTAATACTTCCTATACGGTGGGTAACGCCACCACCAAACGTTCTATTTTGAAGTGTTTCTCTCATGGCGTTACCTTGCAATGTCTTCACATTTGGTTTGGCTTCGAACTCAACATATTTTCATGATTATCTTCACTACGTTGATTATATAGATATATATATATATATACTAGTGTTCTGTCCTCTACAGCATTCACTTATAGCTATGTCTTCTTGTTTGAATCTTTTGAACAAAGTGAATGTGATCGGACCCTAACCTCTCTATGCTCTCTATCTCAAAATTCTATCTCTCCAAGTCATATGCATTCTATTGAAACTGTCGAATGTCTTCTCTGCGTCCTTGTCAGCGGAAGACACAGAGACAACATTTAAGTGCATTTTCAATACTCATTTATCCACATGAAATCCGGAGAAGTAGGAACGACCACCCGACAATCCAGGCGTGCGTGGGACGTGGAACTGCCCCCAAAATACCGCATGATGGCCACGTATTACTCAAATACGAATCGCCAGGGGCACCTGTGTAATAGCGCAGTGCCGCCCCTGTGCCTATAAATACACACTTACCGCGGTCATTATCTCTTCTTCCACCCTCACACAAACCCTAGCTCCACCGCTAGCCCTCGACGACGCCGGCGACGAAGCGCTTCGCTGTCGCAACCTCTCCGACGCCGTCTTCATGCCGACCGCGGACATCGCCCTCTCCGCCGTTGCCGTAGATCTCCTCCGTCGCCAAGTTAGGGCACGGAAGAGTGAACTGCTCGGCCTCATCTCCCACTCCGTCTAGCAGTTCCCAGTGTGGTAAATAAAACTTCTTTTTACAGCCCCTTTTGATCCTATGGTTCTGTCACTTTCTACCATAAGAAGTTTCTATTCACACAAGTTAGATCTCTCTCAATCTGCATCTCATAACATGCCTAGTATATTCACTTGTGCTTCATGAAGTAGTTAGATTCCTCACTTGTACTGATCTGTGGCTTCGTACAAATCTGGAACCAACTTCTTTTCTATGAGTGAATGTCTTCGCACGATGAGGTCAATGTCTTCTAAACTGATTTATCTTCAAAATCTTCTGAGAATGCATATGACCTCTTCCCCTTCCCTCGCACCTTAATGCTGTCACAGGTACATGTCCGTGGGAGAATCCTTTGGTTCTCATAGTCTGCATTCATTTGCAGAATTCTTACAGCATCACATAAACTCTCCTGAAGCCAGTTCCTGTTGGTCCAGCAAAAGAAAGCCTTTGAACGTCTTGAAGCCTTCCAAGTTAAGGTTTATGGCTTCAGAAACAGCAGCAAGGAAGGGGGGCAGACAGCGACGTGGAGGAACATCCAAAGATCTGCCTGATGAACTGGCAGAAATGTATAAAACAGATCCTGAAGAGAATTATGGTCAGGGCAAGACCCGAATCCAATGGATTCGACGCTATTGGGCAGAACAATGGTTCAAATACCGCTTCACAACCCAAGAGTATGCTGAGAAAAGTGCAATCAAAAGACCGTGGGGAGACATCTTATACAAGAATCTTGTACCCAGGTCCAGAGATGAAGCTATTGCCCAAAGCTTCTATCCACGCATGGTTCGTGGGCCACAGCCTGATGATGCACATCCGTCGTCACTACTCTGGTGTCGTGACGACAATATGTTCAAGCGCAACTTCCAGTTTGCCCAAAACTCAGCGAAGCAGAACAAGAAGAAATTTGGGTTAGACTTCAACCCTGGTCCTTCAGCACCAAGGGCAGATGGCACACGAGAAGCAGAGCCCAATGTCATCAGTCCGTATGCCAACCTTGAAGGCCTCATCACCTACATCTTGGTTCAAGGGACTGCAGTGAATGAGCCTGCAGCTGACACTGAGTCTGATGAAGCGCCTGCAGTGCCTGCAGTGCCGAAGCCAAAACAGTTGAAGAAGCCAAGAAGAAGATTACATCGAATAGATCTCCACGAGAGAGGGGGAGAACTTTGTATTGAGATTCAAAGAGAGAGAAGAAGCCATCTAGCTACTAACTATGGATCCGAAGGTCTGAGGTAAACTACTCACACTTCATCGGAGGGGCTAGGATGATGTAGAAGCCCTCCGTGATGACGCCCTCTTCCAGCGGAGCTTCGGAACAGGCCCCAAGATGGGATCTCGTGGATACAGAAAGTTGCGGCGGTGGAATTAGGTTTTTGGCTCCTATTCTGATCGTTTGGGGGTACGTGTGTATATATAGGAGGAAGAAGTACGCCGGAGGACCAATCAGGGGCCCACGAGGCAGGGGGGCGCCCTAGGGGGGGCGCCCCCCACCCTCGTGACCGCATCTTTTGTTCCTTGGAGCAGGGTCCAAGTCTCCTGGATCACGTTCGGTGAGAAAATCACGTTCCCGAAGATTTTATTCTGTTTGGACTCCGTTTGATATTCCGTTTATCCGAAACACTGAAATAGGCAAAAAAACATCAATTCTGGCCTGGGCCTCCGGTTAATAGGTTAGTCCCAAAAATAATATAAAAGTGGAAAATAAAGCCCAATTTAGTCCAAAATAGTACATAATATAGCATGGAGCAATCAAAAATTATAGATAAGTTGGAAACGTATCAGCATGTTGATAGTTGAATGCCCATCTGTTAAGAACTGTGGTGCAGACATATACCAGTACGGCCTCCGTATATCATTGTAGACTGAACCACTGGATGATGCACACGGGTCTTTATACCCGTAGCTTAATGGTCTCTTCTATATTTGAAGAATTTTTCTACAAAAAAGATATGGCAATGCGAGAGTAATTGTTTTCAAAGAATAAAAAATATATACTGGAAAGTAGATAAGGCAGATAACACCTGATATTTTCATCATATGAATAGAAACATCGGTGCTGGATATTGCACCGTAGTGCTTTTGGCACCCAACATGATTGAGGTCTTCACGTGGGGAGACAATCCCTTCCCCTTTTTTCTGGCAGCTTCTTTATCTGTTCCAACACTCCCCACTTCCCATTTTTCTTCAGGAAGCGCCAGGCGCACGAGATCAAAAGCAGGACGGCTCAGCGACCAAGGCAGAGGGAAACGGCAGAGCACGACGGTTTGAAGATAGCCGGAGGCGGGTCTCGGATTAGCAGGGCGGTTCGAAGCAGAGGCCGACAAGGCCTCTGGCGACTTGCAGCAATGGAGTAAAGCGGAGGGGTAGCTCAACAACTGCTCGCGGGCGGCGGCTCACTGGCCGCACCGCAACAGCTCGAGGATGGCACGAGATAGAAGATAGGCGGCTGCGGCGACTCACAGCAGAAGCAAGGAGACCCGGCAGCTGTCAATGTTTGAATCAGTCCTGACGGCGGGAACGTCGACTCGCCGGTGAGGTGGAGCCCTTGGCGACTCACGACAGTAGTTGGGCAGGCCGGGTCATGGTGTGGAAGATGGCGATGCAGCGGGCGGTTTAACGGCGGCCACGGGGCGGCTCTCTGACGGTTCGCCGATAGCAGCTCAAGGCCGGGGTGCGTCGCTGGTGGAAACCGGGGTGGAAGAACAACATCTGGCAGAGTCGGCCCGGGGCGCCTCAGCAGCGGGTTGGAGGAGCCAAAGCGGCTCAGCAGACCACAGCCGGGACAGAGGCGACCGGCAGAGGCGGCTCGTCCGCGGAGGCGCGCCGGTGAGGTGCGGTCGCGACAGCGGGGACGGGACGATGGTTTGTGAAGGTGGCAATGCGACTGGTCGACCCGGCATGGACAGACGACGTAACGCCGCAGAGACGTATGGCGGCGTGACACAGCGCGACACGCGGTTCGGACTACTGGACCACGCATCGATGGCGGTTCAAGGTAGGCCCAAAGCGGCGGTTTTGACGGCAGTGACTCGGCGCGGAGACGGCTTGGCCGCCGACCAAGGCAGAGGCGGCAGTGGTTACATACCAGCAGGCATGATCCGGCAGGGCAGCTTACAGCGAGAGGTCACAATGATGGCGAGGCCGCACGGCGGTTCGAAGCAGAGGCAGTAGCCGGTGGCGGGTCACGTCTGCGACGACCCGGGCGCAGCTGCAGCTTGGGAACCGGCGAGGACGAGCAAGGGCACTGAGCGACTGCGGAGACACGGCCGGCCTAAGGTAGCGGACCTGCAGTGACTTGGAGAAGAGGTGGCTCAGACGCGTGTCCCGCCAGAGGTATAGTCCGGTTTGAAGACGATCGCTTCGATGTCAACTCATCACTCGTTGTCCCGGACACAGATTAACTTGACGTGGTTTCTCATCTCGGCGGATTGCAACAATTAACATTAAACTCCACCTATTGTAGCGGTGAACCGGCGCCAACCGGAGCAAGCCAGATCATGGCTGTCAAAGGCACAGCTGCAGCTAAAGACCTGCAGCACCGCAGGGCGAAGAACAACAACCCACGGTGACGCCGGCGAGTCGGAAGGAGGAGCACGAAAGCCGGGGTGGCCCGGACATGTGTGAGGCGACTTGCAAACGGACGGCGGCTCGAGGCGTGGTGACCAGTGGAACTCAGCGTTGAAAACGGGGCGACCCAGCGCGACGGGTTGGTGAGTCGCGTCCGGGTTAACAGCTTGAGGATTCACGACCCGCTCGAAGAAACAGAGGGATCCGCGGGTGATATGAAGGGCGTGTGACCCGGCGAGTTCGAGGCGGAGAAGGTACAGGGAGGCCAAAGCACCGGGGTCACCACGGGCGGAAGACTGCTCAAGCGAGCTGAAGCGACCGGGGACCGACGAGGGCAGCTCAGCCGCGGGCAATGTCGTTAGTCGATGGCTGGTTTTGGAGTTGGCGATTCGGAAGAGGTCGGCGGTTTTTCCATCCTGGTCCATGTATGTTGATGTATGACACCTCGTACTATTTATTGGTTTGATGGATGTAGGAGCAGCATGATCCTGACGTGGCTTCGGGACTTGATCCATCGTAATAAACAACTAATGTTTTGGCTTGCAGTGACAATACTCTGTTGATCTCGGTGATTCGTGCCTCGTATCGACTGATTTTGGCAAGACTCCGACCTGCAGCGACAATGCAAATTAACCCGGCCTCGACGGATCATCTGATGGTATGCGCTGGCGCATAAACGCAACCCTAATTTTTCCTTGATCTCAAATCTTGTACATGTCACTTTGATTGCTCGTCAATGACATTATCTTTTGTGCCGACTCTTTTCCATCTGGCACCTCGCGAACTTCTTGATCCCTAAAGAAATCCCTTCAAAAACTCAACACCACCTTGCGCAAGCCCCACGGTGGGCGCCAACTATCATGGAATTGTCACGGCAAGATCGAACCCAAAGCTAAGCACTTCTCCCATGGCAAGAACTACCAATCTAGTTGGCCAAACCAAACGGATAATTCGAAGAGACTTGCAAAGATAACCAATCATACATAAAAAAATTCAGAGAAGATTCAAATATTATTCATAGATAGACTTGATCATAAACCCACAATTCATCAGTCTCAACAAACACACCGCAAAAAGAAGATTACATCGAATAGATCTCCACAAGAGAGGGGGATAACTTTTTATTGAGATTCAAAGAGAGAGAAGAAGCCATCTAGGTACTAACTATGGACCCGAAGGTCTGAGGTAAACTACTCACACTTCATCGGAGAGGCTATGATGATGTAGAAGCCCTCCGTGATGACGACCCTCTTCCGGCGGAGCTTCGGAGCAGGCCCCAAGATGGGATCTCGTAGATACAGAAAGTTGCGGCGGTGCAATTAGGTTTTTGGCTCCTGTCCTGATCGTTTGGGGGTACGTGTGTATATATAGGAGGAAGAAGTATGCCGGAGGAGCAACGAGGGGCCCATGAGGCAGGGGGGCGTGCCCCCCACCCCCGTGACCGCCTCTTTTGTTCCTTGGAGAAGGGTCCAAGTCTCCTGGATCACGTTTGGTGAGAGAATCACGTTCCCGAAGATTTTATTCCGTTTGGACTCCGTTTGATATTCCATTTATCCGAAACACTGAAATAGGCAAAAAAAAAACAGCAATTCTGGGTTGGGCCTCCGGTTAATAGGTTAGTCCCAAAAATAATATAAAAGTGGAAAATAAAGTCCAATATAGTCCAAAACAGTAGATAATATAGCATGGAGCAATCAAAAATTATAGATACATTGGAGACGTATCAGGCATCCCCAAGCTTAATTCCTGCTCGTCCTCGAGTAGGTAAATGATAAAAAGAGAATTTTTGATATGGAGTGCTACTTGGCATAATTTCAATGTAAATCTTCTTAATTGTGGTATGAATATTCAGATTAGAAAGATTCAAGACAAAAGTTTATATTGACAAAAAAAATAATAATACTTCAAGCATACTAATAAAACAATTTGTCTTCTCAAAATAACATGGCCAAAGAAAGTTATCCCTACAAAATCATATAGTCTGGCTATGCTCCATCTTCACCACACAAAGTATTTAAATCATGCACAGCCCCGATGACAAGCCAAGCAATTGTTTCATACTCTAACTTTTTCAAAACTTTTTCAATCTTCACATAATACATGAGCGTGAGCCATGGATATAGCACTATAGGTGGAATAGAATGGTGGTTGTGGATAAGACAAAAAGGGAGAAGACGGTCTCACATCAACTAGGATATCGACGGGCTATGGAGATTCCCGTCAATAGATATCAATGTGAGTGAGTAGGGATTGCCATGCAACAGATGCACTAGAGCTATAAGTATATGAAAGCTCAAAAAGAAACTAAGTGGGTGTGCATCCAACTTGCTTGCTCATGAAGACCTAGGGCAATTTTTGAGGAAGACCATCATTGGAATATACAAGCCAAGTTCTATAATGAAAAATTTCCACTAGTATATGAAAGTGATAACATGAGAGACTCTCTACTATGAAGATCATGGTGCTACTTTGAAGCACAAGTGTGGTAAAAGGATAGTAACATTGTCCCTTCTCTCTTTTTCTCTCGTCATTCATTTTTTTATATTTTTTGTTTGTTTGGGCCTTTTCTCTTTTTATGGCCTCTTTTTATTTGGGCTTCTTTGGCCTCTTTTTTTATTTATTTTTCGTCCGGAGTCTCATTCCAACTTATGGGGGAATCATAGTCTCCACCATTCTTTCCTCACTGGGACAATGCTCTAATAATGATGATCATCACACTTTTATTTTTCTCATAACTCAACAATTACAACTCGATACTTAGAACAAAATATGACTCTATGTGAATGTATCCGGCGGTGTACCGGGATATGCAATATGACAATGATAAATGTGTCATGAACGGAACGGTGGAAAGTTGCATGGCAATATATCTCGGAATGGCTATGGAAATGCCATAATATGTAGGTATGGTGACTGTTTTGAGGAAGGTATATGGTAGGTGTATGATACCGGCGAAAGGTGCGCGGTATTAGAGAGGCTAGCAAAGGTGGAAGGGTGAGAGTGCGTATAATCCATGGACTCAACATTAGTCATAAAGAACTCATATACTTATTGCAAAAATCTAGAAGTCATCAAAGAAAAGTATTACGCGCATGCTCCTAGGGGGATAGATTGGTAGGAAAAGACCATCGCTCGTCCCTGACCGCCACTCATAAGGAAGACAATCAATAAATAAATCATGCTCCGACTTCATCACATAACGTTTCACCATACGTGCATGCTACGAGAATCACAAACATTAACACAAGTATTCTTTAAATTCACAATTACTCAACTAGCATGACTTTAATATTATCACCTCCATATCTCAAAACAATTATCATGTTTCAATCTTTTCTTAGTATTCAACACACTCAAAAGAAAGTTTCACAAATCTTGAATACCAAGCATATTATTATTAAGCAAATTACCATGCTATTAAGAGACTCTCAAAATAATTTAAGTGAAGCATGAGAGATCAATAGTTTCTTTAAAACAAATCCACCACCTTGCTCTAAAAGATCTATGTGAAGCACATAGAGCAAAACTATCTAGCTCAAAAGATATAAGTGAAGCACATAGAGCAAAACTACTTAGCTCAAAAGATATTAGTGAAGCACATAGAGTATTCTATCAAATTTTAATTCATGTATGGCTCTCTCAAAAGGTGTCTATAGAAAGGATGATTGCGGCATACTAAGATACAAAGACACAAATAATACAAGACGCTCCAAGCAAAACACATATCATGTTGGTGAATAAAAATATAGTTCCAAGTAAATTACCGATGGAAGTGGACGAAAGAGGGGATGCCTTCTGGGGCATCCCCAAGCTTTGAATTCTTGGTGGCATTGGATTATCTTGGGGGTGCCATGGGAATCCCCAAGCTTAGGCTCTTGCCACTCCTTGTTCCATGATCCATCAAAAGAATTCACCCAAAACTTGAAAACTTCACAACACAAAACTCAAAATAGAAAACTCGTGAGCTCCGTTAGCGAAAGAAAACAAAAGACCACTTCAAGGTACTGTAATGAACTCATTATTTATTTATATTGGTGTTAAAACTACTGCATTCCAACTCATTATTTATTTATATTGGTGTTAAAACTACTGTATTCCAACTTCTCTATGGTTTATAAACTATTTTACTAGCCATAGATTCATCAAAATAAGCAAACAACACACGAAAAACAGAATCTGTCAAAAACAGAACAGTCAGTAGTAATCTGTAGCTAGCGCAAGATCTGGAACCCCAAAGATTCTAAAATAAATTTCTGGACGTGAGTAATTTATCTATTAATCATCTTAAAAAATAATTAACTAAATATCACTCTTCAAATAAAAATGAAAGCAGTTCTCGTGAGCGCTAAAGTTTCTGTTTTTTACAGCAAGTTCAACAAGACTTTCCCCAAGTCTTCCCAACGGTTCTACTTGGCACAAACACTAATTAAACACAAAAAACACAACCAAAACAGAGGCTAAATAATTTATTTATTTCTGAAAAGGATCAAAAAGCAAGGAATAAAAATAAAATTGGGTTGCCTCCCAACAAGCGCTATCGTTTAACGCCCCTAGCTAGGCATAAAAGCGAGGATAGATCTAGGTATTGCCATCTTTGGTAGGCAATCCATAAGTGGCTCTCATGATAGTTTCATATGGTAATTTTATTTTCTTTCTTGGAAAGTGTTCCATGCCCTTTTTTAATGGAAATTGAAATCTAATATTCCCTTTCTTCATATCAATAATCGCACCAACCGTTCTAAGGAAAGGTCTACCAAGAATAATAGGGCAAGAAGGATTGCAATCTATATCAAGAACAATGAAATCTAAGGGCACATAATTCCTATTTGCAACAATAAGCACATTATTAATCCTTCCCATAGGTTTCTTAATAGTGGAATCCGTAAGACGCAAGTTTAGAGAGCAATCATCAAAATTACGGAAATCTAGTAAATCACACAAAGTCTTGGGAATAGTAGAGACACTAGCACCCAAATCACACAAAGCATAAAACTCACGATCTTTAATTTTAATTTTAATATTTGGTTCCCACTCATCATAGAGTTTTCTAGGGATAGAAACTTTCAACTCAAGTTTTTCTTCATAAGATTGCATCAAGGCATCAACAATATGTTCGGTGAAGGCTTTATTTTGACTATAAGCATGTGGAGAATTTAGCATGGATTTCAACAAGGAAATACAATCAATTAAAGAGCAACTTTCATAATTAAATTCCTTGAAATCCAATATAGTGGGTTTAGCAACATCTAAATTTTTATTTCTTTCAATCCCACTTTCGTCAATTTCATCATTAAGATCTAAATACTCCAAATTTTTAGAACGCCTTCTAGGTAAAGGAAGATCATATTCAGTTTCATCAAGATTAATATTGCAAAACAAAGATTTAATAGGGGACACATCAATAACTTTTAGATCTTCATCTTGATTTTCATAGGTATTGGAAGAACACACTTTAATAAAGGCATCTTTGGAAGCACGCATCATAGCGGTTCTTTCCTTGCACTCATCAATGGAAATTCTCATGGCTTTGAGAGACTCATTAGTATCATGCTTAGGAGGAATAGATCTAAGCTTTAAAGAATCAACCTCAAGAGAAATTATATCACCATTTCTAGCCAAATCATCAACTTTAAGCAATTTCTCCTCAAGCAAAGCATTAAAATTCTTTTGTGAATTCATAAACTCTTTAACACTATTCTCAAATTCAGAGGGCATCTTATTATAATTTCCATAAGAGTTGTTGTAGGAATTCCCATAATTATTAGAAGGATTACTAGGATATGGCCTAGGATTAAAATTCCCTCTATAAGCGTTGTTACCAAAATTATTCCTACCAAAAAAATTCACATCCATAGATTCATTGTTATTCTCAATCAAAGTAGACAAAGGCATATCATTAGGATCAGAAGAAACACTCTTAGTAGAAAATAATTTCATAAGTTCATCCATCTTTCCACTCAACACATTAATTTCTTCTATCGCATGCACTTTTTTATTAGAAGATCTTTCAGTATGCCATTGAGAATAATTAAACATAATATTATCTAGGATTTTAGTAGCATCTTCTAAAGTGATTTCCATAAAAGAGCCTCCCGCGGCCGAATCTAAAAGATTTCTAGAAGCAAAATTCAATCCGGCATAAAAAATTTGTATGATCATCCACAAATTCAAACCATGAGTAGGGCAATTACGTATCATTAATTTCATTCTCTCCCAAGCTTGTGCAACATGTTCATGATCAAGTTGTTTAAAGTTCATAATATCGTTTCTAAGAGAGATGATCTTAGCGGGAGGAAAATACTTAGAGATAAAAGCATCTTTGCACTTGTTCCATGAATCAATACTATTCTTAGGCAAAGACGAAAACCAAGCTTTAGCACGATCTCTAAGAGAAAAAGGAAATAGCTTCAATTTAACAACATCATTATTGACATCTTTTTTCCTTGGCATATCACATAAATCAACGAAGCTATTCAGATGAGTAGCGGCATCTTCACTAGGAAGGCCGGCGAATTGATCTTTCATAACAAGATTCAACAAAGCAGTATTAATTTCACAAGATTCAGCATTGGTAAGAGGAGGAATCGGAGTGATAAGGAAATCATTATTGTTGGTATTGGTGAAGTCACACAATTTAGTAGTATCTTGAGCCATCGCGACAAGCAAGCAATCTAACACACGAGCAAACAAAAGCAAACAGGCAAAAGGAGGCAAATAGAGAGGGAGGATAGAGAGAGAGGGCGAATAAAATGGCAAGGGTGAATTGGGGGGGAGAGGAAAACGAGAGGCAAATGGCAAATAATGTAATGCGAGAGATAGGGATTGTGATGGGTACTTGGTATGTTGACTTTTTGCGTAGACTCCCCGGCAATGGCGCCAGAAATCCTTCTTGCTACGTCTTGAGCTTGCGTTGGTTTTCCCCGAAGAGGAAGGTATGATGCAGCAGAGTAGCGTAAGTATTTCCCTCAGTTTTTGAGAACCAAGGTATCAATCCAGTAGGAGCCCATGCTCAAGTCCCTCGTACCTGCACAAAGCGATAGCTACTCGCAACCAACGCGATTAGGGGTTGTTAATCCCTTCACGATCACTTACGAGAGTGAGATCTGATAGATATAATATTTTTGGTATTTTTGGTATAAAGATGCAAAGTAAAAAGTAAAGGCAAAGTAAAAAAGCAAAGCAATATTAAAGTGATAGAGATTGATATGATGAGAATAGACCCAGGGGCCATAGGTTTCACTAGTGGCTTCTCTCACGAGCATAAGTATTCTACGGTGGGTGAACAAATTACTGTTGTGCAATTGACAGAATTGAGCATTGTTATGAGAATATCTAGGCATGATCATGTATATAGGCATCACGTCTGTGAAAAGTAGATCGAAACGATTCTGCATCTACTACTATTACTCCACTCATCGACCGCTATCCAGCATGCATCTAGAGTATTAAGTTAAAAACAGAGTAACGCCTTAAGCAAGATGACATGATGTAGAGAGATAAATTCATGCAATATGAAATAAACCCCTTCTTGTTATCCTCGATGGCAATGATACAATACGTGCCTTGCTGCTCCTTCTGTCACTGGGTAAGGACACCGCAAGATCGAACCCAAAGCAAAGCACTTCTCCCATGGCAAGAACTACCAATCTAGTTGGCCAAACCAAACGGATAATTCGAAGAGACTTGCAAAGATAACCAATCATACATAAAAAATTTCAGAGAAGATTCAAATATTATTCATAGATAGACTTGATCATAAACCCACAATTCATCAGTCTCAACAAACACACCGCAAAAAGAAGATTACATCGAATAGATCTCCACAAGAGAGGGGGAGAACTTTGTATTGAGATTCAAAGAGAGAGAAGAAGCCATCTAGCTACTAACTATTGACCCGAAGGTCTGAGGTAAACTACTCACACTTCATCGGAGAGGCTATGATAATGTAGAAGCCCTCCGTGATGACGGCCCTCTTCTGGTGGAGCTCCGGAACAGGCCCCAAGATGGGATCTTGTGGATACAGAAAGTTGTGGAGGTGGCATTAGGTTTTTGGCTCCTGTCCTGATCGTTTGGGGGTACATGTGTATATATAGGAGGAAGAAGTACGCCAGAGGAGCAATGAGGGGCCCACGAGGCAGGGGGCGCGCCCTAGGGGGGGCGCGCCCCCAACCCTCGTGACCGCCTGTAGGATCGAAAGTATGTCTAGAGGGGGGGTGATTAGACTTCTTGACCAAATAAAAACTTAACCTTTTCCCAATTTTAGTTCTTGGCAGATTTTAGCTATTTTAGGACAAATCAAGCAATCATCACACAATTCAAGCAAGCATGCAAAGAGTATATTGGCAGCGGAAAGTAAAGCATGCAACTTGCAAGAATGTAAAGGGAAGGGTTTGGAGAATTCAAACGCAATTGGAGACACGGATGTTTTTCCCGTGGTTCGGATAGGTGGTGCTATCCTACATCCACGTTGATGGAGACTTCAACCCACGAAGGGTAACGGTTGCGTGAGTCCACGGAGGGCTCCAACCACGAAGGGTCCACGAAGAAGCAACCTTGTCTATCCCACCATGGCCATCGCCCACGAAGGACTTGCCTCACTAGCGGTAGATCTTCACGAAGTAGGCGATCTCCTTGCCCTTACAAACTCCTTGGTTCAACTCCACAATCTTGTCGGAGGCTCCCAAGTGACACCTAGCCAATCTAGGAGACACCACTCTCCAAGAAGTAACAAATGGTGTGTTGATGATGAACTCCTTGCTCTTGTACTTCAAATGATAGTCTCCCCAACACTCAACTCTCTCTCACAGGATTTGGATTTGGTGGAAAGAAGATTTGAGTGGAAAGCAACTTGGGGAAGGCCAGAGATCAAGATTCATATGGTAGGAATGGAATATCTTGGCCTCAACACATGAGTAGGTGGTTCTCTCTCAGAACATATGAGTTGGAAGTGTAGATGTGTTCTGATGGCTCTCTCCACGAGTGAAGAGGAGGTGGAGGGGTATTTATAGCCTCCACACAAAATCCAACCATTACACACAATTTACCAATCTCGGTGGGACCGAATCAACAAACTCGGTCGGACCAAAATAGTAAACCTAGTGACCGTTAGAGATTTTCGGTGGGACTGACATGCAACTCGGTAGGACCGATATGGTTAGGGTTAGGGCATAACGTAATCTCGGTGAGACCGATTACACAAACTCGGTGAGACCGATTTGGTAATAAGCTAACCAGAGGGTTGGTCAGGCACACTCGGTGGGACCGATTCGCTCTTCTCGGTGAGACCGAAAAGTTACGAAAAGGAAACAGAGAGTTTACATTGCAATCTCGGTGGGACCGATCCGCTCTTTCAGTGAGACTGAAAAGTTACGAAAAGGAAACAGAGAGTTTGCAATCCCATCTCGGTGAGACCGAGATCCCTATCGGTAGAACCGATTTGCTTAGGGTTTGGCAATGGCTATGACAAGTGAAACTCGGTGGCGCCGAGTTGAAAGAATCGGTAAGGCCGAGTTTGTCTTTGGGTTTAGGTCAAATGTGGATATGGGAAAGTAGCTGAGGATTTTGGAGCATATCATTAAGCACATGAAGCAAGAGGCTCATTAAGCAACACCTCATCCCCCCTTGATAGTATTGGCTTTTCCTATGGACTCAATGTGATCTTGGACCACTAAAATATAAAATGAGGAGTCTTGAGCATATGAGCTAGAGCCAATCCTGTGTCCTTAGCATTTTGAGGGTTCCACTTTCACCATCCATGCCATGCCAATCATTGAGCTTTCCTGAAATGATCATCTTGGAATAGCATTAGCTCAATGAGCTATATGTTGTTATGAATTACCAAAACCACCTAGGGATAGTTGCACTTTCAATCTTCCCCTTTTTGTTAATTGATGACAACATATAGATCAAAGCTTCGACAAATAATAATAAGAATGAAATATATCGTTGCTTTGAGAAGTATGTGATAAGTAAGAGCTCCCCCTAAATTTGTGCATATTTAAAATTTGCTTTGGACTGCAAATGCACAAAGAGTTAGAGTCATGGGTTACTCTTCCATGTCACATACATCTTGGTGGAGCGCTCAAGAAGATAAGAATGAAATACATGCACTCATCACCAAAGAAAGTGAATGATCACATAAGATAGATAAGATATATCAAGCATTCATAAGTGTAGCTTATGATCAAACACATGATCATCAATGTCTCACAAGCATATCAAAGTATCTCAACCAAAAGAAAACAAAGTTGAAAAACGCCAAATAAAGCAAGAGAGAATAAAAGCAACACTCTCTCTCTTGAAGCCTATGATCTATACATTTTTCTCCCCCTTTGGCAACAAGTTACCAAAAAGTTCCTAGAAAATGCATAGTGCTAGATCGACTCTCAGGCTTGATCTTATGGTGGTGGTGGAGTCTGGATCACTCCAAGGACGAAGCCTTCTGTAGACGTGGTTGGAGTTGGAGCTGAAGTAGATGCTGGAGCTGGTTGGGCTGGTGCTGTGGCTGGAGCTAAGGTGGTGGCTCTGGTGTCAACTGGCATTGCAATCGACCTCTGAGCTCGTGGCACTCTGGCAAATGCATCAGTTGTAGTCTTTCCTCTCCTCTCCTGCATGTCATCTTGAAGTTGCTCCACTGCAGACTGAATCTCTGTTACTTTGATATCCATGTCATAGAACTTTTGTTCTATGATCCTCTCTAAGCTCTTCTGATTCTGAGTGAGGGTGGCCAGTCCTTTCTCAATCCTCAGAGTTGATGCTATTAGGTAACCGAGCTGCTCCTCTTGTTCTTCAAGAAGTACTCAGATGCCTCCTCTTGAGTTGGCATCTTGGCAGCTTTCTCCATCCTTGCCTTCTCCTTCTTTGCTTGTGCTTGTGCAGATGATGGTTCATTCTCATTCATGACAACTTGATTGTCCTCAAAGTCTGGATGGATAGGCAGGTGTTCCTTGTCCAGCAGGTATGTGCCTGTGCCCATCTTTGAGTTGATTAACTCTTGAATTTGTGGGGCATATCCACAGCTCCTCTTCTGATCAGCTGCTGTCCTCTTAATGGTCTCTACCATGAGGCTCATCACCTTGAACTTCTGTGGCACATCAAATATATGAAGCAAATTTATTGCATGGCCTCTGATCATCTTGTGATCACCTGACTTGGGCAACAGAGTGTGCCTAAGGATCCAGTTGATAGTTGGCAGCCCTGACAGAAGATAATGCACTGAGCCAAACTTGAAAGTTTCAAGAGCTTCATTTGGGATCTCCTTGTACATGTTTGACATGGAATTGTGATCCATCTTCTTCTTGGCATAGATATCCAAGTCATCTTCCTGCTCTTCTGGGGCATTGATCAGCTGAGCCCATTCAGCAACTGTAGATTGGTATCTAGTGCCTTCAGACATCCACACAATCCTGCCATCTGGATAGAAGTGTGCTGTGGAGTAGAACTGC
The DNA here is from genome assembly GCF_056163025.1 of Triticum urartu. Taxonomy (NCBI): domain Eukaryota; kingdom Viridiplantae; phylum Streptophyta; class Magnoliopsida; order Poales; family Poaceae; genus Triticum; species Triticum urartu. The sequence continues at coordinate 333,624,115 of NC_141873.1, forward strand.
ATGATCAGCTCTTCATTCCACTTTGTGAGCTTCTGCCCAACAAAGTCTGCTACTCCACAAGCCTCGAAGTTGTCTTGCACTCCAGGATAGTGTTCTTCATTTTCCTTGATATATTTCCAATCAACCCATCTCATGTCACACACTATGGGCTTCTTATCTAGTAGCACTGTCTCATAAAAATCTTGTTGTTCCTTGGTGTGAAACCTGTAATCAACAGCAGTTCTTCTCCTTGAAGCATATGGATCTGCTTCTCTCCACTTCCTGAGCCCTGAATCTCTCCTGATTTTCATGTTCTCAGCCACAGGATGAGCATCATTGTGGTCTGGAATCTTGGGCTTGAGTTTCCTCAGAACTTATGCTTCATCATCATCTTCAGCTGCTTCAGGCACTGGGGCCTTGTTCTTCTCAGTTGCAGTTATGCTCCTTGTATTCCTCTTTGGTGCTTCTTTGGGCTTTGATGCAGCAGCCCCTGTCCTGATAGGATCACCCATAAGCTTAGGTGCCTTAGGTGCTGGTGCAGCAACCTCTTCTTCCTCTTCCTCTTTAGAGTCTCTCATGATTGAGGATCTCCCAAGCACTCTAGCAGTGGTCTTTTTGACCCTCTCCTTCCTATTCTTCCCTTCAGCAGCAACTGGCTCTATGGGTGCAGGCTTTTCAGGAATCTGAGTTGAAGCTCTGGCCTTTGGCATAGGCTGCCTACCTGCTGGCCTTTTGATTTTCATCCCTGGCTTTGTGCTCTGTGCTGGGCCATATTCCTTCTTGAGCACAACTCTCTTGGAAGTTGCTTCCTCTTCTGCCACATAGTCCTCATCCTCTGAGTCTGAGGTTCTCTTCTTCCTTTGTCTGGTGGCAGCTTTTGGCAAGTTACTAGGAGTGCTCCTGCTGCCTTCATCTGAAGAACTGGAGGGACTAGTGCCCTCACTCATGTGCACTTGCTGCTCTGACAGGTTTTGGCTATCACTTTGATCTGACATGATGAACAAGCTGACTGCTGACCCTATGAACAGTTTATAGATGAGGTAGAGTGGATGAGCATCACAAAATGCAGAGATTAATGCAAAAGAATGATTCAAAATCTTAGTTTTAGTTTCCCACAGAAATCATTTCGGATCTACCGATTTTTAAACTCGGTGGTACCGAAGCAGTTTTGAACCTAAACTAGTGAACTCGGTCAGACCGAGTCACAGTTCGGTGGCACCGAGACTGCTAGGGTTTCACAAAGTTCCAAAATCGGTCACACCGATTAGTAATTCTCGGCCAGACCGAGTCTCACTTGTGCAATGGCATGAGCCAAATCGGTGGGACCGAGTTTTTCAACTCGGTGGGTCCGAGATGGTTTCGGCGGAAACCTAACCCTAAAATTTTCGAATCAATCCTATTCTACGATCGCATTGACTGGATAGGAGTGTTTCAATCGTGGCTAGAAACAATAAGATCACAATGTGCTAGGAATTAGATTGGGGATAGCACAAAGATCGAGTCCATACCCTAGTTCGGCGGAGACTCGCTACGGCGGCAACGGCGGAGTTGAATTCTGTTGACGGCGATGGAGACCAGCGACTGGAGGCGGCTGGCGGCGAGGAGACGATCCGGAGACCACGTTGGCAGAGCGAGCTATCGCGTGGGCGAAGGGGTTCGGAGAAATTTCCAAATTTTTGCCCGTGACTATATATAGCCCGACCTTGTCGGTGTGACCAAGTGGAACAACTCGGTGGCACCGAGATGCAAAACTGTATACAGTTATTGCAACTCGGTGTGACCGAATGGTTCAAATCGGTTGCACCAAGATCGAAAATTCAGATCAACTTAATGATCTCGGTAGGACCGAAAGTAGGATATCGGTTAGACCGAGAATCACAAAGAGGTTTTGGAAGTTTAAGTCTATGACGAATCGGGGACTCCGAGTGCTCCTCACACAGAGTGGTTTGAATCTGACTTGATCAAATTTTGTGATGTAGCATGAATAGAGTTTGAGACGAGAAAAGCATAGATAGCTAGAGGAGGTTCTTAGGCATTCTTGTCCATCCACTTGGCAAAAGGAAATAAAACCAAACAATCAAAACAACAAGTGGATGTCCTCGAATGAGTAAAATATGCAACCAACATGCTCACACAATAAAATGGCAATTGAAATATGTGACAAAGCATGCACAACCAATTCTAGCATCCATCAAGCAATTGGCGATGACTAGGTCATCTATATATGAGTATATTGACTTAGGAGTCAAGTGAGAACACTTGATCATAGGTCATACTCATCGTTTAAGCTCAAGTGGGGTTACCACTTTTACATAAAGCATTGTTGTGTTCACATCATTAGAGTTGCTTTAGCTCAAGTCTTAGAGTAAAGCTCCCCCTAGATGTGATATCCCCCCTAAGAGGGATGAACTAACCTTGGGTTTTGTCGATGATGACTTCATGTAGATGTTGAAGATGTGGATGCTCAAAGTTGATGTAGATCACTTGGAGCTATCCATTTGACTGAATTGCACTTTCAATACCTACATGGGTTAGTCCCACAAGGAACAAACAAGGATATCCATAGACATAGAGTGATGCACACACAAGATGATGTCCATGAAAACTATTAGGTTACCTTGTCCCTTGTCTTACCAACAAGAGGGTTTGTGACTCCTTGAACTAGTGAAAGATGTGGAAGTTGATTGCACTTGTTCTTGCCAAAATGATAAGAGTGAAGTATGTTGGCGGAGTCACCCTCAAGAACTCTCTAGTTCTTCTTCTTTTGGATCCACACCATCTTGATGGGAATCCTCGGAGTTGTAGTCGTACTTGATGAAGTGGAACTTGAAGTGGTCTTGGGAATCCACTTGACTAAGGTCTTAGGAGCTTCTTCAAATGCATCAATTTCCTCTTGAAGCTTGTCCTTGCCTTTTTGCTTGTAGTCTTGTGGTGGAAGATCATCTTGAGCTTGTGTCCCCTTGAAGGAAGTATCATACTTCTCTTGTTGAGGAACAAACTTTGTCTTGGGGTATTGATCTTCTTCCCACTCAACTCCATTGGCATTGAACTTTCGTTCAAAACCAACACCTTGATTCTTCCGGTGCCTTCCTTGCTTGCGCACAATTTCCTCGAATTTCTTACTCCCGGCAAGGCTTTTGTACACTCCTTTCTCTATAATTCCCTTCAATAAGCTATTTTCTTGCTCAAGTGTAACTTGGCTAAGAGAATCATTAGTGGAATCAAGAGAACTACTAGAAGCAACAATATTGGATTTAGCATGATCATTGTTACTACTAGAGGAAGAATCTTTCTTGTTCTTGTTACTAGACTTGACTTGAGGCATGTAAGTGGATAAGAGTAAACACTTGGCAATGTAAGAAGAACTTTTCTTGCGGATATCATCATTGATTGCTTTTAAAAAATCATGCTCTTGCTCAAGATTGAGCTTTTCAAAGTGTAACTTCTCATGAGCTCTTAAAAGTTCTCGATGATCTTCGAAGATAGTTTCATGAGCTAACTTAAGAGTGGTTAGTTCTTTAGTTAGAGCCTCAATCTTCTCCTTATCATTGTCATTCATTTTATCTTGATTAGCATGATTAATTGACGTTTCATCATAGTATTCATCACTAGAGTTGTCAACAAGTAAATCATCATCACCTAACAAGTCATCTTCATCACTATTAAAATCAACATACTCGGGGTGTGTTACCTTAGGGCCTTTGGCCATGAAGCATCTTCCAATTCCTTCATTTGGTGAGTCAAATATGTCGTAGGAGTTGGTTGACACAAGTGCTAGACCGGCAACACCTTCATCTTGAGTATATTCGGAATCGGAGTGATAACTTCTCGCGGAGTAGTTGTCGGAGTCGGAGCCGGATACCCATTCACCAACATGAGCTTGATGTCTTCGTTTTGTGTGGCTCCTTGATGATTTTTCCTTCCTTTACGAATCCTTGCTTCTCCGTGAGTGTCTTCGTTCATAACGATCATCTCTACTCCTTCTCTCTCTTGGTGGTGATTCTTCTCTTTTGCTTCTTATTTTTGGAGAGTCTTCTCTTCTCTTGTAGGGAGCCGTACACTCATTGGAATAGTGTCCGGGTCTTCCACAATTGTAGTAGTTTCGCTCTCGACTAGAAGATCTTTTTTCATTGTAGGACCTTGACTTGGAGCTTCTATCTTTGCTTCTACTCTTGTAGAACTTGTTGAAGTTTTTCACCATTAAGCTCAATTCTTCATTGAAGTTCTGTTTCTCACTTGATGATGTAGGGGCTTCACATGAGGCTTTGTAGGCACCACTTGATTTGTTGTGAAGTTCCTCTTTATCCTTAAGTGACATCTCATGAGCAACAATTCTTCCAATTACCTCCGTTGGCTTGAGATCTTTGTAATTGGGCATCATTTGGATCAATGTGCACACGGTATCATATTTTCCATCCAAGGCTCTTAGAATCTTCTTGATGATGAATCTATCGGTCATTTCTTCACTTCCTAAGCCGGCAATCTCATTTGTGATGAGAGCAAGCCTAGAGTACATTTCAGCGACACCTTCACCATCCTTCATTTTGAACTTGTCAAGTTGACTTTGAAGCACATCCAATTTGGATTCCTTGACGGAGTCGGTACCTTCGTGCATATCAATCAAAGTGTCCCAAATTTCCTATGCATTCTCAAGACGGCTGATTTTGTTGAATTCTTCGGGGCACAATCCGTTGAAGAGAATATCACAAGCTTGAGCATTGTATTGCAACATCTTCAACTCATCCGCGGTAGCTTCACGGTTTGGTTCTCTCCCATCAAAGAAGTCACCTTGCAAACCAACACACACAATAGCCCAAACGGCGGGGTTATGTCCAAGAATATGCATTTTCATTTTATGCTTCCAACTAGCAAAATTAGTACCATCAAAGTAAGGACCTCTACAATGACAATTTCCCTCGCTAGACGCCATACTCTCCTAGGTTGTGAAACCAAGGCTATGACCACCAAAAGCTATGGAAATAAAAGCAAATGGAGACCAAAGCTCTGATACCACTTGTAGGGTCGAAAGTATGTCTAGAGGGGGGGTGATTAGACTTCTTGACCAAATAAAAACTTAACCTTTTCCCAATTTTAGTTCTTGGCAGATTTTAGCTATTTTAGGACAAGTCAAGCAATCATCACACAATTCAAGCAAGCATGCAAAGAGTATATTGGCAGCGGAAAGTAAAGCATGCAACTTGCAAGAATGTAAAGGGAAGGGTTTGGAGAATTCAAACGCAATTGGAGACACGGATGTTTTTCCCGTGGTTCGGATAGGTGGTGCTATCCTACATCCATGTTGATGGAGACTTCAACCCACGAAGGGTAACGGTTGCGCGAGTCCACAGAGGGCTCCACCCACGAAGGGTCCACGAAGAAGCAACCTTGTCTATCCCACCATGGCCATCGCCCACGAAGGACTTGCCTCACTAGCGGTAGATCTTCACGAAGTAGGCGATCTCCTTGCCCTTACAAACTCCTTGGTTCAACTCCACAATCTTGTTGGAGGCTCCCAAGTGACACCTAGCCAATCTAGGAGACACCACTCTCCAAGAAGTAACAAATGGTGTGTTGATGATGAACTCCTTGCTCTTGTGCTTCAAATGATAGTCTCCCCAACACTCAACTCTCTCTCACAGGATTTGGATTTGGTGGAAAGAAGATTTGAGTGGAAAGCAACTTGGGGAAGGCTAGAGATCAAGATTCATATGGTAGGAATGGAATATCTTGGCCTCAACACATGAGTAGGTGGTTCTCTCTCAGAACATATGAGTTGGAAGTGTAGATGTGTTCTGATGGCTCTCTCCACGAGTGAAGAGGAGGTGGAGGGGTATTTATAGCCTCCACACAAAATCCAACCGTTACACACAATTTACCAATCTCGGTGGGACCGAATCAACAAACTCGGTCGGACCGAAATAGTAAACCTAGTGACCGTTAGAGTTTTTAGTGGGACTGACATGCAACTCGGTGGGACCAATATGGTTAGGGTTAGGTCATAACGTAATCTCGGTGAGACCGATTACACAAACTCGGTGAGACTGATTTGGTAATAAGCTAACCAGAGGGTTGGTCAGGCAAACTCGGTGGGACCGATTCGCTCTTCTCGGTGAGACCAAAAAGTTACGAAAAGAAAACAGAGAGTTTACATTGCAATCTCGGTGGGACCGATCCGCTCTTTCGGTGAGACTGAAAAGTTACAAAAAGGAAACAGAGAGTTTGCAATCCCATCTCGGTGAGACCGAGATCCCTATCGGTAGAACCGATTTGCTTAGGGTTTGGCAATGGCTATGACAAGTGAAACTCGATGGCGCCGGGTTGAAAGAATTGGTAAGGCCGAGTTTGGCTTTGGGTTTAGGTCAAATGTGGATATGGGAAAGTAGCCGAGGATTTTGGAGCATATCATTAAGCACATGAAGCAAGAGGCTCATTAAGCAACACCTCATCCCTCCTTGATAGTATTGGCTTTTCCTATGGACTCAATGTGATCTTGGACCACTAAAATGTAAAATGAGGAGTCTTGAGCATATGAGCTAGAGCCAATCCTTTGTCCTTAGCATTTTGAGGGTTCCACTTTCAACATCCATGCCATGCCAATCATTGAGCTTTCCTGAAATGATCATCTTGGAATAGCATTAGCTCAATGAGCTATATGTTGTTATGAATTACCAAAACCACCTAGGGATAGTTGCACTTTCACCGCCTCTTTTGTTCCTTGGAGCAGGGTCCAAGTCTCCTGGATCACGTTCGGTGAGAAAATCACGTTCCTGAAGATTTTATTCCGTTTGGACTCCGTTTGATATTCCGTTTATCCGAAACACTGAAATATGCAAAAAACAGCAATTCTGGGCTGGGCCTCCGGTTAATAGGTTAGTCCCAAAAATAATATAAAAGTGGAAAATAAAGCCCAATGTAGTCCAAAACAGTAGATAATATAACATGGAGCAATCAAAAATTATAGATACGTTGGAGACGTATCAGTGGGTCACACCGCCACCAAAAGTTGAAAATCCTCAGTCTGAGTTTTTCCTCATTATGAAATTCCTTAGTTGTTCTTCAACTTTGCAATATATTCACTCTTTCCGCTATTATTCTTCAAGTTTTACTGCCCTTGTTGATTCTGATGTTGTCTTCAAATCTTCAAAAGGTGTTGATTCCTCAACCCTTCACACACTAAACACCTCACATATCATCTGCTCTTGATCTATTTCTCTAAGCAACATTTTTCTTCAGCATTCCTCAATTGTGTGGATTTTCAAATCCGTACAACTCTGGAACCTAAGTTAAAGAACGCTTAGTGAAATTCCACAAGACTCATCCGGTCAAATTCCTCAAACTTGTTTGTTTTGCAAAAACTTCTGAGAATGCATATGACCTCTCCAAATTCTTCGCAGCTATACTCTCTTCACAGGTACACATGTCCGCTGCCGAATCTCTAGGTTCTCATCAACTTAACCTATTTGCAGCGTTCCTCGAAGAAAAACTGCATACCTCTTCAGAGAACTCAATAGTTCAAAACCCTCAGCTGAAGAAAATGGCAGATGGAAAGAAACCTCAAAAGGGAGGAAAGAAAATGGAAGTCAACACAGCCTTTGAGATCCCTGATGACATTTACAAGGATTATTGCACTCCTGATGAGGCCACACTTGGAAAGGAGGACAAAAATCAGCGCAAGGTGCGCATACAAAGGATAGGGAGGAGACGGGCACGGGAATGGAGGTAATATCGTTATGTCACTCCAAAATATGTGAAGAAATTCGCTCTTCACCCTCCTTGCCCAAGACCTCCATTGGAACCTGGCCAAGAAGCTGGTCCCACTAGGCTCAAGCGCGGTGAGGACTATCCTGATGAATGGGCCAAGCGCCAAGCTAAGTTGGCCAGAGTAGCAAAAGAAGCAGTGAGGAAATTCAATAAAGACTCTGCTGCTGCTGCTGCTGCTGAGGCCTCTGCTAGCAAGCCTAAGAAGGCCATGCTGAAGAAGCCCGCACACAAGGCCAGTGCCTCTTCTTCTTCAATTCCCTCACGGCCAAGCTCCTCTGCAATGCCCTCACGGCCAACTTCTACTAAGCCCTCACGGCCATTTCCTCAAGGCGCCCAAGTTCCTCATGTTGCAAAATCCTCATCTCCTCCGTCCAAATCCTCAGCAACTACGCATCTCGCCTCGTGCCAAAGGACAACATGCATCTCTTTTGCCTCAGGAACCTCAGCAAGTTCATCAGCTCCTCTGCACTATTCATCTGGCCCCACTCCACTGAAGACCAAGGCCATTGCAAGACGAGGCACTAGACCAAGTCCTCAAAAGAAGCAGGTCGCCTTCCAAGTACCGTCCTCTGAGGATGAAGCTGATGATGAAGAACTCGCTAAAATCATCAAAGACAGGCAGCACGGGGCTGCTAGAACCAAAGGCAGTAATGTGCCATTGATGCTGGATCCCAAGTTGATCCTCGATTTCATTGACTTGTGGCACAAGGACCACAACACACCTCTGCCAGAGATGAACCTCACTCATGGTCAAAGTCATGTGCTGACTGCCTTCATTGACGAAGAGAAACGGAAGTTCAGGAAGGCTAGTTAGCTGAATAAGGCACAATACAAGAAGGAGCGCCTTCTAAAGAAAAACATTGTGAAAATGACCACTGATGAACTTATTGCTGCTCAGACTAAGATCAAAAACCTCAGTGATGAATTTGACACGTACCGTGCAGATTGGCTTGGAGCCAAAGTCAAATTTGTCAAGTTAACTGAACGGTTCACTACCATGTTGTAGCTCCGACGCAACAAGAAATTCCTCAGGCTGAAGCATCTTCTCAGCCTACTGAAGAAAATGCCAGCACCGCTGATGATAATCAGGCTGCTGAAGAAAATGATACTACCAGGGCTGATGATTGCATTCCAGCCGCTGATGAAACTGCCAGGGCAACCACTAGTGTTGCGCCTAAAGAAATTACCAGGATAGCTGAAGCTTCAACCATTGTGCCTGAAGAAATTGCTGTTACCAGGGCAACTGCATCAGTTGTGCCTGAAGAAATGGAACCAATTTCCTCTCCTCCTCCTGCCCCTGCACCAAGTCCAATCTTTCCTTCTGCATCAGAAGCGAAGAAGAGCAAGGCTATGGAGCGTGCAGCTGTGAAGAAAAAGGAAAGCATCAAATTCATTAGACTCTTCAGCTCCGAAGAAGATGAAGAACTTGACCAGCTCGTTTGAAAATCCGATTGATGTTGTTCGAGTCTCAAGCATGCCATCAAAGAAACACGTTCCTTTTGATGAAGAATACCTGATCCCAAGCGGATCCGATGAAGACATTCCTTCTGCTGCTTCTTCAGAACAGTTGGATGAAGAAATTGAAGTGGATGCAATCCCTTCAACCCCAGTTGTTTCATCGCCCATGCCTCAGTTTTACTGCTGAAGAGGCCGGCGTTGAAGAAATGAGTGGAGAAGATGAGGATGTGGACATTGGGTGCACAACGCCAGTTCTGAATGATGACTTTTGGGAAAGTCAGCACCCCAATTCTCCATTGTTCACTCCTCTGCAACAAATTCCTCAGTCCCCTGTGACCACTGAAGTTCAAATGGGTTCTGAAGAACCACACCCCACACCGTCTATCCCTGAAGAAATTCCAGGCACTAGTGCTGATGACTTTGCTGCTGAAGAATTGAAGACCCAGGCTGCCACTGAAGAAGAAACTAAAATTCATCAACCTGCGGATCCTGAGATTGCGATTCTTGAGGTTGTTATGCAATTGACTGACACTCCTCACGCCAAGACCAAAGATCCTTTCCCAAAGAAGCAAAAATTCAAGGCTGATGACTTCTTCCACGAGCATGTATTCTTCACGGACTACAACCCCTATGACTCTGCTCGTCTTAGAAGGAAGCGCTTCTGTACTGCCAGCCAAGCAAACTTCTATTCTTCGCTGCTTTTCAACAAAGACAAAGTCTTCCACCATGAGCATATTCCTCACATGGACATGGAATCACTGCCTTGCTTCACGCCAGTCCTTAGTGTTCTTCATGACGCTGGGCTGCTCAATTTTTGCACTGATATTTTTGATTGGAATGAAGAGCTAATTCTTCAGTTCTACGCAACGCTGCACATCATCGGAGAAGCTGGAGATGTGAATACTTGGGTATTGGACTGGATGACAGAGAACACACATTTCAAAGCACCGGCCTCTAAATTACTTCATGCCCTGCCTGTCAGTCCTCCCCTTGAAGGTGCTCGTTGCATCTATCATGAACCTGAACATACCGCTCACTACATGCAAGTATTGATGAAGCCGCTGAAGCCCGGTCAAGCTCCAAGGACCAAATTCCTCGTGAAGGAATTGATGTTAGTTCCTAGAACTGTCTATTGCATTCTGACGAAGACATTGAGTCCAATTAAAGGCCATGATTCAAATGACGAAGAAGTTGTTGGCATCATAAAGAATCTTCTATTCAATATCATACATGGCATTCCTATCAACTATCATGATTTCTTCATGAGGACTCTGGCCAATATTGCCCTCTCTCCATTTGAGTTGAAGCCTTATGCTCCCTGGATTATGAGATTCCTCAGAACAAGGTCTTCACTCAACTACAAGGCTGATTTTCAGAATCATGTCAGTTACCTGCCCCCAATAGAAATCCTCAAGCGGACATTTTCCTCATCTGATGAAAAGGGCAAGGCTACTACTATTATTGATGAAGGCATTCGTCCATCGGATGGTCTGTTCGGCAAAGCTGCATCCTACTCCACCAATGATGACTCTGCCACTCATGACTCTGTCGTAAATGCTTCTAAGCAAAATCCTCAAGGCACAGCTCCAAGGGTGATGACTGATCGTGAGCTTCTCCTCAGTCTTCACCGGAAGGTCGATCACAATCACAAATGGGTTAAGTGTCAGTTTGGTTCAATTCTTCACATCATGACTACTACACACAATGTAGTGAAGAAGAACCATTACTACCTCCATGAAGTCTTCGGTCGCACCTGACTGTTTTGTCACATCTGTATGGTGAAGATGGTCTGAAGCAAATGGGTTTCAAGCAGGACTTTGAATGGTCTCAGCCGCCACCAGCGAAGAAATTCAAGAAGACTAAAGTTCCTTCCTTGGTAGCCAGCTCATATTCTTCATCATGCGCGACTGATGAACATGAAGACTTGGACGACACTGCGACATGCCCTACTTCAACAACCGACCCCAACAATGCTGGCGCTCCTTCATCGACTCAGTGATGATATTCTTCAGGGGTGTTAGTCCTCATTTTTCGTCCCTTTTGGTCATTCGATGACAAAGGGGGAGAAATATGAGTTAGTCTTCAAGCGGGTCTACTTATATGGGCATTTTTTTCTAAGTTACAACTCTCGCATGCTAAATTACATCAGTCACCATATTTCATCATGCATTTGAAATTCTTCATATTATATGTTAAATGCGTGTATGAGTTACAAGATATAGGGGGAGATCTCCATGATTCTACTCTTCAAGTGTGCATTGCTTTAAACGAAAATTCCTCACTATGCACATCTTCAGGGGGATTTCTTCTATATCTTGCAATCAAATTCCTCAATATCAGTATTTGCACTTCATATGTTTATCCCCGTTGAGAACTTAACCTATATTGTCATCAATCGCCAAAAAGGGGGAGATTATAATTGCATCTAGTGCCCCTTACTAATTTTAGTGTATTGAAGACTTATAGGTTAAGGGACAGATGCGTTTGTGAGTGTACACGGGTCTATAAGTCTATGAGGAGTTTGATATTTACAGAGAAACTAGACCCCTAAAAATGAAGTTCTTCGACTGAAGACTTTGGATTTCTGAAGACTTTGAAAGTGAAGAAATTGATGTGACCATGAAGACTTGGTATTCATTCGAGGAACATGAAGCATGAAGACTTTTATTTTCGTAGTTTCATTTTCTCTTTCTTAAGTCATAGGAAACACTGTACTGTTAAAGCGGGTCGAGGAAATACTAAGGAAAAGTTTCCAAGTGATGCTCAACTCAAATTCCTACACCTACCAATTCCTTTGAGTGAAGCCATTGGAAATCTCATGCAGTTCAGTCAACTTGTTCCATGACAGAGACAAAGTTCTTCTAGTCTCTGAGGAATTTGTTCTGACTGAGGAGTTAGAAGTTCACCAGTGTGGATTGCCTACAAGTGAGGAACATGATAGCCCTGAGGAATTTGATAGTCAAATTTCCGACCATTGTTGTGCTACGCGCCAGCTGTCCCAAAATATCCTTCCACCTAACGGTCATATCATTGAAGGGCATTTATGTCTTATCATGTCGGCTGCTCCCTAGGCTATAAATAGCCGCCCCCTACAACCACTAGCTGGTTGGCTGTTCCGAGAGAAACTGCCACTTGTCATTTGAGAGCATCCCATCCTCCGAGGACTTTGAGCGAAAATCGTCGAATGAGGAAAACCCAAACCCAAACACCTACTGTCGGTGTCAAAACCGGCGGATCTCGGGTAGGGGGTCCCGAACTGTGCGTCTAGGCCGGATGGTAACAAGAGGCAAGGGACACGAAGTTTTACCCAGGTTCCGGCCCTCTTAATGGAGGTAAAACCCTACGTCCTGCTTGATTAATATGGATGATATGGGTAGTACAAGAGTAGATCTACCACGAGATCAGAGAGGCTAAACCCTAGAAGTTAGCCTATGGTATGATTGTTGTTCTGTATGTTGTCATACGGACTAAAACCCTCCGGTTTATATAGACACCGGAGAGGGTTAGGGTTACACAAAGTCGGTTACAATGGTAGGAGATCTACATATCCGTATCGCCAAGCTTGCCTTCCACGCCAAGGAAAGTCCCTTCCGGACACGGGACAAAGTCTTCTCCTGTATCTTCATAATCCAGGAGTCCGGCTGAAGGTATAGTCCGGCCATCCGGATACCCCCTAATCCAGGACTCCCTCAGTAGCCCCTGAACCAGGATTCAATGACGACGAGTCCGGCGTGCAGATTGTCTTCGGCATTGCAAGGTAGGTTCCTCCTCCAAGTACTTCCTAGAAGATTTTGAACACAAAGATAGTGTCCGGCTCTGCAAAATAAGTTTCCACATATTGCCATAGAGAGAATAATATTTACACAAATCTAATCTGTTGACATATTCCGTAGTGTGACATCGCACCACGGCCAAGCCTTTCTTCGAATCGTTTTATTGTCCCACCTCAGCGTGTCATGCGAGGCGGTTTCCTTGGCACGTCTTGTCGAAGCAGAGATCGTGTCCCCTTATTCCGGGATTCTCATCAATACGAGCGTGGGTAACCCAACCGTGCCATTGATTATGGCGCTTGGAGATAAGCGAGTTTTACCAGGCTGGTGGGGACACGTAGTTGCGTCCACCCATATAAGGGGATAAGGATCCACCTTTTCACCTACGCCTTCTTCCTCCTCTGCCTATCCATTATCGTGCACTCGAGCTCCAGCGCCCAAGTCCGCACTCCCCTCCTCAACCTTCTCCAGCCATGTCAGGAGCGGGAGGCAAGTGGATGGTCTCCTCCGTCACGGAGGGACACATCAAAAAACTAAGGAAGGCCGGATACTTGTCTAACGACATCGCGTACCGGCTTCCCGAAGAGGGGCAGCTCCTCCCCACCCCAAGGCCCCATGAGAGGGTAGTGTTCCTTCCCCACTTCCTCCGCGGACTGGGCTTTCCTATCCACCCATTTGTCCGGGGACTCATGTTCTACTACGGCCTGGATTTCCATGATCTGGCCCCGAACTTCATCCTCAACATCTCGGTGTTTATCATCGTGTGCGAGGCTTTCCTCCGCATCCGCCCCTATTTCGGCCTATGGCTCAAGACTTTCAATGTCAAGCCGAAGGTGGTGCGTGGCAACCAGGCGGAGTGCGGAGGCACCATGGTGGGCAAGATGCCCAATGTCTTATGGCTCAAGGGCTCCTTTGTGGAGACCCTGAAGGGGTGGCAATCAGGGTGGTTTTACATCACCGAGCCGCGCGACCCTGAGTGGGTCGCAGCCCCCGAGTTCCGGTCCGGACCCCCAACGCGGCTCACGTCCTGGAAAGAGACGGGCCTGTCGTGGGGCAGCAAAGAAGAGGTGACTGGACTGCAAACATGCATCCAAACCCTGGTGAACAAGCAGCTCAAGCTTGTCAACGTAGTCCAGGTTATGCTCATCCGCCGGATCCTCCCGTGTCAACAACGGGCCTTCAATCTGTGGGAGTTCAACCCGGTGCAGCACCGACCTCTGAGCAGGCTCTTCGACACGACGTACGAAGATGCCTGGAAGGTGCTTTTCAAGGGCGCCGAGGCTCCCGCATCCGCTACTGAGGATCACGGATTCAGCGCGCAGCGTCATGCTAGCGCGGTAAGTTGTTTGTACCTTTTACAGGGTATTAGTTTTTCATAGTTTAACTCTATGCGGGATCTAAGCTCCCTTACCTTTGACAGGATTGGCAGGCGAAGTCCGGACAGATCGACTGTCCGGCTCCTTTGCCCGAAGACCCAGCCGATGCCCGCTTGGCGAAGCTGCTGGTTCCGGCACCCTATGTGGTGCCGAAGAAGAAGGCCACGAAGAAGGCCACGGGGACTTGAAAAAGTGCCCGGTGCCAGGAGGTGTCGGGTTCATCATCTGACGGCTCCAAGGCGCATTCCTCCCGTGAAGACGAGGAGGAGGAAGAAGAGACCTCTCCCCCTCCAGCGGGGGGAGAGAAGAAAAGGAAGGCCGCCCTCACTGGGGAGGCCGAAGGGTCCAAGAAGGGGAAAACCCTTCCTCCGGACTATTCCACCGACGCCGACGACGGCGGAGAGGAGTGGCCGCTCAGGGCCAAGCCCCTGGCGAAATCGTAAGTATCCGGATACCAGAGTAATTCATAGTATTCCTTTATTGCACAGCTTTCCCTTATGTCGAATATGATTATGCAGCCCACCCAAAGACCGGCTCGACGCGTCATCGAGCGGTTCACTGGACTCGTCGGATGTGAATTCGCTTCTGACGGCTACCTCCCCCCGTCCTACGGACGACGCCGAAGTGTTGTCCCAACAGGTTCCACGCCAGGAGGAGGTGGTCCTGGAGGCACCGCAAGGCGACCTCCCGGACTCCAGGAGTAAAGGGGATAAAACCCCCCAGGGCTCCAAGTCTGGCTCTAGGCCGGACACCGCTCCGGAACCTTCAAAGGTTCCAGAGTCCGGCGGGCGACCTCCTTCCAAGAGGAGCAAGCCCACCATGCCGGTGACCCCCGTCCAACCGGAGGCGCCGGATAATCTGTTGGAGGTGCTCAAAGGCGCCTCCATCGACGAGGAGCACCGCACCATTATGAGTGCGGTGGTCCAGAAGGTTCAGTCCGCCAAGAGTGGACTGACTGAAGCTTGTGCTAGCCTTTTAACAGGCTTTGAGGCAATTAAAGAATGTGTAAATAATATTACCACATAGACAGTAGCCCCTGATGCTCTGTTTGGCGTTCGGGAAGAAAAGCCGAATAGAGGATCAAATGAAATTCGCAGGAGTCTAACAAAAAGGAGTCAATATGTGTATGCAGGCTTCTCTGCTGGCGTCCGCCGCACTGACTGCGGAAGTGGACACGCTAAAGCAGAACCTCGAGCAGTCCGAGCAAGAGCTCGGGCGTGCCAAGAAGCAGCTCGAGGACAAGGAAGGTAAGAAATACCTTGTTTAAATATATATAAAAAAGTGTAATTGCAAAAATTGACAGGATTATCGTGGCTATTGTAGGCGCCACGTCTAAGGTGGCGACCCTTAAGCAAGCGCTGTGCAAGGCCGAGAAGAGGGCAACCACGGAGCGCACTGAGCGGGAGAAGTATGAGGCCCAGGTTGGCAAGGTGCGGCAAGAGCTCCAGGCTCTCATGAAAAAACATGAGAGTTTGGAGCTTGACTCAAAGACGCGAGCGTCCGAGCTCGCGGTGGCTATTAAAAATGCCAAGTCTACCAAGGCCGAATCCCAGAAGACCCTCCAGGAGTTGGATGCGGTGAAAAAGATAGTGGCGGGTAAGGCATTCTTTATGCAAAGTAAACACATAAACGTGAGTTACTTGTTACTTACCCGAATCCGGAGCTCTCCAGGAGCGTTCGCAGATCTTCCCCGTAGCGTGTCCGATGCCGCCACATTCTATCGAGCCGAGGAGGGCAGCTCGACAGAGAAGGTGTTCTGGTCTCAGTATGCTGAGGCCAGACACCCCGTGCCCCTGAGCGACCAGCTGAAGCAACTGGTCGAGCTCCACAAGGCGGTCGAACAGGCCATGAAGGGCCTCATAGTTCGGCTGTGGCCTGGAGAGGCTCTGCCTGGGAGCTATTTCGGGCTGGTGCGGCGGCTGGTGGGGGCCTGTCCAAGGCTCGAAGTCATCAAGCACTCCGTCTGCATTGAAGGTGCCCGTAGGGCCCTTGCCCGTGCTAAGGTGCACTGGGGCAAGCTGGATGCTGAGAAGCTTGTGAAGAACGGGCCACCGCTGGGGAAAGAGCATCGCAAGCCCGAGAATTATTATAAGGATGTTCTGAAGGGTGCCTGCCTTATGGCGGATGAATGTTCCAGGGATGTAATTTTTTAGTAAAACTCGCTCGTTTTGTCCTGTGCGCTGAAAACTTGTTCATATGCGCTAAGCAATGCTGTTGGAATTTAAAATATTACCTTTTGTGCGGCTGTTTATCAATTCTGAGAGATGGCGAGTCGTCGACTTCTGCCCCCATGCCGCTAGTGCTGGGGTGTTCGGGGATAAACCTGAGCGCTCTTTTCCCCATGTTCGGGTCCTTCGAGGGAGGCGCTCAGCACAACGAACAAGACAATCGGACTATAATGCATGAACACTAACACTTAGCCATAGAATTCTATAATTGTATATTTCGGCGAAGCCCTTGGTATTCGGAAGACCGAGTTCGGGGCGCTATCCATGCCTTGGCCAGACAGAGCCGAATCCTCACTCTAAGCGGCATAAGTCTTTAGGGACTCGAAAAACCTCTCGAACAGCGACCAGCTCTCGCTTCATCATGACAGTCAGTTTTAGCTTTCTCTACTGAGGTGCTCGACCCAGCTCAACTGGGGCACAATCGCAGTAGTTCTCCTAGTGCTAGCTTAGCCGACATAGCGGAATGTAAGGCACCAAAACATAGGAGCCGGGCAAACCCAACTATTGACCCAAGTCATGATTCGGAGCCGATGCATATAATGATATAAGTTCGGGGTGCCGCACTTGTTAAAGTGTTCGGACTTCTCACACCATATTGAGGGGTACTAAATCCCCTGGCGTATTTTGGCCGTACCAAAGTGTACGGGTGCAACATGTCGTTAAGGAACATATATTTGTAAAAAAAAGAGTAATGCAAAAATAGACAAAAGTTATGCATTGTTTATTAAAAAGGGCTGCGATCAAAGCAGAACGATACAAATAATGCGATAAGCAAAAGGTTGGACTATTTAACATGTCCGTTCCACGGGCAGGCTGCGGAATGGTATGCGAAACAGGTATACTGCTCGTGATAGAGACCACCTGGGAGTTCCTTAATGCGGCATGGCTTGTCTGCTTCCCTGGTTCTTGCATCGTTTGTGCGGCAATTGAATTGCCGAACAGGCCTTCCGAAGAATGGAGTCCTGAAAGTAAGAGAAAATTAAAAAAATCGGCAGCCCCTGGTGCGGTTTAAGCCGTGTTTCGGGCGTCCCGTGATGGTGCCCCTCCCCCTGTACCCATGGTATTTCTAGAGCGTAGTTATGTACGCGAAGCACTGGCGTCGCATTTTTGCGAGGGCTGGGGTTGGGGCCGTATTGCTACGCCTGCTCGGAACGTGCCAGACGGTCTTGTTGTAGGTTACTCCGGGCGCGCTTGACGGTTGCGTAGTGAGGTACCGCGTTGAAATTGGCGAATGCGGTTTGCCCGAGCAGTGCGTGATAGCCACTTCGGAATGGGACTATGTCGAAGATTAACTCCTCACTTCGAAAATTATCCGGAGATCCGAAGACCACTTCAAGTGTGACTGAGCCTGTACAGTTGGCCTCTACACCTGGTATTACGCCTTTAAAGGTCGTTTTGGTGGGCTTAATCCTCGAGGGATCTATGCCCATTTTCCGCACTGTATCCTGGTAAAGCAGGTTCAGGCTGCTGCCGCCGTCCATAAGGACTCTAGTGAGATGAAATCCGTCAATAATTGGGTCTAGAACCAATGCAGCGAATCCGCCATGACGGGTGCTAGTGGGATGGTCCCTTTGATCAAAGGTGATCGGGCAGGAGGACCATGGGTTGAACTTTGGGGCGACTGGCTCTACCGCATATACGTCCCTTAACGCGCGCTTCCGCTCCCTCTTGGGGATGTGGGTTGCGTATATCATGTTCACCGTCCGCACTTGTGGGGGAAAACCCTTCTGTCCATTGTTTTTCGGCGGCCGGGGCTCTTCATCGTCATCGCTATGCAGCCCCTTGTCGGTATTTTCGGCATTTAACTTGCCTGCCTGCTTGAACACCCAACAATCCCTGTTGGTGTGATTGGCCGGCTTTTCGGGGGTGCCATGTATCTGGCACAAGCGGTCGAGTATTCGGTCCAAACTGGACGGGCCCCTAGGATTTCTTTTGAATGGCTTTTTCCGCTGACCGGATTTATAGCCTCTGAATCCGGCATTAACTGTCGTATCCTCAGCATTGTCGCCATTAATGCGGCGCTTCTGCTTGTTGCGACGCGACCTACCACTACTGTCCCTGGTATCCGAATTACCAGGGTTCTTGGTCATATTGTTGCTACGAGCAAACCAGCTGTCTTCTCCCGCGCAAAAGCGGGTCATGAGTGTCGTGAGTGCTGCCATAGATTTCGGCTTTTCCTGTCCAAGGTGCCGGGCAAGCCACTCGTCACGGATATTGTGCTTGAAGGCTGCTAGGGCCTCTACGTCCGGACAGTCGACTATTTGATTTTTCTTTGTTAAGAACCGTGTCCAGAATTCCCTGGCCGATTCCTCTGGCTGCTGAATTACGTGGCTTAGGTCATCGGTGTCTGGTGGTCGCACATAAGTGCCCTAGAAATTGTCGAGGAATGCGGCTTCTAGGTCCTCCCAACAACTGATTGATCCTGCTGGCAAGCTGTTAAGCCAATGCCGAGCTGGTCCTTTAAGCTTGAGTGGGAGGTATTTGATGGCGTGGAGATCATCGCCGCGGGCCATGTGGATATGAAGGAGATAATCCTCGATCCATACCGCAGGATCTGTTGTGCCATCACATGATTTGATGTTTACGGGTTTGAAACCCTCGGGGATTTGATGATCCATTACTTCATCTGTGAAGCATAGTGGGTGTGCGGCGCCTCTATACTGGGCTATATCACGACGTAGCTCCAATGAGTTTTGTCTACTGTGTTCGGCCCTACCGGATTTGTGTCCAGCGTGACGGTTACCGTCTCGAGTCGTGGGGCACCCACGCGATCCGTAGATCGATCTTGTTTGACTTGCCTTGTCCTCCAACATATCTCGCAGGTCTGGCGCATTTTCCCGTGCCTTGGTACGGGGTGCGGCTTGAGTGGAGGGCCAAGAGGCCTTTTTGTCGCGGCCACGAGGTGGCCGGTCGGCCGTATCAAGTGCTAGTGATGTAGGTTTAAGTGCTTCCTCCTCTAATCGGGGTAGCAACCTGCGCTTTGGGTAGCTCTTGGAGGGGCGTTTGAGTTTATGCTCTTCGGCCGCAAGGACTTCAGTCCATCTGTCGACTAGCAAATCTTGATCAGCTCTAAGCTGTTGCTGTTTTTTCTTGAGGCTTCTTGCTGTGGCCATAAGCCTGCGTTGAAAACGCTCTTGCTCGACGGGATCCTCTGGCACGACGAATTCGTCGTCGTCGAGGCTTGCCTCGTCTTCGGAGGGAGGCATATAATTATCGTCCTCGACCTCTATGTCTGCCGCTCTCTCATGAGGGCTGGCTTCTCCATCCTCCTGTGCTGAATCTTGCTGGAGGTGGTTTTGTTCGGCACTCTCCAGAGTATTATTACCTCCCGTGCTGGAATCACCGTATTTGCTTTGGCGGGATTTTGAGCGGCGCCGCTGACGCCGGTGCTTAGGCTGTTTCTTGGAGGGGTCATCCTCCGCTGTTCCATCGCCATCTCCTTCTTTTGGGGTGTCCACCATGTATATGTCATATGACGAGGTGGCTTTCCAGGGCCCAATAGGCGCTGGTTCTTCATTGTCTCCTGCATCGGCGTCCATACCATCGATGTCTTCGGAGTCGAAGTCGAGCATGTCGGTTAAATCGTCGACAGTGGCTACAAAGTGGGTGGTGGGTGGGCTTTGAATTTCTTCATCGTCCGTATCCCAACCTTGCTGACCGTAGTCTGGCCAGGGCTCTCCTGATAAAGAGAGAGACTTTAGTGTCTTCAAAATATCGCCGAAAGGCGAGTGCTGAAAGATGTCCGCGGCAGTAAACTCCATGATCGGCGCCCAATCGAATTCGATCGGCAGGGGCATGGAGGGTTTGGAGTCCGGAGAGGAGTCCGGCTCCTTGGAGTCACGAGTCTCGCGGAGTGCGGGGCTGGTGTTCGGCTCGATCGCCGTTGGGATCGCAGCCCCCAAGGCGGCGTCCAACCACCCATCCTCGATCGACGCAGTTGGCTCCGAATTAAGGGTCGAAGCCGATGCGGGTGCGGCCTCCAGGGTACTGTTCGGCGGCAGAGCTAGATCATGCTCGTCGTGACAGTGCGGCGCACTCGGCAGTAGCTCGAATCCTTTGAAGATCAAGTCCCCGCGGATGTCGGCCGTGTAGTTTAAACTTCCAAATCTGACCTGACGGCCAGAGGCATAGCTTTCGATCTGCTCCAGATGGCCAAGTGAATTGGCCCGCAGTGCGAAGCCGCCGAAGACGAAGATCTGTCCAGGGAGGAAGGTCTCTCCCTGGACTGCATCGCTATTGACGATCATAGGAGCCATCAAGCCTAACGGCGACGACATAGAGGAACTCTCAATGAAAGCACCAATGTCGGTGTCAAAACCGGCGGATCTCGGGTAGGGGGTCCCGAACTGTGCCTCTAGGCCGGATGGTAACAGGAGGCAAGGGACACGAAGTTTTACCTAGGTTCGGGCCCTCTTGATGGAGGTAAAACCCTACGTCCTGCTTGATTAATATTGATGATATGGGTAGTACAAGAGTAGATCTACCACGAGATCGGAGAGGCTAAACCCTAGAAGCTAGCCTATGGTATGATTGTTGTTCTGTATGTTGTCCTACGGACTAAACCCTCCGGTTTTTATAGACACCGGAGAGGGTTAGGGTTACACAAAGTCGGTTACAATGGTAGGAGATCTACATATCCGTATCGCCAAGCTTGCCTTCCACGCCAAGCAAAGTCCCTTCCGGACACGGGACGAAGTCTTCTCTTGTATCTTCATAATCCAGGAGTCCGGTTGAAGGTATAGTCCGGCCATCCGGACACCCCCTAATCCAGGACTCCCTCACCTACAAACCCAAGGTGATTGAGCATCACTGAAGAGATTGATCCTGCGTGGATCCGACGCTTGTTACCTTTGAAGACTGTGCATCTTCCATATGGTTAGGCGTCATGGTCTAGAGCGTCCAAGAGGAAATTTTGGATCGCCGAGTGACCGAGTCTGTGAAGGTTTGGAAGTCACCTGAAGACTTACCATGAGTAATTGGGCGAGGTCTGTGTGACCGTAGCTCAAGGGGAATACGATGAGGACTAAGTGTCCTGAGATGTGTGTTCCGAACTGGGTGTCCGGGACTGTGTGTCCTCAGGTTTGAATACCTAACCGCCCTAACCAAACGTACAACTATCACAGTAGTTGGAACTGGTCTACCAAATCATTGTCTTCACCAAGCCTACTGGTTCTATCTCCTCAACCCTTCCATTTCCTCATTACCGTGTTGAGTGCTTGTTCATATATGTTTGAAGACCTTGACTGAAGTCTTTCTCAATTTCTTCAGTCTGTTTGTCTTCATCATGTTTTGTCCTGTGTTTACGCTTTCTATACTCTGTGCTTGTTTTCATTTCATCATGAAGACCATGCTTATGTTCTGTTATTTTTACATCTGAGTACTTATTCCGCTGCAAGTAGTTCTTCTCTTAGGAATTTCCTCACCCTGAAATTCCACAGTGAAGAATTCATAAAACTCGCCTATTCACCCCCCCTCTGGTCGACTTAACGCACTTTCACAATTTCATCAAGCAATAGAACAGATATAGCAGTATGTGGACGTGAGAAACGAAAATTCATTTCTTCATGATTAGCTTGCGTCCTTTCAAGCATATTCAGGTCTCCAGCAAATTCTTCAGATGTTTAAGTTCGTCTGGAGACCTATCCCTGCATAAGAGATTAGTTCTTTTTTTCACCACCCACATTTGGAGGGGTGGCAAAGAGTTCATTATTCTGCGAGCTCCATAAGGGAAAGGTGGCATAGACGCCAGTCCACTTCGTTTCACATAAGAGGGGTTAGAGTAGGCATATGAATAAGCAGAGAAATTCTTCGAGGACTTATGAACATAACGATTTGAAGAATAATGCATATATTCATAGCCCTTAGATCTTCCCTGCAAAACGTAAGTGTTAGAACGATGATGTTCATATGAAGATCTGGATCCATATGAGGAATTTGATCCACGTGAGGAATTTGGTCCATATGAGGACTTGGATCCTTATGAAGACTTTGGTCCATATGAACAATTTGATCTGGGGTTCCTATTCTTCACAGGTGGTGTCATGATGACATTCACCTGAAGACTTTCAAGGAACCTTTTGGGAACCCAGATTTTCTTCATAGGGGAACCATTCCTGCAGTTAGTGCCAACATATCTAGCAAATACTTCACCATTATGATTTTTGAACAGTTTATAGTTGGAGTCAAATGACTCATCAAAAGAATATGAAGATTCACATGTAAATCCAGATAATGTAGATGGATCTACGGGAGGTCCCTTTGCAGTAGGTCCCATCAGCATTGAGTTTCATCTCAAAGGCAATACCCTCTTTTCTTGGGTTCCTATTGAGGATCTGCTTTTTAAGCACATCACAAGGAGCCTGATGCCCTTCGAGGCTTTTGTACATGCCTGTCACATCAATTCCTTCAGCCCTGCATTGTCAGTGATACTAGTGGTATCCTCAGATGAGGAATTTGTGATAGCAGAGACAACTGAAGAATTTGCAGCAATAGAAGCATTTGAACTTTCAGGTGAAGAATTAGCAGATTCTCGTTCAATACATTTCAAACATGGTGGAATGAATTCAACCTGAGCGGAATTGATCTGTTGAGCTAGCAATGAATCGCGTTCCTTCTAAAGATCTTCATAACTCACCCTTACCTGCTTAAGACCTTGCTTTCTTTGAAGAAATTCATAAGAAAGCTTCACATGATCAGATAAGAGAGTGTCATGATGACTCTGAAGGTTAGCAAACTTAGTCTGAAGTCTCTGAAGATTATTAGTGATACGTCTTCATCGTATCTATAATTTTGGATTGTTCCATGCCAATATTCTACAACTTTCATATACTTTTGGCAACTTTTTATACTATTTTTGGGACTAACATATTGATCCAGTGCCTAGTGCCAGTTCCTGTTTGTTGCATGTTTTTTTTGGCAGAATATCCATATCAAACGGAGTCCAAACGGAATAAAAACTGACGGATTTTTTCTGAATATATATGATTTTGGGAAGAAAAATCCACGAGAGATGATGCTCGAGGGGCCCAGAAGGCAGGGGGCGCGCCCCAGGGGGGCAGGCGTGCCCCTAACCCTCGTGGCCACCCCGTAAGGCAGTTGATGCCCTTCTTTTTCTGCAAGAAAGCTAATATCCGGATAGAGATCGTGTCAAAATTTCAGCCCAATCGGAGTTACGGATCTCCGGGAATATAAGAAACGGTGAAAGGGTAGAATCTGAGAACGCAGAAACAGAGAGAGACAGAGAGACAGATCCAATCTCGGAGGGGCTCTCTCCCCTCCCATGCCATGGAGGCCAAGGACCAGAGGGGAAACCCTTCTCCCATCTAGGGAGGAGGTCAAGGAAGAAGAAGATGAAAGGGCCCCCTCTCCCCTTCTCTTCCGGTGGCTCCGAAACGCTGCCGTGGCCATCATCATCATCACCGCAATCTACTCCAACACCTCCGCCATCTTCACCAACATATCCATGACCTTCCCCCTCTATCTACAGTGGTCCACTCTCCCGCAACCCGCTGTACCCTCTACTTGAACATGGTGCTTTATGCTTCATATTATTATCCAATGATGTGTTGCCATCCTATGATGTATGAGTAGATTTCCGTTGTCCTATCGGTGGTTGATGAATTGCTATGATTGATTTAATTTGCTTGTGGTTATGTTGCTGTCCTTTGGTGCCCATCATATGATTGCGCATGTGGATCACACCCTAGGGTTAGTTTTATGTTGATAGGACTATGTATTGGAGGGCAAGAGTGACAGAAGCTTCAACCTAGCATAGAAATTGATGCGTACGGGATTGAAGGGGGACCAATATACCTTATTTCTATGGTTGGGTTTTTACCTTAATGAACATTAGTAGTTGCGGATGCTTGCTAATAGTTCCAATCATAAGTGCATAGAATTCCAAGTCAGGGATGACATGCTAGCAGTGGCCTCTCCCACATAATAATTGCTATCGGTCTAGTAAAGTAGTCAATTGCTTAGGGGCAATTTCGCAACTCCTACCACCACTTTTCCACACTCGCTATATTTACTTTATTGTTTCTTTATCTAAACAGCCCCAACTTTTTATTTACATACTCTTTATTATCTTGCAAACCTATCCAACAACACCTACAAAGTACTTCTAGTTTCATACTTGTTCTAGGTAAAGCGAACGTCAAGCGTGCGTAGAGTTGTATCAGTGGTTGATAGAACTTGAGGGAATATTTGTTCTGCCTTTAGCTCCTCGTTGGGTTCGACACTCTCGAAAACTATTGCGATCCCCTATACTTGTGGGTTATCAAGACCTTTTTCTGGCGCCGTTGTCGGGGAGCAATAGCGTGGGGTGAATATTCTCGTGTGTGCTTGTTTGCTTTATCACTAAGTAATTTTTATTTGCTGTTCTTAGTTGTTCTCTATCTTTTGTTATGGATATGAAACACGAAATACCAAAAAAATAGGTGTACTTGCTACTCATGGAGATGGGGAACCTCCTAAAACCCTCGATGCTGGTTATGTGAAAAATATTATGTACTACTTTAATAATCCTGGGAAAACCCCATTCAATTATGTAATGGGAGTAACGTTGGATCAACGTGAATACTTTAGGGATTACCGCTGGACACAAAAAGGGAAACTATTATGGGATCAAATTCATATATTGAATTGGTATGCTAGGCAACTATGCTTGAGATATGATTATACTTGTTGCTCTAAGGTGAAGGCTCCACACCTTCCCTTTTCATGTGAATTTAATGATAATGAAACTTTAGCTTCTTATGCTAATGGTATATATGATTACTATGATGTGGAACAAATAGAAGAATTTGTTGCTTTTAAGGGTGCTTATGAAATTGAATCTTTGTTTGAAAAGCATGAAGCTTATGATGATGATGTTTATAGGCCTGAAAATTTAGCTATCTTAAAATATTGCTATGATAATTATGAATATAATTCCTATATTAATGCGCTTATTGAGAAAGTCTCTGCTGTCCAAGAAGAGACCAATATTTTGCAGGAGTCTATGGAAGAAGAAATTGATGAAACTGTGAGCTCATTGGATGAAAAAGACTAGGAGTAGAGCGAAGAACAAAAGGAGGAAGAGCGGATTAGCTACCCGTGCCCACCTTCTAATGAGAGTAACTCTTCAACACATACATTGTTTAATTTCCCTTCGTGCTTACCGGAGGATGATTGCTATGATGATTGTTATGATCCCGTTGATTCTTTTGAAATATCCCTTTTTGATGATGCTTACGATGCTTGTGGCCAAGATGCCAATATGAATTATGCTTATGGAGATGAACTTGCTATAGTTCCTTATGTTAAACATGAAATTGTTGCTATTGCACCCACACATGATAGTCCTATTATCTTTTTGAATTCTCCAAACTACCCTATATCGGAGAAGTTTGCTCTTATTAAGGAATATATTGATGGGTTGCCTTTTACCGTTGCACATGATGATTTTGATGAATATAATATGCATGTGCTTGCTGCTCCTACTTGCAATTATTATCAGAGAGGAACTATATTCCCACCTCTCTATGTTTCCAATATGATAAAATTGCAAGAAACTGTTTATACCATGCATTGGCCTTTGCTATGTGTGCATGAATTGTTCTTTTATGACATGCCGATGCATAGGAAGAGAGTTACACTTCGTTGTTGCATGATATATGTTACTTTGTGCTCACTACTAAATTACAAATCATTGTTAATTAAAATTGGCTTTGATATACCTTGGGATCCGGGTGGATTCATTACTTGAGCACTATATGCCTAACTTAATGGCTTTAAAGAAAGCACTGCCAGGGAAACAACCTGGAAGTTTTAGAGAGTCATTTATTTATTTTGAGTGCTTTTATATAGTTTAAAAACAACAAAAATAAAGAGGGGAACCCAAAACTTTTTTAAAAAGGAAAGCGAAAGTGAGAAAGACAAGAATTGTTGAAGTGGGAGCTAGCCTTGAACTTTGTTCATGCTCATGGAAACTTTGTTAATCTTGATTACAGAAATTTTTCAATAAAAATAATTATCCCCTTGTACAATTCCATTGTATTATAAAAATAATGTGCCAAGGTTTGCCTTTAGGATGTTTACATTTGCTTGATGGTTTGTACGGTGCAGGACAGAAACTTTGGCTGTAGTGCGCGATTTTACATTTTTTTCTGGAATGTCAAATGGTTCTGATTCTTTTTGAAATATCTTCCTATACAAATTTTTTATTTTTCCTAATTTTGGAAGAATTTTTCAAGTAACAGAAGTATGGTGAATGTTCAGATTATTACAGACTGTTCTGTTTTAGACAGATTCTGTTTTTGATGCATAGTTTGCTTGTTTTGGTGAAACTATCAATTTATATTAGTGGATTAAGCCATGAAAAAGTTATACTACAGTAGACACAATGCTAAAACAAAATATGAATTGGTTTGCAACAGTACTTAGAGTAGTGATTTGCTTTATTATACTAACGGATCTTACCGAGTTTTCTGTTGAAGTTTTGTGTGGATGAAGTGTTCGATGATCGAGAAGGTCTTGATGTGAGAAGAAGGAAGAGAGGCAAGAGCTCAAGCTTGGGGATGCCCGAGGCACCCCAAGTATATATTCAAGGAGACTCAAGCGTCTAAGCTTGGGGATGCCTCGGAAGGCATCCCCTCTTTCTTCAACAAGTATCGGTATGTTTTCAGATTCGTTTCGTTCATGCGATATGTGCAATCTTGGAGCATCTTTTGCATTTAGTTTTCATTTTTATTTTATGCACCATGCTGGTATGAGATAGTCCTTGGTTGATTTATATAATTCTCTATGCACTTCACTTATATCTTTTGAGTATGGCTTTATAGAATGCTTCATGTGCTTCGCTTATATCATTTGAAGTTTGGATTGCCTGTTTCTCTTTACATAGACAACCGCCATTTGTAGAATGCTCTTTTGCTTCACTTATAATTGTTAGAGCATGGGAATATCTTTTGTAGAAATAATTAAACTCTCTTGCTTCAATTATATCTATTTAGAGAGATGACAGGAATTGGTCATTCACATGGTTAGTCATAAAATCCTACATAAAACTTGTAGATCACTGAATATGATATGTTTGATTCCTTGCAATAGTTTTGTGATATAAAGATGGTGATATTAGAGTCATGCTAGTGAGTAGTTGTGGATTAGTAGAAATACTTGTGTTGACATTTGTGATTCCCGTAGCATGCACGTATGGTGAACCGTTATGTAACGAAGTCGGAGCATGATTTATTTATTGATTGTCTTCCTTATGAGTGGCGGTCGGGGACGAGCGATGGTCTTTTCCTACCAATCTATCCCCCTAGGAGCATATGCGCGTAGTACTTTGTTTTGATGACTAATAGATTTTTGCAATAAGTATGTGAGTTCTTTATGACTAATGTTGAGTCCATGGATTATACACACCCTCACCCTTCCACCATTGCTAGCCTCTCTAGTACCGCGCAACTTTCTCCGGTACCATAAACCCACCATATACCTTCCTCAAAACAGCCACCATACCTACCTATCATGGCATTTCCATAGCCATTCCGAGATATATTGCCATGCAACTTCCATCATCATCATGATATACATGACTTGAGCATTCATTGTCATATTGCTTTGCATGATCGTAAGATAGCTAGCAAGATGTTTTCATGGCTTGTCCGTTTTTGATGTCATTGCTACGCTAGATTATTGCATATCCCGGTACACCGCCGGAGGCATCCATATAGAGTCATATTTTGTTCTAGACATTGAGTTGTAATATTGAGTTATAAGTAAATAAAAGTGTGATGATCATCATTATTAGAGCATTGCCCCAGTGAGGAAAGGATTATGGAGACTATGATTCCCCCATAAGTCGGGATGAGACTCCGGACTTTACAAAAAAATAAAAGAGGCCAAAGAAGCCCAAATAAAAAAAGAGGCCAAAGAAGCCCAAATAAAAAAAGAGGCCAAAGAAGCCCACCAAAAAAACAAAAAAATGAGAGAAAAAGAGAGAAGGGGCAGTGCAACTATCATTTTCCACATTTGTGCTTCAAAGTAGCACCATGTTCTTCATATAGACAGTCTCTTGAGTTATCACTTTCATATACTAGTGGGAATTTTCATTATAGAACTTGGCTTGTATATTCCGATGATGGGCTTCCTCAAACGCCCGAGGTCTTCATGAGCAAGCAAGTTGGATGCACACCCACTTAGTTTCCAGTCTGAGCTTTCATACACTTATAGCTCTTAGTGCATCCGTTGCATGGCAATCCCTACTCACTCACATTGATATCTATTGATGGGCATCTCCATAGCCCGTTGATACGCCTAGTTGATCTGAGACTATCTTCTCCTTTTTGTCTTCTCCACCATCATATTCTATTCCACCTATAGTGCTATGTCCATGGCTCACGCTCATGTATTGCGTGAAAGTTGAAAAGGTTTGAGAACGTCAAAAGTATGAAACAATTGCTTGGCTTATCATCGGGGTTGTGCATGATGTGAATATTTTGTGTGGTGAAGATGGAGCATAGCTAGACTATATGATTTTGTAGGGATAACTTTCTTTGGCCATGTTATTTTGAAAAGACATGATTGCTTTATTAGTAGGCTTGAAGTATTATTGTTTTTATGTCAAATGATAGACTATTGCTTTGAATCACTCGTATCTTACTATTCATGCCATGATTAGATTACATGATCAAGATTATGCTAGGTAGCATTCCACATCAAAAATTATCTTTTTTATCATTTACCTACTCGAGGACGAGCAGGAATTAAGCTTGTGGATGTTGATACGTCTCCGTCGTATCTATAATTTTTGATTGTTCCATGCCAATATTCTACAACTGTCATATACTTTTGGCAACTTTTTATACTATTTTTGGGAATAACATATTGATCCAGTGCCCAGTGCCAGTTCCTGTTTGTTGCATGTTTTTTGTTTCGCAGAATATCCATATCAAACGGAGTCCAAACAGAATAAAAACTGACGGTGATTTTTTTTGGAATATATATGATTTTTGGGAAGAAAAATCCACGCGAAATGATGCTTGAGGGGCCCACGAGGCAGGGGGCGCGCCCCTGACCCTCGTGGCCACCCCATAAGGCGGTTGATGCCCTTCTTTTGCCGTAAGAAAGCTAATATATGGATAGAGATCGTGTCAAAATTTCAGCCCAATCGGAGTTACGGATCTCTGGGAATATAAGAAAAGGTGAAACGGTAGAATCTGAGAACGCAGAAACAAAGAGAGACAGAGAGACAGATCCAATCTCGGAGGGGCTCTCACCCGTCCCATGCCATGGAGGCCAAGGACCAGAGGGGAAACCCTTCTCCCATCTAGGGAGGAGGTCAAGGAAGAAGAAGACGAAGGGCCCCCCTCTCCCCTTCTCTTCCGGTGGCTCCGGAACGCTGCCGTGGCCATCATCATCATCACCGCGATCTACTCCAACACCTCCGCCATCTTCACCAACATCTCCATCACCTTCCCCCCTCTATCTACAGCGGTCCACTCTCCCGCAACCCACTGTACCCTCTATTTGAACATGGTGCTTTATGCTTCATATTATTATCCAATGATGTGTTGCCATCCTATGATGTCTGAGTAGATTTCCGTTGTCCTATCGGTGGTTGATGAATTGCTATGATTGATTTAATTTGCTTGTGGTTATGTTGCTGTCCTTTGGTGCCCATCATATGATTGTGCGCGTGGATCACACCCTAGGGTTAGTTGTATGTTGATAGGACTATGTATTGGAGGGCAAGAGTGGCAGAAGCTTCAACCTAGCATAGAAATTGATGCATACGGGATTGAAGGGGGACCAATATACCTTAATGCTATGGTTGGGTTTTACCTTAATGAACATTAGTAGTTGCGGATGCTTGCTAATAGTTCCAATCATAAGTGCATAGAATTCCAAGTCAGGGATGACATGCTAGCAGTGGCCTCTCCCACATAATACTTGCTATCGGTCTAGTAAAGTAGTCAATTGCTTAGGTGCAATTTCGCAACTCCTACCACCACTTTTCCACACTCGCTATATTTACTTTATTGTTTCTTTATCTAAACAGCCCTTCTTTTTATTTATGTACTCTTTATTATCTTGCAAACCTATCCAACAACACCTACAAAGTACTTCTAGTTTCATACTTGTTCTAGGTAAAGCGAATGTCAAGCGTGCGTAGAGTTGTATCGGTGGTCGATAGAACTTGAGGGAATATTTGTTCTGCCTTTAGCTCCTCGTTGGGTTCGACACTCTTACTTATTGAAAACTGTTGCGATCCCTATACTTGTGGGTTATCAGTTAGTCAGAGTTTGAGTTCGATCCATTTCTTCACCCAACATATCATTACTTTCATCTAGCATGTTTTGAACTTTTTCCAAAGCTCTTTATTGTTTTGGGCAAGGGAAGCAAGTTTGGTATAGCTGGGTCCAGATTCATCATCACTAGACTCAGATAGGTAGCATTCAGTTACCTTGGCACCTTTTGCCATAAGGCATGGTGTAGAGGATGATGATTCCAGATCGAAAGTCATCATCTTGAGCGATTCCTTGAAATCCTCAAACCAGGGATCATGAAGAGTTCGATGACCTTCATAGACCTCAGAGAGTCGGTCCCAGATAAGCTTCGCATGGCTGGGATACATAATATTCCTGAACTAATTTGTGGACAAATAGGAGCAGATGATGTCCTTTGCCGTGAGGTTAAGTAGAGTGTACTTGCGAATATCATTAGCCTCAGCCATCTTGCATAGATCGGTAAGACCAATCTCAGTGACAGTCCACAGTTCGCTGTTCATCGCCATGAGGCGCTTCTTCATCATGGCCTTCCACTTGGGATAATCATGACCGTCAAAAGATGGGGCATGTCACTTTATTCATTCCTGCGGTCTACATACCTAAAACTCCAGGCGGTTAAACCAAAATCACACAGAACAAGGGAGTACCTTGCTCTGATACCAATTGAAAGTGCGCTATATTGACTGGAGGGGGTGAATAGGCGATTTTTACAAATTCGTCACTGAGGAATTTCATGGTGAGGAAATTCCAAAGCAATGAACTACTTAGCAGCGGAATAAGTACTCAGATGCAAGCATAACAGAGTGGTAGCACAGTCATCATGATGAAATGAAAACAAGCATAGAGTACAAGTAGCGTAAAAACAGGATAAGCAGGCTGAAGACAAAGTGACTGAAGAATTAAGATTGAGGAAATTGAGAAAGTCTTCAGTCAAAGTCTTCAAATAGTAATGATCAAGTACTTCTACATAGAAATGAGGAAATGAAAGGGTTGAGGAAACAGGAATAGTAGCTTGGTGAAGACGATGATTTGGTAGACCAGTTCCAACTATTTTGATAGTCGTATGTATAGTTGGAGCGGCTAGATATTTAAACCTGAGGACACACAGTCCGGACACATAGTCCTCATCATATTCTATTTGAGCTAAGGTCACACAAACCTCGCCCAATCACTCATGGTAAGTCTTCAGTTTCCTCTTGGATGCTCTAGACCATGACGCCTAACCGTCTGGAGGATGCACAATCCTCAAAGGTAACAAGCGTCGGTTCCACACAGGAACAATCTCTTCAGTGATTCTCAATCACTTTGGGTTTGTAGGTGTTTGGGTTTGGGTTTTCCTCACTTCATGATTTTCGCTCAAAGCCCTCAGAGGATGGGATGCTCTCAATGACAAGTGTCAGTTTCTCGCGGAGCAGCCAACCAACTAGTGGTTGCAGGGGGGCGGCTATTTATAGCCTAGGGAGCAGCCTGACATGACAAGACATAAATGCCCTTCGATGATATGACCATTATGTGGGTACATATTTTGGGACAGCTGGCGCATAGCACAACAACAGTCGGAAATTTGGCTATCAAATTCCTCAGGGCTATCATGTTCCTCACTCGTAGGCAATCCGCACTGGCGAATTCCTAACTCCTCAGTCAGAACAAATTCTTCGGAGACCAGAAGATCTTCGTCTCTGTCACTGAAGAAATTGACTTAACTGTATGAGATTTCCAATGGCTTCACTCGAAAGGATTGGTAGGTGTAGGATTTTGAGATGAGCATTACTTGGAAACTTTTCCTTAGTTTTACCTCGACCCCCTTTAACAGTATGGTGTTTCCTATGAATCAAGAAAGAGAAAATGAAACTACGAAAACAAAAGTCTTCACGCTTCATAATCCTCGCATGAATATCAAGGCTTCAGGATCACACCAATTTCTTCACTTCCAAAGTCTTCAGTTGAAGACATTCATTTGTAGGGGTCGACTTTCTCTGTTAATATCAAACTCCTCACAGACTTATAGACATGTGTACACTCACAAACACATTAGTCCCTTAACTTATAAGTCTTCAATACACCAAAATCACTAAGCGGCACTAGATGCACTTACAAACCGTGGTACTCGTGCACTTGGGCAGATAGCACTTGATAGCAACAGGCGTGCAGGTCGGACATGTGTGTTTCTCTGTTTTTGGTCCACTCAGTTACCCGAGGTATAGACCTGAATTAACCGGAGTAAGTTTGGTTTCCACCAAATGCAAACCGGATGTACTACCGAAGTTTTCGGTTTCGGTGTATTCGGATTCGGTCTCGGTTAATTTGGTTCGGGACATTGGTTTTCGGGTTATATGCCCAGCCCTAGCTGCAGGTGCTGAAATGGTAGTCCTGGTGTCACTAACAACTGGCACAACTGCAGACCTTTGTGGTCTTGGCACTCTTTGAAAAGTGTTTGTGGTAGGTCTGTCACCCATGTCCTCAACTTCTTCCTGGAGCTTCTCCACAGTAGTATCAATCTCTATGACCTTCACATCTACATCATGGAATTTGGTCTCATTGATGTTGGGGGACATATCATGCAATTTCAAAAAAAATCCTACGATCACGCAAGATCTATCTAGGAGATGCATAGCAATGAGAGGGGAAGAGTGTGTCCATGTACCCTCATAGACCGAAAGCAGAAGCGTTAGTTTAACGCGGTTGATGTAGTCGAACGTCTTCTCGATTCAACCGATCAAGTACCAAACGTACGACACCACTGAGTTCAGCACGTCCCTCGAACTCTTGATCCAGCAAAGTGTCGAGGGAGAGTTTCGTCAGCATGACGGTGTGGTGATGATTCTGGTGAAGTGATTAGCGCAGGGCTTCGCCTAAGCACTACGACAATATGACCGAAGGAGTAAACTGTGGAGGGGGGCACCGCACATGGCTAAGAACAATTGATGTGCTTAGGGGTGCCCCCTGCCCCCATATATAAAGGAGGAGAGGGAGGAGGCCGGCCACAAGGGGGCGCGCCATGGGGGGAAACCGACTAGGATTCCTAGTCCTAGTCGCCCCCCTCCCCCCTTTCTTTCTTTCCGAGGGGGAAAGGGAAGGAGAGGGAGAGGGGAAAGGAAAGGGGGGTTAAGCCCCCTTCCCCTTGTCCAATTCGGACAGCCCATGGGGGGCCACCCCTTGCGGGCTCCCCTCTCTCTCCCCTATGGCCCATGTAGGCCCATTACTTTCCCGGGGGTTCCGGCAACTGATACGTCTCCAACGTATCTATAATTTTTTATTGTTCCATCTATTATATTATATGTTTTGGACGTTTAATGGGCTTTATTATACAGTTTTATATTATTTTTGGCACTAACCTACTAACCCAAGGCCCAGTGCAAATTGCTGTTTTTTGCCTATTTCAGTGTTTCGCAGAAAAGGAATATCAAACGGAATCCAAACGAAATGAAACCTTCGGGAGAGTAATTTTTGGAACAAACATGATCTAGTGGACTTGGAGTAGGCGTCAAGAAAAAAGCGAGGAAGCCACGAGGCAGGGAGGCGCGCCTGCCCCCCTGGGCACGCCCCCACCCTCGTGGGCCCCTCGCAGCTCCACCGACCTACTTCTTCCTCCTATATATATCCATATACCCCGAAAACATCCAGGAGCACCACGAAACCCTATTTCCGCCGCCGCAACCTTCTGTACCCAAGAGATCCCATCTTGGGGCCTTTTCCGGAGCTCTGCCGGAGGGGGAATCGATCACGGAGGGCTTCTACATCATCACCATAGCCTCTCCGATGATGTGTGAGTAGTTTACCACAGACCTTCGGGTCCATAGTTATTAGCTAGATGGCTTCTTCTCTCTCTTTGGATCTCAATACAACATTCTCCTCGATCTTCTTGGAGATCTATTCGATGTAACTCTTTTTGCGGTGTGTTTGTCGAGATCCGATGAATTGTGGGTTTATGATCAAGTTTATCTATGAACAATATTTGATTCTTCTTTGAAATCTTTTACGTATGATTGGTTATCTTTGCAAGTCTCTTCGAATTATTAGTTTGGTTTGGCCAACTAGATTGATCTTTCTTGCAATTGGAGAAGTGCTTAGCTTTGGGTTCAATCTTGCGGTGTCCTTTCCCAGTGACAGCAGGGGCAGCAAGGCATGTATTGTATTGTTGCCATCGAGGATAAAAAGATGGGGTTTATATCATATTCCTTGAGTTTATCCCTCTACATCATGTCATCTTGCCTAATGCATTACTCTGTTCTTATGAACTTAATACTCTAGATGCATGCTGGATAGCGGTCGATGTGTGGAGTAATAGTAGTAGATGCAGAATTGTTTCGGTCTACTTTTCGCGGACGTGATGCCTATATACATGATCATGCCTAGATATTCTCATAATTATGCACTATTCTATCAATTGCTCGACAGTAATTTGTTCACCCACCGTAATACTTATGCTATCTTGAGAGAAGCCACTAGTGAAACCTATGGCCCCCGGGTCTATCTTTTATCATATAAGTTTCCAATCTATTTTATTTTGCAATCTTTACGTTCAATCTATATCATAAAAATACCAAAAATATTTATCATATTATCTCTATCAGATCTCACTCTCGTAAGTGACCGTGAAGGGATTGACAACCCCTTTATCGCGTTGGTTGCGAGGTTCTTATTTGTTTGTGTACGTACGAGGGACTTGCATGTAGTCTCCTACTGGATTGATACCTTGGTTCTCAAAAACTGAGAGAAATACTTACGCTACTTTGCTGCATCACCCTTTCCTCTTCAAGGGAAAACCAACGCAGTGCTCAAGAGGTAGCAAGAAGGATTTCTGGCGCCGTTGCCGGGGAGATCTACTCACAAGTCAAGACATACCAAGTACCCATCACAAACTCTTATCCCTCGCATTACATTATTTGCCATTTGCCTCTCGTTTTCCACTCCCCCACTCCACCCTTGCCGTTTTATTCGCCCTCTTTTTCTGTTCGCCTCTTTTTCGCTCGCTTCTTGTGTGCTTGTGTGTTGGATTGTTTGTCACGATGGCTCAAGATAATACTAAATTGTGTGATTTTTTCAATACCAACAATAATGATTTTATTAGCACTGTAATTTCTCCCCTTAACGATGCTGAATCTTGTGAAATTAATACTGATTTGTTGAATCTTGTCATGAAAGATCCGTTTTCTGGCTTTCCTAGTGAAGATGCCGCTGCCCATCTAAACAACTTTGTTGATTTGTGTGATATGCAAAAGAAGAAAGATGTGGATAATGATATTGTTAAATTGAAGCTATTCCCGTTTTCGCTTAGAGATCATGCTAAAACTTGGTTTTCTTCTTTTCCTAAAAATAGTATTGATTCTTGGAACAAGTGCAAAGATGCTTTTATCTCTAAGTATTTTCCTCCCGCTAAGATCATCTCTCTCAGAAACGATATTAAGAACTTTAAGCAACTAGATCATGAGCATGTTGCACAATCTTGGGAGAGGATGAAATTAATGATTTGCAATTGCCCTACTCATGGTTTAAATTTATGGATGATCATATAAATTTTTATGCTGGATTGAATTTTGCTTCTAGAAATCTTTTAGATTCGGCCGCGGGAGGCACTTTTATGGAAATCACTTTAGGAGAAGCTACCAAACTCCTAGATAATATTATGCTTAATTATTCTCAATGGCACACCGAAAGATCTACTAGTAAAAAGGTTCATGCTACAGAAGAAATTAATGTTTTGAGTGCAAAGATGGATGAACTTATGGAATTGTTTGCTAATAAGAGTGTTTCTTCTGATCCTAATGATATGCCTTTGTCTACCTTGATCGAGAATAATAATGAATCTATGGCTGTGAATTTTGTTGGTAGGAACAATTTTGGTAACAATGCGTATAGAGGAAACTTCAATCCTAGGACGTATCCTAGTAATTCCTCTAATAATTATGGTAATTCCTACAACAATTCTTATGGTAATAATAATAAGATGCCCTCTGATTTTGAATCTAGTATTAACGAATTTATTAGTTCACAAAAGAGTTTCAATGCTTTGACTGAAGAAAAATTGTCTAAGATTGATGAGTTGGCTAGGAACGTGGATAGAATTTCTCTTGATTTTGATTCTTTGAAACTTAGATCTATCCCACCTAAGCATGATATCAATGAGTCTCTCAAAGCCATGAGAATTTTCATTAATGAGTGCAAAGAAAGAACCGCTAGGATGCGTGCTAAAAAAGGATTGCTTTATAAAAGCGTGTTCTTCTAGTTTTGATGATAATAAGGATGAAGATCTAAAAGTGATTGATGTGTCTCCTATTAAATATTTGTTTTTCAATATGAATCTTGATAACGATGGGACTGGAGATGAGTCAACTTTAGTTAAAAGGCGTCCCAATGATTCGTAGTTTTTAGATCTTGATGCAAAAATTGGTAAAAGTGGGATTGGAGAGGTTAAAACTTTACATAGCAATGAGCCCACTATTTTGGATTTCAAGGAATTTAATTATGATAATTGCTCTTTGATAGATTGTATTTCCTTGTTGCAATCCATGCTAAATTCTCCGCATGCTTATAGTCAAAATAAAGCTTTTACCAAACATATCGTTGATGCTTTAATGCAATCTTATGAAGAAAAGCTTGAACTAGAAGTTTCTATCCGTACAAAACTTAATGATGAGTGGGAACCTACTATTAAAATTAAAATTAAAGATCGTGAATGCTATGCTTTATGTGATTTGGGTGCTAGCGTTTCCATGATTCCAAAAACTTTGTGTGATGTGTTAGGTTTCCGGGAATTTGATGATTGTTCTTTAAACTTGCATCTTGTGGATTCCACTATGAAGAAACCTATGGGAAGTATAAATGATGTTCTTATTGTTGCAAATAGGAATTATGTGCCCGTAGATTTCACTGTTCTTGACATTGATTGCAATCCTACATGTCCCATTATTCTTGGTAGACCTTTCCTTAGAACGATTGGTGCAATTATTGATATGAAAGAAGGGAATATTAGATTCCAATTTATGTTAAGGAAAGGCATGGAACAGTTTCCTAGAAAGAAAATTAAATTACCTTATAAATCTATTATGAGATCCACTTATGGATTGCATACCAAATATGGTAATACCTAGATCTATTCTTGCTTTTATGCCTAGCTAGGGGCGTTAAACGATAGCGCTTATTGGGAGGTAACCCAATTTTATTTTTTCTTGCTTTTTGGTTCTGTTTAGAAATAAATAATTCATCTAGCCTCTTCTTAGATGTGGTTTTATGCTTTTAATTAGTGTTTGTGCCAGGTAGAACATTTGGGAAGACATGGGGGAAGTTTTTGCGGTCTTGCTGTAAAAACAGAAACTTTAGCGCTCACGAGATTTGCTGCCATCT
Source organism: Triticum urartu (assembly GCF_056163025.1). Classification (NCBI taxonomy): domain Eukaryota; kingdom Viridiplantae; phylum Streptophyta; class Magnoliopsida; order Poales; family Poaceae; genus Triticum; species Triticum urartu. Next base: position 333,662,304 of record NC_141873.1, read on the forward strand.
TTTACTGGAGAGTGCGATTAGGTTGATTATTTTTGCAGATGATTAACAGACAAATTCCTCACGTCCACCAATTTATTTCAGAATTGTTGGGGTTTCAGAAGTATTCGAAACCTACATATTACTACAGACTGTTCTGTTTTTGACAGATTCTGTTTTTCGTGTGTTGTTTGCTCATTTTGATGAATCTATGGATAGTATCGGAGGGTATGAACCGTAGAGAAGTTGGAATACAGTAGTTTTAACACCAATAGAAATAAAGAATGAGTTAATTATAGTACCTTAAGTGGTGGTTTGTTTTCTTATACTAACGGAGCTCATGAGATTTTCTGTTGAGTTTTGTGTTGTGAAGTTTCAAGTTTTGGGTAAAGATTTGATGGATTATGGAATAAGGAGTTGCAAGATCCTAATAATGGGGATTCCCAAGGAACCCCAAGGTAAAATTCAAGGACAACCAAAATCCTAATCTTGGGGATGCCCCTGAAGGCATCCCCTCTTTCGTCTTTGTCCATCGGTAACTTTACTTGATACTATATTTTTATTCACCACATGATATGTGTTTTGTTTGGAGCGTCTTGTATGATTTGAGTCTTTGATTTTTAGTTTAACACAATCATCCTTGCTGTACACACCTTTTGGGAGAGACACACATGAATTGGAAATTATTAGAATACTCTATGTGCTTCACTTATATATTTTGAGCTAGATAATTTTGCTCTAGTGCTTCACTTATATCTTTTAGAGCACGGTGGTGGTTTTATTTTATAGAAATTATTGATCTCTCATGCTTCACTTATATTATTTTGAGAGTCCTTTAGAACAGCAAGGTAATTTACTTTGGATATAAATTGGTCCTAATATGATAGGCATCCAGGATGGGTATAATAAAAACTATCATAAAATGTGCATTGAATACTATGAGAAGTTTGATACTTGATAATTGTTTTGAGATATAAAGATGGTGATATTAGAGTTGTGCTAGTTGAGTAGTTGCGAAGTTGAGAAATACTTGTGTTGAAGATTGCAAGTCCCGTAGCATGCACGTATGGTAACCGTTGTGTAACAAATTTGAAACATGAGGTGTTCTTTGATTGTATTCCTTATGAGTGGCGGTCGGGGACGAGTGATGGTCTTTTCCTACCAACCTGTCCCCCTAGGAGCATGCGCGTAATGCTTCATTTTTGATGACTTGTAGATTTTTGCAATAAATATGTGCGTTCTTTATAACTAATGTTGAGTCCATGGATTATACACACTCTCACCTTTCCATCATTGCTAGACTCTTCGGTACTGTGCATTGCCCTTTCTCACCTTGAGAGTTGGTGCAAACTTCGCCGGTGCATCCAAACCCCGTGATATGATACGCTCTATCACACATAAACCTCCTTATATCTTCCTCAAAACAGCCACTATACCTACCTATTATGGCATTTCCATAGCCATTCCGAGATATATTTCCATGCAACTTTCCATCGTTTTATTTATGACACGCTTCGTCATTGTCTTATTGCCTTGCATGATCATGTAGTTGACATCGTATTTGTGGCAAAGCCACCATGCATAATTTATCATACATGTCACTCTTGATTCATTGCCCTTCCCGGTACACCTGCGGAGGCATTCATATAGAGTTATATTTTGTTCTAGTATCGAGTTGTAAATAAATAGAAGTGTGATGATCATCATTAATAGAGCATTGTCCCAAAAAAAGAAAAAAACTAAAGGCCAAATAAAAAAGCCCAAAAAAGGGAAAAAATAAAAAAAGGGACAATGCTACTATCCTTTTTTTCCACACTTGTGCTTCAAAGTAGCACCATGATCTTTATGATAGAGAGTATCTTATTTTGTCTCTTTCATATACTAGTCGGAATTTTTCATTGTAGAACTTGGCTTGTATGTTCCAACGATTGGCTTCCTCAAATGCCCTAGGTCTTCGTGAGCAAGCAAGTTGGATGCACACCCACTTAGTTTCTTTTGTTGAGCTTTCATACATTTATAGCTCTAGTGCATCCGTTGCATGACAATCCCTACTCCTTGCATTGACATCAATTGATGGGCATCTCCCTAGCCCGTTGATTAGCCGCGTCGATGTGAGACTTTCTCTTTTTTTGTCTTCCCCACATAACCCCCATCATCATATTCTATTCCACCCATAGTGCTATATCCATGGCTCACGCTCATGTATTACGTGAAAGTAGAAAAAAAGTTTTAGATTACTAAAGTATGAAACAATTGCTTGGCTTGTCATCGGGGTTTTGCATGATGAGAGCATTCTTGTGTGATGAAAATGGAGCATGACCAAACTATATGATTTTGTAGGGATGAACTTTCTTTTGCCATGTTATTTTGAGAAGACATGATTGCTTAGTTAGTATGCTCAAAGTATTATTATTTTTATGTCAATATTAAACTTTTGTCTTGAATCTTTCTAATCTGAATATTCATGCCACAATAAAGAAAATTACATTGAGAATTATGCTAGGTAGCATTCCACATCAAAAATTCTGTTTTTATCATTTACCTACTCGAGGACGAGCAGGAATTAAGCTTGGGGATGCTTGATATGTCTCCAATGTATCTATATTTTTTTATTGTTCCATGCTATTATATTATTTGTTTTGGATGTTTAATGGGCTTTATTATACACTTTTATATTATTTTGGGACTAACCTACTAACCCAAGGCCCAGTGCAAATTGTTGTTTTTTGCCTATTTCAGTGTTTCACAGAAAAGGAATATCAAACAGAATCCAAACGGAATGAAACCTTCAGCAGAGTTATTTTTGGAACAAACGTGATCCAGGGGACTTGGAGCAGACGTCAAGAAAGAAGCGAGGAAGCCATGAGGCAGGGAGGTGTGCCTGCCCCCCTGGGCGCGCCCCCACCCTCATGGGCCCCTCGCAACTCCACCGACCTACTTCTTCCTCCTATATATATCCATATACCCCGAAAACATCCAGGAGCACCACGAAACCCTATTTCCATTGCCGCAACCTTCTCTACCCAAGAGATCCCATCTTGGGGCCTTTTTTTGGAGCTCCGCCGGAGGGGGAATCGATCACGGAGGGCTTCTACATCAACACCATAGCCTCTCCGATGATGTGTGAGTAGTTTACCACAGACCTTCGGGTCCATAGTTATTAGCTAGATGGCTTCTTCTCTCTCTTTGGATCTCAATACAAAGTTCTCCTCGATCTTCTTGGAGATCTATTTGATGTAATTCTTTTTGCGGTGTGTTTGTCGAGATCCGATGAATTGTGGGTTTATGATCAAGTTTATCTATGAACAATATTTGATTCTTCTCTAAAATCTTTTATGTATGATTGGTTATCTTTGCAAGTCTCTTCGAATTATCAGTTTGGTTTGGCCTACTAGATTGATCTTTCTTGCAATGGGAAGTGCTTAGCTTTGGGTTCAATCTTGCGGTGTCCTTTCCCAATGACAGCAGGGGCAGCAAGGCACGTATTGTATTGTTGCCATCGAGGATAAAAAGATGGGGTTTATATCATATTGCTTGAGTTTATCCCTCTACATAATGTCATCTTGCCTAATGTGTTACTCTGTTGTTATGAACTTAATACTCTAGATGCATGCTGGATAGCGGTCGATGTGTGGAGTAATAGTAGTAGATGCATAATCGTTTCGGTCTATTTATCACGGACGTGATGCCTATATACATGATCACGCCTATATATTCTCATAATTATGCACTTTTCTATCAATTGCTCGACAGTAATTTGTTCACCCACCGTAATACTTATGCTATCTTGAGGAAGCCACCAGTGTCTATCTTTTATCATATAAGTTTCCATTCTATTTTATTTTGCAATCTTTACTTTCAATCTATATCATAAAAATACCAAAAATATTTATCTTATTACTCTATCAGATCTCACTCTCATAAGTGATCGTGAAGGGATTGACAACCCCTTTTATCACGTTGGTTGCGAGGTTCTTATTTGTTTGTGTAGGTACGAGGGACTTGCATGTAGTCTCCTACCGGATTGATACCTTGGTTCTAAAAAACTGAGGAAATATTTATGCTACTTTGCTGCATCACCCTTTCCTCTTCAAGGCAAAACCAACGCAGTGCTCAAGAGGTAGCAGTAACCTCCCGGTACTCCGAAACATTCCGGAACCATTTTGGTGTTCGAATACCATCGTCCAATATATCAATCTTTACCTCCCAACCATTTTGAGACTCCTCTTCATGTTCGTGATCTCATCTGGGTCTCCGAACAAACTTCGGTCACCAAAACACATAACTCATAATACAAATCGTCATCGAACATTAAGCGCGGACCCCACGGGTTCGAGAACTATGTATACATGACCGAGACACGTCTCTGATCAATAACCAACAGCAGAACCTGGATGCTCATATTGGTTCCTACATATTGGTTCCTACAAATGTTTTAAGTGTCTGCCAAGATTCATCAGGGAATAACATTCGTGGGTGCCGCGGCAAAAAAACAATCAGCACTCCAAAATATATTATTTTTTTGCCACGACTTCCTGGAATGTCGTTCCCTAATGAAACTTGGCAAACACTTAGAAAACTTGTCGTTCTTTGCCACCATATTTTTTTGAATTTTTTTGAATTTTTTTAGAGTTTACTATTCATGGTGGTATCAAAAGAGTTAAAACTCGGATGTGCACTTTCTAACACTTTTTTCATGAATGCAAATGACACTGACATATAGGTGATGTTTTTCTGAACATTTTGGTATCTTATTTCCATTTTTTTGATTTTGTATGAATTAGTTATGAAGTTTTCAAACTGACGGTCAAACGATCAAAGGGCAAAAGCATAAGAGGATCAAAGTGACTTGGACAGAACCGGTGACTTTTGGGAATTAGGGGTAAAACAGACGAGTGGGACACAACTAGGGGCATAAATCTAATTATCCCCTTTGATTAACGAGCTAGTCAAGTAGAGGCATACTAGGGGCACTTTGTTTTTTCTATGTATTCACACATGTATCAAGTTTTCCGATTAATACCATTCTAGCTAGAATGAATAATAAACAATTATAATGATATAAGGGAATATAAATAACAATTTTAGTATTTCCTCTAAGGCATATTTTCGTTAGTCTCCCACTTGCACTAGAGTCAGTAATCTAGATTATATAGTAATGATTCTAACACCCATGGAGTCTTGGTACTGATCATGTTTTGCTTGTGGAAGGGGCTTAGTCAACGGGTCTGCAACATTCAGATCTGTGTGTATTTTGCAAATCTCTGTGTCTCCCTCCTTGACTTGATCGCGGATGGAGTTGAAGCGTCAATCTTATTCTTGAAGATCCATTTATTTTCTATGGCTTGCCGATCATCGGGCAAGTCAACCAAAGTCCATACTTTGTTCTCATACATGGATCCCATCTCAGGTTTCATGGCCTCCAGCCATTTCACGGAATCTGGGCTCATCATCACTTCCTCATAGTTCATAGGTTCGTCATGGTCTAGTAACATGACTTCCAGAACAGGTTTACCATACCACTCTGGTGTGGAACGTACTCTGGTTGACCTACCAGGTTCAGTAGTAACTTGATCTGAAGTTTCATGATCATCATCATTAGCTTCCTCACTAATTGGTGTAGGCATCACTGGAACTAATTTCTGTGATGAATTACTTCCCAATTCGAGAGAAGGTACAACTACCTCATCAAGTTATACATTCCTCCCACTCACTTCTTTCGAGAGAAACTCCTTCTCTAGAAAGGATGCATTGTGAGCAAAAAAATATCTTGCCATCGGATCTGTGATAGAAGGTGTACCCACCAGTTTCATTTGGGTATCCTATGAAGACGCACTTCTCTGATTTGGGTTCAAGCTTATCAGGCTGAAGCTTTTTCACATAAGCATCGTAACCCCAAACTTTAAGAAACGACAGCTTAGGTTTCTTGCCAAACCAAAATTCATATGGTGTCATCTCAACGGATTTAGATGGTACCCTATTTAACGTGAATGCAGCTATCTCTAATGCATAACCCAAAACGATAGTGGTAAATTGGTAAGAGACATCATAGATCGTACCATATCTAATAAAGTACGGTTACGACATTCGGACACACCATTTCGCTGTGGTGTTCCAGCTAGCGTGAGTTGCGAAACTATTCCACATTGTTTTAAATGAAGACCAAACTCGTAACTCAAATATTCGCCTCCGCGATCAGATCATATAAACTTTATTTTCTTGTTACGATGATTTTCCACTTCACTCTAAAATTCTTTGAACTTTTCAAATGTTTTAGACTTATGTTTCATCAAGTAGATATACCCATATCTGCTCAAATCATCTATGAAGGTCAGAAAATAACGATACCCACCGTGAGCCTCAACACTCATCGGACCGCATACCTCAATATGTATTATTTCCAATAAGTCAGTGGCTTGCTCCATTGTTTCAGAGAATGGAGTCTTGGTCATCTTTCCCATGAGGCATGGTTCGCAAGCATCAAGTGATTCATAATCAAGTGATTACAAAAGTCCATCAGCATGGAGTTTCTTCATGCACTTTACAACAATATGACCTAAACGGTAGTGCCACAAATAAGTTGCACTATCATTATTAACTTTGCATCTTTTGGCATCAATATTATGAATATGTGTGTCACCACGATCGAGATTCAACATAAAATAGACCACTCAACAAGGGTGCATGGCCATAAAAGATATTACTCATATAAATAGAACAACCATTATTCTCTAATTTAAGTGAATAACCGTCTCACATCAAACAAGATCTAGATGTAATGTTCATGCTCAACGCTGGAACCAAATAACAATTATTCAGGTCTAAAACTAATCCCGAAGGTAGATGTAGAGGTAGTGTGCCGACGGCGATCACATCGACCATGGAATAATTTTCGATGCGCATCATCACCTCGTCCTTAGCCAATCTTCGTTTAATTCGTAGCCCCTGTTTCGAGTTGCAAATATGAGAAACATAACCAGTATCAAATACCCAGGCGCTACTAGGAGGATTAGTAAGGTACACATCAATAACATTTATATCAAATATACCTTGCACTTTGCCATCCTTCTTATCCGCCAAATACTTGGGGCAGTTCCGCTTCCAGTGACCAGTCCCTTCACAGTAGAAGCACTCAGTTTCCGGCTTAGGCCCAGACTTGGGCTTCTTCTCAGGAGCAGCAACTTGCTTGCTATTCTTCTTGAAGTTCCCCTTCTTTCCTTTTCCCTTTTTCTTGAAACTAGTGGTCTTGTTGACCATCAACACTTGATGCTCCTTCTTGATTTCTACCTCCGCGGCCTTGAGCATTGCAAAGAGCTCGGGAATCGTCTTGTTCATCCCTTGCATATTATAGTTCATCACGAAGCCTTTATAGCTTGGTGGCAGTGATTGAAGAACTCTGTCAATGACACTATCATCCGGAAGATTAACTCCCAGCTGAGTCAAGTGTTTATGGTACCCAGACATTCTGAGTATGTGTTCACTGACAGAACTATTCTCCTCCATCTTACAGCTATAGAACTTGTTGGAGACTTCATATCTCTCAACTCGGGCATTTTCTTGAAATATTAACTTCAACTCTCGGAACATCTCATATGCTCCATGACGTTCAAAACGTCTTTGAAGTCCCGATTCTAAGCCGTAAAGCATGGCACACTGAACTATCAAGTAGTCATCGTATTTAGCTTGCCAGACGTTAATAACGTCCAGAGTTGCTCCTGTAGCAGGCCTTGCACCTAGCGGTGCATCAAGGGCGTAATTCTTCTGTGTAGTAATGAGGATAGTCCTCAAGTTACAGACCCAGTCCGTGTAGTTGCTACCATCATCTTTCAACTTAGCTTTCTCTAGGAACTCATTAAAATTCAAGGGAATGGTAGCACGGGCCATTGATCTACAACATAGATATGCAAAAAACTATCAGGACTAAGTTCATGATAAATTTAAGTTCAATTAATCATATTACTTAAGAACTCCCACTTAGATAGACATCCCTTGAGTCATCTAAATGATCACGTGATCCATATCTAGGGTATATTTCCTTCAAATGATCCTCTCAAGACTTTCTTGATTCCGAGTCAGGGCGGCCAAGCCTTTCTCAATCCTCACGGTAGCCTCAAGCAGATAACTGAGTTGATCTTGCTTGGTCTTGAGAATCACTTGTGAAGCATCTGGTACACTAGCTGCTTTTGCAGCCTTTGCTCTCTCTCTCTCTCATCTCCTGGGCTTCAACACATGTGGGATGTGAGGCATCCATGACAATCTCATTCTCCTCAAATTTTAGCCTCAGGGGAAGATGCTCTTTATCAAGAAGATATGTCCCTGTCCCCATCTTGGAGTTGATCAACATCTGTATGTGAGGGGCATATCCACATTATCTCTTTTGATCAGCTGCAGTTCTCTTCACTGCTTCAACTATCAAACTCATCACTTTGAACTTTTGTGGCACATCAAACATATGGAGCAAGTTGATGGAGTGACCATGGATCATCCTATGATCTCCTGACTTGGGCAACAGAGTGTGCCTAAAGATGGTGTTGATGGTGGTCAGTCCTGACAGCAGATAATATATGGGCCCAAGCTTGTGAGTCTCCAAGGCATCATCTGGAATAGTCTTGTGCATGTTTGCCATGGAGTTGTGATCCTTCCTTGGCTTGGCATATACATCCGTGTCATTTTCACCTTCCTTGGGAGCATTGGTAAACTTGCCCATTCAGAAATTATAGATTGATACCTGGTTCCTTCTGTCATCCAGACAATCTTGCCATCTGGATAAAATGAGCAGTGGAGTAGAATTGCATAATCATTTCATCATTCCACTTTGTCAACTTCTGACCAACAAACTTGTCGACTTAATTCATCCTAAAGCTCTCATGCACACCTAGGAGTAGTCGTCATTGTCATCGATGTATGTCCAGTCAACCCATCGCATATCACTAACAATAGGCTTCTTGTCTAGCAAGACAAACTCATAGAAGTCCTGTTGTTCCTTGGTGTGCAAATGATAATCTACAGGAGTCCTTCTCCTGGTGGCATAGGTATCAGTCTGTCTCCACAATCTCAGACATGCATCCTTTCTTTCCTTCATGTTCTCAGCAACAGGATGGTCATCACTATGATCAGGAATCATTGGCTTCATCTTTCTGAGCACTTGTGGCTCCTCATCCTCTTGAGCTTGAGGCACTGGGGCCTTGTTCTTCTCAGCAGCAAGGATGTTTCTGGTGGATCTCTTGGGTGCAGAAGGTTTTGGATCTTGAGCTTGAGTTGGAGGCTTGGGGGTTGTCTTGGGCTTAGATGGAGCAGCCCCAGACTTTATGGCATCCCTCATGAGCTTCTGAGTCTTTGTAGGTGGTGTAGATGGCTCTTTGTCGTGGTATTCTCACGGGGGGTCCGAGATGACATATGCCACAAGGTGGCTTCGTGTGAGGGCAAGACTGCTGCCGGAATATCCAAGGGCGGGTTTGCGAGTAGCACGCGCTAGTTTACCCAGGTTCGGGGCTCTCCGGAGAGATAACACCCCTACTCCTGCATGTCTGAGTATATGTGGTATATCTGTAGTACAGAGTGCTCCTGGAGCTGTATCTACATGAGTGCTATATGCTACTAGCCTCATGTATGTATCTGTGGCCAGGATGAGCAAGCATGCTCTAGTGGCCGAATGAGTGTGTGCTCATACGTGTGTGAGGATGGATGGATGGTTAGCTATATGTAGTGTGTAGTGGGCATGGGACATGGTGTTGGTTGTAAGCTACCTTGGGTAGCTTACAAGCCAAGCCATGTATGGGGCATGGTGCATGTCATGCTTGTCCCCTGGGCACTTTATAGAATAGTGCCAAGGGGACAGGTACACTGTAGATGATGGCGTCGCGGTATAGCTGTCCTGTCCGCGGTATGGCCGTCCCATCGGGGTCTTGTCGGTGTCGGGTCGGGCTGCAGTCGGCAGCCGGCTGGTTGGCATAGTTGGCAGCCGGCAGTCGACAGCCGGCCGGGCAGAGCAGTCGGACGGGGAGCCGACAGTAGCGGCCGGGCAGTCGGACTGAGGGGCTTTGCTAGCCCCGATGTCTTAATTTATTGTCTCACCGTCTTCGGGGTATCCCTGTCCAATTACTCCGACAGTAGCCCCAAGCCTCCGGGCAACTTGGCAATGTTGGGCGGAGGTTTTTTGGCAAGTGTTCATGGAAATGATCATGAAAAAGACAAAGTTAGTCCATGCAGATATATCAAATGTTTGCTTTTAGCATTGCAAGTTTTATGCGGAAGGTGCCGACTCGGTTTCATCCGAGCCCCCTTAATATTTTTCGTGTTCCCTCCGCTTTTTGGCTTGTGCTCTTGCTTGCCGGACAGCCGCTCTGCGGTCTGTGGCTGAGAGTGGGCCGCGAAGTGCAGAGTCTGGGAGCAGATTCAACCGAGTAGATACTTGTAAAGGAAACAGTCAGATCGCCCGATCCGTTTTTCTTCCTGGGCGTTTTTGGCGTGGGTGGCCTCCAGCATTCACTCTTGCTAGTCGGACAACTTCTCTGCGGCCTGTGACTAAGAGTGGGCATTTGGTACCGCACACTGTACTAAGCCGTCTGCGAGAACTAACGTCTCAGGCCAAGCGGCCAGCCCCCGGGCCAACTCTGGCTGGCGCCGGGGCAAACAGTGATGCTATTGTAATAAAATGCGGAGACAGCCCCCGAGCATCGCTCGGGATTGTCCGTGCTTGCGTGGTGCAAAAAATATGCGGGTGAGGAGCTCACATGATTTTCGTGTAGTCGTGGTCGTTGTTGAAGACAGCCGGCACGGCTCGGCGCTCGCGGAGCGCGCCGGCGCACCCGCTGGGTGCAGCCTTCGAGCCTCCGGGTGCTTGGAGGGGGGGTCCCGGCCGGTCAGGCTCGACCGGCCAGGCGGCGAGGCGTCTGCAGCGCCTTTTTCTTCTCTTTTTTTTCTCTGCCGGCTGCTGGCAGCCGGACAAAAGTCTTCTCTTGTCTCTTGTTTTCTTCCGTGGGGGCGGGCCAGCGCACCCACTGGGTGTAGCGCCCGAGATTCGGTCCAACTGCTGAGCAGTCGGGCCAGATCTCCCGGCAACTACTTTGTCTTCTTATTCACCCGGGCGCGTCAGCGCACCCGTTGGGTGTAGCCCCCGAGATTCGGGCCGACTACTGAGCAGTCGGGCCGGATCTCCCGGCGACTACTTTGTCTTCTTTTTTTCTTTAGCCGGCTGTGCGGGCGGACCCCGACACAACAGTCGGGCGCTTTGCAGCCGGCCAGGTAGCCAGCGGTTCGACGCACATCTGGCAGTCGGACGCACATTTCTTTTCTCTCTCTTTTTTTCCAGCAGTCGGCTGTGGGCAGTCAGCCCACTTTTCCGGCCGGCTACTAGGCAGTCGGTGCTCTGCGTTGCCCCAGCCGGCCCTTTCTTCTCTCTTCTCTCTTTCTGTCCGACTCCACGCGGGGAGCCGGACCCTTCTTTCTTTTTTCTCTTTGTCTTTTTCTATCAAAGCCGGATGGGTAACCGGCCTTTCTCCTGCAGGAGCAGCCGGCCATGGCGGGACGCGGCGGGAGCCGGCGGCCAGGACGCGACAAAAACCGATGCCGCGCGGGCGCCCAGGGGCCGGGACCGGTGAGGAACGCGGTAGCAGCCGGGTGCGCAAGAGCCGGAGCCGGCGAGGGAAGCAGCCGGGTGCTCGGGAGCCGGAGCCGGCGAGGGGCGCAGCGGTGGCCGGGAGCCGGAGCCGGCGAGGGGCGCAGCAGCGGCGGCCGGGTGCTCGGGAGCCGGAGCCGACGAGGGGCACAGCGGTGGCCGGGTGCTTGGGAGCCGGAGCCGGCGAGGGGCGCAGCGGTGGTCGGGTGCTCGGGAGCCGGAGCCGGCAAGGGGAGCAGCCGGGTGCTCGGGAGCCGGAGCCGGCGAGGGGCGCGGTAGCGGCGGCCAGGTGCTCGGGAGCCGGAGCCGGCGAGGGGAGTAGCGGGGTGCTGAGAGGACGGACGGGCAGAGGCCGACTGGCGATGATGCGGGTGCAGGCCAAACGGAGCCTGCAGGCGCAGTAGGCGAACACGAGCGCGACCAAGTGGAGGGGGAGGCCGAAGCCGGCTCAGCCTACCGCAGCCGGCGCGGGAGCAGGCGGGCAGGCGAGGAGCAGTGGAGCCGCGCCGCGAACGGAGGCGGGCTGGTGCAGGAGCCGCAGTCGGCCGGGGCGGTAGTGGCCGGCTATAGCGGCGAGGCGGACGGGCCTCCCGCCCGAGGTGGCGCGCGGGGAAGCCGGCACGGGAGGAACCGGCGCAGGGCGGGCCAGCGTCGGGGAGCCGGCCCAAGCGCTGGGAGCGGGACGAGGCTGGGCGGACGCTTGGGCACCCGACTGAGCAGCCGGCGTGGTTGGCGCATGTGCGTGGAGCGGGCGGAGAGCCGGAGCGGAGGATGGTCGAAGGGAGCCGGCCGGCCGACTGCGGAGCAGGCGGCGACGGCGGCACCCGGCGGGGGCGGTGCGGCCGGCCTGCGTGAGCGAGGCGGGACGACCATAGGGGAGAGCCGCGGTGAAGGCAATGCGTCAGGAAGCGCGGACCTGGCAGGAGCGGGGTGAGGCGCGCAGGGGAGGAGCAGTGCGCGGGATCTGCAGGGAGCCCGTCGGCGTGCAAGGCAGGAGCAGCGCGCGGGGGCTGCAGGGAGCCCGTTGGGCGAGCATGAGGCGGCGCTGGGCGTGGGCGCTGGACTGAGCTCCTTCACAGTCAGGTGGCCCGACGCTGACCACAGCCGCGTGCACGCGGCCGGGCGATGGTAGCAGCTAGTCAGCGCCGGGGCATCAGGTCAGGCAGCGGTATATTCAGTTTTGGGGCAAACTGTGCTCATGTCTGGGTGATGGAAACAAGGTTTTGAAGAAAGGAGATGCTCAAAGTGTTGCCAACGTTTGAGGATTGTATGATACGGGAAGTGTACAGGCAATATCTTGCTTGCATCTAGCCAATGCACGGGAAGTGCGTATGCGCCCATGGATGAGCTTGGACAGAGAAGCACGCGGCGCAGAGCGTCCACGAAGAGGAGAGCGAGGCGGATGAAGCCGAGGCTGCCGACGAGGACGCGCGGTCCCGCGCGACCGCCTCAGCAGAGATGATGAAGACGGCGAGGCCGACGGCGAGGGCGCACCATCCCGCGTGGTCGCTCCGGGGGCGGGTCGAAGTCGAGCCCCCGAGCGCCATGGGAGAGACAACGCGACGCCGCGGCGGTGATGGCGAAGATGGTCCCGCCCGGACTGCGAAACCAGCAGCAGCGCGGTAGCATAGTACCGCCCCACAGTGGGCGCCAAATGTCGTGGTATTCTCACGGGGGGTGCGAGACGATATATGCCACAAGGTGGCTTGTGTGAGGGAAAGACTGATGCCGGAATATCCAGGGACGGGTTTGCGAGTAGCACGTGCTAGTTTACCCAGGTTCGGGGCTCTCTGGAGAGATAACACCCCTACTCCTACATGTCTAAGTATATGTGGTATATCTGTAGTACAGAGTGCTCCTGGAGCTGTATCTAGATGAGTGCTATATGCTACTAGCCTCATGTATGTATCTGTGGCCGGGATGAGCAAGCATGCTCTAGTGGCCGAATGAGTGTGTGCTCATACGTGTGTGAGGCTGGATGGATGGTCAGCTATATGTAGTGTGTAGTGGGCAAGGGACATGGCGTTGGTTGTAAGCTACCTTGGGTAGCTTACAAGCCAAGCCATGTATGGGGCATGGTGCATGTCTTGCTTGTCCCCTGGGCACTTTATAGAATAGTGCCAAGGGGACAGGTACACTGTAGATGATGGCGTCGCGGTACAGCTGTCTCGTCCGCGGTATGGCCGTCCCGTCGGGGTCTTGTCGGTGTCGGGTCGGGCTGCAATCGGCAGCCGGCTGGTTGGCGTAGTCGGCAGTCGGCTGGTTGGCGCAGTCAGCAGCCGGCAGTCGGCAGCCGACCGGGCAGAGCAGTCGGACGGGGAGCTGACAGGAGCGGCCGGGCAGTCGGACTGAGGGGTTTGCTAGCCCCGATGTCTTGATTTATTGTCTCGCCGTCTTCGGGGTATCCGTGTCCAATTACTCCGACACTCTTCCTCCTCCTCATCTTCATTTGAATCTCTCATCATAGATGATCTGCCAATGACTCTGGCCATAGTCTTCTTGACTCTCTCCTTCCTCTCCTTTCCTCCAGCACCCTCTTCCTCCCTTGGTTCAAGAGTGAACTCCATAGTTTCTTGAGTGGAGGCTCTGGCTTTTGACATAGGGTTTCTCTTGGCAGGAGCCTTCTTTTGCATTCCAGGCTTGGTGGCAACAGCAGCAGCATACTCTTTCTTGAGCACCTTTTAGTTTGAGGTGACCTCCTCCTCAACTACAAAATCCTCATCCTCGGATTCTGAGGTTCTCTTCTTCCTTTTCCTAGTAGCAGCCTTAGGCAAGTTGCTTGGAGTACTTCTGCTACCATCATCATAACAGTTGTTGGAGGGACTAGTGCCCTCACTGAGATTCACTTGCTCTTCAGACCTGTTCTGACTGTCACTGTCCTCTGACATCTCTGAAACTAACCATGTGAATAGATAGGTATAGGTAGAGTGGATGAGCATCACAAAGCACAGCTATTTTGCAAAAATATTGAGACAAAAAACTTAATTTTAGTTTTCTGCAGGAAGCATTTTGGAGCTACCGATATGACAAACTCGGAGACACTGAAGCATTAACAGAATCTAAACATGCAATTTCGGTCAAACCGAGATGCAGTTCGGTGACTCCGAGATGCTACGGTTTCATAGAGTAAGTGTGTAACATCCCAATTTTCCTAAATTAGGATGTTAATAGATCATTCATATGCATATCATATTTTTATTGCATTATTTGATTTTTCAGAATATTCAAATCATTATGCAACAAAAGGCAACATATTTGGAGTGGAGATAACATGGCTTCTCCCCTATTTTAAAAATGTTCATAATGTGCAGAATATTATTTCCAGTTCATCTGATATGTTCTGGTAATTTTGTGATCTTCAAAGTATTTTAATTGTGTGTTATTTTACTGTTTGTGTCGCCTTTTGCATCAAAATGAATTTCTAAAATTGCATTAGGTGAGGAACTAGTGTTCCTGTAGTTTATATTAGCAGTATAGATTTTACTATGTGTCTACGTATTTTTTATTTAGTTTTTATATTGTGGTTTTATTTTTAGTTATTTTTACTGCTGTAGTTTTTGTTTAAAGAAAAGGAAAAAAAACACAGCACGCAACACCGCAGCGTAGCGCACTACGCAGCCCAACGCCCACGGCCCAGCACCACACCGCTGCATCCCACAGCCACTGCAGCCCACGCGAAGCGGTACACACCCGATCCGACCCGCACCAGCGCCCGACCCGCTGTCTCTCTCTCTTTGCCAGCGGACCCCGCCACGCACCCGTCCCTTACCCCGAGCCGGACACTGCAGCCGTCGCACGCACGCACGCACGCCAAGGCCGAGCCGGTTCGTCACGCGCCCCTGGTCAACCCCGTGCAACCTAGGGACACCGTACGCGAGCCCAACACTCGATAGCCCCCGCACCCCCTCCTCGATCTTCCTCGTTGCCACACGCGGGAGCTAAGGCGAAACAGATCTCGCCAGAGTCCACGCCGTCGTTCGCCGGTCGTTGCCGTCGCCGTAAGAACTCGCAGAGCTCAGCCGCCTGCTTCCTCGTTTTCCCCGCTCGGTTGCCTGCGTTTTGACTCGCTTCTATGGACCAGAGCACACCAGAGCGACCACCCGCCGCCGAGCCGACGCACCGGAGCAGCCGCCGTTCACATACTCGCCACCGTCAGTAGAGGACGCCCCACCGCCGTTGAACACCACCACCACCTCCGCTACTCACCGCCTCACCCATCCGTCGCTTCACCTTCACCGGAGACCCGCCGGAGAAGCTCCACCACCGACGCCCGACCCGCCGCCGCTGCGTCCCCTGTTCTCTGGTGAGCACGCGCGCGCAACACACCCCGGCCAATCGGGCGATGCCACATGGCAAAATCTACAGCGCCTGCTACAGTAACCGCACGTGCACTATTCATGAGTTTTATATTGTTGTTTTGTTTTTTTTCAGTTTTTCACTCAAAACTTCAATTAGCTATATCTTCTATTCTGTATATCCGAACTAGGTGATTCTTTTTCCTATGATCTCACAAAAATCAGCACAATATCACAGTACCAACTTTGCGCATGTTTGCACTGTTCAAATTTGAATTCGTTTGAATTTGAATCAAACCTTCCGGAGGCCGTAACTTTCAAACCGTTCAGCGGAATCGAGTGATTCTTTTTGCTTTGTGACCGTAGTGCTATTTAGGTGCTGTTATGCTGCTGTTGTTGAGTTTCAAAAATGGTTTTATTGCTGTTGGTTTTGTTTTGGTTCTTTTCATGTTCCGGTGATTGATTTGTTGAATTGTGTGAAACGTGTAGATTGTTCGGAGTGCGACGTGAGCTACTGTCAGGAGTGTGACTTTCTGAACCAGAACCAAGGCAAGTTACATGTTGATCATACTTTACCTATTGTTTTCTATGCATGTAGTTATATCACACTATGAATATATGCATGTATAGGAATACTATATATTTTGGTTATGTTGTTGAGCTATCTCCCGTCTTTGCAGATCATGGTAGTTGTAGTTTTGCTATGCTTTCTAGACGGGGTTGCTTCGTGTATTCATTGAGCTTATGTGAGGATTATAAATATATATAATAATTTGAGTAGTAACTCAGGATTTAATTCACCTCTGGGTGGAAGTGGTATTGCTAGGGTGGTTTCAAGAACATCATGGTTTATACCCTCTAAATGTAAGTGGACGGCCGCCCAGGCTCAAAAAGATCAGACAGACTTAGTGACTAGTAGCTTCCATGTGCGACCACTGGCTAAATGGGCTCTGGCTTAGTTAATCAGTTGTGGGACCCTTGCCCGGATGTGCCAGCAGATGTTGATATAATAGTTGGGATGGGCCTCCTGTTGGGACTAGGGGACTGCTTTTGAAAGACTTCGTCTCAATCTTCGGGTTGGGTCCAGTGGGTAAAGCGTACTAAACTCTGCAGAGTATTAAAACTAATCATGATTAGCCGTGCCTCGGTTATGGGTAAATTTGAGCAACTATGCCATTACAGTTGTTGGATGATCTTGACAGATGTGACGCCTAATAAATTTGTTGGGCAACTTAATAAAGGGTAGGTTGGAGTTGATTTTGCCAACTCAACCTTGTATATTTAATTGTAGCAATAAAAGAACTAAATAATAAAATTGACTATTAGCTAGTTATTAGGATAAAATCAGCTTTCTGCAGAATAAACCCCCAAGCCTTCCTTTGTTGTACTATGCATATACATGTAGGTCTGCTTTATTATTACTCATGTGTAACTTGCCAATACATTCCAAGTATTGACCTATATGGCTGCAACGTCTCATGTTGCAGGATATTCTGACGAAGAGTAAGGTACCATTAGGGTCACGAGTCTGCACTCAGCATCGCCAGTGGGCTATGATGGGACTCATCGTTATTTTCTGCTACTTTCCGTTGTTTGATTGAATAGAGCTAGCCAAGTGCTATGCAGATTGTTTTATTTTATATATTCTGGATCATACGATGTAATAAATGATGCACTTGCTATTCTGGTATTCATCTATACTGTGTGTGCTAGCGAGCTCGATCCAGGGACTAGCACGGTAAGCACAGAGACTCAAATCCTTCGAGGTTTGGTCGTTACAGATGGTATCAGAGCAGTGTGTTGACTATAGGACGTGACCCTAGAAAATGGATTAGAAAAGCCATAGGAGTGAAAATTATTTTATAAACTAGCTATACTTCTTACTATTTATTAGTTAACTCCCTCAAGTATCTTGAATAGTTAAGTAGGAACTAGTGCTGAGACCACCATTCATGTCTGTTTTATATTGCAACGTTATCGTGTTAGCGTATCTGATTATGCCCACTTTCGTGGTATGAAGATACTAGATTGTTTGCTTGATTGGTAGTTGTTGTTAAATTGCTTATTGTCGAAATTATTTGACTATATATATAATATTACCATATTGTTTGTTGTTTGTTTGTTGGTGTTATTCGTTGTTGTGTTTTGTTGGCTTGATTATATTATGCATATGGGTAGAATATATTTATATATACATAGCTTTTGGCCCTATTATATCTATAACTCATCTATGCTTGCCCACCAGATGCCGCCGAGGCGTGATACTAGACGCAATACTGTAGGAGGAGACAATAATGGCAATGGAGTACCACCATACATACAGCAGGTTATTGAGGGACAGGCCCAGATGATCCAGTTGCTTATTCAGAACCAGAACAACAACAATAATAACAACAATCTGCCGCCACCGCCACCTATGGATATGCTTACCAGGTTCTTGAGGTTGAATCCTCAGAGGTTCTCCAGTTCCCTTGAACCTATTGTGGCTGATGACTGGCTCCGTGCAGTCAATAGGAACCTAGAGACGGTTGGATGCACTGATGCAGAGAGGGTGAGGTTTGCCTCACATTTGTTGGAGGGTCCTGCTGCAGCTTGGTGGGACAACTACTTGGTCACTTATCCCATTGCTACTATCACACGGCCTCAGTTTCAGGATGCCTTCCATGCTGCACATGTGTCTGCTGGTGCTATGAGTCTGAAAAAGAACGAGTTTCGCAGTTTGCGCCAGGGAGGTCGCACAGTTAATGCGTATGTGGAGGAATTTAATAATCTTGCATGTTATGCTCCTAATGATGTTAACACTGATGCAGCTAGGCAAGAGAAATTCTTGGAGGGCCTTAATGATGAGTTGAACCTTCAGTTGACAGTGGCCACTTTTAGGAATTGCCAGGACCTAATTGATAAGGCTATTGTGCTGGAGGGAAAGCAACAGGCCATAGAGAATCGCAAGAGGAAGTACAACAACAATAATAAGTATAATTCAGGACCACAACAGAAGCCACACACTTCATATCATGGTAATGGAGGTAATGGGCATAATCATCATGGAGGTAATGGACATAATCATCATGGAGGTAATGGACATAATCATCATGGAGGTAATGGACATAATCATCATGGCCACCATCATCACAATGGGCACAAGAGTAACAATGGCAATGGTAGAGGTAATGGTAATGGTAATGGAGGGAATAATAACTAGAGCCACCAGAGTATGCCTGTGCAGAGGGATATTAGCCAGGTTCAATGCTATAAGTGTAGGCAGATGGGCCACTACTCCAATGCTTGTCCAGGGAACAAGAATGGTAGTGGGGATTCAGGAGTCAGCAAGCCAAACCCCTTCCAAAAGGGTCATGTCAACCATGTTAATGTTGAGGAGGTCTATACTGAACCTGATGCAGTGATTGGTAAGTTCTTGATTAACTCAGTACCCGCGCTTGTTCTTTTTTATACTGGTGCATCGCATTCATTTATTTCGAGGGTATTTGTTGATAAACATGGATTGCCAACCAAAACACTTAGTATGCCTATTAGAGTGAGTTCCCCAGGAGCTGAGATGATGGCAGGTGTTGGTTGTCATCAGTTGACTTTGTCTATTGGAAAGCATGATTTTCCTACGGATTTGATTATATTGAAGTCACAAGGTCTGGATATTATTTTGGGTATGGATTGGTTACAGTTATATAAATGTTGTATTGATTGTGCCAGTCGATCTATTACTCTCAGTGCACCAAGAGGGAAGAGGATCAAATATGTATGTAAGTATAAGCATAATCAGGTGCAGGTGAACTCTCTTAAGGGGGGTAGCCTGGAAGAGGTGCTAGTTGTGAGAGATTATCCAGATGTGTTTCCAGAGGAGTTGCCAGGTATGCCACCAGATAGAGATATTGAGTTTCTTATTGATTTAATACCGGGCACTGGACCTATTGCAAAGGGACCGTATAGAATTCCTCCTCAAGAGTTGGAAGAATTGAAGAAGCAGATAAGAGAATTGCAGGCACAAGGATTTATTCGCCCAAGTTCATCACCTTGGGGAGCTCTAGTTTTGTTTGTGGAGAAGAAGGATGGGACCTTGAGGATGTGTGTTGATTATCGTTCTCTGAATGAGGTAACCATTAAGAATAAGTATCCTTTGCCTATGATAAATGATTTGTTTGACTAGTTAGAGGGAGCTACTGTGTTTTCTAAGATTGATCTTCGTTCTGGTTATCATCAATTAAAGATTCATGAGCAAGATATTCCAAAGACTGCTTTTACTACGAGGTATGGGTTGTATGAATATACTGTTATGTCATTTGGATTGACTAACGCCCCTGCATACTTCATGAATATGATGAACAAGGTATTTATGGAGTTCTTGGATAAGTTTGTGGTTGTTTTCATTGATGATATATTGGTGTTCTCCAAGAATAAGCAAGAGCATGAGGTGCATCTGCGTTTGGTAATGGAGAAACTGAGGGAACATCAGCTATATGCCAAGTTCAGCAAATATGAGTTTTGGCTGGATGAGGTAGCATTCCTTGGACATGTTGTGTCAGGTAATGGAGTTGCAGTTGATCCATCTAAGGTTGCTGCAGTTACAGAGTGGGAGACACCCACGATAGTTGGAGAGATTCGCAGCTTTTTGGGCCTTGCAGGTTATTACAGGAGGTTTATTGAGAACTTTTCCAAAATTGCAAAGCCTATGACTGAATTATTGAAGAAGGAGAAGAATTTTGTTTGGACTGATGAATGTCAAGCCAGCTTTCAGGAATTGAAGCAGCGTTTGGTTACGGCACCAGTCTTAACTCTGCCGGATATACATAAGGACTTCCAGGTATATTGTGATGCTTCTCGTCAAGGACTTGGGAGTGTTTTGATGCAGGAAGGTAAAGTTGTTTCTTATGCTTCACGTCATCTTAAGAATCATGAGCATAATTATCCTACACATGATTTGGAGTTAGCTTCAGTTGTGCATGCATTGAAAACTTGGAGGCCACATCTTATTGGTAATCATTGTGATATATTTACTGATCATAAGAGCTTGAAGTATATTTTTACTCAGAAGGATTTGAACCTCAGGCAGAGGAGATGGTTGGAGCTTATTAAGGATTATGATTTGAATGTGTAGTATCATCCTGGTAAGGCTAATGTTGTTGCTGATGCATTGAGTCGTAGGAGCCATGCTAATGCAATTAATATTGATAATATGCCACCCAAGTTATGTGAACAGTTCAGGAATCTCAGGTTGGAGATGGTTCCTAAGGGATATTTAGCAACACTTGAGGTAAAGCCTACTTTGCTTGACAGGATCAGAGAAGCACAAAAGAATAATAAGGAGATTGCTGAGATAAAGGAGAATATGGTTAAAGGTAAGGCAGAAGGTTTCCATGAGGATGAACATGGGGCCATATGGTTTGAGAAGCGTATTTGTGTACCTCAAGATGCAGATATCAGGAAGTTGATTCTTCAGGAGGCACATGATTCACCTTATTCTATTCACCCAGGTAATACTAAGATGTATTTGGATTTGAGGGAAAGATTTTGGTGGCCTAGCCTGAAGAGGGAAATTGCTGGGTATATTGCAACATGTGATGTGTGCCAAAGAGTTAAGGCGGAACATCAGAGACCAGCAGGTTTGTTACAGCCATTGCCTATACCTGATTGGAAGTGGGATGCGATTGGTATGGATTTCATTACAGGTCTACCCAGGACTCGGTCAGGTTATGATTCTATTTGGGTAGTTGTTGATCGTTTGACTAAAGTTGCTCACTTCATCCCGGTAAAGACTACTTATACCAGTGCTCAGCTAGCAAAAAATTGTATGTCTAAAATTTTTTGTCTGCATGGAGTTCCAAGGAAGGTAGTGTCTGATAGAGGTACTCAGTTCACGTCCAAATTTTGGCATCAGTTGCATGAATCCTTGGGCACCAGGCTGGAGTTCAGTACAGCTTTCCATCCACAGACAGATGGGCAGACAGAGAGGGTAAATCAGATTTTGGAGGATATGTTGAGAGCTTGTTCTTTGGACTATTGGTCCAGTTGGGATGATAATTTACCTTATGCAGAGTTCTCATATAATAACAGTTACCAGGCTAGTCTGAAGATGGCACCATTTGAGGTATTGTATGGTAGGAAGTGCAGGACACCATTGATGTGGGATGAGGTTGGAGAGCGTCAATTCTTTGGACCAGACTTGATCAGAGATGCTGAGGAGAAGGTCAAGTTGATTCGTGATAGGCTGAAGATAGCACAGTCCAGGTAGAAGAGTTATGCTGATACAAAACGTAAGGAGGTGACATATGAGGTAGGAGACCGTGCATATCTTAGAGTGTCACCACTTCATGGAATTAAGAGGTTTGGAATCAAGGGTAAGTTAGCACCACGTTTTGTGGGGCCTTACAAGATCTTGGAGCGTAGAGGAGAGGTATCTTATCAGCTGGAGTTGCCAGAATCTTTGTCAGGAGTTCATAATGCGTTTCATGTATCTCAGTTGAGGAAGTGCCATGCAGAGATGATGGATGTTCCATTGAGGGACACAGTGCCACTTGAGGCAATTCAGTTGGAGAGTGATTTGACATATGAGGAGAAGCCTGTTAAGATTTTGGAGACAGCATCGAGAGTTACTCGCACCAAGACAATCAAGTTATGCAAGGTTCAGTGGGATCATCATACAGAGGAGGAAGCTACCTGGGAATGAGAGGAAGATCTCAAGCAGGATCACCCACACCTATTTGCTAGCCAGCCCGAATCTCGAGGGCGAGATTCATCTTAAGGGGGGTAGGTTTGTAACATCCCAATGTTCCTAACTTAGGATGTTAATAGATCATTCATATGCATATCATATTTTTATTGCATAATTTGCTTTTTCAGAATATTCAAATAATTATGCAACAAAAGGCAATGTATTTGGAGTGGAGATAACATGACTTCTCCCCTATTTTAAAAATGTTCATAATGTGCAGAATATTATTTCTAGTTCATCTGATATGTTCTGGTAATTTTTGTGATCTTCAAAGTATTTTAATTGTGTTATTTTACTGTTTGTGTGGCCTTTTGCATCAAAATGAATTTCTAAAATTGCATTAGGTGCGGAACTAGTGTTCCTGTAGTTTATATTAGCAGTATAGATTTTACTGTGTGTCTACGTATTTTTTATTTAGTTTTTATATTGTGGTTTTATTTTTAGTTATTTTTACTGCTGTAGTTTTTGTTTAAAGAAAAGGAAAAAACCACAACACGCAACACCGCAGCGCAACGCACTACGCAGCCCAACGCCCGCGGCCCAGCACCACACTGCTGCAGCCCACAGCCACCGCAGCCCACGCGAAGCGGTACGGACCCGATCCGACCCGATGTCTCTCTCTCTCTCTCTGTCAGCGGACCCCGCCACGCACCCGTCCCCTACCCCAAGCCGGACACTGCAGCCGCCGCACGCACGCACGCACGCACGCCGAGGCCGAGCCGGTTCGTCCCGCCCCCTGGTCAACCCCGTGCAAACTAGGGACACAGTATGCGAGCCCAACTGCTCGAGAGCCCCCGCACCCCCTCCTCGATCTTCCTCGTTGCCGCACGCGGGAGCTAGGGCGAAACGGATCTCGCCAGAGTCCCGACCGTCACCGTTCGCCGGTCGTTGCCATTGCCGTAAGAACTCGCAGAGCTCAGCCGCCTGCTTCCTCGTTTTCCCCGCTCGGTTGCCCGCGTTTTGACTCGCTTCTATGGACCAGAGCACACCGGAGCGACCACCCGCCGCCGAGCCAACGCACCGGAGCAGCCGCCATTCACATCCTCGCCGCCGTCAGTAGAGGATGCCCCACCGCTGTTGAACACCACCACCACCTCCGCTACTCACCGCCTCACCCATCCGTCGCGTCACCTTCGCCGGAGACCTACCGGAGAAGCTCCACCACCGACGCCCGACCCGCCGCTGCCGCGTCCCCTGTTCTCTGGTGAGCACGCGTGCGCAACACACCTCGGCCAATCGGGCGATGCCACATGGCAAAATCTACAGTGCCTACTACAGTACCCGCAAGTGCACTGTTCATGAGTTTTATATTTCTATTTTGTTTTTTTTCAGTTTTCACTCAAAACTTCAATTAGCTATATCTTTTATTCTGTATATCCAAACTAGGTGATTCTTTTTCCTATGATCTCACAAAAATCAGCACAATATCACAGTACCAACTTTGCGCATGTTTGCACTTTTCAAATTTGAATTCGTTTGAATTTGAATCAAACCTTCCGGAGGCCGTAACTTTCAAACCGTTCATCGGAATCGAGTGATTCTTTTTGCTTTGTGACCATAGTGCTATTTAGGTGCTGTTATGCTGCTGTTGTTGAGTTTCAAAAATGGTTTTATTGCTGTTGGTTTTGTTTTGGTTCTTTTCGTGTTCCGGTGATTGATTTGTTGAATTGTGTGAAACGTGTAGATTGTCTGGATTGCGACGCGAGCTATTGTCAGGAGTGTGACTTTCTGAACCAGAACCAAGGCAAGTTACATGTTGATCATCCTTTACCTATTGTTTTCTATGCATGTAGTTATATCACACTATGAATATATGCATGTATAGGAATACTATATATTTTGGTTATGTTGTTGAGCTATCTCCCGTCTTTGCAGATCGTGGTAGTTGTAGTTTTGCTATGCTTTGTAGACGGGGTTGGTTCGTGTATTCATTGAGCTTATGTGAGGATTATAAATATATATAATAATTTGAGTAGTAACTCAGGATTTAATTCACCTCTGGGTGGAAGTGGTATTGCTAGGGTGGTTTCAAGAACATCATGGTTTATACCCTCTAAATGTAAGTGGACGGCCGCCCAGGCTCAAAAAGATCAGACAGACTTAGTGACTAGTAGCTTCCATGTGCGACCACTGGCTTAATGGGCTCTGGCTTAGTTAATCAGTTGTGGGACCCTTACCCGGATGTGCCTGCAGATGTAGATATAATAGTTGGGATGGGCCTCCTGTTGGGACTAGGGGACTGCTTCTGAAAGACTTCGTCTCAATCTTCGGGTTGGGTCCAGTGGGTAAAGCGTACTAAACTCTGCAGAGTATTAAAACTAATCATGATTAGCCGTGCCCCCGGTTATGGGTAAATTTGAGCGACTATGCCATTACAGTTGTTGGATGATCTTGACAGATGTGACACCTAATAAATTTGTTGGTCAACTTAATAAAGGGTAGGTTGGAGTTGATTTTGCCAACTCAACCTTGTGTATTTAATTGTAGTAATAAAAGAACTAAATAATAAAATTGACTATTAGGTAGTTATTAGGATAAATCAGCTCTCTGCAAAATAAACCTCCAAGCCTTCCTTTGTTGTACTATGCATATACATGTAGGTCTACTTTATTATTACTCATGTGTAACTTGCCAATACATTCCAAGTATTGACCTATATGGATGCGACGTCTCATGTTGCAGGATATTCTGACGAAGAGTAAGGTACCGTTAGGGTCGCGAGTCTGCACTCAGCATCGCCAGTGGGCTATGATGGGACTCATCGTTATTTTCTGCTACTTTACGCTGTTTGATTGAATAGAGATAGCCAAGTGTTATGCAGATTGTTTTATTTTATATATTCTGGATCATACGATGTAATAAATGATGCACTTGCTATTCTGGTATTCATCTATACTGTGTGTGCTAGCGAGCTCGATACAGGGACTAGCACGGTAAGCACAGAGACTGAAATCCTTCGAGGTTTGGTCGTTACAAAGTGATTTTGGTCACACTTATTAGTATGCCTTGGTTAGACCGAGATGTACTTGTGCAATGGCCTGAGCCTAATCGGTGAGACCGAGATCCTTAGATCTGTCGGTCCGAGATGAGTTCGGTGGAAACCTAACCCTATGTTTTTGCATCAAATCTATTCTAATGGAACTTTCTGGTGGATAGATTGATCTCATTTGTGCTAAGAACACTGGCGATGATCTTTGTCCAAGAATCAGAATAAGAGAACGCACAAAGAGGTCAAGTTTGTACCCTAACTTGGCGACGAACTCGCTACGGCGATAATGGCGGTGAGATTTCCGTTGACGATGACGGAGACTAGCGGCAGGAGGACACTGGCGACAACGGAGACGATCCAGAGACCAATGGGCGGCAGAGCTGGGAGGCGCGGATGAGTGGTTTGGAGGAATTTTCAAAATTTCAGGCCGTGGTATATATACCCAGTCACTGTCGGTGTGACCAAGTGCAACGACTCGGTGGCATCGAGATGCAAAACTGCTAGCAGTTGCAAGAACTTGGTGTGACCGAATTGTTCAAATCAGTAGCACCGAGATGAAAACCTAGATCCAGTTAATGAATTCGATGAGACTGAGTGTGATGAGTTGGTCTGACCGAGATGCATTAAGAGGTTTTGGAAGTTTAAGCCCTTGACGGTTCGGTGGCTCCGAGTGCTCCTCATACGTCTCCGTCGTATCTATAATTTTTGATTGTTTCATGCCAATATTATAAAACTTTTATACACTTTTGGCAACTTTTTATATGATCTATTGGACTAACCTATTGATCCAGTGCCTAGTGCCAGTTCCTGTTTTCTGCCTGTTTTTTGTATCGCAGAGTATCCATATCAATTGAAGTCCAAATGCAATAAAATTTCATGGAGAATTATTTTGTAATATATGTGATTTTTGGGAGTTGGACTCACCGCAAACGGAGGCTTAATATCTAATTAAAATTGGCTTTGATATACCATGGGATCCGGGTGGATCCATTACTTGAGCACTTTATGCCTAGCTTAATGGCTTTAAAGAAAGCGCTGCTAGGGAGACAACCCGGAAGTTTTATAGAGTCATTTATTTCTGTTGAGTGCTTCTATAAAGTTTAAAAACAACAAAATATAGAGGGGAAAACAAAACTTTTCAAAAAGGAAAGTGAAAGTGAAAGAGACAAGCATTGTTGAAGTGGGGGAGCTCCTTGAACTTTGTTCATGCTCACGAAAACATTGTGAATCTTAATTACAGAAAAATTTCAACAAAAATAATTATCCCCTTGTACAATTTCATTGTATTATAAAAATAATGTGCCAAGATTTGCCTTTAGGATGATTAGATTGTTTGTTGGTTCGTGCGGTGCAAAATAGAAACTTTGGCTGTAGTGCGCAATTTAACATTTTTTTACTGGAACGTCAAACGGTTCTGAAACTTTTTCCCACCAATCTATCCCCCTAAGGGCATGCGTAGTAGTATTTTGCTTCGAGGGCTAATAAACTTTTGCAATAAGTATATGAGTTCTTTATGACTAATGTGAGTCCATGGATTATACGCACTCTTACCTTTCCGCAATTTGCTAGCATCTACGGTACCGTGCATTGCCCTTTCTCACATCAAGACGTGGTGCAAACTTCATAGGTGCATCCAAACCCCGTGATATTATAAGCTCTACCACACATTAGCCTTGTTATACCTTCCTCAAAACAGCCACCATACCTACCTATTATGGCTTTTCCATGGCCATTACGAGATATATTGCCATGCAAATTTCCACCGCTGTCGTTTGATGACTTGAGCATTCATTGTCATATTGCTTTGCATGATCATATAGCTGACATAGTAGTTGTGACTCAGCCACCGTTCATCATTTTTCATACATGTTACGCTAGATCATTGCCAGAAGCATTCATATAGAGTCATATTTTTTCATAGGTATCGGGTTGTAATTTTTATTTCTTTTGAGTTATAAGTAAATAGAAGTGTGATGATCATCATTATTCATTTTTAGAGCAGTGCCCCAGTGAGGAAAGGATGATGGAGACAATGATTCCCCCACAAGTCGAGATGAGACTCCGGACAATGAGAGAAAAAAATATAAAAAAGTAAAAAGAAAAACAATAAACAAATAGAGAAGGGGCATTGCTAGTATCCTTTACCACACTTGTGCTTCAAAGTAGCACCAAGTTTTTCATTTGGAGAGTCTCCTATCTCATCACTTCCATATAATAGTAGGAATTTTTCATTATAGGATTAGATGCACACCCACTTAGTTTTCATATTGAGCTTTCAAACACTAATAGCTCTTAGTGCATTCGTTGCATGGCAATCTCTACTCCTCACGTTGATATCAATTGATGGGCATCTCCATAGCCCGTTGGTTAGCCGCATCGATGTGAGACTTTCTTACTTTTTTGTCTTCTCTATATTTACCCCTATCATTATACTCTATTCCACCCGTAGTGCTATATCCATGACTTGTGCTCATGTATCGCATGAGTGTTGAAAAAGCTGAAGCGCGTAAAAAGTATGAACCAATTGCTCGTCTTGTCATCGAGGTTGTGCATGATAAATACTTTGTGTTAAGAAGACAGAGCATAACAAGACTATATGATTTTGTAGGGATAACTTTCTTTAGCATTGATATTTGAAAGACATGATTGTTTGTTGGGATGTCTGAGTATTGATGTCTTTATGTCAAATTATAGACTATTGCTTTGAATCACTTATGTATTAATATTCATGCCATGACTAGACATATGATCAAGTTTATGTTAGGTAGCATTCCACATCAAAAATTATCTTTTTTATCATTTACCTGCTCGAGGACGAGCAGGAATTAAGCTTGGGGATGCTGATACATCTCCATCGTATCTATAATTTTTGATTGTTTCATGCCAATATCATACAACTTTTACACACTTTTGGCAACTTTTTATATGATTTATTGGACTAACCTATTGATCCAGTGCCCAGTGGCAGTTCCTGTTTTCTGCATGTTTTTTGTATCGCCGAGTATCCATATCAAACGAAGTCCAAATGCAATAAAATTTCACGGAGAATTATTTTGGAATATACGTGATTTTTGGGAGTTGGAATCACCGCAAACGGAGGCCCACACAGAGGCATGCCCTGGCGCACGATGGTGGGTTGAGCCCACCTCGTACGTCGGTTGGACCTCTACTTCGGGCACAAGGAAGCTTATATCTGGAAAAAATCATGTTAAAATCTCAACTCAATCGGAGTTACGGATCTCCGGGAATATAAGAAATGGTTTTCGGCCAGATCTGGGGAGCGCGAAATAGAAGAGAACAGAGAGGGAGATCCAATCTCGGAGGGGCTCCCGCCCCTCCACCGCGATGGAGACCAAGGACCAGAGGGGGAACTCTCCTCCCATCTAGGAGGGAGGCCAAGGAAGAAGAAGAAGGAGGGGGGCTCTCTCCCCCTCGCTTCCGGTGGCGCCAGAGTGCCGCCGGGGGCAACGATTGGGACGACGATCTACATCAACAATCTTGCTACCGTCAACACCAACTCTCTCCCCCTCTACGCAGCGGTGTAACACCTCTTCTCCCCGTTGTACTCTCTACTTAAACATGGTGCTCAACTCCATATATTATTTCCCAATGATCTATGGTTATTGTATGATGTTTGAGTAGATCTGTTTTGTCCTGCGGGTTAATCGTGATCTTGGTTGGTATGATTCCATATTTTATGTATAGTGTTGTCCTACCGTGCCCTCCGTTCTCACGCAAACGTGAGGGGGGCCCACTGTAGGGTGTTGCAATATGTTCATGGTTCACTTACAGTGGGTTGCGAGAGTGACAAAAACTTAAACCCGAGTAGGTGGGGTATGACGTATGGGAATAAAGAGGACTTGATACTTAATGCTATGGTTGGGTTTCATGACTTTAATGACCTTTAGTAGTTGCGGATGCTTGCTAGAGTTCCAATCATAAGTGCATATGATCCAAGTAGAGAAAGTATGTTAGCTCATGCCTCTCCATCATATAAAACTGCAAGAATGATTACCGGTACTTGTTATCGATTGCCTAGGGACAAATAACTTTCTTGTTGACAAAATCTCTCTACTAAAACTAACTTAGTTGTGTATTTATCTAAACAGCCCCTAGATTTTATTTACGTGCTCTTTACTATCTTGCAAACCTATCCTATCACACCTACAAATTACTTCTACTTTCATACTTGTTCTAGGTAAAGCGTGCGTATAGTTGTATCGGTGGTCGATAGAACTTGAGGGAATATTTGTTCTACCTTTAGCTTCTCATTGGATTTGACACTCTTATTTATGAAAAAAGGCTACAACCGATCCCCTATACTTGTGGGTTATCAGCTCCTCACCCGGAGGGTCCGAATTCGACTTTGTTCAAGCTTTGTGATGTAGCATGAATAGAGTTTGAGACAAGAAAAGCATAGATAGCTAGAGGGAGTACTTAGGCATTCTTGTCCATCCATTTGGCAAAAAGAAAAAAAAACAAACAATCAAAGCAACAAATGGATGTCCTCGAATGGTGAAAATTATGCAACCAACATGCTCACACAATAATATAACAAATAAAATATGTGGCAAAGCATGCACAAACACTCTAGCATCTATTAAGCAATTGGCGATGAGTAGGTCATCTATATATGAGTATATTGACTGAGGAGTAAAATGAGAACATTTGATCGAAGGTCATACTCATCGTTTAAGCACAATTGGGGTTACCACTTTTACATAAAGCATTGTTGTATTCACATCATTTGAGTTGCTTTAGCTCAATTCTTAGAGCAAAGCTCCCCCTAGATGTGATATCCCCCCTTAAGAGGGATGAACTAACCTTGGGTTTTGTCGATGATGACTTCATGTAGATGTTGAAGATGTGGATGCTCAATGTTGATGTAGATCATTTGGAGCTAGCCATTGGAGTGAGTTGCACTTTCAATACCTACATGGGTTAGTCCCACAAGGAACACACAAGGATATCCATAGACATAGAGTGAACACACATATGATAATGTCCATTAAACCATTAGGTTACCTTGTCCCTTGTCTTACCAACAAAAGGGTTTGTGACTCCTTGAACTAGTCCAAGATAAGGAAGTTGATTGCCCTTGTCCTTGCCAAAATGAATATGAGTGAAGTATGTTGGCGGAGTCACCCTCAATAACTCTCTAGTTCTTCTTATTTGACCCACATCAACTTGATGGAAATCCTTGGATTTGTAGTCGTACTTGATGAACTAGAACATGATGTAGTCTTGGCAACCCACTTGACCAAGGCCTTTGGAGCTTCTTCAAATGAATCAATCTCTGCTTGAAGCTTGTCCTTGCCTTTTAACTTGTGGTCTTGTGGTGGAAGATCATCTTGAGCTTGTGTTCCCTTGAAAGAGGTAGGGTCATACTTCTCTTGTTGAGGAATAAACTTCGTCTTGGGGTATTGATATTCTTCCCATTCAACTCCATTGTCATTGAACTTTCGTTCAAAACCAACACCTTGATTCTTCCGGTGCATTCCTTGCTTGCGTACAATTTCCTCAAATTGCCTACTTCTAGCAAGGCTCTTGTAACACCTTTCTATATAATTCCCTTCAATAAGCTATTTTCTTGCTCAAGTGTAACTTGGCTAAGAGAATCATTAGTGGAATCAAGAGAACTATGTACTAGAAGCAACAATATTGGATTTAACATGATTATTGTAACTACTAGACGAAGAATATTTCTTACTCTTGTTGCTATATTTTACTAGACAAGAGTAAACGCTTGGTGATGACCCACAAGTATAGGGGATCTATTATAGTCCTTTCGATAAGTAAGAGTGTCGAACCCAACAAGGAGCAGAAGGAAATGATAAGCAGTTTTCAGTAAGGTATTCTCTGCAAGCACTAAAATTATCGGTAACAGATAGTTTTGTGATAAGGTAATTTGTAATGGGTAACAAGTAACAAAAGTAAATAAGGTGCAGCAATATGGACCAATCCTTTTTGCAGCAAAGGACAAGCCTGGACCAACTCTTATATAAAGGAAAATGCTCCCGAGGACACATGGGAATTATCTTCAAGCTAGTTTTCATCACGTTCATATGATTCGCGTTCGGTACTTTGATAATTTTGATATGTGGGTGAACTGGTGCTTGGGTGCTTCCGTTCTTTGGAAAAGCATCCCACTTATTATTAACCCCTCTTGCAAGCATCTTCAACTACAAAAGAAGTATTAAGATAAACCTAACCATAGCATGAGACATATGGATCCAAATCAGCCCCTTACGAAGCAACTCATAAACTAGGGTTTAAGCTTGTGTCACTCTAGCAACCCATCATCTACTTATTACTTCCCAATGCCTTCCTCTAGGCCCAAATATGGTGAAGTGCCATGTAGTCGACGTTCACATGACACCACTAGAGGAGAGACAACATACATCTAATCAAAATATCGAACGAATACCAAATTCACATGACTACTTATAGCAAGACTTCTCCCATGTCCTCAGGAACAAACATAACTACTCACAGATCATATTCATGTTCATAATCAGAGGGGTATTAATATGCATAAAATATCTGAACATATGATCTTCCACCGAATAAACCAACTAGCATAAACTACAAGGAGTAATCAACACTACTAGCAACCCACGGGTACCAATCTGAGGTTTTGAGACAAAGATTGGATACAAGAGATGAACTAGGGTTTGAGATGAGATGGTGCTGGTGAAGATGTTGATGGAGATTGACCCCCTCCCGATGAGAGGATCGATGGTGATGATTTCCCCCTCCCGGAGGGAAGTTTCCCCGGCAGAACAGCTCCGCAAGAGCCCTAGATTGGTTCTGGTAAGGATCCGCCTCGTGGTGGCGGAGTTTCGTCCCATAAGCTTGCTAATTATTTTTTCCAAGGCAAAAGACCTCATATAGCAGAAGATGGGCACCGGAGGCCTGCCAGGGGGCCCACGAGGCAGGGGGGCCGCCTAGGGGGTAGGGCGCGCCCCCACCCTCGTGGATGGTGAGTGGCCCCCCTCTGGTACTTCCTTCGCCCAATATTTTTTATATATTATGAAACGTGCTCCCGTGAAGTTTTGGGACTTTTGGAGTTGTGCAGAATAGGTCTCTAATATTTGCTCCTTTTCCAGCCCAGAATTCCAGCTGTCGGCATTCCCCCTCTTCATGTAAACCTTGTAAAATAAGAGAGAGTAGGCATAAGTATTGTGACATAATGTGTAATAACAGCCCATAATGCAATAAATATCGATATAAAAGCATGATGCAAAATGGACGTATCAACTCCCCCAAGCTTAGACCTCGCTTGTCCTCAAGCGAAAACCGAAATCGAAAAATATGTCCACATGTTTAGAGATAGAGGTGTCGATAAAATAAAATACGGACATGAGGGCATCATGATCATTCTTATAACAGCAACATATATATATTGTCATATGATCTCTTATGCTAAAGTAACAATTCATTCACAGTTTCAAGTATGAATCATAAACTTCATTGAAAACTAACAAACTATAATCTCAGTCATTGAAGCAATTGCAATTTATCATAACATCGGAAAGAGTCAATATAAGAGCTTTTCAGCAAGTCCACATACTCAACTATCATTTAGTCTTTCACAATTGCTAACACTCACGCAATATTTATGGGTATGAAGTTTTAATCGGACACAGAGAAAGATAGGGGCTTATAATTTTGCCTCCCAACCTTTTACCTCAAGGGTAATGTCAACAATAATAGTTCATGAAAACTCACATCCAATTAGCTATATATATCAGGATCTTTCCAACACATTGTGCTTGCCAAAGGATAAAATGTAAAAAGGAAAGGTGAAGATCACCATGACTCTTGTATGAAGTATAAGACAAGAATAAAAGATAGGCCCTTCGCAGAGGGAAGTAGAGGTTGTCATGTGCTTTTATGGTTGGATGCACAAAATCTTAATGCAAAAGAACGTCACTTTATATTGCCACTTGTGATATGGACCTTTATTATGCAGTCCGTCGCTTTTATTTCTTCCACATCACAAGATCGTATAAACTTACTTTCTCCGCACTAATAAATCATACATATTTAGAGAGCAATTTTTATTGCTTGCAACAATGACAACCTACTTGAAGGATCTTACTAAATCCATAGGTAGATATGGTGGACTCTCATGGCAAAACTAGGTTTAAGGATATTTGGAAGCACAAGTAGTATCTCTACTTGGTGCAAAGAATTTGGCTAGCATGAGGGGGAAAGGCAAGCTCAACATGTTGGATGATCCATGACAATATAATTTATTTCGGATGTAAGAAAACATAACCCATTACGTTGTCTTCCTTGTCCAACCTCAACTCTTTAGCATGTCATATTTTAATGAGTTCTCACAGTCATAAAAGATGTCCAAGATAGTATATTTATATGTGAATACCTCTCTTTCTTTATGCCTCCTATTAATTGCAACGATGACCAAAACTATGTTTGTCAACTCTCAACAACTTTTATTCATCACACTCTTTATATGTGAAGTCATTACTCTCCAAAAGATCCATATGATCTCTTTAATTCTTTTTATTCTTTCTCGTCCTTTTTATTTTTATTCCCTCAAGATCATAGCAAGATGGCAAAGCCCTTGATTCAACACTAATATTTATTATATATAGCTCACGGACTCTATTACATAGAAGGATCATAAAGCAAAACTCAGAACTAGATCATACTAAAACTTTATTCTACTAGATCAAGATATTACCAAAAGGATCAAACTAAGAAAATGGTAAAGATAAAAAGGTGTGATGATGATACGATACCGGGGCACTCCCCCAAGCTTGGCAATTGCCAAGGGGAGTGCCCATACCAGATACTCAGTTCTTCTTTGCTGGTGATGGTGATGATGATGACAATTGTGCCTTCAGCTTTTCCATGTTGTAATTGAGAAGAGCGATCTCCTCCTTTAAATCATCGACCTCCGATTCCAGCTTCAAGATCTTGTCACATAAATCTCCTTTGCTTTTCTGCCAAAAACGAGAAGGAATAGATTGGTTGTTAGACAGTTTAGCCCTCTTGGGGAGACTGGACTTCTTGAACTTCACGTGCATATCCCCAGGTTGAGGTAGAGGGACATCCTCCTCCTCCGAACATGAATCATTGATCATCATCAAGTGAGCATCCTCCTCATCATCCATAGTTCGACCACAAGGAGATAGGTCCCCATAGGTCTTTGGATCGGCAATGAGATGTGAGACATAGCTTTCTCCGTCGGAGTCTTGCGACGACATCTTGCTCTAAATCTGAGCAGAAATAGCTCGAAACAAAAACAGAAGATATTTGCGTGATACGGTGGTCAAAACCTTCGGGAGATTATATAATGAATTTTTACCGACCAAAAGAGGTATCGTGCAAGAAAACGGAGTCCGGAGAGGACACGAGGTGCCCACGAGGTAGGGGGCGCGCCCTCCACCCTTGTGGACGCCTCGTGTCCTTCCCGGACTGCTTCTTATTTTCCTATTTTCTTAAATATTCCAAAATGGAGAAAAATTGCAATTAGAACTATTTCGGAGTCGGTTTACTTACCGTACCACATACCTCTTCCTTTTTGGAGTCTGAAATGTTCTGGAAAGTGTCCCTTATGTATTCTTCCGGGGTTACGGTTTCAATAACATTAGTTTCAACATTTACAGGATTACCTGAGATATAATGTTTGATTCTTTGACCGTTCACCACCCTCGGATTTGTGCCTTCGAAGTTGTTGATTTTTATGGCACCGGAACGATAGACCTCCTCTATAATGTAAGGACCTTCCCATTTAGACAGGAGTTTGCCTGCAAAAAATCTTAAACGAGAGTTGTATAACAATACATAATCACCTACATTAAACTCATGTTTTTGTATCCTTTTGTCATGCCATCTTTTAACCTTTTCCTTAAACAGTTTGGCATTCTCATAGGCCTAGGTTCTCCATTCATCAAGTGAGCTAATGTCAAAAAGCCTCTTCTCACCGGCAAGTTTGAAATCATAATTGAGCTCTTTAATGGCCCAATATGCCTTATGTTCTAGTTCGAGAGGTAAGTGACATGCTTTTCCATAAACCATTTTATATGGAGACATACCCACAGGATTTTTATATGCAGTTCTATAAGCCCATAATGCATCATCAAGTTTCTTTAACCAATTATTTCTGGATCTATTAACAGTCTTTTGAAAAAATAATTTAATCTCTCTATTACTCAGTTCTACTTGACCACTAGACTGTGGATGATATGGGGATGCAATTCTATGATTAACATCATACTTACCAAGCATTTTACGAAAAGCACCATGAATAAAATGTGAACCACCATCAGTCATTAAGTATTTAGGGACTCCAAACCTCAGAAAAATAACTTCTTTAAGCATCTTAATAGAGGTGTTATGATCAGCACTACTAGTTGGAATAGCTTCTACCCACTTAGTAACGTAATCAACAGCCACTAAAGTATGTGTATACCCATTAGAGGAAGGAAACGGTCCCATATAATCAAAGCCCAAAAGATCAAACGGTTCAATGACAAGTGAGTAATTCATAGGCATTTCTTTACGTCTACTAATATTGCCAATTCTTTGGCATTCATCACAAGACAAGACAAACTTACGGGCATCCTTGAAGAGAGCAGGCCAATAAAAACCGGATTGCAATACCTTATGTGCAGTTCTATCTCCAGCATGATGTCCTCCATAAGCCTCGTAGTGACACTTGCATAGGATCTGTTCCTATTCATGCTCAGGTATACAACGTCTAATAATACCATCTACTCCTTCTTTATAAAGGTGTGGGTCATCCCAGAAGTAATATCTTAAATCATAGAAAAACTTCTTCTTTTGCTGGTATGTGAAACTAGGTGATATAAATTTAGCAACAATATAATTGGCATAATCAGCATACCATGGAGCAGTACGAGAAGCATGTATGATAGCTAATTGTTTATCAGGGGAAGCTATCATCAATAAGTAGTGGGTCATCAAGAACATTCTCTAACCTAGACAAATTGTCTGCAATGGGGTTCTCATCTCCCTTTCTATCAATAATATGCAACTCAAATTCTTGTAGCAAGAGAACCCATCTAATAAGTCTAGGTTTAGCATCTTTCTTTTCCATAAGGTATTTAATAGCAGCATGATCAGTGTGAATAGTTACTTTAGAATCAACAATATAAGGTCTGAACTTATCACAAGCAAATACAACTGCTAAAAATTCTTTTTCAGTAGTAGCATAATTTCTCTGGGCACTGTCCGGAGTCTTACTAGCATATTGGATAACATTGAATTTCTCATCAACTCTTTGTCCTAGAACAACACCTACATCATAATCACTAGCATCACACATAATTTCAAACGGTAAATTCCAATCAGGTGGCTGAACAATAGGTGCAGAAATCAAGGCTTTCTTAAGTATTTCAAATGCTTCTACACAATCATCATCAAAGACAAATGGAACATCTTTTTGTAAGAGATTAGTCAGAGGCCTAGAAATTTTAGAGAAGTCCTTAATGAACCTCCAATAAAAACTGGCATGACCAAGAAACTTCTTATACCTTTGATGTCCTTAGGACACGACATATTTTCATTAGCATCAACCTTAGCTTTATCAACTTCAATACCTCTTTCAGAAATTTTATGCCCCAAGACAATACCTTCATTAACCATAAAGTGGCACTTCTCCTAATTCAAGACAAGATTAGTTTCTTCACATCTCTGCAAAACTCTATCAAGGTTGCTTAAGCAATCATCAAAAGAAGTTCCATAAACGGAGAAATCATCCATGAAAACCTCAACAATATTTTCACAAAAGTCAGAGAATATAGCAGTTGTACATCTTTGTAAGGTAGCAGGTGCATTGCATAAACCAAAAGGCATACGTCTATAAGCAAAGGTACCGAAAGGGCAAGTAAAATTTGTCTTTTCTTGATCCTCTTTTGACACAGGTATTTGAGAGAAACCAGAATAACCATCTAGAAAGCAAAAATGTGTATGTTTGGATAATCTTTCTAGCATTTGATCGATAAAAGGTAACGGGTAATGATCCTTTTTAGTAGCTTTATTTAATTTGCGGAAATCAATTACCATTCTATAACCTGTAACAATTCTTTATGGGATTAATTCATCTTTATCATTAGGAACAACAGTAATACCTCCATTCTTAGGGACACAATGGACATGACTTACCCACTGACTATCAGCAACGGGCTAAATTATACATGCCTCTAGAAGCTTTAATATTTCTTTTATTACCACTTCTTTCATCTTAGGATTTAACTGTCGTTGGTGATCAACAACCGGTTTCGTGTCTTTCTCCAATTTTATTTTGTGTTGGCATAGAGTGGTACTAATGCCCTTAAGATCATAAAGAGTATATCCAATAGCAGCACGATGCTTCTTCTGAGTTTTCAATAATTTCTTTTCTTCATGCTCTGAAAGGTTAGCACTAATAATAACAGGATATATCTATTTCTCATCAAGATAAGCATATTTGAGAGTATCAGGTAAAGGTTTAACCTCAAGCACAGGATCACCCTTGGGTGGAGGAGGATCCCCTAGGATTTCAACAGGCAAGTTGTGTTTCAAAACAGGTTCATGTTTAAATAATACTTCATCTATTTCCCTTCTTCCATTCATAAACATATCATTTTCATGGCCGAGAAAATATTGTTCTAAAGGATCACTAGGAGGCACGACAATAGAAGCAAGACCAATAATTTCATCCTTACTAGGCAATTCTTTATCATGGGGTTGTCTATGAAATTTAGCAAAATTAAACTCATGAGACATATCCCCCAAACCAATAGTAACAGCATCTTTTTTGCAATCTATCCTAGCATTAACAGTATTCAAGAAGGGTCTACCAAATATAATGGGACAAAAGTTATCTTGTGGGGAACCAAGAACTAGAAAATCAACAGGATATTTGACTTTCCCACACAAGACTTCAACATCTCTAACAATCCCAACTGGTGAAATAGTGTCTCTATTGGCAAGCTTAATTGTAACATCAATTTCCTCTATCTCAGCAGGTGCAATATCATGCATAGTTTCTTTATATAAGGAATGAGGTATTGCACTTGCACTAGCACCCGTATCACATAAGCCATGATAGCAATGTTCTCCTATTTTAACAGAAATAACAGGCATGCCTACAACAGGTCTATGTTTATTTTTAGTGTCAGGTCTAGCAATTCTAGCAGCTTCATCACAGAAGTAAATAACATGCCCATCAATATTATCGGCCAAGAGATCTTTAACCATAGCAACACTGGGTTCAACTTTAATTTTGAGGGTGTAGGTGTTCTAGTATTACTCTTATGAACCACAGTTGAAGCTTTAGCATGATCCTTTATTCTAACAGGGAAAGGTGGTTTCTCAATATAAGTAGTAGGAACAACAGAACCATTATAAGTGATACTCTTTTCTTCAACTTTAATAGGTGCAACTACTTTTACTTCAACAGGAGGATTATATTTAAACCACTTCTCCTTAGGGAGATCAACATGAGTAGCAAAGGATTCACAGAAAGAAGCTACTATCTCAGAGTCAAGTCCATATTTAGTGCTAAATTCACGGAAAGCATCGCTATCCATAAAAGATTTAACACAATCAAACTTAGGTATTATACCTGACTCCTTACCTTCATCGAGATCCAAATCTTTAGAGTTGCATTTAATTCTTTCCAATAAATCCCATTTGAATTCAATAGTCTTCATCATAAAAGATTCAGTACAAGAAGTATCAAGCATGGAGCGATTATCGAGAGAAAGCCGAGCATAAAAATTTTGAATAATAATTTCTCTTGAGAGCTCATGATTGGGGCATGAATATAAGATTGACTTAAGCCTCCCCCAAGCTTGAGCGATGCTTTCTCCTTCGCGAGGCCAAAAATTATATATATAATTACGATCACGATGAACCAGATGCATAGGATAAAACTTCTGATGAAATTCCAATTTCAATCGGTTGTAGTTCCATGATCCCATATCATCACATAGCCTAAACCATGTCAATGCCTTTCCCTTAAAAGATAAAGGGAAGACCTTCTTCTTGATAACATCCTCGGGCATACCTGCAAGCTTAAATAATCCACAAACTTCATCCACATAGATTAGGTGCAAATGGGGATGCAATGTTCCATCTCCTCTAAAAGGATTAGCTAGCAGTTTCTCTATCATACCCGAAGGAATTTCAAAGTAAACATTTTCAGTAGGTTGAGGAGCAACTCTTTGATCTACTGGTCAGGGTGAAGATACCCCGAACAAGCCCCTCAAAGGATTATGTTCCATAATAACAAGTGACAGTAAATTTCAGCACACTATATAAATTTTTCCTTACCAAATTCCACCTACCAAAGGCGCTTCACTCCCCGGCAACGGTGCCAGAAAAGAGTCTTGATGACCCACAAGTATAGGGGATCTATCATAGTCCTTTCGATAAGTAAGAGTGTCGAACCCAACGAGGAGCAGAAGGAAATGATAAGCAGTTTTCAGTAAGGTATTCTCTGCAAGCACTAAAATTATCGGTAACAGATAGTTTTGTGATAAGGTAATTTGTAACGGGTAACAAGTAATAAAAGTAAATAAGGTGCAGCAAGATGTCCCAATCCTTTTTTTAGCAAAGGACAAGCCTGGACAAACTCTTATATAAAGGAAAACGCTCCCGAGGACACATGGGAATATTCGTCAAGCTAGTTTTCATCACGTTCATATGATTCACGTTCGGTACTTTGATAATTTGATATGTGGGTGGACCGGTGCTTGGGTGCTGCCCTTCCTTGGACAAGCATCCCACTTATTATTAACCCCCCTTGCAAGCATCCGCAACTACAAAAGAAGTATTAAGATAAACCTAACCATAGCATGAAACATATGGATCCAAATCAGCCCCTTACGAAGCAACTCATAAACTAGGGTTTAAGCTTCTGTCACTCTAGCAACCCATCATCTACTTATTACTTCCCAATGCCTTCCTCTAGGTCCAAATATGGTGAAGTTTCATGTAGTCGACGTTCACATGACACCACTAGAGGAGAGACAACATACATCTAATCAAAATATCGAACGAATACCAAATTCACATGACTACTTATAGCAAGACTTCTCCCATGTCCTCAGGAACAAACGTAACTACTCACAAATCATATTCATGTTCATAATCATAGGGGTATTAATATGCATAAAGGATCTAAACATATGATCTTCCACCGAATAAACCAACTAGCATCAACTACAAGGAGTAATCAACACTACTAGCAACCCACAGGTACCAATCTGAGGTTTTGAGACAAAGATTGGATACAAGAGATGAACTAGGGTTTGAGATGAGATGGTGCTGGTGAAGATGTTGATGGAGATTGACCCCCTCCCGATGAGAGGATCGATGGTGATGATTTCCCCCTCCCGGAGGGAAGTTTCCCCGGCAAAACAGCTCCGCCAGAGCCCTAGATTGGTTCTGGAAAGGTTCCGCCTCGTGGTGGCGGAGTTTCGTCCCGTAAGATAGCTAATTATTTTTCCAGGGCAAAAGACCTCATATAGCAGAAAATGGGCACCGGAGGCCTGCCAGGGGGCCCACGAGGCAGGGGGCGCGCCCAGGGGGTAGGGCGCGCCCCCCACCCTCGTGGATGGTGGGTGGCCCCCCTCTGGTACTTCCTTCGCCCAATATTTTTTTATTCTGAAACATGCTCCCGTGAAGTTTCAGGACTTTCGGAGTTGTGTAGAATAGGTCTCTAATATTTGCTCCTTTTCCAGCCTAGAATTCCAGCTGCCGGCATTCCCCCTCTTCGTGTAAACCTTGTAAAATAAGAGAGAATAGGCATAAGTATTGTGACATAGCGTGTAATAACAGCCCATAATGCAATAAATATCGATATAAAAGCATGATGCAAAATGGACGTATCACTTGGCAATGCAAGAAGAAATTTTCTTACGAAGATCATCATTGATTGCTTTTAAGAACCCATGCTCTTGCTCTAGGTTGAGCTTCTCAAAGCGTAGCTTCTCATGAGTCTTTAAAAGCTCTCGATGATCCTCTAAGGTAGTTTCATGAGATAACTTAAGAGTGTTTAGTTCTTTAGTTAGATGCTCAATCTCCTTCTTATCATTGTCATTCTTTTTATCTTGATTAGCATGATTAATAGCAGTTTCATCAATAGTGTTGTCAATAAGTGAATCATCATCACCTAGCAAATCATCTTCATCACTATTGAAATCAACATACTCGGGGTGTGATACCTTGGGAACTTTAGCCATGAAGCAGCTTCCAATTCCTTCATTTGGTGAGTCGAATATGTCATAGGAGTTGGATGACACAAGTGCAAGACCAGCAACACCTTCATCTTGAGTATATTTGGAGTCGGAGTGATAACTTTTCTCGGAGTAGTTGTCGGAGTCGGAATCGGATACCCATTCACCAACGTGAGCTTGATGTCTTCGCCTTGTGTAGCTATTTGATGACTTGTCCTTCCTTTCCAAATCCTTGCTTCTACGAGAGGGTCTTCGTTCATAACAATCATCTCTACTCCTCTCTCTTGGAGGTGATTCCTCTCTTTTATTTCTCCTTTTAGGTGAGTCTTCTCTTCTTTTGTAGGGAGTCGTACACTCACTAGATTAGTATCCGGGTCTTCCACAATTGTAGCAATTGCGATCATGACTAGAAGATCATTTGTCATTGTAGGACCTGGACTTGTAACTTCTCCATTTGCTTATGCTCTTGTAGAAATTGTTGAAGTTCTTCACCATTAAGCTCAATCCTTGATTGAAGACTTGTTTCTCACTTGATGTTGTAGGAGCATCACATGAAGCTTTATAAGCACCACTAGACTTGTTGTGGAGCTCTTCCTTATCATTGAGTGGCATCTCATGAGCAACAATTCTACCAATGACTTTCGTTGGCTTGAGATATTTGTAATTGGGCATCATTTGGATCAAGGTGCACACGGTATCATATTTTCCATCCAAGGCTCTTAGGATCTTCTTGATGATGAATCTATCGGTCATATCTTCGCT
This sequence comes from Triticum urartu, assembly GCF_056163025.1. NCBI lineage: Eukaryota > Viridiplantae > Streptophyta > Magnoliopsida > Poales > Poaceae > Triticum > Triticum urartu. The sequence goes on from NC_141873.1 coordinate 333,704,890, forward strand.
TCCTAAGCTGGCAATCTCATTTGTGATGAGGGCAAGCCTAGAGTACATTTCCGCGACTCCTTCACCATCCTTCATTTTGAACTTTTCAAGTTCACATTGAAGCACATCCAATTTGGATTCCATGATGGACTCGGTACCTTCGTTCATATCAACCAAAGTATCACATATTTCCTTTGCATTCTCAAGGCGACCGATTTTGTTGAATTCTTCGGGGCACGATCCGTGAAAAGAATATCGCAAGCTTGAGCATTGTATTGCAACATCTTAAATTCTTCCACGGATGGTTCATGATCCGGTTCTCTTCCATCCTTGAAGTATTCACCTTGCAAGCCAATACGCACAATAGCCCAAACGGCGGGGTTATGACCAAGAATATGCATTTTCATCTTATGCTTCCAAATAGCAAAATTAGTACCATCAAAGTAAGCACCTCTACGGTGGTAATTTCCCTCGCTAGACGCCATACTCTCATAGGTAGTGAAACCAAGGCTATGATCACCAAATCTATGGAAATCAAGGCAAATGGAGACCGAAGCTCTGATACCACTTGTAAGATCGAAAGTAGGTCTAGAGGGGGGTGATTAGACTACTTGACCAAATAAAAATCAAACCTTTTCCCAATTTTAAGTGTTGGTAGTTTATAGCAATTTAGGACAAGTCAGGCAATCAACCTACACATGCAATTATAAGAGTGTAGCAGCGGAAAGTAAAACATTGCATATGGAGGTAAAGGGAAGGGTTTGGAGAAGGCAAACGCAATGTAGACATGGAGATTTTTGGCGTGGTTCCGACATGTGGTGCTATCGTACGTCCACATTGATGGAGACTTCAACACACGAAGGGTAACAGTTGCGCGAGTCCACAGAGGGATCCACCCACGAAGGGTCCACGACGAAGCAACCTTGTCTATCCCACCATGGGCATCGCCCATGAAGGACTCGCCTCACTCGGGTAGATATTCATGAAGTAGGCGATCTCCTTGCCCTTGCAAACTCCTTTGTTTAACTCCACAATCTTGTCGGAGGCTCCCAAGTAACACCTAACCAATCTAGGAGACACCACCCTCCAAAATGTAATAGATGGTGTGATGATGATGAACTCCCTGCTCTTGTGCTTGAAATGATAGTCTCCCCAACACTCAACTCTCTCTCACAGATTTGGCTATGGTGGAAACATGATTTGAGTGGCAAGCAACTTGGGGAAGGCTAGAGATCATGATTCTTGTGGTTGGATTGAAATGGCTTGGTCTCAACACATGAGTAGGTGGTTCTATCTTAGAAAATGAGTAGTGGAAGTGCAGGCACGTTCTGATGGCTCTCTCTCAAATGGAGAAGGGTGTGGAGGGGTATATATGGCCTCCACACAAAATCCAACCGTTACACACATTTGAGCCAACTCGGTCAAACCGAGTAGAAGAACTTGGTGAGACCGATTCAGTTCAAAACTTAAACGTTAGGAATCTCGGTGGGACCGACATGATCAACTCGGTGGGACCGATGTGCTAGTGTTAGGGTAAAACCTCATCTCGGTGACACCGATTGCATAAACTCGGTGAGTCTGATTTCAACAATGAGCAAATAGGGAGTTGGTCAAGCAAACTCGGTGGGACCGATTGCACATTTTGGTGAGACCGAAATAGTTACAACAGGCAACAGAGAGTTTGCAAGGCCATCTCGGTGAGACCGAGACCCCGATCAGTGAGATCGAATTGTCTACGGTTTCTGGCAGTGCCTAGGTCAAATGAACTCGGTGGCGTCAGATAGATCAAATTGGTGGGGCCGAGTTTGACTTATAGGTTTTGGACATATGTGGAAATGAGAAAGTGGCTCAGGGTTTTGGAGCAATATCAATAAGCACTTTGAGCAAGTAGACCATTAAGCAACACCTCATCCCTTTTTAATAGTATTGGCTTTCCTATGGACTCAATGCGATCTTGGATCACTAAAATGAAAATGAAGAGTCTTGAGCCTTTGCCAATCTTTGTCCTTAGCATTTTGAGGGGTCCACATCTCTAGTCCATGCCATGGCAATCATTGAACTTTCTGAAATATTTAACTTGAATGGATATTAGTTCAGTTAGCTATATGTTGTTATGAATTACCAAAACCACCCATGGATTAGATGCACTTTGAATCTCCCCCTTTTTGGTAATTGATGACAACATATAGATCAAAGCTTTGACAAATGATAATATGAATGAAATACACCGTCGCTTTGAGAGGTATGTGATAAGCAAGAGCTCCCCTAAATTTGTGCATTATTTAAAATTTGCTTTTGAATGCAAATGCACAATCGATTAGAATCATGGGTCACTCTTCCATGTCACATACATCTTGGTGGAGCCCTCAAAAGGATAAGATATAATGAACATGCACTCATCACCAAGGGAAAACATGATTGATCATACACAAATATCATTGATATCATCATGCAAGCACACATTAAAGCATAGTATTATCAAACACATGATCACAAGAGTATCTCACAAACAAGCACAAATATTGTAGCATGAATCAAAGTAGCAAGAGAGGCAACAAAAAGCAAAATGCTCTCTCTCTCTCAGCCTAATGATCTATACACTTTCTCTCCCTTTGGCAACAAGTTACCAAAAGGCTTGAAAATGCATAGTGCTATGCGGCACTCTAGGCACGATCTCCGGCAGCTCCTGAAGTGGTCTTCTGGCTGGTTGCTCCGGTGTGCGTAGAAGGCGTGGAGAGGACAGCATCGGCAAATGCTTCTAAAGATGTATGAGGAGCTGGAGGAGTTTAAACTGGAGGAATGACTGAGGCGGTTGATGCAGGTGCTGAAATGGTAGTCCTGGTGTCACTGACAACTGGCACAGCTGCAGACCTTTCTGCTCTTGGCACTCTCTGAAAAGTGTTTGTCACTCTTGTACTCAGCTTCTTCCTGGAGCTTCTCCACAGTAGTCTGGATCTCTGTGACCTTCACATCTAGATCATGGTGTCGTGGTTCTAAGACTGACAGTAGAATGGGGGGTAGGTATGAGGAGGAAAGATCCTAGCTATGGAGTAGTTGTACACATGAGTTTACGAGTTCAGGACCTTCACGGAGGAAGTAACAGCCCTACGTCTTGGTGCCTGGAGACGGTCGAATGGATTGTGTATATGTGTGTGTTTACAAAGGATGCGAACCCTTGTCCCAAAGGAGGGGGTGGCTTATATAGAGTGCGCCAGGACCCCAGCTCCCCTCCGTTACACAGGGTTCAATGTACATTAAGAGTGGGACGTTACTGGTAATGCTAGCAATTAAGTGACTTAAATGATAATTAAGTCTATGAGTAAACGCTCGACTGTTGTTGCGTAGAGTGGCTTTAGATCTTCTATACGTCGAGTGGTTTCTGTGATGGTCGAGTGTCATTGATTCTTCCAAGTGGAATGTCTCTGGTCGAGTGGATGATGGTACCCTTCGAATGCTTCTAGCTTTAGGGCAATGACTTTGGGGAGGGCGTCTAGGTCAGGCCTATGACCCTACCTAGGTACATAGCTTCATCATTAGCCCCCTAATGGTTCGAGTCTTGAGTGGAGAAGGAGTTGAGATTCCTCCGATTCAATTTTCATGCTTCGGGAGCGTCTTATTTGCGACCAAGCGAACCATTATGATGATCTCAACTTCTTTTCAGCTGCCTTGATCCATTCTTGTTTCTGCTGAGTGAACTTTACGGCGATGTTTTGAGTACTGATATGGAAAAGATCTTCTGTCTGACAGGTTGCCTTGCTGCGCGCGGATATCGTGGGATTCGAATTTGGGGAAGCACGCGGGACGGGGGAGGCCGTAGTAATCGGAGGGGATTAGGCGAGGCCGCCTCAATCACCGCACCACCTTTTTCGCCACGTCCCTTGCGCGCGACTGTTGCGGGATTTGACTGGATCTTCCGGACCCACAGGTCAGCCACTCGGAAGCGGCCTCATATAGAGTGCCAAATCGGCGTTTTGTGCGCAGCGCGTCCCCATTCTCCTCCTTTCTCCTCTGCTTTCTCCGCCATCCCCATCTCCGCTCTCAGTGCCGCTGCTTCGTTTGAGCTTCGCCTGCGACCATGGGGAAGGAGAAGACGATGGCCCTGGAGCATGCAAAGAAGGCGGCGGCGAAGGCGAAGGGGAAGAGGTCCAACCGGGGCGGATCCTCGTCGAGATACGGCCTTCCGCGCGGCTGGATCCAGGGCGACTGGATCCGGTCGATGATTAGCCAAGATGACATCGATGATCTGGTCGAGGGGGGCTGATTCCTCATGAATCGGCGCGGCTCTCGGAAGGAGAGACCGAACCACATCCGTGAGACGGTGAGTACGTTCTCCACGCAACTAATGTTGACCGTGGATTTTCTCTGCCTCCCCATCCTTTTTTCGAGGATTCTTGAACTTCTTTGGAGCACAACTTCACCACTTCAATCCCAACTCCATTGTATATCTTGCTGCCTACGTGTCCATGTGCGAGAACTTCTTAGGTTGTAGGCCACACTGGGGTCTTTTCAAGCACATTTTCACTTGCCATTCTCAGTCGGTCAAGAAGGCCAATTCGAGTGACGAGAGGACGCGCGTGATTCGGATGTGCGGGGGTCCTGGGATTTAGATGAGAAGTAAAAGCACTTTCCCAGCCACGATCCTTCCCGAGTCGGTCCGAGGTAGGCAGTCGACCTGGTTTTATTGCAAAGACCAGCCAACTACAGGTCAGTCGACCGGGATCCCTGCTTTTTCCATGGCTCGGATCGAGAAGCCCTCCGCATTGAAAGTGATCCCAGAGGAGAGAGTGCAGGTGAAGGTGTTGGTCGAGCGGGTGGTCCAGCTCGTCCGAGACGGCGTGACCGGTATGGATCTGCTAGAGGTATTCCTCAAACGACGCATCCAGTCGCTCCAAGCTCGTGATCATCCAATGTGGATGTATTCGGGCATTGAGGATTCCACTTGGATCCACCCGGAGGAGGTCGAGAGGACACGATGGAGAAGTGACTGAGAGGCATCACAGGCAACAAGGATAACCCCAGGGGGACCAGGAGGGTCGCTCCATTCAACCATTCACGCCAGCCAGACCAGGTCTGACTCTAGATTGCCGAGTACTTTTTTGATTAATCATGTAACCACCTGTTGACGACTGACTGTTTTTTTTTTGCTTTGCTTGTTCTCTTTTAGGCTCTTACTGAGATGTATTCAATGCCCAACGAAGAGCAGGAGCAGGACTCGGAGGAGGAGGCGAGTGGAGGCGATAGCGGCGAGTGGCACTCGGACGAGGAGGAGGGCGAGGAGAGCGGGGACCCAAGTGATGAAGAAGAGGTCGACTCACCACCTCGCAGAGAAAAAAGGTCCAGGCACGCTCACGACCCGGTAAGCCTCCATGACATGGTGGCCGCACCGACTGGGCAGTCTTCGAAGCGTCCCCGGACGTCCTCTCTAGTGCCGACTGAGAGGACACCGAAGCAATCTAAATTTGCACCTCCTCCAGCACCGAAACCACCGAAGGCTGCATCATCCAAACCGCCGAAGGCTTTGCCCAAGATCAAAGTGGTCATTCCTACTATCTCTGGGTAATAATCTGACCTGATCCTTTGGTTGACTCGGTGTAACAAATGTGACTGACTGAATATTGAAATTTTCAGAGCTGCTACCTCTGGGACTTCCACCCGCCAGTATGAAGAGGAGGAGATGGAAGATGCAGTCACCTCCAACCTAGGTACAACTCTCGTGATCTTATCCTTGATTACATGCTCGATTAAATTCTGGCGACTCATCTAGGGTCGACTGATTTCTTTGCAGCCCCTTCCAATGTCATTGAACTTCCGGATGATGACGAGGATGTGCCGCCGAGGCCCAGGAGGAAGAAGGCAACAGCTGGCAAGACATCCCAGTCGGAACCAACGGCAGAGCCAATAGTTCAACTGTAACACCCCGGATGTAACTTTCCCAATTTGCACTCCAACTCTTGCCGTTTCTGGCGTTAAGTCATATTTATTTCTCGGGTTCGGGTCTTTGTCTCTGTGTGTTGTTTTTGTTTTCATGCATCTCATATCATGTCATCATGTGCATTGCATTTGCATACCTGTTCATCTCATGCATTCGAGCATTTTCCCCGTTGTCCGTTTTGCATTCCGGCGCTTCGTTCTCCTCCGGTGGTCATTTCTAGCTTTCTTTCGTGTGTGGGGATTAAACATTTCCGGATTGGACCGAGACTTGCCAAGCGGCCTTGGTTTACTACCGGTAGACCGCCTGTCAAGTTTCATATCATTTGGACTTCGTTTGATACTCCAACGGTTAACCGAGGGACCGATAAGGCCTCGTGTGTGTTGCAGCCCAACACCCCTCCAATTTGGCCCAAAACCCACCAAACTCTGCTCCATATCCTAGAGCGTTCGATCACGATCGCGTGGCCGAAAACCGCACCTCATTTGGACTCTCCTAGCTCCACTTATGCCTATAAATAGCCCCCCCCCCCGTTTTTCGGATCTCTCTCCCCCTCGAAACCCTAATTTTTCCAGATCCGCCGCTTCCCCCGCCGACGGACACGTCCGAATCGGGCCGGACGTGTCCGCTCCGCCACGCCCAGCCATCCGCCGCCTGCCACGTGTCGCTCCCCGCCGCCTCCGCCGCCGCGGCCCGGGAGGCCCAAGCCGGGCCCCCGCGAGCCCGAGCGCCCCCGCGCCCCGCGCCTCCACCTCGCCGCTGCCTCTCCCACCTCCGGCGACCGGCGCCGCCGCGGTCCGCCTCTCCGCCACCGCGGGCCGCCTCCCTGCCGCCCGGCCGGCCGCCCCTCGCCGCCTCCTCGCCGCCCCAGGCCGGCGCCGCCCCGCCGCCTCCACGCCGACGAACTCCGGCGACCGGGCCGGATCCGGCTACCCCGGCGAGCCCCGGCCTCTCCTTCCTCTCCGGCGACGTCGAGAACTCCGGCGAGCTGCAGTGTTGCAGGTCAACCTCGGGATCCGTGCCGCCAGATCCAGATCCAAAATACCCTAGCCGGTTGACTTTTCCCCTCTCCCCCTAATTTTTTATGGCTACTTTGACCGGCCGTATCTCTGCATCGGTAGCTCCGATTTGGGCATATAGTATGTCAAAATGTTCGCCTCGATCAGTACATCATTTCATTCCATTGCATCATTTTCATTTGAGTTCATCTTGATGCCCGAAATGCTGTTAGTAGGAGGCTTCGTGAGTTAATTGTCAGATCTGCTAGTTCATCTTAGACTTTTGTCATTTTTTCCATGATTATTGTGTGCATGCTATGCCTGTGAGTCCTTCATATGTTTTGTTAAGGATTTTGTCTTCTTTCCAGAGGTGTAACCCATGCATTTTTTAGGATGTGTGTGGTGACTTGTGCAAGCTTGCAAAGTGAGGCACCCGGTAAATCTGTTTTCAGGGACTTAGTAGTTTTCACTAAGTCTGGGATTATTTAGTTCATGATGCCAAATGTTCTTGTTGTTCCCTAGTGATCCGTGCCTCTTTTGAGGATGATCAGTAAGGGAGTTTTGTTAATCTTGTAGTTCTCTATCCATCCGTGTATTTGTTTGCAATTATTGAGCACCCTAGATTGAGTCAATCGAGCTCTACTTTTGCTTCATTGTGAATCTGGGTAGATCGTCAACTTGTTTGCGATTTTGCCGATGCTATTGTAGTTGATCCGTGCATGCTATGCCATTGTTCTTGCCATATCTAGCTAGAATTTTGTGCCTTCTTAATGGATGTATGATTGCCTTGCCATGACTTGCACCGTAGTGAGTGCATCGAGCTCGTTTACATGCCTTCGTGAGTTATATTTCAGCATGTCTCAGTTTTCACTAAGTCTGAAAACTGATTGTGTTTTAGCTATGTTCGTGTGCCCGTTAGTATATTTTGTGAACCCTTTTGGCCCTAGGTCACTTTGGGTCTTTTGTTAAGCTTGTTGAGTATCTCCTTATAATGTTATTACTTGTCTTAATCAGGTCATGTATCATATTGTTTTGCTGCTCCGAATAGGGCTTCGTGATCTGAAATTTCAGACAAGTGTTAATTTCACTAAGTCTGAAATCTGTTTTGCATTTGCGTTTTTGCCATGCTTGTTTGAACCTCATAATGGATGAATTGGCCGTGGCTTAGTGCTAGTATTTTGTTAAGAATCTTGTGTGCATCCCTGCCATGTATTGTGTTGTCATGTTTGGTTGCTGTAGCATGTTCATCTCGTTGCATTTAGATGCCTACTTGCTGTAAATCGCAGACCGGTGCCAATCTTAAAACGCTTGCCATTTCCAAACCGTAACTCCGATTCCGGCGTTCTTTATATAGTTTTCAAGCGATTTCATCCCATCTTTCCAGTGGCACCCTTGGAATTCCAAGTTGAGGCCAGGTTCATGAATTTCCTGTCATATCTTGCATTTTGCATCCCGCATCGCATACCGCATAGCATATCATCATTGCATCGTATCGCTTGATCCTTGCATGTGGTTGATTGTATCCTTGTTGCTTGTTTGTCTTGTTTGGGTAGAGTCGGGAGACGAGTTCGCTACCGAGGAGCCCGTTGAGTTTGCTTGTGAGGATCCAGTCAACTCTGACAACTGTGCAGGCAAGATGATCATACCCTCGAAATCACTACTATCTTTGCTATGCTTGTTTGCTCGCTCTTTTGCTATGCCAATGCTACGATGCCTACCTTTTGCTTGTCAGCCTCCCAAATTGCCATGTCAACCTCTAACCCACCATTGTCCTAGCAAACCGTTGATTGGCTATGTTACCGCTTTGCTCAGCCCCTCTTATAGCGTTGCTAGTTGCAGGTGAAGATTGGAGCAGTTTCTTGTTGGAACATTTATTTACTTGTTGGGATATCATTATATTGCTATGTTATCTTAATGCATCTATATACTTGGTAAAGGGTGGAAGGCTCGGCCTCTCTCCTAGTGTTTTGTTCCACTCTTGCCGCCCTAGTTTTCCGTCATGTCAGTGTTATGTTCCCGGATTTTGCGTTCCTTACGCAGTTGGGTTATAATGGGAACCCCTTGATATTTCGCCTTGATTAAAGCTTTTCCAGCAATGCCCAACATTGGTTTACCATTCGTCACCTAGCCTTTTCTTTCCCTTGGGTTCTGCAGACTCAAGGGTCATCTTATTTTAACCCCCCCCCCCCCCGGGCCAGTGCTCCTCTGAGTGTTGGTCCACCTGTCAGCTGTCGGTGGCCACCAGGGGCAACTCTGGGCTGGCCTACCCGTACCTAAGACAATCTGAGTGTGCCCTGAGAAAGAGATATGTGCAGCTCCTATCGGGATTTGTCGGCACATTCGGGCGGTGTTGCTGGTCTTGTTTTAACCTGTCGAAGTGTCTTGAGTTATCGAGATACCGAGTCTGATCGGAACGTCTTGGGAGGAGGTCCATTCCTTCGTTGACCGTGAGAGCTTGTCATGCACTAAGTTGGGACTCCCCTGCAGGGATTGAACTTTCGAAAGCCGTGCCCGCGGTTATGGGCAGATGGGAATTTGTTAATGTCCGTTTGTAGATAACTTGAACCTTAACTTAATTAAACTGAATCAACTGAGTGTGTTACCGTGATGGCCTCTTCTCGGCGGAGTCCGGGAAGTGGACACGGTGTTGGAGTAATGTTTGCGCAGGTTGCTCTCTAGTTTCTCGCTCGTTCCTTGCCTCCTCTTCTCGCTCTCTTTTGCGAATAAGATAGCCACCATATATGCTAGTCGCTTGCTACAGCTCCACATATATTTTGCCATACCCTTCCTATAAGCTTAAATAGTCTTGATCGCAAGGGTGCGCGATTGCTGAGTCCCTGTGGCTCACAGATACTATAACTCCAGATGCAGGTCCAGGTGATTCCGCTCCAGGTGACGATTATGAGCTCAAGTGGGAGTTCGACGAAGACTCTCAGCGTTACTACGTGTCTTTTCCTGATGATCAGTAGTGGTGCCTACTTGGGGTTTGATTCAGGGCCTTGTCGCATATTGGGTTCTTTTTCTATTTTGGCGCCGTAGTCGGGCCATGAGTGTTTGATTGATGGATGTTATTTATGTACTTTGATGTGACGTGGCGAGTGTAAGCCAACTATGTATCTCCCCCTTTTATTATATATTTACATGGGATGTTGTGATGATTGCCTAACTTGTGACATTGCCTTCAATGTGGTTATGTCTCTAAGTCGTGCCTCGACACGTGGGAGCTATAGCCGCATCGAGGGCATTACAAGTTGGTATCAGAGCCTTTCCCCGACCTTAGGAGCCCCATTGCTTGATCGTTTTTAGCAGCCGAGTTGTGTCTATAAAAATGTTTTGAGTCATTTAGGAATTATATATCGGAGAGTCTAGGAATTCTTTTTACTTCCCAATCTCCTCATCGCTCTGGTAAGGCATCCTGACGTAGAGTTTTGACTCTTCTCTTCTCAAATTTCACTAAAAAAATTTAGGATCACGCGAGTATCTTGGAATCGTTCCGATGGCTTATGATGAGAATACTGTCTTGGTGCCTCCTGTCAGGGGTTTAGTGGAAGTGTCCCGGGGAGTTGAGCTCTGAGGTGTTGTCATCATAATTTTATCGTTGCAATTCTGGAATACTTGAGTTTAGTACTCCGACATCGAAAATCTCTTTTATGCAGGAGTTCGGGAGTATCGCCATAACTTGTATAACGGATGCTTTTCGAAGGTTGAGGTAGATGGTTTCCGAAGGTTTCTTGGTTATGTGTTGAAGGATGGATACAGCTGGATGTAGGATTTGCTAGTTTGGGTGAGATATTATGCTTCCCCTGTATCCCCAACACCTGATTGCATAAGCGGAAAGGTTCGGAAGTTTCATAGGTGGGAATTCTAGTAGCTCTAGTTCTTCTTCCACAAATATTGGTTTGAGATTGGGATTTCTTACCGATTATTCGTTCTTGATCCATACCTTGTTGATTTATTTCTCTACCTTAATTCTACGTGGCTTCTCAATTTATGGATATGTGACCATTTGAAGAGGAATGCATTCGTTCATTTTGTTCGGATGTGAAGACTATATGTTGCAATCTTCATTCCATTGGATTCAGCTTCAATATTTATCTGTCAATATGCTAATGGTGGTCAACCTCTTCAGGATGGCTCCTCCAACGCGCACGACTCCGAATCCTGATCCGCCACCACCTCCACCTCCTCCGGAGGCATGGCAAGCTGTGATGGCCGCAACCAATGCAAACACACAGCTGATCCTGCAAATTCTTCAAGAGCGCAATCAAGGCAGTCAAGGGAATCAAGGCAGCAATTAGAGTCACTTTGCTACACTCAACCAGTTCCTTGCTAACGGGCCAAAGACTTTCAGCAATTGTGTTGAGGCAACCGATGCTGACGATTGGCTTGTGGATCTGTGTAAGCATTTCGAGTGCAGTAACGTCAGGCCTGAGGACTTTGTCAAGTTCGCTTCCTTCCAACTCAAAGATCAAGCTACAGAATGGTTCCAGCAGTACAAGGACTCCAGAGGTGGACGTGTTATCACTTGGGATGATTTCCGTCGAGATTTCCAAGCTCATCATATTCCGCAGAGCGTGGTTGAAAGCAAGCGTGAGGAATTCCGCAATCTGAAGCAAGGCTCTCTGTCTGTCTATGACTACAACAAGTTGTTCCAGAAGCTTGCCCGCTTTGCCAAGCAGGACGTGCCTGATGAGAAGAGCATGATATATCAGTTCAGGGGTGGTCTCAGAGAAGAAATTCAGCTCGCTCTTGTTCTCTTTGAGCCCTTGAGGTACGATGAGTTCTACAACATGGCACTGAAGCAAGAGGCTGCTCAGTTGAGGTGTGATGGTTCCAAGAAGCGAGTCAGAGATGTTACTCCTTCTTCCTCTACTCAAGTGGCCAAGCAGCAGAAGTTTTGGCTTCCTCCTCCTCCGTTCCGTCAGCCGTATCAGCAGAAGAGCAAAGGTGGCAGTGGTTCTTCCCACCCACCCAACCCTGGCTTTCAGAACAAGGCTTCGTCTCAAGCTCCAAGATCGAGTGCTCCGTATCACCGTCCACTTTCAGAGGTCACGTGCAACAAGTGCCAACAGAAGGGCCACTATGCCAACAAGTGTTTCAACCAGAGGTGTCTTCCTCCTCCTCCTCCTCCTGTCAGATCGGCAAGTACAGCTGTGGTCAAGCATAACCCCAAGCATGCCAAGGTCAATTTGATGAATGCAACTTAGGCAGAGGACTCGTCAGATGTGATCATGGGTAACCTTCCTGTTAACGATGTTCCTACAAAAGTTCTTTTTGACACGGGTGCATCACATTGTTTCATTTCGAGACCGTTTTCATCTAAGCATGGTTTGCCTTTGCAAATTTTGCCTAGTCCTTTAGCAGTTGTCTCTCCCGGTAAGCGCATGCATGCTAACTCCATTGCTCCGGATGTTACTATCACTTTGGGTGACTACAAGTTTCTATCTTCTCCAACGGTTCTCGGTGACTCGGATATTGATCTTATTCTCGGAATGGATTGGCTTTCTAAACACAAGGCTCAGCTTGATTGTGCAGCCAGGCAGATTCAATTGACTCATTCGTCTGAGGATGTAATTGTCTTTGCCGCTCGGGATAATACCATTCGTCTGTTTTCTCTCAATGAGAAGGGTGAATTGGATGCCATCTCTCAAATTCCAGTCGTTTGCGAATATCAAGACGTTTTTCCAGAAGAGCTCCCAGGAATGCCTCCGCACCGGCCAATTGAATTCGTTATTGAACTTGAGCCTGGCACGGAACCTGTGTGCAAACGTCCTTACAAGCTCGGACCTGAAGAGTTGAAGGAGCTGAAGAAGCAACTTGATATGCAAGAGAAAATGGGTCTCATCCGGCCTAGTTCTTCTTCGTGGGGTTGTGGTGTTCTTTTTGTGAAGAAGAAGGATGGAACGGGCCGACTTTGTGTTGATTACCGTCCAGTGAATAAGAAGACCATCAAGAACAAATACCCACTTCCCAACATCAATGAGCTGTTCGAACAACTCAAAGGTGCCCAAGTATTCTCCAAGCTTGATCTCTGTATGGGTTATCACCAAATTCGCATTCGTGAAGAAGATATTCCCAGGACAGCTTTCAGAACAAGCTTTGGTTCATATGAATACACTGTCATGTCTTTTGGCCTTGCCAACGCTCCTCCGACGTTCTCTCGCATGATGAACTTCATCTTCAACGCCTACACCAATGACTTTGTTTTGGTCTATCTCGACGACATTCTGGTTTTCTCCAAGAACAAGGAAGATCATGCCAAGCACTTGCGTTTGGTTCTTGATAAGCTCAGAGAACATCAGTTCTACGCCAAGTTCTCCATGTGTGAATTTTGGCTCGATGAGGTTCTTTATCTTGGTCATATCATCTCTGCCAAGGGCATTGCCGTGAATCCTGAGAAGGTGTCTGCAATTGTGAATTGGGAACCTCCTCAGAATGTGAAGCAACTCCGCAGTTTTCTCGGTCTCGCAAGCTATTGCTGAAGATTCGTTGAAAAATTTTCTAAGATCGCGAAGCCTCTCTCAAATCTTCTTCGGAAGCACGTCAAGTACGTTTGGTCTCCGGAGTGTGATATTGCTTTCAACACTTTGAAAGAGAAATTGATCACTGCTCCAGTTCTGACTCCGCCTGATGAATCCAAGCCGTACGAGGTCTTTTGTGATGCCTCTCTCCAAGGTCTCGGTGCAGTTTTGATGCAAGAGAAGAAAGTTGTTGCTTATACATCTCGCCAGTTGAAGCCTAATGAGAAGAACTACCCCACTCATGATCTTGAGTTGGCGGCAGTTGTGCATGCTCTTTTGACTTGGAGACATCTTCTATTGGGAAGAAAAGTGGACATTTTCACTGATCACAAGAGTCTCAAGTACATCTTCACTCAGCCAAATCTCAACCTCAGGAAAACTCGATGGGTCGAAATGATTCAAGAGTATAATCCGAGTATTGAGTATACTCCAGGCAAGGCCAGTGTGATTGCTGACGCTTTGAGCAGGAAGGCCTACTGCAACAGTCTGATTCTTAAGCCTTATTAACCCGAGCTTTGTGAAGCTTTCCGCAAGCTTAATCTGCAAGTTGTTCCTCAAGGTTTCCTCGCCAACCTTCAAGTCTCTCCTACCTTAGAAGACCAGATTCGCCAAGCCCAGCTTCTTGATGCTATGGTGAAAAATGTGAAGATTGGGATTGCCAAGAGTCAGTCCAAGTACAAGTGCTACCGCCTTGATGACAAGGACACTCTCTTCTTCGAGGATCGTATTGTTGTGCCCAAAGGTGACCTCCGTAAAGTGATCCTGAACGAGGCTCACAATTCTCTCCTCTCCATCCACCCTGGGAGCACGAAGATGTATCAGGACCTCAAGCAAGCTTATTGGTGGACTCGAATGAAGCGCGGGATCGCTCAATTCGTGAATGAATGTGATGTCTGCAGAAGAGTGAAGGCAGAACATCAAAGGCCAGCAGGTCTCCTCCAACCTCTTGCCATTCCAGAATGGAAGTTTGACCACATTGAAATGGACTTCGTGACTGGGTTTCCAAAGTCCAAGCGTGGCAATGATGCTATATTTGTTGTCATCGACAAACTCACCAAAGTGGCTCACTTTCTGCCTATCAAAGAGTCGATCACTGCAGCTCAATTGGCAGAACTCTATACCTCTCGAATTGTCTCTCTGCACGGTATTCCTCAAGTGATATCTTCAGACCGTGGCAGCATCTTTACCTCAAAGTTTTGGGATTCTTTTCAGAAGGCCATGGGCACCAACATCCGCTTCAGCACAGCTTTCCATCCTCAAACAAGCGGTCAAGTCGAGCGTGTCAACCAGATTCTTGAAGATATGCTCAGGGCTTGTGTGATCTCCTTCGGCATGAAGTGGGAGGATTGTCTTCCTTATGCTGAATTCTCCTACAACAATAGTTTTCAAGCAAGTTCGGGCAAGGCGCCATTTGAAATTCTGTATGGCAGGAAGTGCCGTACCCCTCTCAATTGGTCTGAAACCGGTGAACGTCAGCTTTTGGGTAATGACTTAATCACAGAAGCAGAAGAAATGTGCAAAGTCATTCGTGATAACCTCAAAGCAGCCCAATCCCGCCAGAAGAGCTACTATGATAGTAAGCACCGTGATTTGGCTTTTGAGATCGGAGATCATGTTTACCTCCGTGTCTCTCCTATGAAAGGTACTCGTCGCTTCGATATCAAAGGGAAGCTTGCCCCTAGATACGTGGGACCTTTCAAGATTGTCAACAAGAGAGCCGACCTCGCCTATCAACTCGAGCTTCCTTCAAACTTTGCAAATGTTCATGACGTGTTCCATGTCTCTCAGCTTCGAAAGTGCTTCAAGACTCCTGACCGCACCGTCAACTTCGAGGACATTGAGCTCCAAGAAGATCTCTCTTATCGTGAGCACCTAGTTGCTATTCTTGAAGAGACTGAACGCAAGACTCGCAACAAGTCAATCAAATTTCTCAAAGTCAAGTGGTCACACCATTCCGACCGTGAAGCTACCTGGGAACGCGAGGATCACCTCCGTTCTGAGTACCCGGCGTTCTTTCAGTCCTAGATCTCGGGACGAGATCCTTTCGTAGTGGTGGAGTGTTGTAACACCCCGGATGTAACTTTCCCAATTTGCACTCCAACTCTTGCCGTTTCCGGCGTTAAGTCATATTTATTTCTCGGGTTCGGGTCTTTGTCTCCGTGTGTTGTTTTCGTTTTCATGCATCTCATATCATGTCATCATGTGCATTGCATTTGCATACGTGTTCATCTCATGCATTCGAGCATTTTCCCCGTTGTCCGTTTTGCATTCCGGTGCTTCGTTCTCCTCCGGTGGTCATTTCTAGCTTTCTTTCGTGTGTGGGGATTAAACATTTCCGGATTGGACCGAGACTTGCCAAGCGGCCTTGGTTTACTACCGGTAGACCGCCTGTCAAGTTTCGTATCATTTGGACTTCGTTTGATACTCCAACGGTTAACCGAGGGACCGATAAGGCCTCGTGTGTGTTGCAGCCCAACACCCCTCCAATTTGGCCCAAAACCCACCAAACTCTGCTCCATATCCTAGAGCGTTCGATCACGATCGCGTGGCCGAAAACCGCACCTCATTTGGACTCTCCTAGCTCCACTTATGCCTATAAATAGCCCCCCCCCCCCGTTTTTCGGATCTCTCTCCCCCTCGAAACCCTAATTTTTCCAGATCCGCCGCTTCCCCCGCCGATGGACACGTCCGAATCGGGCCGGACGTGTCCACCCCGCCGCGCCCAGCCATCCGCCGCCTGCCACGTGTCGCTCCCCGCCGCCTCCGCCGCCGCGGCCCGGGAGGCCTAAGCCGGGCCCCCGCGAGCCCGAGCACCCCCGCGCCCCGCGCCTCCACCTCGCCGCCGCCTCTCCCACCTCCGGCGACCGGCGCCGCCGCGGGCCGCCTCTCCGCCACCGTGGGCCGCCTCCCTGCCGCCCGGCCGGCCGTCCCTCGCCGCCTCCTCGCCGCCCCAGGCCGGCGCCGCCTCGCCGCCTCCACGCCGACGAACTCCGGCGACCGGGCCGGATCCGGCTACCCCGGCGAGCCCCGGCCTCTCCTTCCTCTCCGGCGACGTCGAGCACTCCGGCGAGCTGCAGTGTTGCGGGTCAACCTCGGGATCCGTGCCGCCAGATCCAGATCCAAAATACCCTAGTCGGTTGACTTTTCCCCTCTCCCCCTAATTTTTTATGCCTACTTTGACCGGCCGTATCTCTGTGTCCGTAGCTCCGATTTGGGCATATAGTATATCTAAATGTTCGCCTCGACGAGTACATCATTTCATTCCATTGCATCGTTTTCATTTGAGTTCATCTTGATGCCCGAAATGCTGTTAGAAGGAGGCTTCGTGAGTTAATTGTCAGATCTGCTAGTTCATCTTAGACTTTTGTCATTTTTGCCATGATTATTGTGTGCATGCTATGCCTGTGAGTCCTTCATATGTTTTGTTAAGGATTTTGTTTTCTTTCCAGAGGTGCAACCCATGCATTTTTTAGGATGTGTGTGGTGACTTGTGCAAGCTTGCAAAGTGAGGCACCCGGTAAATCTGTTTTCAGGGACTTAGTAGTTTTCACTAAGTCTGGGATTATTTAGTTCATGATGCCATATGTTCTTGTTGTTCCCTAGTGATCCGTGCCTCTTTTAAGGATGATCAGTAAGGGAGTTTTGTTAATCTTATAATGCTCTATCCATCCATGTCTTTGTTTGCAATTATGGAGCACCCTAGATTGAGTCAATCGAGCTCTACTTTTGCTTCATTGTGAATCTGGGCAGATCGTCAACTTGTTTGCGATTTTGCCGATGCTATTGTAGTTGATCCGTGCATGCTATGCCATTGTTCTTGCCATATCTAGCTAGAATTTTGTGCCTTCTTAATGGATGTATGATTGCCTTGCCATGACTTGCACCGTAGTGAGTGCATCGAGCTCGTTTACATGCCTTCGTGAGTTATATTTCAGCATGTCTCAGTTTTCACTAAGTCTGAAAACTGATTGTGTTTTAGCTATGTTCGTGTGCCCGTTAGTATATTTTGTGAACCCTTTTGGCCCTAGGTCACTTTGGGTCTTTTGTTAAGCTTGTTGAGTATCTCCTTATAATGTTATTACTTGTCTTAATCAGGTCATGTATCATATTGTTTTGCTGCTCCGAATAGGGCTTCGTGATCTGAAATTTCAGACAAGTGTTAATTTCACTAAGTCTGAAATCTGTTTTGCATTTGCGTTTTTGCCATGCTTGTTTGAACCTCATAATGGATGAATTGGCCGTGGCTTAGTGCTAGTATTTTGTTAAGAATCTTGTGTGCATCCCTGCCATGTATTGTGTTGTCATGTTTGGTTGCTGTAGCATGTTCATCTCGTTGCATTTAGATGCCTACTTGCTGTAAATCGCAGACCGGTGCCAATCTTAAAACGCTTGCCATTTCCAAACCGTAACTCCGATTCCGGCGTTCTTTATATAGTTTTCAAGCGATTTCATCCCATCTTTCCAGTGGCACCCTTGGAATTCCAAGTTGAGGCCAGGTTCATGAATTTCCTGTCATATCTTGCATTTTGCATCCCGCATCGCATACCGCATAGCATATCATCATTGCATCGTATCGCTTGATCCTTGCATGTGGTTGATTGTATCCTTGTTTCTTGTTTGTCTTGTTTGGGTAGAGTCGGGAGACGAGTTCGCTACCGAGGAGCCCGTTGAGTTTGCTTGTGAGGATCCAGTCAACTCTGACAACTGTGCAGGCAAGATGATCATACCCTCGAAATCACTACTATCTTTGCTATGCTAGTTTGCTCGCTCTTTTGCTATGCCAATGCTACGATGCCTACCTTTTGCTTGTCAGCCTCCCAAATTGCCATGTCAACCTCTAACCCACCATTGTCCTAGCAAACCGTTGATTGGCTATGTTACCGCTTTGCTCAGCCCCTCTTATAGCGTTGCTAGTTGCAGGTGAAGATTGGAGCCGTTTCTTGTTGGAACATTTATTTACTTGTTGGGATATCATTATATTGCTATGTTATCTTAATGCATCTATATACTTGGTAAAGGGTGGAAGGCTCGGCCTCTCGCCTAGTGTTTTGTTCCACTCTTGCCGCCCTAGTTTTCCGTCATGTCGGTGTTATGTTCCCGGATTTTGCGTTCCTTACACGGTTGGGTTATAATGGGAACCCCTTGATATTTCGCCTTGATTAAAGCTTTCCCAGCAATGCCCAATATTGGTTTACCATTCGCCACCTAGCCTTTTCTTTCCCTTGGGTTCTGCAGACTCAAGGGTCATCTTATTTTAACCCCCCCCCCCCCGGGCCAGTGCTCCTCTGAGTGTTGGTCTACCTGTCAGCTGCCGGTGGCCACCAGGGGCAGGTCCAGGTGATTCCGCTCCAGGTGACGATTATGAGCTCAAGTGGGAGTTCGACGAAGACTCTCAGCGTTACTACGTGTCTTTTCCTGATGATCAGTAGTGGTGCCTAGTTGGGGTTTGATTCAGGGCCTTGTCGAATATTGGGTTCTTTTTCTATTTTGGCGCCATAGTCGGGCCATGAGTGTTTGATTGATGGATGTTATTTATGTACTTTGATGTGACGTGGCGAGTGTAAGCCAACTATGTATCTCCCCCTTTTATTATATATTTACATTGGATGTTGGGATGATTGCCTAACTTGCGACATTGCCTTCAATGTGGTTATGTCTCTAAGTCGTGCCTCGACACGTGGGAGCTATAGCCGCATCGAGGGCGTTACAAGTTGGTATCAGAGCCTTTCCCCGACCTTAGGAGCCCCATTGCTTGATCGTTTTTAGCAGCCGAGTTGTGTCTAGAAAAATGTTTTGAGTCATTTAGGAATTATATATCGGAGAGTCTAGGAATTATTTTTACTTCCCAGTCTCCTCATCGCTCTGGTAAGGCATCCTGACGTAGAGTTTTGACTCTTCTCTTCTCAAATTTCACTAAAAAAATTTAGGATCACGCGAGTATCTTGGAATCGTTCCGATGGCTTATGATGAGAATACTGTCTTGGTGCCTCCTGTCAGGGGTTTAGTGGAAGTGTCCCGGGGAGTTGAGCTCTGAGGTGTTGTCATCATAATTTTATCGTTGCAATTCTGGAATACTTGAGTTTAGTACTCCGACATCAAAAATCTCTTTTATGCAGTTCGTTGGTGAGATAACCTCGACGCCACCCAGTACTGGGGCGGGAGTTCGGGAGTATCGCCATAACTTGTATAACGGATGCTTTTCGAAGGTTGAGGTAGATGGTTTCCGAAGGTTTCTTGGTTATGTGTTGAAGGATGGATACAGCTGGATGTAGGATTTGCTAGTTTGGGTGAGATATTATGCTTCCCCTGTATCCCCAACACCTGATTGCATAAGCGGAAAGGTTCGGAAGTTTCATAGGTGGGAATTCTAGTAGCTCTAGTTCTTCTTCCACGAATATTGGTTTGAGATTGGGATTTCTTACCGATTATTCGTTCTTGATCCGTACCTTGTTGATTTATTTCTCTACCTTAATTCTACATGGCTTCTCAATTTATGGATATGTGACCATTTGAAGAGGAATGCATTCGTTCATTTTGTTCGGATGTGAAGACTATATGTTGCAATTTTCATTCCATTGGATTCAGCTTCAATATTTATCTGTCAATGTGCTAATGGTGGTCAACCTCTTCAAGATGGCTCCTCCAACGCGCACGACTCTGAATCCTGATCCGCCACCACCTCCACCTCCTCCGGAGGCATGGCAAGCTGTGATGGCCGCAACCAATGCAAACACACAGCTGATCATGCAAATTCTTCAAGAGCGCAATCAAGGCAGTCAAGGGAATCAAGGCAGCAATTAGAGTCACTTTGCTACACTCAACCAGTTCCTTGCTAACGGGCCAAAGACTTTCAGCAATTGTGTTGAGGCAACCGATGCTGACGATTGGCTTGTGGATCTGTGTAAGCATTTCGAGTGCAGTAACGTCAGGCCTGAGGACTTTGTCAAGTTCGCTTCCTTCCAACTCAAAGATCAAGCTGCAGAATGGTTCCAGCAGTACAGGGACTCCAGAGGTGGACGTGTTATCACTTGGGATGATTTCCGTCGAGATTTCCGAGCTCATCATATTCCGCAGAGCGTGGTTGAAAGCAAGCGTGAGGAATTCCGCAATCTGAAGCAAGGCTCTTTGTCTGTCTATGACTACAACAAGTTGTTCCAGAAGCTTTCCCGCTTTGCCAAGCAGGACGTGCCTGATGAGAAGAGCATGATATATCAGTTCAGGGGTGGTCTCAGAGAAGAAATTCAGCTCGCTCTTGTTCTCTTTGAGCCCTTGAGGTACGATGAGTTCTACAACATGGCACTGAAGCAAGAGGCTGCTCAGTTAAGGTGTGATGCTTCCAAGAAGTGAGTCAGAGATGTTACTCCTTCTTCCTCTACTCAAGTGGCCAAGCAGCAGAAGTTTTGGCTTCCTCCTCCTCCGTTCCGTCAGCCGTATCAGCAGAAGAGCAAAGGTGGCAGTGGTTCTTCCCACCCACCCAACCCTGGCTTTCAGAACAAGGCTTCGGTGTTATGTTCCCGGATTTTGCGTTCCTTACGCGGTTGGGTTATAATGGGAACCCCTTGATATTTCGCCTTGATTAAAGCTTTTCCAGCAATGCCCAATATTGGTTTACCATTCGCCACCTAGCCTTTTCTTTCCCTTGGGTTCTGCAGACTCAAGGGTCATCTTATTTTAACCCCCCCCCCCGGGCCAGTGCTCCTCTGAGTGTTGGTCCACCTGTCAGCTGCCGGTGGCCACCAGGGGCAACTCTGGGCTGGCCTACCCGTACCTAAGACAATCTGAGTGTGCCCTGAGAAAGGGATATGTGCAGCTCCTATCGGGATTTGTCGGCACATTCGGGCGGTGTTGCTGGTCTTGTTTTAACCTGTCGAAGTGTCTTGAGTTACCGAGATACCGAGTCTGATCGGAACGTCTTGGGAGGAGGTCTATTCCTTCGTTGACCGTGAGAGCTTGTCATGGGCTAAGTTGGGACTCCCCTGCAGGGATTGAACTTTCGAAAGCCGTGCCCGCGGTTATGGGCATATGGGAATTTGTTAATGTCCGGTTGTAGATAACTTGAACCTTAACTTAATTAAACTTCAACTGAGTGTGTTACTGTGATGGCCTCTTCTCGGCGGAGTCCGGGAAGTGGACACGGTGTTGGAGTAATGTTTGCGCAGGTTGCTCTCTAGTTTCTCGCTCGTTCCTTGCCTCCTCTTCTCGCTCTCTTTTGCGAATAAGATAGCCACCATATATGCTAGTCGCTTGCTGCAGCTCCACATATATTTCGCCTTACCCTTCCTATAAGCTTAAATAGTCTTGATCGCAAGGGTGCGAGATTGCTGAGTCCCTGTGGCTCACAGATACTATAACTCCAGATGCAGGTCCAGGTGATTCCGCTCCAGGTGACGATTATGAGCTCAAGTGGGAGTTCGACGAAGACTCTCAGCGTTACTACGTGTCTTTTCCTAATGATCAGTAGTGGTGCCTAGTTGGGGTTTGATTCAGGGCCTTGTCGCATATTGGGTTCTTTTTCTATTTTGGCGCCGTAGTCGGGCCATGAGTGTTTGATTGATGGATGTTATTTATGTACTTTGATGTGACGTGGCGAGTGTAAGCCAACTATGTATCTCCCCCTTTTATTATATATTTACATGGGATGTTGTGATGATTGCCTAACTTGCGACATTGCCTTCAATGCGGTTATGTCTCTAAGTCATGCCTCGACACGTGGGAGCTATAGCCGCACCGAGGGCGTTACATCAACAGCTCGAAGATGCGAGTAAGGTTTCTGTAACCTTTGCTGACCCAGTGTCGAGTGCGCGCCCCGCATCGTCGACTGCACCAGTGCTTGCTTCAACTATCCAACTTCATGCCTCGGAGCTCCAAGCCACTGCGTCTGGACCGTCTGTCCCCTTCTTCGCCACTCATCATGTTCCAAAAAGCCAGTCGGACGCCTCTGCGGAGGCCATTAGTCAGGCTGGCATAATGATGGAGCGGGTGAAGGCGGTGCACGAAAGCAGTCAGGCTGCTTATGACGCCAGCGCGGCTCTTCAAGCCAATGTCCAGGTAAGTTGACTTCCGACTGGACTTGTTCTATTAGGATATGCTACCCGAATATTTTCCTTCACGCAATCTCTCATTGTCTTGCACTTTGAGACTGTACACCCATTGGGTGTTTTGTCATCTTTATTATTTTCACCCTTCCACTCGGCTTGGTCGAGTGGGATCTGAACCAGTGGGGGCACGCTAAGTGCACCCACTGGGTGTAGTCCTCGAGACCGCAGTCGACTGCTGGCAGTCGGTTGGGGTCTGAGCACTTCTTTTTTTACACTCGGTCTGGGCGGACCATGTCGAGTGGGGTCTGAACCAGTGGGGGCACGCTAAGTGCACCCACTAGGTGTAGTCCCCGAGACTACTGTAGAATGTTTGATTCTACAGTAGTCTTAAAGTTTTATTCACTCAGAAGTAAATAATCTTTGATCTTGTCTGTTGACATGTCTTTTACTCACTGTAGAAATCTTGTGCCCTTATCTCCAAGTTCGCTATTTGAGGAAAAGCAGAGGAAACTCATCTTGACTTGGAGTTGGCCCAACAGAACTTGAAAAAGGCTCAAGATGAAGTTGCTGGTATGGAAGGTAACAGCCTGTCGACTGCTTATCTCGACCATCCTTAGAGTTATCCCCTCATTCTTCTGTTTGATCTAAATGCGTATTTTGCAGAGCAAATGAGGTTGGCTCTGGATAAGAAGGACCTGGACCTTGCGACTGCACAAAAGGAAGCTCAAGAGAAGACTGCTCTTGCTGACAAAAAGCTGGCTTCAGTCGGAGCGCTGGAGGAGGAGATAACCAAGCTGAAGTCGTCTCTTACTGAGTCCAACCGAGAGGCGACTCGTCTGAAGAAGGATAAGGTGGCTCTGAACGACCAACTGGAAAGCATGTCTCGTAGGAGAAACGACTTGGAAGCTTATCTGAAGGCCCTCTCCAAGAAGCTCTTTCTTATGCTCGAAGGTACCCCTTTTATCCAGCTGCTTTAATGTTTGCAAGTTAGTCCTGATCAGTCGACTCACTAAATCCTTGAATTTTCATAATTCTATCAAAACTTTGAAGAGGATACTAGAAGAATCGAGACGAGCTTGGATCCTATCCTTTCTCCAGTTGGCGACGAGGCTGCCATGAATGTGCTTCGACTAGAATCTCGTGTTGCCAGTGTTACCAGTTATCTTGCTCGTCTGAAGGTGGTGGTGTCGCGCATTGATGGATCTCTCTGGCCAAGGGCAACGCCTCATAATGATCTCGAGTCTCTGATGAATCGACTTAATGAAGTCCCTAGTCGAGTGCAGGAATGGAGGAAGTCCTCTGCCCGATGCAGTGCTGATGTGGCTCTGTCTCTGGTCAGGGTCCACTACAAAGAAGCTCGAGAAGAGAAGCTGGCGGCGATCAAGGTCGCCAACACCAAAAGGCACGACTTCCAATCCTTCATGGAGACTTTCATTGCTGCTGCCACTCGGATCGCGGACGGAATTGATTTGGACGAGTTCGTCGAGCCTGCAAGGCCTCCTCCTGCTGAGTGAACAAACTTGATACGTAAACTTGCTTTAAATTTGCCTCGGAATGCCGAGTGATTTTTGTAACCATTAAACTCCTTCGGGCCTGGTGCCCGGGTACTTTTATCTTCGTCCTGAAACTTTTGAGGTTTTATCCGAACTTGGTTTATCTTCTGCATGTGCGTGTGTTTGCCTTCGAGTGGAACTTATTCTTCGGTCGGAATATTTCTTGAGATGCAGCTCTGAGGGAGATACCTCGGTCGACCTGCGCCTCGCCATCCTTGCGGATAGGGATGGAGCGCATGTTGTACTTGTGGCGCAGCTCCGAGGAGAAGGTTGCAATCGACCTGCACCTCGTCATCTTAGGCGAGTACTGGACTGCAGCTAAGCCTCCGAGTGTGAGGTTTGCTTATCACTCGGTAGGATTTTTAAAAACTTAGGCGAGTACTGGACTGCAGCTAAGCCCCCGAGTGTGAGGTTTGCTCATCACTCGGTAGGATTTTTTAAAACTTAGGCCAGTACTGGACTGCAGCTAAGCCCCTGAGTGTGAGGTTTGCTCATCACTTGGTAGGATTTTGAAAAACTTAGGCGAGTACTGGACTGCAGCTAAGCCCCCGAGTGTGAGGTTTGCTCATCACTCGGTAGGATTTTTAAAACTTAGGCATGTACTAGACTGCAACTAAGCCCCCGATTGTGAGGTTTTCTCATCAGTCGGTAGGATTTTTAAAAACTTAGGCGAGTACTGGACTGCAGCTACGCCCCCGAGTGTGAGGTTTGCTCATCACTCGGTAGGATTTTTAAAAACATAGGCGAGTACTGGACTGCAGCTAAGCCCCCGAGTGCGAGGTTTGCTCACCACTCGGGAGGATTTTCAAAACTTAGGTGAGTACTGGACTGCAGCTAAGCCTCCGAGTGTGAGGTTTGCTCATCACTCGGTAGGATTTTTAAAACTTAGGCGAGTACTGGACTGTAGCTAAGCCCTCGAGTGAGAGGTTTTCTCATCACTTGGTAGGATTTTTTTAAAACTTAGGCGAATATTGGACTGCAGCTAAGCCCCCGAGTGAGAGGCTTGCTCATCAGTCGATAGGATTTTTAGAACTTAGGCGAGTACTGGACTGCACCTAAGCCAACGAGTGAGAGGCTTGCTCATCACCCGGTAGGACTTTTTAAACTTCGGCGAGTACTGGACTGCAGCTAAGCCCCCGAGTGAGAGGCTTGCTCATCACTCGATGGGATTTTTTTAAACTTAGGCGAGTACTGGACCGCAGCTAAGCCCTTGAGCGAGAGGCTTGCTCATCACTCGGTAGGATTTTTAAACTTAGGCAAGTACTGGACTGCAGCTAAGCCCCCGAGTGAGAGGCTTACTCATCACTTGGTAGGATTTTTTAAACTTAGGCGAAAGGATTCGCAACTAAGCCCCCGAGTGAGAGGCTTGCTCATCACTCGGTAGGATTTTTTAAACTTAGGCAAAATGGATTCGCAGCTAAGCCCCCGAGTGAGAGGCTTGCTCATCACTCGGTAGGATTTTTTAAACTTAGGCGAAACAGATTCGTAGCTAAGCCACCCACTGGAGGATTTCAGAAACATATGTAAGCAATCGACAATCATTTTAGAAGACTGTAAAACTCTTGTCTTTGATAAACAGACTACAAATGTGCTTCTTATTACATCTCATCATACTGAGTGCTTAAGTATAAAAGGGGCGGAGCAGTTCCGCATTCCAAGCGCGCGGCTCATCTTTCTTGTGCTCGACATTGTAGAGGTGGTATGCTCCGTTGTGGAGGACTCTGGTGACAATGAAGGGGCCTTCCCAGGAAGGAGCAAGCTTGTGTGGTTTCTGCTGATCCACTCAAAGAACCAAGTCTCCCTCTTGAAATGCTCGACCCCTTATGTTTCTGGCATGAATCGATGCAGATTTTGCTGATAGATGGTCAATCAGATCAAGGCCATCTCTCTTTCTTCCTCCAGGAGATCAACCACATCTCGCCGTGCTTGTTCTGCTTCTTCTTCTGAGAAAAGCTCGATTCGGGGCGCATTGTGGAGCAAGTCACTCGGAAGTACGGCTTCAGCTCCATAAACCAAGAAAAAGGGAGTTCTGCCAGTCGACCGATTGGGAGTTGTCCTTAGTCCCCACAATACCGATGGAAGTTCATCGACCTAGGCTCTTGCTACGTGTTTGAGATCACGCATTAGTCGGGGTTTCAGTCCTTTGAGAATCAATCCATTTTCTCTTTCAGCTTGCCGATTCGACTAGGGGTGGGCGATTGAAGCATAGTCGACTCGAGTACCTTGAGAAGCACAGAAAGTTCTGAACTCATCAGAATCGAAGTTTGACCCGTTGTCAGTGATGATGTTGTGTGGAACACCATATCTGAATGTTAACTCTCTGATGAAGCTGACAGCAGTATTGGCTTCAAGGTTCTTGATAGGCTTGGCTTCAATCCATTTGGTGAACTTGTCGACTGCTACAAGCACATGAGTGAATCCACTCCTACCAGTCCTCAGAGGTCCAACCATATCCAATCCCCAAACAGCAAAAGGCCAGACGAGTGGAATGGATTTCAGGGCCGACGCAGGCTTGTGAGACATGTTGGAGTAAAACTGGCAACCTTCACATTTGTCGACTATTTCTTTTGCCATCTCATTAGCTCGTGGCCAGTAAAATCCCACTCGGTATGCTTTGGCCACAATGGTCCGAGAGGATGCATGGTGACCATAGGTCCCCGAGTGAATGTCATTGAGGATCACTCGACCTTCTTCAGGTCTTATGCATTTCTGGCAGACTCCAGTCACACTTTCTCTGAATAACTGTCCTCTTATCACGGTAAAGGCTTTGGATCAACGAACGATCTATCGAGCCTCTTCTTCATCCTCTGGGAGTTCCTTTCTAAGAGTGTACGCGATATATGGTACTGTCCAATTGGGAGTGATGACCAAAACCTCCATGATCAAATCGACCACGGTTGGGACCTCGATTTCAGTCGGATCAGTGGCACTCTTTGGTTGCGAGGGCTCTTCAGTGAAAGGATCTTCTTGAACTGAAGGTGTATGAATATGTTCTAGGAACACATTGCTGGGAACGGCTTCCCTCTTGGAACCTATCTTTGCTAGATCATCGGTTGCTTGATTTTTCAGTCTGGGTACATGATGGAGCTCTAACCCCTCAAACTTCTTTTCTAACTTTCTCACTGCATTGCAATAACCAGTCATAGCTGGGCTTCTGATGTCCCACTCCTTCATCACCTGATTGACCACTAAATCCGAGTCTCCATAGACCATGAGGCGACGGACGCCGAGTGAAATGGCCATACGCAACCCGTACAGAAGTGCCTCATATTCGGCTTTGTTGTTGGAAGAGTCAAAGTGAATCTGGAGAACATAGCTGAGTTTGTCACCACGGGGGGATACCAACACCACCCCAGCACCAGAACCATTCAGCATCTTGGAGCCATCGAAGAACATGGTCCAATGCTCCGAGTGAATTTGGGCTAGAAGTTGCAGTTCGATCCACTCAGTGAGGAAATCTGCTATTGCTTGGGACTTGATAGCTTTCTTTGCCTCAAAATTGATGTCTAGGGGAAGGAGTTCAATTGCCCACTTTGCCACTCGACCAGTTGCATCTCTGTTGTTCAGAATCTCTAATAATGGAGCGTCGCTAACGACTGTAATGGAATGATCAGAGAAATAGTGTGCAACCTTCTTCGTGGTCATGTAAATCCCATAAACAAGCTTCTGATAGTGCAGATATCTTTGCTTCGATGGAGTCAGAACGTCAGAAACGTAATATACTGGGCGCTGAACTTTATAGGCTTTTCCTTCTTCTTCCCGCTCGACCGTGAGTACTGTACTGACAACTTGTCCAGTGGCTGCAATATAAAGCAGTGAAGGCTCTTTGCTGATTTGTGCGGCAAGCACCGGCTGGGTGGAAAGCGGGGCTTTGAGCTCTGCAAACGCTTCATCAGCTTCGGGAGTCCACTCGAACTTATCAGACTTCTTCATCACTCGGTAAAGAGGCAATGCCTTTTCACCGAGGCGAGAAATGAATCGACTCAAGGCGGCCAAACAACCAGTAAGCTTCTGGACATCGTGCACACGCACAGGGCGTTTCATCCGAAGTATAGCACCAACTTTCTCTGGGTTAGCGTCGATCCCTCGTTTGGAAATGAGGAAACCGAGTAACTTTCCGCCAGGAACTCTGAATGTGCACTTTGATGGATTAAGCTTGATATCATATATTCTGAGGTTGGCAAAGGTTTCAGCAAGGTCAGCCAGCAGGTTGGAACCCTTACGTGACTTGACCACAATGTCATCCATGTGTGCTTCCACATTCCGACTGATTCGAGTGAGCAGAAACTTCTGGATCATCCTCATGAATGTGGCTCCGGCGTTCTTCAGGCCGAATGTCATGGTGACATAACAAAAGCATCCGAATGGAGTGATGAAAGCCGTTTTTATCTCATCGGGTCCATACAGTCGGATCTGATGGTACCTGAAATAGGCGTCCAAAAAAGATAAACGCTCACACCCCGCAGTCGAGTCGACGATTTGGTCGATGCGGGGGAGAGGAAAATGATCTTTCGGGCAGGCCCGATTGATATGCTTGAAGTCAATGCACATGCGAAGTGAATCGTCCTTCTTGGGGACCATGACAACATTGGCGAGCCACTCGGAGTGGTAGATTTCTCAGATGAACTCAGCTGCCAGGAGCCGAGCCACTTCCTCACCAATTGCTTTTCTCTTCTGGACGGCGGACCGTCGGAGATGTTCCTTGACAGGTTTCACTTTTGGGTCGACTCGCAAACGATGCTCAACCAGTCTCCTGGGTACACCCGGCATGTCAGAAGGTTTCCATGTAAACATGTACCAGTTGTCACGGAGGAACTGGATGAGCACTTCTTCCTATTTGCTGTCGAGTGTCGTTGAAATATGAGTCAGAGCAGCATTGGGATGGGTCGGGTGAATATGAATCGGTTTCGTTTCTCCAGACGACTGAAACGCAGAGTCTGCGGCAGGCTTCTTAGCTCACAGCAAATCACTCGAATCTGCATTTTTCTGGTACTCTTGCAATTCTACTACTGCCATTTGTGCATCGGCAATTTTTGAGCCCTTTTGGAAGCACTCTCCTGCCTTCTGCCGATTGCCAGCGATAGTTATCACTCCTCTGGGGCCAGGCATTTTCAGTTTGAGGTACACATAACACGGTTGAGCCATGAAACATGCATAAGCAGGCCTACCCAGAATGGCATGATAAGCACTCCTGAAATCCACTACCTCAAATGTCAACTTTTCCTTGCGGTAATTCTTGGAATCACTGAAAACCACTTCAAGGGCGATTTGGCCAAGTGATTCAGCCTTATTGCCAGGTATAACACCATGGAAGCTCATGTTGTTTTCACTAAGCTTGGACATCGGAATGCCCATTCCCTTCAAAGTTTCAGCATGAAGAATATTTAGGCCACTACCACCATCCATCAGCACTTTAGTCACTCGAGTGCCTTCAACAACTGGGTCGACTACCAGTGCTTGCCTCCCAGGGGTGGCTATATGTGTTGGATGGTCCGACTGGTCGAATGTGATGGCAGTCTGGGACCACTTCAGATAACTGGGTGTTGCCGGAGCAACCATGTTCACCTCTTTGTTAATAACTTTCAATCGACTTTTGCTTTCAACATTAGCAAAAATCATCAAAGTGGAATTGACATTGGGAAAACCATCATCATCTTCTTCCCTTTCCTCACCCTTGTCCGACTCCTTTTCCATCTCCTTGGGTTGTTTCTCTCGGAACTGTTGGATCGGGAGACGACACTGTCGACTGGCGTGCTTAGGGTAAATGAGATTCCCCTCTTCATATTTTTTGGTATGAATGTGGCATGGTAAATCCAACACATCATTCCCATCTTGATCTTTAACTTTCTTGGGAGTCCAGGGCCCTTTGGGCTTCCCCTTGAATTTCCCTTGGGACACAACTAAAGCTTCACCAGGAGCAGCTGGTTCGGCCTTGCGCTTCTGTTTCCAACTGGAATTCCCTCCTCTGGTTTCTTGGGCGACTGTTTTGTGCTTGCCACTCCGGAGTCGGTCTTCCTCTTCACCATTGGCATACTTGGTGGCAATCTCCATCATTCGACTCAGGGACATATCTCCTGTCCGACTGAACTTCAGGTTCAACTCTCTGTACTTAACACCTTCCTTGAAGGCACAAACTGCTTGGTGATCCGACACATTCTCCACTGTATGGTGCAATGTGATCCATCCCTGGATATAATCTCTCAAGGTTTCATTCGGCTTCTGCACACAGGACTGCAACTCTGTCAACCCCGCTGGCCTTTTGCATGTATCTTCAAAGGTTCTAACAAACACTCGGGCAAGTTCCTCCCAACTATATATGCTGCCAGGTGCTAACTGATTCAACCACGCTCTGGCTGAGCCCTCCAACATCAAAGGAAGGTGCTTCATGGACACTTCATCATTGCTGCCACCGATCTGCACAGCCACTCGGTAGTCCTCAAGCCAAGTGTCAGGCTTGGACTCATGAGTGAACTTGCTGACTCCAGTCACCAACCTGAAGTTGGGAGGAATCAATGTTGCTCTGATGGCTCTGTTGAAACACTCAGGACCTGAAACATGCATTCTACTTCCAGTCGGATAATCTCTATCATGGCCCTCTCTGTGTGCCCTGTTCCTGTCAACCAGACCTTGAACGAGAATAGATCTCGCATCAAAGCCTGGCTCTCTAGGGTCGACTGGAATTCTTCGTTCGCCGCTATGGGGGCGCATGTCCTCTTGCCGCCGATGCACGTATGACCCACTCCTCGGAGGAGGCGTGGGCACTCGACGACGGTCATCGTGGTCGAGTCGATGATCATACTGCTCACGGTTCCTGTACTGATCCTGCCGGTGCTCACGTCCCTCACGCCACGGAGGTGATCTTGGGCTGTGAGCAGATTGGACAGTGTTTGCCACCACAGATCTACTATGAATCCAATTCCGCGACTGAGATACTGTTGTATTTTGCTCTCCTGTTGCCCGGAGTAAAGCCCGGATCTGCATCAAATCTCGGCCAGCTTTCGACTGGGAAGGCTGAATTGACTCTGCTATTCGGGCTGCAGCTGTGAGATTCTGGATCAGAGTTCGGTATACCTGAGTCAGAGGCGGAAAAAGTTGTCGTCGACTGGACTCAAGAATCCGCTGCCAAGCATGCTCGTCGAGTGTGTGCTGGAGGTTCTCCAGTTGAGTGCGCTCAGCCAAGTTGGCCAGGCGCGCCTCCTCCAAGGCCCGGGCCTCGGGGGTTTCTCCAACGATAGGAGTGTGAAGTGCATCCATATTGCGGCGGCGAAGATCTTCTCTCTGCTGCAAAGAGAGGGGTTCGGGGCGATACTCCTCGTGTACGCGCGACGGATCGCCGACGCCATCGCCACCGTCATCGCGGGGGAAGCCAGGAGGACTGCGTGGTCCATTGACCATCAAGACTTCCGCCGCGGGGTCACTGCTGTCGCACTCGGATGTAGTCTCAACGGAGCCAGTCGAACAGGTCGTAGAGAGTTTCATCGAGCTCGATCGCCGCAATTTGTGGGATGGCCGATTGGCGGGCCACCGCATGCCTCACCCACCGCTGAAGCCGCGACCGACCGGAACGCTTGCGTCGACGAACAGCAGGGAGCGAGGACGCCACAGAAATCGACTGATACTGAGTCGACAGTTGCCGAAGAAGGACGCCGCGGACGCACGCGCTAAAGTGGGTTGCCCCACGGACGGGGAGCGCCTCGACATCAAGTGGAGCTTCGTGGAGCCAAGCGGAGTCGTCGGCGACGAAGACGAGTGCACTGAGATGGATCTCACGGCCCTCAGCCAATCCTCCGCCGGAAACCATGATGATGGGAATCGAAAAAATTGCAACTTCTCCAACAAGTCCCTAAGACACCTGCCCCACGGTGGGCGCCAACTGTCGTGGTTCTAAGACTGGCAGTAGAATGGAGGGTATGTATGAGGAGGCAAGATCCAAGCTATGGAGTAGTTGTACGCACGAGTTTACGAGTTCAGGCCCTTCACGGAGGAAGTAACAGCCCTACTTCTTGGTGCCCGGAGGCGATCGACTGGATTGTGTATATGTGTGTGTTTACAAAGGATGCGAACCCTTGTCCCAGAGGATGGGGGTGGCTTATATAGAGTGCGCCAGGACCCCAGCTCCCCTCCGTTACACAGGGTTCAATGTACATTAAGAGTGGAACGTTACTGGTAACGCTAGCAATTAAGTGACTTAAATGATAATTAAGTCTATGAGTAAACGCCCGACCATTGTTGTGTAGAGTGGCTTTAGATCTTCTGTACGTCGAGTGGTTTCTGTGACGGTCGAGTGTCATTGATTCTTCCGAGTGGAATGCCTCTGGTCGAGTGGATGATGGTACCCTTCGAATGCTTCTGGCTTTAGGGAGATGACCTTGGGGAGGGCGTCTAGGTCAGGCCTATGACCCTACCCTAGGTACATAGCTTCATCACATGGAATTTGGTCTCAATGATCCTCTCAAGACTTTCTTGATTCTGAGTCAGGGTGGCCAATCCTTTATCAATCCTAACAGTAGCCTCAAGCAGATAACTGAGTTGATCTTGCTTGGTCTTGAGCATCACTTGTGAAGCATCTGGTACACTAGCTGCTTTTGCAGTCTTTGCTCTCTCTCTCTCTCTCTCTCTCTCTCTCTTCTCCTGGGCTTCAGCACATGTTGGATGTGAGGCATCCATGATAATCTCATTGTTCTCAAATTCTGGCCTCGGGGGAAGATGCTCTTTATCAAGAAGATATGTCCCTGTCCCCATCTTGGAGTTGATCAACATCTGTATGTGAGGGGCTTATCCACATGATCTCTTCTAATCAGCTACAGTTCTCTTCACTGCTTCAACTATCAAACTCATCACTTTGAACTTTTGTGGCACATCAAACATATGGAGCTGGTTGATGGAGTGACCACGGATCATCCTATGATATCCTCACTTGGGCAACAGAGTGTGCCTCAAGATGGTATTGATGGTGGTCAATCCTGACAGTAGATAATATATGGACCCAAGCTTGTGAGTCCCCAAGGCATCATCTGGAATAGTCTTGTACATGTTTGCCATGGAGTTGTGATCCTTCCTTGGCATGGCATACATATCCGTGTCATTTTTATCTTCCTTGGGAGCATTGATCAACTTGGCCCATTTAGAAATTGTAGATTGATATCTGGTTCCTTCTGTCATCCAGACAATCTTGCCATCTAGATAGAAATGAGCAGTGGAGTAGAATTGCATAATCATTTCATCATTGCACTTTGTCAACTTCTGACCAACAAACTTGTCGACTTCATTCATCCTGAAGCTCTAATGCACACCTAGGAAGTAGTCCTCATTGTCGTCGATGTATGTCCAGTCAACCCATCTGATATCACTGACAATAGGTGTCTTGTCTAGCAAGACAGTCTCATAGAAGTCCGGTTGTTCCCTGGTGTGGAAATGATAATCTACAACAGTCCTTCTCCTGGTGGCATAGGGATCAGTCTGTATCCACAATCTTAGTTAACGGTCCACATATCTAGTCCATGCCATGCCAATCATTGAACTTTCTGAAATATTTAACTTGAATGGATATTAGTGAAGGAAATATGCCCTAGAGGCAATAATAAAGTTATTATTTATTTCCTTATATCATGATAAATGTTTATTATTCATGCTAGAATTGTATTAACCGGAAACATAATACATGTGTGAATACATAGACAAACAGAGTGTCACTAGTATGCCTCTACTTGACTAGCTCGTTAATCAAAGATGGTTATGTTTCCTAACCATGGACAAAGAGTTGTTATTTGATTAACGGGATCACATCATTAGATGAATGATCTGATTGACATGACCCATTCCATTAGCTTAGCACCCGATCGTTTAGTATGTTGCTATTGCTTTCTTCATGACTTATACATGTTCCTATGACTATGAGATTATGCAACTCCCGTTTGCCGGAGGAACACTTTGTGTGCTACCAAACGTCACAACGTAACTGGGTGATTATAAAGGAGCTCTACAGGTGTCTCCAAAGGTAAATGTTGGGTTGGCGTATTTCGAGATTAGGATTTGTCACTCCGATTGTCGGAGAGGTATCTCTGGGCCCTCTCGGTAATGCACATCACTTAAGCCTTGCAAGCATTGCAACTAATGAGTTAGTTGCGGGATGATGTATTACGGAACGAGTAAAGAGACTTGTCGGTAACGAGATTGAACTAGGTATTGGATACCGACGATTGAATCTCAGGCAAGTAACATACCGATGACAAAGGGAACAACGTATGTTGTTATGCGGTCTGACCGATAAAGATCTTCGTAGAATATGTGGGAGACAATATGGGCATCCAGGTCCCGCTATTGGTTATTGACCGGAGACGTGTCTCGGTCATGTCTACATTGTTCTCGAACCGTAGGGTCCGCACGCTTAACGTTACGATGACAGTTATTATGAGTTTATGCATTTTGATGTATCGAAGGTTGTTTGGAGTCCCGGATGTGATCACGGACATGACGAGGAGTCTCGAAATGGTCGAGACATAAAGATCGATATATTGGAAGCCTATATTTGGACATCGGAATCGTTCCGGGTGAAATCGGCATTTTACCGGAGTACCGGGGGGTTACCGGAACCCCCCGGGGGGTTATTGGGCCTACATGGGCCTTGAGGGAGAAGAGAGAAGGAGGCAGGAGGTGGCCGCACGCCCCTCCCCTTCCTAGTCCGAATAGGACAAGGGAAGGGGGCGGCGCCCCCCCTTTCCTTCCCCTCTTCCTCCTCTTTCCCCCCTTCTCCTTCTCCAACTAGGAAAGAAGGGAGTCCTACTCCCGGTGGGAGTAGGACTCCCCCCTAGCGCGCCCCTCCTTGGCCGGCCGCCCCCTCCCCTTGGCTCCTTTATATACGGGGGCAAGGGGGCACCCCTAGACACACAAGTTGATCCTCGTGATTGTTCCTTAGCCGTGTGCGGTGCCCCCCTCCACCATATACCACCTCGGTCATATCATTGCAGTGCTTAGGCGAAGCCCTGCGCCGGTAGAACATCTTCATCGTCACCACGCCGTCGTGCTGACGGAACTCCCCCCCGAAGCTTTGCTGGATCGGAGCCCGGGGATCGTCATCGAGCTGTACGTGTGCTAAGAACTCGGAGGTGCCGGAGTAACGGTGCTTGGATCGGTCGGATCGGAAAGACGTACGACTACTTCCTCTACGTTGTGTCAACGCTTCCGCGTCGATCTACAAGGGTACGTAGATCACACTCTCCCCTCTCGTTGCTATGCATCGCCATGATCTTCCGTGTGCGTAGGAAATTTTTTGAAATTACTACGTTCCCCAACAATTAGTTCAATGAGCTATGTGTTGTTATGAATTACCAAAACCACCCGGGGATTATTTATACTTTCAGTTCTTTAATTGCCCAATAAGCTTGATGTTCTAATTCAAGAGGTAAATGAGATGCTTTTCCATACACCATTTTATATGGCGACATAGCCAATGATTTTTATAAGCAACTCTATAAGCCCACAATGCAACCTTAAGTTTCCTGGACCAATTCTTCCTAGATCGGTTAAAGGTCTTTTGGAAAATCAACTTTATTTCTCTATTGCTCAATTCAAATT
Source organism: Triticum urartu (assembly GCF_056163025.1). Lineage (NCBI taxonomy): Eukaryota > Viridiplantae > Streptophyta > Magnoliopsida > Poales > Poaceae > Triticum > Triticum urartu. The sequence continues at coordinate 333,740,482 of NC_141873.1, forward strand.
GACCACTAGACTGAGGATGATAAGGTGATGCAATTCTATGGTTAACATCATATTTAGGTAGGATTTTGTAGAATGCACCATCAATTAAATGTGAACCACCATCAATCATTAAATATCTAGGGACTCCAAACCTCGGAAAGATAACTTCCTTAAGAATTTTAATAGAGGTGTTATGATCAACACTACTAGTTGGAATAGCTTCTATCCACTTAGTAATATAATCAATAGTAACTAAGATATGAATGTATCCATTGGAGGAAGGAAACTGTCACATATAATCAAACCCCCAAACATCAAATGGTTCAATAACAAGTGAATAATTCATAGGCATTTCTTGACGTCTACTAATATTATTAATTCTTTGACATTCATCACAAAAAGGACAAACTTACATGCATCTTTGAAGAGAGTAGGCCAATAAAAACGAGATTGCAATACCTTATGTGCAGTTCTGTCTCTAGCATGCTGTCCTCCGTATGGCTCGAAATGACACTTCCTTATGATCTGTTCCTGCTCATGCTCGGGTACACAATGTCTAATAACACCATCTACTCCTTATTTATATAGATGTGTGTCATCCCAAAATCAATGTCTCAAATCAAAGAAGAACTTTTCTTTTACTGATACATGTAATTAGGTGGTATATATTTAGCAACAATGAAATTAACATAGTATGCACACCAAGCATTATTGTGAGAAGTACAAGCATTTATAATAGCTAATCGCTTATCAGGAAAACTATCATCAATAGGTGGTGGGTCATCAAGAACATTTTTCATTCTAGACAAATTATCTAGTAGTTGATTTTCATCTCCTTTTCTATCAACGATATGCAAATCAAACTCTTGCGATAAAAGAACCCACCTAATCAACCTAGGTTTAGCATCCTTCTTTTCCATAAGATATTTGATAGCAGCATGATCAGTGTGAATAGTAAATTTAGAATCAATGATGTAAGGTCTGAATTTATCAGATGCAAACACAACTGCTAAAAATTCTTTCTCGGTAGTAGCATAATTTCTTTGAGCATACCAATGTCTTCTAGCATAATGAATAACTTTTAGTTTCTGATCAACCCTTTAACCCAAAACAACTAGCATCACACATAATTTCAAAGGGTAAGTTCCAATCAGGTGGCTGAACAACAGGTGCAGTTATTAAAGCTTTCTTAAGTTTTCAAAGTCTTCCACATAAGGTATTTAATAGAAGCATGATACGCGTGAACAATAAATTTAGAATCAATAATATAAGATCTGAGTTTATCACATTTAAAAACAACTGCTAAAAATTCTTTCTCGGTAGTGGCATAATTTCTTTGAGCACTCTCTAGGGTCTTACTAGCATAATGAATAACATTTAATTTCTTATCAACTCTTTGTCCTAGAACATCACCAACAACATAATCACTAGCATCACAATAATTTCAAAAGGCGAGGCTTTCTTAAGTATTTCAAAGGCTTCTACAAAATCATCATAAAAAATAAAACATTTAAGAGGCCTAGAAATTTTGGAGAAGTCTTTAATGAACCTTCTATAAAAACCAACAAGACCAAGGAAACTTCTTATACCTTTAATATCTTTAGGGCATGACATTTTCTCAATTGCATCAACCTTAGCTTTATCTACTTCAATACCTCTTTTAGAAATTTTATGACCAAGGACTATACCTTCATTCACCATAAAGTCGCACGTCTCCTAGTTCAAGACGATATTGGTCTCTTGACATCTTGGTAAAACTCGGTCAAGGTTGCTCAACCAATCATCAAAAGAAGTTTTGTAAACAGAAAAATCATCCATAAATACCTCAACAATTGTCTCACAAAAATCAGAGAATATAGCAGTCATACATCATTGAAAAGTAGCGGGTGCATTACATAAACCAAAAGGCATACGTCTATAAGCATAAGTTCCAAAAGCACAAGTGAAAGTATTCTCTTGATATTCTTGTGATACAGGTATTTGAGAAAAAACAGAATAGTCATCTAGAAAACAAAAGTGTGTGTGCTTAGACAATCTTTATAACATTTGATCGGTGAAGGACAAAGGGTAATGATCTTTACTAGTAGCTTTATTTATTTTCTAAAATCAATTACCATCCTATAACCGGTTACAATTCTTTGTGGGATAAGTTCATTTTTATCATTAGAAACAACAGTAATATGCCTCCTTTCTTAGGGACATAATGAGCAGGACTTACCCATCTACTATTAGCTATAGGATTAGTAATACCTACTTCCAGAAGCTTTAGTATTTCAGTTTTACCACATCCTTCATTTTGGGATTCAAGCGGCATTGATGATCAATGACTGGTTTAGCATCAGGCTCCATATTAATCTTGTGTTGACATAAAGTGGGACTAACACCCTTAAGATCATTGAGAGTATATCTAATTGCGACATGATGCTTCCTTAATATTTTAAGTAACTGCTTTGTGATACATCTCCAACGTATCTATAATTTTTTATTGTTTCATGCTGTTATATTATCATTCCTGGATGTTTTACAATCATTTTATACCAACTTTATATCATTTTGTGGGACTAACCTATTGACATAGTGCCCAGTGCCAGTTGTTGTTTTTTGCTTTTTTTTTACTTCACGGAAAATCAATACCAAACGGAGTCCAAATGCAGCGAAACTTTTTGGAGACTTTTTCTGGACCAGAAGACACACGATGGGCCAAGGAAGTACCAGAGGGTGGCTCCGAGGGGAGCACAACCCACCTGGTAGCGCCTGGGGGCCCAGGCGCGCCATGGTGGTTGTGCCCACTTCGACCACCTCCCGCACTGCCTCTTTGCTCTATAAATACCCCAAAAATCCAAAAAAACATAAGGGAGTTGACGAAACACAATTCCAGCCACCGGAAGTTCCAGAACCACCAGATCCAATCTAGACACCATCATGGAGGAGTTCATCATCCTCATTGGTGCCTCTCTGATGATGTGTGAGTAGTTCATCGTAGACCTTCGGGTCCGTAGTTAGTAGCTAGATGGCTTCCTCTCTCTCTTTTGACTCTCAATACAATGGTCTCTTGGAGATCTATTTGATGTAACTCTTTTTGTGGTGTGTATGTTGGGATCCGATGAACTTTGAGTTTATGATCAGATCTATTTTATCCATGAAAGTTATTTGAGTTTTGATCTCTTATATGCATGATTGCTTATAGCCTCATATTTCTTCTTGGAATCTTTGGTTTAGTTAGGACAACTAGATCGATTTTTCTTGCCATGGGAAGAGGTGCTTTGTGATGGGTTCGATCTTACGGTGCTCAATCGCAGTGACAAAAGGGGACATGACACATATGTATCGTTGCTATTAAGGATAATAAGATGGGGTCTATTCCTACATGAATAGATCTTGTCTACATCATGTTATCGTTCTTATTGCATTACTCTATTTTTTCATGAACTTAATACACTAGATGCATGCTGGATAGCGGTCGATATGTGGAGCAATAGTAGTAGATGCAGGCAGGAGTCGGTCTACTAATCTTGGACGTGATGCCTATATAATGATCATTGCGTGGATATCGTCATAATTATTTGAAGTTCTATCAATTTCCCAACAGTAATTTTTTTACCCACCGCATGCTATTTTTCTCAAGAGAAGCCACTAGTGAAATCTACGGCCCCCGGGTCTATTCATTATCATATTTGCCTTTGAGATCTATTTTTATTCGGTTTTATTTTTAGATCTATTATTCCAAAAACCCAAAAATACCTTGCTGCAATTTTTTGTTATTTATTTTATTTTGCATTTTCGCGAGATCTATTTATCCAATCTAGTACAAACCTATCTATCTGTTTACCCGGGAGGGATTGACAACCCCTCTTATGCGTGGGGTTGCAAGTATTTCTTCTTTGTGTGCAGGTACCATTTACATAGTGTTGCATGGTTCTCCTACTGGTTCGATAACCTTGGTCTCATCACTGAGGGAAATGCCTACCATAGTTGTGCTACATCATCCCTTCCTCTTTGGAGAAATACTGACGTAGTTCAAGCCGCATCACTTTCTTCCTTCACTGAAAGGTTAGCATTGATAATAACATGATATATCTTCTTTTCATCAAGATAAGCGTATTTCGGTGTATCAGGAAGTTTCTTTAAATCAAACATATGATCACTCTTAGGTGGGATAGGATCACACGAAGTTTCAACAGGCAAATTTTTCTAAAGGATAGGTGCTTGCTTAAAGAATATCTTATCAATTTCATTTCTTTCATTCATATGCATATCATTTTCATGGTCTAGCAAATATCGTTTTAATGGATCAATGGAAGGCACAACAATCGAAGCCAGACCAATGGTTTCATCTTTACTAGGCAATTCTTTATCATGAGGTTGTCTACTAAATTTGGAGAAATTAAATTCATGAGACACATCACCAAACTTAACACTGACCTTCTCTTTAGCACAATCAATTTCACCATTAATGGTATTCAAGAAAGGCCTACCAAATATAATGGGACGAAAATCATCTTGCGGTGATCCAAGTACTAAGAAATCAGTAGGGTATTTAATCTTACCACACAAGACTTCAACATCTCTAACAATCCCAAGCGGTTAAATAGTATCTCTATTTGCAAGCTTAATAGTAACATCAATATGTTCTATCTCATCAGGCGCAATATCATGCATAACTTCTTGATAAAGAGAAGATAGAATAGCACTTACGTTGGCACCCATATCACATAAACCATGATAACAATGACCTCCAATCTTAACAGAAACAATGGGCATGCCAACAACCGGCTTACTCTTATCTAATTTATCTTATTTAGTATTAACTTGCTTAGCAATCCTGGTTGCCCGCAGAAATAAATGACATGTCCATCAATATTATCAACCAAAATACATCTGACCATTGCAATATTAGGTTCCACTTTAATTTGTTCAGAGGGTTTAGGTGCTATAACATTACTTTTATGAACTACAGTTGTAACCTTAGCATGTTCCTTAATCCTAACAGGAAAATGAGGTTTCTCGGTATAAGTAGTAGGCACAACTGGATTGGCAGTATAAGAAATTGTTTTTAGTTTTAGAAATAATTGGTTCCTCACAAATTTCTTCAATTGGAGCATGAAATTTAAACCATTTATCCTTAGTCAGATCAACATGAGCAGCAAAATGATTCACAAAATGTAGCTACTATCTCGGAGTCAAGTCCATATTTTACACTAAGCTTATGAAAGCATATGTTCCTATAAAAACTTAACACAATCAAACTCAGGATTTATACCTGAGTCATTGCCTTTGTCTATTTCCCAATCTTTAGAGTTGTGTTTTTCTTTCTAGAAGATCCCATTTGAATTCAATAGTTTTGTCCATGTGGGAACCGGCAGAATAAGTATTTAGCATTGATCGATCATTATAAGAAAGTCAAGCATAGACGTTTTGCATAATCTTCTCTCTTGAGAGCTCATGATTGGGGCATGTATGCATCATATATTTAAGCCTCCCCCAAGCTTGAGCGATATTTTATCCTTTCGAAGTCCAAAATTGATATATATATATATATATATATATATGTGTGTGTGTGTGTGTGTGTGTGTGTGTGTGTGTGTGTAATTCTGATCATGATAAACCAGGTGCATGGGATAAAATTTCTAATGGAATTCCAGCTTCAATCAGTTCCAGTCCCAAGTTTTAGACTCACCCAATAGTCTACACCATGGCAATGCCTTTCCCCCCAAAGATAAAGGGAATGTTTTCTTCTTAACTCCATATTCGGATAAACCTGCAAGCTTAAACAATCCCCAAACTTCATCTATATAGGTTAGATGCATATCAAGATGTATTGTTCCATCTCCTGCATAAGGATTAGCTAGCAGCTTCTCTAAAATACCCGAGGGAATCTCATAATAAATATTTTCAGTAGGTTCAGTAGGTTGAGGAGCTGGTCTTACCACTTTCGGTCGAGGTGAAGATACCCCGAACAAGCCCCTCAAAGGATTACTTTCCATAGTGACAAGTAATAGTAAATTTCAGCACGCAATAAAAATGTTTCCTTACCAAAGGCGCTTCACTCCTCGACAACGATGCCAGTAAAGAGTCTTGATGACCCACAAGTATAGAGGATCTATCATAGTCCTTTCAATAAGTAAGAGTGTCGAACCCAACGAGGAGCGGGAGGGAATGATAAGCGGTTTCCAGCAAGGTATTCTCTGCAAGCACTGAAAGTAGTAGTAACGTGTAGTTTGATAGAAAGATAATTCGTAGCAAGTAACAAGTGACAATAGCAACAAGGTTGATACGTCTCCAACGTATCTATAATTTTTGATTGCTCCATGCTATATTATCTACTGTTTTGGACTATATTGGGCTTTATTTTCCACTTTTATATTATTTTTTGGGACTAACCTATTAACCGGAGGCCTAGCCCAGAATTGTTGTTTTTTGCCTATTTCAGTGTTTTGAAGAAACGGAATATCAAACGGAGTCCAAACGGAATAAAACCTTCGGGAACGTGATTTTCTCACCGAACGTGATCCAGGAGACTTGGACCCTGCGCCAAGGAACAAAAGAGGCGGTCACGAGGGTGGGGGCGCCCCCCCCCTAGGGCATGCCCCCCTGCCTCGTGGGCCCCTCGGTGCTCCTCCGGGGTACTCCTTCCTCCTATATATACCTACGTACCCCCAAACGATCAGAACAGGAGCCAAAAACCTAATTCCACCGCCGCAACTTTCTGTATCCATGAGATCCCATCTTGGGGCCTGTTCCGGAGCTCCGCCGGAAGAGGGCCATCATCACGGAGGGATTCTACATCATCCTAGCCTCTCCAATGAAGTGTGAGTAGTTTACCTCAGACCTTCGGGTCCATAGTTAGTAGCTAGATGGCTTCCTCTCTCTCTTTGAGTCTCAATACAAAGTTCTCCCCATCTCTTGTGGAGATCTATTCGATGTAATCTTCTTTTTGCGGTGTGTTTGTTGAAACCGATGAATTGTGGGTTTATGATCAAGTCTATCTATGAATAATATTTTAATCTTCTATGAATTCTTTTATATATGATTGGTTATCTTTGCAAGTCTCTTCAAATTATCCGTTTGGTTTGGCCAACTAGATTGGTAGTTCTTGCCATGGGAGAAGTGCTTAGCTTTGGGTTCGATCTTGTGGTGTCCTTTCCCAGTGACAGAAGGGGCATCAAGGCACGTATTGCATCGTTGCCATCAAGGATAACAAGATGGGGTCTATTTCATATTGCATGAATTTATCTCTCTACATCATGTCATCTTGCTTAGGTGTTACTCTGTTTTTAACTTAATGCTCTAGATGCATGCTGGATAGCGGTCGATGAGTGGAGTAATAGTAGTAGATGCAGAATCGTTTCGGTCTACTTGTCACGGATGTGATGCCTATATACATGATCATGCCTAGATATTCTCATAACTATGCTCAATTCTGTCAATTGCTTAACAATAATTTGTTCACCCACCGTAGAATACTTATGCTCTTGAGAGAAGCCACTAGTGAAACCTATGGCCCCCGGGTCTATTCTCGTCATATCAATCTCCATCACTTTAATCTTGCTTTCCTTTTTACTTTTCTTTTACTTTTTACTTTGCATCTTTATACCAAAAATACCAAAAATATTATATCTATCAGATCTCACTCTCGTAAGTGACCGTGAAGGGATTGACAACCCCTAATCATGTTGGTTGCGAGTAGCTATCGTTTTGTGCAGGTACGAGGGACTTGAGCGTGGCCTCCTACTGGATTGATACCTTGGTTCTCAAAAACTGAGGGAAATACTTACGCTACTCTGTTGCATCATCCCTTCCTCTTCGGGGAAAACCAACGCAAGCTCAAGACGTAGCAAGAAGGATTTCTGGCACCGTTGCCGGGGAGTCTACGCAAAAAGTCAACATACCAAGTACCCATCACAATCCCTATCTCTCGCATTACATTATTTGCCATTTGCCTCTCGTTTTCCTCTCCCCCCACTTCACCCTTGCCGTTTTATTCGCCCTATCTCCTTCTCCTTCTCCTCCCTCTCTTTTTGCCCGCTTGCTTTTTATTTGCTCGTATGGTTGGAATAGTCGTTTATTTATTACTAAACAGAGAACCTAAGATCTATGGATCCTCATCCGCTTGCTAATCTTTTTAAGAGATCCAGTTATGTTGAACCAATTGCTAGTGAGTTTTGTGCACTAGATTATCTTTATGAGGTTTTGCTTGAAATTCGTGAATCTGAAAAGTGTGATGAAGTACTTCATGAAGTGATTCACGATAGATCTTTGAATAAAAAGCATGATTGCAATGATGATAGTATAAATTCTATTAATATAAATTGTGCTAATAATATGCAAAACCCTAAGCTTGGGGATGCTAGTTTTGTTATGTCCTCTACTTGTTGCAATGATCATGATTGGGGTGATTCTTCTTTTGATCTTGAAAATTTATTTAAACCCCATGATGAATATGAGATTGATTATAATGTTTGCAATAATATTGAAAGTGGGTTTGGAAGAATGTCAACTTTAGATCCCACATATTTAGAGAATGTTCAATCTTATGAAGTTTTTGATAAAAGTGTGTTTGGGAAGGTCATGACTTTAGTTAATGTTAATCCCACTATTTCGGAAAAGTGACAACTTTGCATGCATGTGGATCATGTTGAGAATATTTTATGTGATAGCTATATTGTTGAATTTGCTTATGATCCTACATGTAATTACTATGAGAGAGGAAAATATGGTTGTAGAAATTTTCATGTTACTAAATTACCTCTCGTTATGTTGAGATTGCTATTGTTTCTTTCCTCTTCCTTGCATATGCTAGTTTTTGCTTGCCTTGATAATTTGTTTGCCTATAAGATGCCTATGCAATGGAAGTATGTTAGAATTAGATGTGTTTGTCACATGCTTTATGATGCTCCTTTTGTGCTTCAATTCTTGTCTTTCATGTGAGCATCATTAAAATTATCAATGCCTAGCTATAAGGCTTTAAAGAAAAGCGCTTGTTGGGAGACAAAACAATATTTTTCCTTGCTGTTATTTAATAAATAAATTATTTAGCCTCTGTTTTGGTTGTGTTTTTTGTGTTTAATTAGTGTTTGTGCCAAGTAGAACCGTTGGGAAGACTTGGGAAAAGTCTTGTTGAACTTGCTGTAAGAAACAGAAACTTTAGCGCTCACGAGAACTGCCGTCATTTTTATTTGAAGAGGGTTATTTAGTTAATTCTTTTTGAATATGATTAATAGATAAATTCCTCACGTCCAGCAATTTATTTTAGAATTTTTGGGGTTCCAGATCTTGCGCTAGCTACAGATTACTACAGACGGTTCTGTTTTTGACAGATTCTGTTTTTCGTGTGTTGTTTGCTTATTTTGATGAATCTATGGTTAGTAAAATAGTTTATAATCCACAGAGAAGTTGGAATACAGTAGGTTTAACACCAATATAAATAAAGAATGAGTTCATTACAGTACCTTGAAGTGGTCTTTTGTTTTCTTTCGCTAACGGAGCTCACGAGTTTTCTATTTTGAGTTTTGTGTTGTGAAGTTTCCAAGTTTTGGGTGAATTCTTTTGATGGATCATGGAACAAGGAGTGGCAAGAGCCTAAGCTTGGTGATGCCCATGGCACCCCCAAGATAATCCAAGGACACCAAAAATTCAAAGCTTGGGGATGCCCCGGAGGCATCCCCTCTTTCGTCCACTTCCATCGGTAATTTACTTGGAGCTATATTTTTGTTCACCAACATGATATGTGTTTTGCTTGGAGCGTCTTGTATTATTTGTGTCTTTGTGTCTTAGTATGCCACAATCATCCTTGTTGTACACACCTTTTGAGAGAGCCATACATGAATTAAAATTTGATAGAATACTCTATGTGCTTCACTTATATCTTTTGAGCTAAGTAGTTTTGCTCTATATGCTTCACTTATATCTTTTGAGCTAAGTAGTTTTGCTCTATGTGTTTCACTTATATCTTTTGAGCTATGTAGTTTTGCTCTATGTGCTTCACTTATATCTTTTGAGCGTTATAATTTTGCTCTATGTGCTTCACTTAGATCTTTTAGAGCACGGTGGTGGATTTGTTTTAAAGAAACTATTGATCTCTCATGCTTCACTTAAATTATTTTGAGAGTCTTAATAGCATGGTAATTTGCTTAATAATAATATACTTGGTATTCAAGATCTGTGAAACTTTCTTTTGAGTGTGTTGAATACTAAGAAAAGATTGAAGCATGATAATTGCTTTGAGATATGGAGGTGATAATATTAAAGTCATGCTAGTTGAGTAGTTGTGAATTTAAAGAATACTTGTGTTAAAGTTTGTGATTCCCGTAGCATGCACGTATGGTGAACCGTTATGTGATGAAGTCGGAGCATGATTTATTTATTGATTGTCTTCCTTATGAGTGGCGGTCGGGGACGAGCGATGGTCTTTTCCTACCAATCTATCCCCCTAGGAGCATGCGCGTAATACTTTGCTTTGATAACTTCTAGATTTTTGCAATAAGTATATGAGTTCTTTATGACTAATGTTGAGTCCATGGATTATACGCACTCTCACACTTCCACCTTTGCTAGCCTCTCTAATACCGCGCAACTTTCGCCGGTATCATACACCTACCATATACCTTCCTCAAAACAGCCACCATACCTACCTATTATGGCATTTCCATAGCCATTCCGAGATATATTGCCATGCAACATTCCATCGTTCCGTTTATTATGACACACTCCACCATTGTCATATTGCATATCCCGGTACACCACCAGATGCATTCATATAGAGTCATATTTTGTTCTAAGTATTGAGTTGTAAGAAAAATAAAAGTGTGATGATCATCATTATTAGAGCATCGTCCCAAGTGAGGAAAGAATGATGGAGACTATGATTCCCCCACAAGTCGGGATGAGACTCCGGACGAAAAATAAATAAAAGAGGCCAAAGAAGCCCAAATAAAAAGAGGCCATAAAAAAGAGAAAAGGCCCAAATAAATAAATAAATAAATAAATAAATAAATAAAATGAGAGAAAAAGAGAGAAGGGACAATGTTACTATCCTCTTACCACACTTGTGCTTCAAAGTAGCACCATGATCTTCATAGTAGAGAGTCTCTCATGTTATCACTTTCATATACTAGCGGGAATTTTACATTATAGAAATTGGCTTGTATATTCCAATGATGGGCTTCCTCAAATTGCCCTAGGTCTTCATGAGCAAGCAAGTTGGATGCACACCCACTTAGTTTCTTTTTGAGCTTTGATATACTTATAGCTCTAGTGCATCCGTTGCATGGCAATCCCTACTCACTCACATTGATATCTATTGATGGGCATATCCATAGCCCGTTGATACGCCTAGTTGATGTGAGACTATCTTCTCCTTTTTGTCTTCTCCACAACCACCATTCTATTCCACCTATAGTGCTATATCCATGGCTCACGCTCATGTATTGCGTGAAGATTGAAAAAGTTTTGAAAAAGTTAGAGTATGAAACAATTGCTTGGCTTGTCATCGAAGTTGTGCATGATTTAAATACTTTGTGTGGTGAAGATAGAGCATAGCCATACTATATGATTTTGTAGGGATAACTTTCTTTGGCCATGTTATTTTGAGAAGACATGATTGCTTTGTTAGTATACTCGAAGTATTATTATTTTTATGTCAATATAAACTTTTGTCTTGAATCTTTCGAATCTGAATATTCATATCACAATTAAGAAGATTTGCATTGAAATTATGCCAAGTAGCACTCCGCATCAAAAATTCTCTTTTTATCATTTACCTACTCGAGGACGAGCAGGAATTAAGCTTGGGGATGCCTGATACGTCTCCAACGTATCTATAATTTTTGATTGCTCCATGCTATATTATCTACTGTTTTGGACTATATTGGGCTTTATTTTCCACTTTTATATTATTTTTGGGACTAACCTATTAACCGGAGGCCCAGCCCAGAATTGTTGTTTTTTTGCCTACTTCAGTGTTTCAAAGAAACGGAATATCAAACGGAGTCCAAACGGAATAAAACTTTCGGGAACGTGATTTTCTCACCGAACGTGATCCAGGAGACTTGGACCCTGCTCCAAGGAACAAAAGAGGCGGTCACGAGGGTGGGGGCGCCCCCCTAGGGCGCGCCCCCTGCCTGGTGGGCCCCTCGGTGCTCTTCTAGCGTGCTCCTTCCTCCTATATATACCTACGTACCCCCAAACGATCAGAACAGGAGCCAAAAACCTAATTCCACCGCCGCAACTTTTTGTATCCACGAGATCCCATCTTGGGGCCTGTTCCGGAGCTCCGCCGGAAGAGGGCCGTCATCACGGAGGGCTTCTACATCATCCTAGCCTCTCCGATGAAGTGTGAGTAGTTTACCTCAGACCTTCGGGTCCATAGTTAGTAGCTAGATGGCTTCCTCTCTCTCTTTGAATCTCAATACAAAGTTCTCCCCCTCTCTTGTGGAGATCTATTCGATGTAATCTTCTTTTTGCGGTGTGTTTGTTGAGACCGATGAATTGTGGGTTTATGATCAAGTCTATCTATGAATAATATTTGAATCTTCTCTGAATTCTTTTATGTATGATTGGTTATCTTTGCAAGTCTCTTCGAATTATCCATTTGGTTTGGCCAACTAGATTGGTAGTTCTTGCCATGGGAGAAGTGCTTAGCTTTGGGTTCGATCTTGCGGTGTCCTTTCCCAGTGACAGAAGGGGCAGCAAGGCAAGTATTGCATCGTTGCCATCGAGGATAACAAGATGGGGTTTATTTCATATTGCATGAATTTATCTCTCTACATCATGTCATCTTGCTTAGGCGTTACTCTGTTTGTAACTTAATGCTCTAGATGCATGCTGGATAACGATCGATGAGTGGAGTAAGAGTAGTAGATGCAGAATCGTTTCGGTCTACTTGTCACGGATGTGATGCCTATATACATTATCATGCCTAGATATTCTCATAACTATGCTCAATTCTGTCAATTGCTCAACAGTAATTTGTTCACCCACCGTAGAATACTTATGCTCTTGAGAGAAGCCACTAGTGAAACCTATGGCCCCGGGGTCTATTCTCATCATATCAATCTCCATCACTTTAATCTTGCTTTGCTTTTTTACTTTACTTTTACTTTTTACTTTGCATCTTTATACCAAAAATATTATATCTATCAGATCTCACTCTCGTAAGTGACCGTGAAGGGATTGACAACCCCTAATCGCATTGGTTGCGAGTAGCTATCATTTTGTGCAGGTACAAGGGACTTGAGCGTGGCCTCCTACTGGATTGATACCTTGCTTCTCAAAAACTGAGGGAAATACTTACGCTACTCTGCTGCATCATCCCTTCCTCTTCGGGGAAAACCAACGCAAGCTCAAGACATAGCAAAGGTGCAGCAACATGGCCAAATCTTTTTTATAGCAAAGTACAAGCCTAGAGTACTCCTTATAGTGAGCAAAACGTTCTCGACGACACATGGGAATTCTCGTCTAGTCACTTTCATTATGTTTAGTCGATTCATGTTCACTACTTTGACAATTTGATATGTGGGTGGACCGGTGCTAGGGTGATGTTCTTACTTGAACAAGCAACCCTCTTATGAGTACCCACTCTTGCAAGCATCCGCAACTATGAAAGAAGAATTAAGATAAATCTAACAAAGCATGAAACATATGGATCCAAATCAGCCCCTTACTGAATAACTCATAAACTAGGGTTTAAGCTTCTGTCACTCCCGCAACCCATCATCTACTTATTACTCCCCAATTCCTTCCCCTAGGCCCAAATATGGTGAACTGTCATGTAGTAAACGTTCACACAACACAACTAGAGGAAGAACAACATACACATCATCAAAATATTGAACGGATACTAACTTCACATAATTACTTATAACTAAACTTCTCCCATGTCCTTAAGAACAAACAAAACCACTCAGAAATCATATTCATGTTCATAGTCATAGGAGTATAGTATATGATTAAGGATCTAAACATATAATCTTCCACCAAATAAACCAACTAGCATCAACTACAAGATGTAATCAACACTACTAGTAACCCACATGTACCAATATGAGATTTTGAGACAAAAATTCAATACAAGATATGAACTAAGGTTTGAGATGAGATGGTTCTAGTGAAGATGTTGATGAAGATTGGTCCTCCCACGATGAGAGGTAAGCCTGGGAATAGTTTGGACTGAAACCTTAGTTTCAGTTTGGTTTTCCTGTTAGATTGTGTTTGGTTGGTTTGAATGGGCTGAGAATTTAAAAAAAATTGGTGTGGTTTGGATTTTATAAAATACTGGATTGGACTAGATTGGTTTGGAATCAAAGGAGTTGGTCTCAATCTGTTTCAACCTGTGGACAAAATCTAGTCTCTCGATCATATCGTACGAGACGGCTAACTTCCAGTTTGCTGCACTCCAGCATACATATGTAGCTCAATCCATTCCATTTATCGATGGCGTGTGTGGAGGCTCTGAGAATGAGTGGCATGTCCACGGTCCCCATGGAGTACGCGCGGCCTGTCCAAATCCTACGCGACCCATATGACCAGGCGGCGACAAGCTGGTCCCCAGGTTCTCCATAGATGCTGGTCGTCGACGTCGCCGGTTTCGACGTCTCCGACCCAGAATTACCAGCGTCGGGTGCTTGTCCAACACGCGCCTGGCCACTGCCCACCCGTCATGCATGTGGGCGGCCATGCATCCCGGCGGACCTCATCGACGCAGTGCAATACACCACCGTGAACGACGCGCACTGGCCGGCGCACTCGCCCGTGTACATTCATGTCACCAAAAGCTTCCGGGTTCACCTCAGTGTGCTCGCACCACAGCTCCTCGACATCCTGTCCCTCGGACTCGACGTCCTGGTGCCTATCTAGAGCGCCGCCTCCGGCTCACCGGCCCTACTACCCATGGAGGACGACCAACTACTTGAAACTGAAGATCGACTACTACCCGTGGTGCGCGCAGCCGGAGCTGTCGGTGGGCATGGAGGCGTACATGGACGCCAGTGCGCTCTGCGCTCTTCTCCATCCTCATGGGCGTGGGTTGGCCACCATGCCAGCTTCCTCTTGTGTCCACGGTTTCAAACTACAGTTTGAGTCCAAAAACGAAAAATGGTTTGGATGGGGCTGGTAGGAAACATGGGTATTTTGGTTTGGTATGGATTATGGTGGTTAAATTTTGGATTGGATTGATCTGGATGAAAGAGGCATAGTCGTATAGTTTGGGCTGCCTTTAATCTGGTTTTGAAACTATTCACAATTTTTATGAGAGGGTCGTTGGTGAGGTCGATGGCTTCGATTTCTCCCTCCCGGAGGGAAGTATCCCTGGCGGAATCGCTCCACCAGTGAGCAGAAGTGCTCCTGCCCAGGTTCCACCTCAGGAGGATGGCGCTTCATCCCAAAAGTCATCTCTTGACTTTTTCTAGGGCAAATGGCATCATATAGGAAAAGAGGGCCCATGGAGGCCTGCTGGTGGGCCAACAAGCTCACATGGCGTGCCTAGGGGGCGTCACCTAAGCTTGGGCTCACTGGTGGGGCCCCTCCTGGTGATTCTTCTTCCAGTATTTTTTATTAATTTTAAATAAATCTCCGTAAATTTCCAGGTCATTTGAAGCTCCGAAGAATAGCTATCTCTGTTGTAGCTTTTTCTAGTCCAGAATTCCAGCAGCCGGCAATTTCTCTCTTCATATAAATCTTGCATAATAAGAGAGAAAAGTCATTAGAATTGCCTCATGAAGTAAAATATTGACCCAAAACATTATAAATAACAGTAGAAAAACATGATGCAAAATGGACGTATCAGTAGGTAAGCCCTTGTCATATCATTCTCTCATCGTCCCTTTGTTCCCACGGATGGCGTCGGTGCTCCACCGCCGCGTAGCCCACACAAGCGCTAATGCCTTGCGATCTTCCTATCTAAAACATGTGAAGTTAGCACCTAATTGCATGGTTTTCTCAGGTGAAAAATATTTAGTCACAAACATGCTCCAACAAGTATTACAAGATGTGATAATTCCTTTGGGCAAAGTCAAAAGCCATTCTTTTTAGCTTTTTCTCTCAAAAGAAAGGAAATAAACATAATTTCACTGCATTAGACTCAACATCTTTAATGTGAGTCATGTCACAAAGTAGTAAATGTGTGCGAGTGCATACACGAGTTTTCCAAACCAGACTCTCCAAATTGGTTTTGTTGAACCGTAGTAACTAAGTTCGGGTTTATCTCATATTGTTGAGCTCTAACATTAGATTGTGTAATTGGCGCACACACATGATCATCATTGGGAGTTGAAAACTCCCCAAGATTTTTGATAGCCATTACACTATTTTTTGGGTTTTCTCTATTGGGTGAAACTAAATTGATGGCGAGAAAAACTAAAAACTAAAACTAGAATAAAAACAAGGACTCTAATCACCTTACTATGGTAGCAAAATAATTCTCGACAACGACGCTAGAAAGAAGAATTGATTACCTTTGATCCGGTTTTGGATGTTGATAGTGCATTTTTCCCCTGGAGACTCTAGGTTTATCGACCCCATGGGAAGTGATGCTTATCAAAGTGATTTATGCAAGAGCTTGTTGCCAAAAGAGTTCTGGTTTCCGGGACCAAACTTGCACGGTTAAGTGAAAGCAAGAATAAGGAAATAGGCTAGGGATAAAGTTTCACATGCGGTTTTGTACTTGCGATCGGGATCTTATCTAGATAATCAATATGTCACTAATAAGCACTGTTACATATACATAGTAACATAATAGTTGTGGTTGATGCGTCCAAATAACCCCACGGCCTTCTGTTGCCGCATCGAGATTCTATTGTCTAACCAAGGCCCTATCCAGACTCAAAGGTTACCTAGGTTACTGAGAAATAATCAAACCAACACATTGGGCATTTAATGGCTATACCTTATCTACCTCTAGAGATTAGGTTCCGTTACCACACTATTCTTAATGTCACCAACCTTGGGCATAGCTAATGGGTGACCAAAATGGTAGACCAACATGTTGAGTGTCAAGCCTAATAGAAAGGTTATGACCTCCTTCATGATGCTCATTTCTTGGACAATTTAGAATGCAAGAAATGCGAGTCTTTCGGCACAAGTCTGCACGACCATCATGCTTGATACCATCAAGAAGGGACAACTCTATGAACTGCTGCGGACATGATTTTTTTTATTGAGACAAATGATGCCGGAAAAGTGAAGCCAAGGATGTAATATTTTATTTTTATATGTAAACCTTGTCTAATTCTTCTTAATTTATGGATGTGTCAGTATTTTGCCTTCATTTAAAAAAAATGCATATGCCACGCAGCATTTATGTCCAGCAAAGAGACGGGCCCTTTCCCTCTCACCGAACAAAAAAAAAATCCAGATGCGATGGCCATCCTAAAATGGTTTTGCGCCCTGACAGCGATGTAAACAGGCTTATTGATATGCCTATATCTCATGACCACGGAAGAGCGACGTCGACAGTTTGTATCGGCCAGCACGTACGACATGATTACGACCGCTTCACGAGGGGTGCTATCTATCCATCCAGCCGCTTATAAATTAGTGGAGCGTTGGAGTAGTGCCACTACTGTGGTTGTTTGAAACCTCCGAGCGGTGCTCGAACTAAAGACACTTTTGGCAGATAACGCCGCTTAATTAGCGCGTACGTAAGGCCGTGCGTTTCTTTTGCAGGATCAGACAGCGCCAACTGGGAAGGCATGGAAATGTGGCATGGACGAGGACAAAGGAGGGGGCGTGTACAGGCGCATCGTGCATCCAGCTTTCCTAGGATAGAGCTCCAAGAACCACGATGGCCTCGTATCTGTGTATACAATGTACAGATAAATCATTGCTTTTTTCTCGCAAACAAAGATACATCATTCTTTTTACATTTTATTAGACAAATCATTGTTAATTTAGTACTGGTAGCAGTTCATTTTTCTTCATTCATTTACTGTGGGAACTGCTGTTACGATCCATGTGCTGACCAGCCAACCTCACCTCCCCTGAAGGGGAGGCCGTGTCAAACTCGTTTTATATGTGCGAAATAGGAAGTCAAGGGATATGCTTCCTTCCGAAAAGGAGAGGGACAAATGGATACGTGTGTCCACCGAGAACCGAAGAGGTGCGACACACTTGCATGCGCACGTACGTGGTGGGTGAGCTGCGTCGTTTGAGGAAAGAACCAAGCACCGCTTGGCTTGGCACAAACGGTTAGCTATCTTCTTACAGGTAAACCAAAGATGATGAAAGGCCCAAGCACCGCTTGGTACAAACGTTAGCTATCTTGTTACAAGTAAACCAAAGATGATGAAAGACCCGAGCACCGCTTGGCATAAACGGCCAGCTATCTTTCTTATACGCATCTCACAAATAAACCAAAGATGATGAAAAACCAAAGCGTCTTTATGCGCAGGGGGGCGGTGCAGCTCGGCATCACGCACGCTTCTCTCACTGCCTTGTGGTTCACATGACATTATGACAATGCGGGTGCCAGCTGCCTTATATCTGGATATTTCTTTTCTACTCCTACTTGTTTTCTTTAATTAATTAGTGTAATCAAGATATTAGCGTCAAAAAAATGTGTCATATAGCTCCTCTCTGTTGAGAAGCAACGGTGGATGGAGGTCTGTCTGTGCGTGGTTTTGCACATGACGCACACCATGATTCCATTTCCATGAGGAGCGAGCGAGCAATAATGCCTTGCTGCTGCTAATTGCTTCCGTATGATGTAGTATATGATAAAAAAAAAAGAAATGAAATGAAATGCCGCTTGTCAACGGGTCGCTGCTCCCACCAAACCCTCCCACCACGCTAAACAATGAGAAGGAGGTCTACGCAATAATTCTCCCCCGCACCCACGCGAAAGAAAGCAGCGCACATGGCCGCGCTCCCCCGCCACGGGGACAGGCCAAGTAGACACGCAGGGTGGCCCCCGGTCACACACAGCCCGTCACGGCTCGCGAGTGCTGAGAGGGAGGGGAGGCTCGTATGATCGGCACGCTCCGTTTGTTTCTTTTTTTAGCTGTTGCCGTTTTGTAGCGGACTGGCGTGGGTTTAGGTTCGGGCCGGTCGTACGTCCTCGGCCGTGGTACCCGACGCCTGGCCGCCGCTATCTATGGCTATCTATCTGCAGCGCTAGCCGCTTGGCGAGTTGCCCGCTGCGGAACACAACACGCGGACGCAGGGCCCGGGACTGGGGCGGGGATCCTCTGTGGCGGCCGGCTGCACTGCCTTCCGTCCGTCTGTTTTAGGGATTCCACAGCATCTTCAATTAATGATGTACTAAAACATAGGCATGCTACGAACCAATTTATGATTGGATGGTTAGAAAAATAGTGACATCGCAGTCCATCAAGGTTTAAATCATGTTGCTCGTATTTATCTTAAATTTACTTCAGGATTTCCGGCGATACGCGTTCAATGAAAGGAGACGTTTCCATTGTGTTAAAAAAATGTAGGTCGTGCCAAAAAAACTGCCCATGAGTATTCCGGGTAAAAATCATCTCCAACAGATAATGTGTCTGGTGTGAGATAAAAATTACAGCACTCCTAAATTTTAGCTACAAGTGATGTATATTTGGAGCACCATTAAGGATTGCCCTAAAACAAAAATCGGTTGTGGCGGAAATCCAACCATGAGTGTGAACTTTCACCGAGGCTACCGCCTCAACCCGATATCTGCCATCGCTGTTGCCACTCCGTCGGCCACAGTGAAACCAGCCGCCCCTTCCCTCCCTCGGCGACCTACGTCGCGGCCGCCCCGAACCCTCCGACCTCACAACACGGCCGCCTCATCTCGCCATGTCGCCCGCCCCATCTACCCCCTTGGTGCCGTTTGTCGCGATTGCCCGTCCCCATCGAGCTTGTGCCACCGTCCTCAAGCACCTCCTCATCGTCCTGAGCTTCTGCCACCATCCGTGAACTTCCCCGTCGCAGGATTCTGTGGCCACTGCCATTGTCCTTGCAGAGATCCTCCCTATTGTCTGATCCACCTCCCGACCTCCTCCTTGTCGGATCGTCATGTTTCATGTGATTCTCACATTTTAGGACACTAGTTTTATACCATCTGTTAAAGCGAGTTTTATACCATCTGTTAAAGCAAAAGCCAGGCTTATACCCAAAAACCTTCTCTCTCTCTCTCTCTCTCTCTCTCTCTCTCTCCTACCCTATAATGGTTTTTAGGGCATCAAGTTTTACATCATGTGTTGGACATGCTCTAATGTAAGTCTAGTAGTACAATATATCATTGAATTGCTATTAGCTCTTCGATCCAAGTCATACATTGAAAGATATTTTCTCCTGAGCAATCATCAAGATTACTTTTTTCCATAAAAAGGAAAGTTTTAAAAAATGCATAAAAGGCACATTATACTAAAATTATAGCATTGCAATAACACCCATGCATAAAGTCAAATTACAAGAGAGACCCAAGGCGATCCATCATCTTCAACCTTCGGAACGAGTGGGTGGTGTTTCGACACTGTCGCTTCCTATCGGAACCGGCCAAACCTTTTTGTGGTGGAAGGGAAGTCATAGCACTTCAACCATAATGGACTAGCACCCCAAAATCAAAGTGATGTCTTGAATCGCGGAGGATCGCCAATCGAGGTATTCAAACACCACCCTCAAACTGAGCCCCCTCCACCATTGAAGACGAAGAAGGGAGGTCAAGCATCGAGTCATGGTTATCACCCGAACAACAGCCAACCTCCATATCGATGTATGAGCAACTACTAAGAGCGCCATCATTGTCGCTCGAACTAGCGCCCATGCACCTATTGCACATGCATAAATCACCAGATCCCTTGGGACAAAACCTATGCATGCCCTTTGTCTTCGCTAGAAGCACCGCCAGAGCGAGGACTTGACGGGAAGGGCATTATTCCATCTTTAGGCCACCACCATCGCCTCGTGGCTCTAAGCAGGACACAAACCCTTAACAGGCACAAAACTCTAAACAAAAACCAAGGAGGATCCCTCTCGCCGGTGAGGCGCCAGGGTCCACGGAGCCTCCAAGGCCATCAGAGGTGAGGCAGACGGGTGGCATCGCTACAAGAGTCGGAGAAACCCTAGTTGCCATTTTGTTCGCCCGTGAGCGAAATGAAGAGGTACATGTGTGTCTGAACAAAGAAAAGATGCATTTAACAACAAAGGTCGATGTTATGCATGGCTCGAACGCCTAGTGAGATGTTTGTTGTTGGACGTCGCATATGTCAGATCAAATCATCATGAAGCTTCTCTCCGTCCCATCTCCCCCATGTGCATGACACCCCGTGTAAGATAATTTAATAATTTGATGTGCATGCCACATGTTTTTAAGTAAATGCTCTCATATAAATTATCTTTGCATGGTGGTTGCTAGACATAAAGAAGAGAACCATGGGGTTTAAACTCCCTCTCCCCCATTCAATAGACAACTAATGGCGCATGTGTGTGTGTAAGTGAAAGCACAAGTGCTCCCTGGGTGATTTTGGTAATTAATGTCAACATATCTCTTGTTGGACTAATACCTTTACCTAGTGTAGTTCAGATAAGTTCAATAATGGCATGGCAGGGACAAGAGGACGTGGAACCCCTTCTAAATGCAAAGGATAAAGATTGACAAAATCTCAAGACTCTTCATTTCTATTTTAGTGATCCAAGATCACATTGAGTCCATAGGAAAGCCAATACTATTAAAAGGGGATGAGGTGTTGCTTAATGGTCTACTTGCTCAAAGTGCTTAGTGATATTGCTCCAAAACCCTCAACCACTTTCTCTTCCAAATATGTCCAAAACTCAAATTCAAACTCGGCCCCACCGAAATGATCTATCCGGCGCCACCGAGTTCATTTGACCTAGCCACTGCCAGAAACTCTAGTAGTTCGGTTACATCGATACGTATCTCGGTCTCACCGAGATGGCCACGCAAACTCTCTGTTGCCTGTTGCAATTATTTCGGTCTCACCGAAATGTGCAATCGGTCCCATCGAGTTTGCTTGGCCAACTCTCTATTTTCTCTTTGTTGCAATCGGTCTCACCGAGTTCAAGCAATCGGTCTCACCGAGATGGGGTTTTTCCCTAGCCCTAGCACATCGGTCCTACCGAGTTGTTCCAGTTGGTCCCACCAAGATTCCTAACCTTCACATTTTGAGCTGAATCGGTCTCACCGAGTTCTTCTATTCGGTCTGACCGAGTTGGGTCAAATGTGTGTAATGTTTGGATTTTGTGTGGAGGCTATATATACCCCTCCACCCCCTCCTCCATTTGTGAGAGAGCCATCAAAACATGCCTACACTTTCACTACTCATTTTCTTAGAGAGAACCACCTACTCATGTGTTGAGACCAAGACATTCCAATCCAACCACAAGAATCTTAATCTCTAGCCTTCCCCAAGTTGCTTTCCACTCAAATCATCTTTCCACCACAGCCAAATCTGTGTGGGAGAGAGTTGATTGTTGGGGAGACTATCATTTGAAGCACAAGAGCAAGGAGTTCATCATCAACACACCATCTATTACCTTTTGGAGAGTGGTGTCTCCTAGATTGGTTAGGTGTCACTTGAAAGCCTCCGACAAGATTGTGGAGTTGAACCAAGAAGTTTGTAAGGGCAAGGAGATCGCCTACTTCGTGAAGATCTACTCGAGTGAGGCAAGTCCTTCATGGGTGATGGCCATGGTAGGATAGACAAGGTTGCTTCTTCATGGACCCTTCGTGGGTGGTGTTGGGGAACATAGTAATTTCAAAAATTTCCTACGCACACGCAAGATCATGGTGATGCATATCAATGAGAGGGGAGAGTGTCGTCTACGTACCCTCGTAGACCGTAAGTGGAAGCGTTATAACAACGCGGTTGATGTAGTCATACGTCTTCACGATCGACCGACCTCAGCACCGAATGTACGGCACCTCCTAGTTCAGCACACGTTCAGCTCGGTGACGTCCCGTGAACTCACGATCCAGTAGAGCTTCCGGGAAGAGCTTCGTCAGCACGACGGCGTGGTGACGGTGATGATGATGCTACCGACGCAGGGCTTCGCCTAAGCACCGCTACGATATGACCGAGGTGGATTATGGTGGAGGGGGCACCGCACACGGCTAAGAGATCAATGATCAATTGTTGTGTCTATGGGGTGCCCCCTGCCCCCGTATATAAAGGAGCTAGGGGGGAGACGGACGGCCAAGGAGGAGGGCGTGCCAAGGGGGGGAGTCCTACTCCCACCGGGAGTAGGACTCCTCCTTTCCTAGTAGGAGTAGGAGAAGGGAAGGAAGGGAGAGAGGAAGAGAAGGAAAAAGGGGGCGCCGCCCCCTCCTTGTCCAATTAGGACTAGAGGGGGAGGGGGGCGCGGCTGGCCTGGCCGCCCCTCCTCTTCTCCCACTAGGGCCCATTAGGCCGAATATACTCCCCGGGGGTTTCGGTAACCCCCCGGTACTCCGGTATATGCCCAAAACCTCCCGAAACACTTCCGGTGTCCGAACATAGTCGTCCAATACATCGATCTTTACATCTCAACCATTTTGAGACTCCTCGTCATGTCTGTGATCATATCCGGGACTCCGAACTACCTTTGGTACATCAAAACACAAAAACTCATAATACCGATCGTCACAGAACTTTAAGCGTGCGGACCCTACGGGTTCGAGAACTATGTAGACATGACCGAGATGCGTCTTTGGTCAATAACCAATAGCGGAACCTGGATGCTCATATTGGTTCCTACATATTCTACGAAGATCTTTATCGGTCAAACCGCATAACAATATACTTTTTCTCCTTTGTCATTGGTAAGTTACTTGCCCGAGATTCGATCGTCGGTATCTTAATACCTATCTCAATCTCGTTACCGGAAAGTCTATTTACTTGTTCCATAGTGCATCATCCCGTAACTAACTCATTAGTCACATTGCTTGCCAGGCTTATAGTGATGTGCATTACCGAGAGGGCCCAGAGATACCTCTCCGACAATCGGAGTGGCAAGTCCTATTCTTGATCTATGCCAACTCAAAAAACACCATCGGAGACACCTGTAGAGCACCTTTATAATCACCTAGTTACGTAGTGACGTTTGGTAGCACACAAAGTGTTCTTCCGGTATTCGGGAGTTGCATAATCTCATAATCATATGAACATGTATAAGTCATGGAGAAAGCAATAGCAGTAAACTAAACGATCAAGTGCTAAGCTAATGAAATGGGTCAAGTCAATCACATCATTCCCCTAATGATGTGATCCTGTTAATCAAATGACAACTCATGTCTATGGCTAGGAAACTCGACCATCTTTGATCAACGAGCTAGTCAAGTAGAGGCATACTAGTGACACTATGTTTGTCTATGTATTCACACATGTATTATGTTTCCGGTTAATACAATTCTAGCATGAATAATAAACATTTATCATGGTATGAGGAAATAAATAATAACTTTATTATTGCCTCTAGGGCATATTTCCTTCAGTCTCCCACTTGCACTAGAGTCAATAATCTAGATTACACGGTAATGATTCTAACACCCATGGAGTCTTGGTGCTGATCATGTTTTGCTCGTGGAAGAGGCTTAGTCAACGGGTCTGCAACACTCAGATCCATATGTATCTTGCAAATCTCTATGTCTCCCACCTGGACTTGATCCCAGATGGAATTGAAGCGACTCTTGATGTGCTTGGTTCTCTTGTGAAATCTGGATTCCTTTGCCAAGGCAATTGCATCGGTATTGTCACAAAAGATTTTCATTGGACCCGATGCACTAGGTATGACACCTAGTGTGACGCCCCCGATTCAACCGTACACTAATCATACACGCAAACATGTACGATCAAGATCAGGGACTCACGGGAAGATATCACAACACAACTCTACAAATCAAATAAGTCATACAAGCATCATATTACAAGCCAGGGGCCTCGGGGTCTCGAATACAAGAGCTCGATCATAGACGACTCAACGGAAGCAACAATATCTGAGTACAGACATAAGTTAAACAAGTTTGCCTTAATAAGGCTAGTACAAACTGGGATACAGATCAAAAGAGGCGCATGCCTCCTGCCTAGGATCCTCCTAAACTACTCCTGGTCGTCGTCAGCGGGCTGCGCGTAGTAGTAGGCACCTCCAGTGTAGTAGGAGTCATCGTCGACGGTGGCGTCTGGCTCCTAGGCTCCATCGTCTGGTTGCAGCAATCGGGTATAGGAAGGGGGAAAAGGGGGAGCAAAGCAACCGTGAGTACTCATCCAAAGTACTCGCAAGCAAGGAGCTACACTACATATGTATGCACTGGTATCAAATGGAAAAGGGGTATCATATGTGGACTGAACTACAGAATGCCGGAGTAAAAGGGGGATAACTAGTCCTGTCGAAGACCACGCTTCTGGCCACCTCCATCTTGCAGCATGTAGAAGAGAGAAGAAGGTAAGTCCACCAAGTAGCATCGTGTAGCATAATCCTACCCGGCGACCCTCTCCTCGTCGCCCTGTTAGAGAGCAACCACTGGGTTGTATCTGGCACTTGGAAGGGTGTGTTTTATTAAGTATCCAGTTCTAGTTGTCATAAGGTCAAGGTACAACTCCAAGTCATCCTGTTACCGAGGATCACGGCTATTCGAATAGTTTAACTTCCCTGCAGGGGTGCACCACATTTCCCAACACGCTCGATCCCCTTTGTCCGGACACACTTTTCCGGGTCATGCCCGGCCTCGGAAGATCAACAGGTCGCAACCCTACCTAGGCACAATAGAGAGGTCAGCACACCGGTCTAAATCCTATGGTGCAGGGGTCTCGGCCCATCGCCCATTGCACACCTGCACGTTGCGAACGCGGACGGTAAGCAGACCTAGCCTCCCTAATACAAGAGCAGGCATTCCAGTCCAATCCGGCGCGCACCGCTCAGTCGCTGACGTCATGAAGGCTTCGGCTAATACCACGACGTCGAGTGCCCATAACTGTTTCCGCGTAGTTGGTTAGTGCGTATAGGCCAGTATCCAAACTCATATCAAATACCCAGATCTCGTTAAGTGTGTTATTTTGAAGTAACGGGGAACACCGACCAGGGCCAGGCCCACCTCTCTCCTAGGTGGTCTCAACCTGCCCTGTCACTCCGCCACAGTGTAACAGTCGGGGGCCTTCGGGAACTCAGGCCCACCTCTACCGGGATGGAGCCACCTGCCCCTTCAGCCCCCAACATCGGAATCACTCGCGGGTACTCAATGAGTCGACCCGACTTTAGTCACCACCTATATAGTATGTATATATGTATAAGTATATACCCGTGATCACCTCCCAAGTGATCACGGCCCGATAATATAGCATGGCAGACGGACAAGAATGTAGGGCCACTGATGATAAACTAGTATCCTATACTAAGCATTAGGATTGCAGGTAAAGGTAACAACAGTAGTAGCAAGGACATGCTATGCATCAGGATAGGATTAACGGAAGCAGTAACATGCTACACTACTCTAATGCAATAAGTAGAGAGAAGAGTAGGCGATATCTGGTGATCAAAGGGGGGGCTTGCCTGGTTGCTCTGGCAAGAGAGAGGGGTCGTCAACATCGTAGTCGTACTGGGTAGCAGCGGTGTCGGTCTCGTAGTCTATCGGAGAGAAGAGGGGGAAGGAACAATAAATATTAAGCAAACAGATGCATAGCGATGCCTGACATGACAAGTTGCGGTGCTAGGGGTGCCCTAACGCGGTATGAGGTGATACCGGTGAAGGGGGGAAACATCCGGGAAAATATCCCCGGTGTTTCGCCTTTTCGGACAGATGAACTTGAGGGGGAAAGTTGCGTGTTCTCTATGCTAGGGATGCGTGGCGAACGAACGGGCTGCGTATCCGGATTCGTCTCGTTGTCCTGAGCAACTTTCATGTACAAAGTTTTTCCATCGGAGCTACGCTTTATTTTATATTAATTTTAAAAGATTTAAGTCAATGTTAACATTTATTTAATTAATTTAATTTAACATTATCCAGAATAGTGTTTGCTGACATCATCATGACGTCAGCAATCAATGGGGCGTTGACTGGTCAACCTGACGTCCGGGTCCCACATGTCATTAACTGTTTAGTTAATTAACAGTAGTTAATTAGGTTAATTAGTCATTAGGTTAATTAATCATAATTAGTTAATTTAAATAGAATTAATTAAGTTAATTAATTAATTATTTTATTTATTATTTATTATATATATATATATATTATTTTTAATTAATTTTAATTTTAATTATTATTTTAAAAACCGTTCTCAGGCGCTGGGCCCCGCGTGTCAATGGTCCAAAGGGCCGATGCGGTTAGCGGGCGCCACGGGCGCTCGCCCGCAGGGAGCGGCGGGGCGAAGCCAGAGGCCAGGGTGGCCGCGGTGGCCGTCAGCGCTGCGGCGGCAGCAGAGGAGGCGGGGCGGCGAGTAGCGGTGCAGCAGCGAGGCGAGGGGCGCTGGATGCGGTGGCACTGGACGCGGTGGTGCGCGGCTACGTGAGGGGGAAAGGCAGCTGCGGGGCGCAGCAGCTACTGCTGCAGCAGCGGGCGGCGAGCGAAGCTGGCGCGAGGCCAGGGAGGGGTTGCGCGACGGAGGAAGTGGAAGGAGCGCGGCGTGGGCGAGTGCGAGCAGCGCGCGTGCTGCGTGTGGCGAGCGCGGGGCGGGGACGGCGGTGCACGACGAGCGCGACAGAACGGAGCAGGGCGAGGCAGAGTGTCGTGCGACGCGTGAGGGGGCGAGCAAGGGCGCGGATCGCGCGCAGTGCAGGGCGGGGCTCGGGGCGGCCGGCAGAGGCAGGCGGGCGAGGTCGGCGAGTGGCGCGCGGGCCTATAGAGGCGGGTGCGGTTGCGTGCGCGTGCAGGACGGCGTGGGCGCGCGCGGGACGATGCCGCGGCCGTGAGGGCAGGCGCGAGACGAAGGAGGAGAGGAGGAGGCGGAGGCTCACAGAGGCCGTAGGGAAAGGGCAATGGAACGCAGGGGAGGAAGTCAGGGATGTCGAGACGTAGGGGAGGACGACGGCAAGGTCCGGGTGGGGGTGGCGCTCCGGCGTCGGCGATGTGGTCCAGCGGCGTCAGAGGCAGGGTGACGTGGTCGAGGCAGCGCTCCGGGCGGCGGTGGACGGCGAAGGGCGTCGGGGGCGGAGCCGGGTTCGATCCCCCCTTCCCGATCCAGATCGGGATCGAGAGGTGGGGGCAGACGAGGGAGAGTGGGGGGGATCAGGTGGGGATGGTTGGGCTAGGGTTACAGGTGAGGGGGTTATGGAGGGGCGGCTGGGCCGGTTAGGGCCAGATGGGCTGGTTGGGTCGTCTGGCCCAGTGGGGGTGCTTTTCTCTTTTCTCCTATTTTACTTTACTTCTTTGTCTAGTCTTTTCCCTTTTTTGTTTTTATTTTCTGTTTTAATTTCATTTCCCAATTTGTTTTAGTTTTGTAAAGCATTCAAATAGCACCTAAAATAATATCATTAATTATACCACTGCCACAATAACTTTGGCACCTAGTTAACATAGTTTAGTATTTTATAACATATAATAGGAGTATAATTAATTGTTTTCGTTGTTGTTTTTAATCACTTTAGGGTATTTAATTATTTTATAAAGATGTTGTTTCTCCACCAATATTATCCATGACTTATTCATCACATTAAGAACATTTTAGTTTTGACTTTTGAAAACTTTAATTGTTTAACTTGACTTTGAATTTGAAATTTGATTCGGTTTTGAACTAACGCAAGATTTGCAACAGTAATCGAAGTGACGTGGCATCATTAATGTCGATTACTGTAGCCTAATTATCCGAGCGTCACAATTCTCCTCCACTACAAGAAATCTCGTCCCGATATTTAGGAGGGGGAGTAAGGGGGAAGATCTGGTTACGAAATTCTGACGAATGTTCTCGGTCTTGGTTGCTCTTCTCGAAGAGGTCGATCCATTACATTAATGTCTTCATTTCTCTGCTTCGGGTCATCATGATGAAGTCGTCTTCCTTTCTTCAAGAATTCCATCGTATTTACAAAAGAATAAGGGGTGGGTATTCCGGGAGAACGGACCTCTGGAGGGTTGACTATCTGGTCGATAACATCGGGGAAGGTGGCGGACGGTAACTCTCGAATTAAAACTTAAGAAATTATCGAGAGCAAGGTGAGACGGTGCAAAATAGGAGTTTCAAGCGCATATGCATCGTTCATTGCTTGAAACTGAGTGTGAAAGGGGTTCAGAGCAATGGGCATAAGTATTGTTTCGGATACCAGAATTGGTGATCTCTCGGAAGGTGGCTCGTGAATTACATATGAGGCCATGCGTGAGGAACAACCTTGGAAACAAGGGGTGTACAGGAGAGTCAGGTTTCGATCCTATGGACCTGTGGGTTATGGGCCCACCATGTGTGTTAAAAGTAGGAAGGGCGGTGACGTCTTGCATGATCATGTAAGCAAGGCATGTCAGAGGATAGTCTGTCGGTTATGTCGGCAACAACATCGGTACCAAGGCGAGGGACGAAGAGAACCATTTTTCCTGCTCGTTGAACGAGGCGGACCAATAGGCAAAGTTCTCATCCATCGGTGGTTACCGAAATGTCATCAACAAAAGTAACATGGTCTTTTTGATAGAATTGTAGAACGAGGTGTTTACAAAAGCAGGAGAATAATACTACTTAGATCATATAGATCTCAAGAAAGGTTAAACCAAACAATGGAAAGGAAAATACGATTATAAGATTTAAACAGAACAATGGAAAGGAAAATGTGTTTAAACACATATTTCAAGGGTATATCCTCCCAAGTACAAGCAGAGCATGATATCCATGACTGGATATAATGTAGGAAACTCTTTAGGTAAGGTGAGAGAAATTTCATGACATTAACCATACAGTGGTGTTTGGGTAATTGAGCAGGAAACATTTAGCTTTGGGCTTCAAATGTTCTTTTTGATAATCGGAGTACCACAGACAAGCTTCGAGATAGCACTGACATGGTCACTGGGTAAAGACCAGACTTTGGAAACACAAAGGATCCATCAGGAATAACTTGTAGAATAAGTCTTACGATTTCCTCATAGAAGAATGGATAATCTTACTGAAAAGGAATCTATAACAATAGGGCCTCCGGTCAGGTGTGCTAGGCACGATATCACCTTACCGGGTCATATTGAAAGACCAATGTTATAACTCTTGAAAATATGTTCCAACCATCATATCTGACCGAGATTTAGATCTGATGGTGTCATGATACCTCAGACTCAAGATGCCTGAGAAGAAAAAGGTGCGACACAAATTGAGGAGATGACAGTGCAAGGTTCTCGGGAAATGAACTATGGAAGCGAGTTCCAAAACAAGAGTTCATCATTAAATGAAGGAGAGGTGAGTAGGTGGTTGATTGACTCAGCGACAATTCATTGAGATTTTCAAAAGATGGATTTCCACACTTATGTGAACAAGGGGATAACATTTGTCGGATCAAATGATATAATGATGTATGTTAGAGGAAAAACATACACAATTAAACATTGGTTGAAAGGTGCACCCGAAATATGGGCTTAGGTAGTACGATCAATGTTAGAATGGTGATTCGATAATCAATGGCCTAAGGATGTAATGTTAACCATGAACTCCAAAGCAATAGGGTTGATAGAAGGGCAGAATCCAAATAGCACCGTTCCCCTGTTGGTATCCCGGTTAGAAACAACACAAGAAAGAATGGTGATGGTGAGAAATATCACTATACCAAGAATTCTTAAGAGGTGGAGCAA
The DNA here is from genome assembly GCF_056163025.1 of Triticum urartu. Lineage (NCBI taxonomy): Eukaryota > Viridiplantae > Streptophyta > Magnoliopsida > Poales > Poaceae > Triticum > Triticum urartu. The sequence continues at coordinate 333,771,116 of NC_141873.1, forward strand.
TTCTCACAACATTCTTGACATAAAAGATGGTAATACTCTAAGGTAAAGAAGAACATGAACAAATTTGTGTTGGAGGGAGGGCAATAACGTTGTTGATGATAACACAATCCATTGACGGGAAAGGATGGTATTTCTCATCAAGAATTCGATATATATCTAGGAAGAACTCAGAATGTTGATGATGATCATGACAAATTTTGTCGAGAGGCTCCACGAAGATGTAATAGATCGGCGATGAGATCAAGTCAAAGGAATGATGAAGCGATAGGTTAATGGAACCAAGGGTACGACTCAAACTCCAAACAAAGCTTGTTGTCCAAAACGAAATGATATGTTGAGGAAGATCGATATAAGCTTAGCTCATCATCAAAAATTGTGCTCCGGGAAGAAGGACGATGTAGCATAGTAAAATTTAGCACGATAATGATATAGCCAAACAGGCTAGGAATGGCGTGATCCGGTACAAATTCGTACTTAAGAAGATTACTAAGAGTTGTTAAACCATAATGCGGACCCGGTTCAGTTACCGGTGTCTTTGAGTGTTTAATAACTCAGAGCCCATGAAAAAATGTAATCAGTGAGAATGTAGTACTTGATGAAGAACTCATAAGAAGTTATGCAGTTCAAGATAATCTCGAGATACCAGGGGGTAATACTCGGCGACAGATCAAAGTAGAGGTTGGACCGGGGTATTGATCTACAGAAGACAAGCGCTTAAACTTGCCCGAGAAATGAGATCAAAGGAGAACATATGGTCGGAAGCACGATTGCAAAGGATCAATTCACCGATACCAAATGATATTATATCAAGGAAATAGTTATTATTACAAGAAGTTTTCATGATAGGATCCACATCGTGTCCATGGGCATGAACACAAAGGTTCAAGGTCGAATCCCACTTCCTCAATGCATAACCTTCCATCCACCTCTCATATTTTGAAAAGGACATTAGTTGTTGAAAGTTTTACCTGGTGCAATACCAGATAAGTATGACCCGTGAAATCTTTCGGGTTCACACAAATTAGGGAAGGCATTGGTTCAACCCATCGGGGCATCTTAGGAACATATACCACTAACTTCAGAGTAATTAATACAAGCTCGGAAGTAGAGTATGGTTGTCAAAGCAGAGGATAAAAATTACCAAAGGCATTTATACCCATGGAAAGGCTCATAAGCGTATTGAATATGAAGGACACTGTCGGAAAATAACCAAGCAATTGGTCTCGCGGACCACAAGGAATCTGATGTGAGTATCAGTACTCAATGAGAAGGAAAAAGAATGTAAAGCTATTAGAATATAGAAACCACTGACTAATTCAAAGCTCAAACGCAAATGAATTATGATTTCCAAATCAAGGGATTAGAAGCAAATGCTCTGATTAAAAATTGATAAGTTGAATAGGCTTAGGGGTACATTGGACGTCAACTTGATTGCCGAGGACCAGTTCATGTTCAAAATGACGCCTGAGCCGGAAGGATGAATTCTGGGTTGGATTGATGATTGCGAGCATTCGCAAACATATTGGGTCAAAGACTCAAATTAACGGTGACAAAGTATGCTCCTGAATATTGCTAGACATATGGAAAGTAACCATAATGCAAGCAGACAAATATTTGCAGAGCAATAGTTGGCAATGGATTATCGGAAGACCGGATATTATTTCAAAGTAACTTGTGGATCACATGATCATTGGGGAATGAGCGGATACTCGATAAGTGCGAGGAATTATCTGTAGGGGTATTTCTGCGGCAAGGAACTATAAGGTAGTGGCACAAGGGATTCTTAAAAGTCAGAGAACAATTCGATGTAATTTGTAATAACAAGAGCAACAGGGAGTGATTGTATGAATGACAAGTGTATGTCGTTATCCATATGGATATCTCGGTAGCAGGGAATTGAAAAGACAGAGGGCACAAGGGTCTCGTGAACGCATCGAAGAGTATCTTCAAAATCTTCTGGTGAAGCGGTCGATCATCTGGGCTCTCCGGGAGGAAGTAATTATGAGAACCTAGAGTTAGAGTTAGCAAACTTATTTAACCCGAATAGAAGAGAGATCAGAGTCCCAGAGTAAGGATCGAGGAGTAAAAGATCCTAATACCACCCAAATGGCGACGTGGGCCTGTAAGACGCACAACCATGTTAGTAAAAAGTTTTGCAATATCTAGACTCAACTTCGGCCAAGGAGTTTGGAAGGGGGATTCCTACAGGCAGTCGGATCTGATACCAACTTGTGACGCCCCCGATTCAACCATACACCGATCATACACGCAAACATGTACGATCAAGATCAGAGACTCACGGGAAGATATCACAACACAACTCTACAAATCAAATAAGTCACACAAGCATCATATTACAAGCCAAGGGCCTCGAGGGCTCATATACAAGAGCTCGATCATAGATGAGTCAGCGGAAGCAACAATATCTGAGTACAGACATAAGTTAAACAAGTTTGCCTTAAGAAGGCTAGCACAAACTGGGATACAGATCAAAAGAGGCGCAGGCCTCCTGCCTGGGATCCTCCTAAACTACTCATGGTCGTCGTCAGCGGGCTGCGTGTAGTAGTAGGCACCTCCAGTGTAGTAGGAGTCGTTGTCGACGGTGGCGTCTGGCTCCTGGGCTCCATCGTTTGGTCGTAGCAATCGGGTATAGGAAGGGGGAAAAGGGGGAGCAAAGCAACCGTGAGTACTCATCCAAAGTACTCGCAAGCAAGGAGCTACACTACATATGTATGCATTGGTATCAAATGGAAAAGGGGTATCATATGTGGACTAAACTGCAGAATGCCGGAGTAAAAGGGGGATAACTAGTCCTGTCGAAGACCACGCTTCTGGCCACCTCCATCTTGCAGCATGTAGAAGAGAGAAGAAGGTAAGTCCACCAAGTAGCATCGTGTAGCATAATCCTACCTGGCGACCCTCTCCTTGTCGCCCTGTTAGAGAGCAACCACCGGGTTGTATCTGGCACTTGGAAGGGTGTGTTTTATTAAGTATCCAGTTTTAGTTGTCATAAGGTCAAGGTACAACTCCAAGTCGTCCTATTACCGAAGATCACGGCTATTTGAATAGTTTAACTTCCCTGCAGGGGTGCACCACATTTCCCAACACGTTCGATCCCCTTTGTCCGGACACACTTTTCTGGGTCATGCTCGACCTCGGAAGATCAACACATCGCAACCCTACCTAGGCACAACAGAGAGGTCAGCACGCCGGTCTAAATCCTATGGCGCAGGGGTTTGGGCCCATCGCCCATTGCACACCTGCACGTTGCGAACGTGGCCGGTACGCAGACCTAGCCTCCCTAATACAAGAGCAGGCGTTCCAGTCCAATCCGGCGCGCGCCGCTCAGTCGCTGACGTCACGAAGGCTTCGGCTGATACCACGACGTCGAGTGCCCATAACTGTTCCCGCGTAGTTGGTTAGTGCGTATAGGCCAGTATCCAAACTCATATCAAATACCCAGATCTCGTTAAGTGTGTTATTTTGAAGTAACGGGGAACACCGACCAGGGCCAGGCCCACCTCTCTCCTAGGTGGTCTCAACCTGCCCTGTCACTCCGCCACAGTGTAACAGTCGGGGGCCTTCGGGAACTCAGGCCCACCTTTATCGGGATGGAGCCACCTGCCCCTTCAGCCCCCAACATCGGAATCACTCGCGGGTACTCAACGAGCCGACCCGACTTTAGTCACCACCTGTATAGTATGTATATATGTATAAGTATATACCCGTGATCACCTCCCGAGTGATCATGGCCCGATAATATAGCATGGCAGACGGACAAGAATGTAGGGCCACTGATGATAAACTAGCATCCTATACTAAGCATTAGGATTGCAGGTAAAGGTAACAACAGTAGTAGCAAGGACATGCTATGCATCAGGATAGGATTAACGGAAGCAGTAACATGCTACACTACTCTAATGCAAGAAGTAGAGAGAAGAGTAGGCGATATCTGGTGACCAAGGGGGGGCTTGCCCGGTTGCTCTGGCAAGAGAGAGGGGTCGTCAACACCGTAGTCGTACTGGGTAGCAGCGGCGTCGGTCTCGTAGTCTATTGAAGAGAAGAGGGGGAAGGAACAATAAATATTAAGCAAACAGATGCATAGCAATGCATGACATGACAAGTAGCGATGCTAGGGGTGCCCTAACGCGGTATGAGGTGATACCGGTGAAGGGGGGAAAGATCCGGGAAAATATCCCCGGTGTTTCGCGTTTTCGGACAGATGAACCGGAGGGGGAAAGTTGCATGTTTGCTATTCTAGGGATGTGTGTCATGCGAACGGGCTGTGTATCCAGATTCGTCTCGTCGTGCTGAGCAACTTTCATGCACAAAGTTTTTCCATCCGAGCTATGGTTTATTTTATATTAATTTTAAAAGATTTAAATCAATTTTAGCATTTATTTAATTAACTTAATTTAACATTATCCAGAATAGTGTTTGCTGACGTCATCATAACGTGAGCAGTCAACGGGGCGTTGAGTGGTCAACCTGACATGCGGGTCCCACATGTCATTCACTGTTTAGTTAATTAACAGTAGTTAATTAGGTTAATTAATCAGAATTAGTTAATTTAAACAGAATTAATTAAGTTAATTATTTAGTTAATTAATTATTTTATTTATTATTTATATATACATTAATTTTTATTTTTAATTAATATTAATTTTAATTAATTTTTTTAAACCGTTCTCAGGGGCTAGGCCCCGCGTGTTAATGGTCCAGAGGGCCGATGCGGTTAGCGGGCGCCACGGGCGCTCGCCCGCAGGGTGCGGCGGGGCGACGCCAGAGGACAGGGTGTCCGCGGTGGCCGTCAGCGCTGCGGCGGCAGCAGAGGAGGCGGGGCGGCGAGTAGCGGCGCAACAGGGAGGCGAGGGGCGCTGGACGCGGTGGTGTGCGGCTACGCGAGGGGGAAAGGCGGCCGCGGGGCGCAGCAGCTGCTGCTGCAGCAGCGGGCGGCGAGCGAAGCTGGCGCGAGGCCAGGGAGGGGTTGCGTGACGAAGGAAGTGGCAGGAGCGCGGCGTGGGCGAGTGCGAGCAGCGCGCGTGCTGCGCATGGTGAGCGCGAGGCGGGGACGGCGGTGCACGACGAGCGCGACAGAACGGAGCAGGTCGAGGCAGACCGCCATGCCACGCGCGAGTGGGCGAGCGAGGGCGCGGAGCGCGCGCAGTGCGGGGCGGGGCTCGGGTAGGCCGGCAGAGGCAGGCGGACGAGGCCGGCGAGTGGCGCGCGGGCCTTTAGAGGCGGGTGCGGCGGCATGCGCGTGCGGGATGGCGTGGGCGCGCGCGTGCGCGGGACGATGCCGCGGCCGTGAGGGCGGGCGCGAGACAGAAGGAGGAGAGGAGGAGGCAGAGGCTCACATGGGCCGTAGGGAAAGGGCAATGGAGCGCGGGGAGGAAACCTGGGACGTCGCGACGCAGGGGAGGACGACGGCGAGGTCCGGGTGGGGGTGGCGCTTCGGCGTCGGCTATGTGGTCCAGCGGCGTCAGAGGCGGGGCGGCGTGGTCGAGGCAGCGCTCCGGGCGGCGGTGGATGGCAAAGGGCGTCGGGTGCGGAGCCGGGTTCGATCCCCCCTTCTCGATCCAGATCGGGATTGAGAGGTGGGGGCAGATGAGGGAGAGTGGTGGGGATCATGTGGGGGTGGTTGGGCTAGGGTTACGGGTGAGGGGGTTATGGAGGGGCTGTTGGGCCGGTTAAGGCCAGATGGGCTGGTTGGGTCGTCTGGCCCAGCGGGGGGGGGGGGGGGGGCTTTTCTCGTTTCTATTGTTTTACTTTATTTCTTTGTTTAGTCTTTTCCCTTTTTTATTTTTATTTTCTGTTTTAATTTCATTTCCCAATTTGTTTTAGTTTTGTAAAGCATTCAAATAGCACCTAAAATAATATCATTAATTATACCACTGCCACAATAACTTTGGCACCTAGTTAACATAGTTTAGTATTTTATAACATATAATAGGAGTATAATTAATTGTTTCTGCTGTTGTTTTAATCACTTTAGGGTATTTAATTTTGTTATAAAGATGTTGTTTCTCCACCAATATTATCCATGATTTATTCATCACATTGAGAACATTTTAGTTTTGACTTTTGAAAACTTTAATTGTTTGACTTGACTTTGAATTTGAAATTTGAGTCGGTTTTGAACTAACGCAAGATTTGCAACAGTAATCGAAGTGACGTGGCATCATTAATGTCGATTACTGTAGCCTAATTATCCGGGCGTCGCACCTAGATCGGATATGAACTCCTTCATCCAGAGTCCTTATTTGCTGCTTCCGAAGCAGCAATGTACTCCGCTTCATACGTAGATCCCGCCACGACGCTTTGTTTAGAACTGCACCAACTGACAGCTCCACCGTTCAATATAAACACGTATCCGTTTTGCGATTTAGAATCGTCCGGATCAGTGTTAAAGTTTGCATCGACATAACCATTTACGACCAGCTCTTTGTCACCTCCATAAACGAGAAACATATCCTTAGTCCTCTTTAGGTACTTCAGGATGTTCTTGACCGTTGTCCAGTGATCCACTCCTTGATTACTTTGGTACCTCCCTGCTAAACTAATAGCAAGGCACACATCAGGTCTGGTACACAACATTGCATACATGATAGAGCCTATAGCTGAAGCATAGGGAACACTTATCATTTTCTCTCTATCTTCTGCAGTGGTTGGGCATTGAGTCTGACTCAACTTCACACCTTGTAACACAGGCAAGAACCCTTTCTTTGCTTGATCCATTTGAACTTTTTCAAAACTTTGTCAAGGTATGTGCTTTGTGAAAGTCCAATTAAGCGTCTTGATCTATCTCTATAGATCTTGATGCCCAATATGTAAGCAGCTTCACCAAGGTCTTTCATTGAAAAACTCTTATTCAAGTATCCTTTTATGCTATCCAGAAATTCTATATCATTTCCAATCAACAATATGTCATCCACATATAATATTAGAAATGCTACAGAGCTCCCACTCACTTTCTTGTAAATACAGGCTTCTCCAAAAGTCTGTATAAAACCATATGCTTTGATCACACTATCAAAATGTTTATTCCAACTCCAAGAGGCTTGCACCAGTCCATAAATGGATCGCTGGAGCTTGCACACTTTGTTAGCTCCCTTTGGATCGACAAAACCTCCTGGATGCATCATATACAACTCTTCTTCCAGAAATCCATTCAGGAATGCAGTTTTGACATCCATTTGCCAAATTTCATAATCATAAAATGCGCAATTGCTAACATGATTCGGACAGACTTAAGCATCGCTACGGGTGAGAAAGTCTCATCATAGTCAACCCCTTGAACTTGTCGAAAACCTTTCGCAACAAGTCGAGCTTTGTAGATAGTAACATTACCGTCAGCTTCAGTCTTCTTCTTGAAGATCCATTTATTTTCTATGGCTTGCCGATCATCGGGCAAGTCAACCAAAGTCCACACTTTGTTCTCATACATGGATCCCATCTCAGATTTCATGGCCTCAAGCCATTTTGCAGAATGGCTCACCATCGCTTCTTCATAGTTCGTAGGTTCGCCTTGGTCAAGTAACATGGCCTCCAGAATAGGATTACCATACCACTGTGGAGAGGATCTTACTCTGGTTGACCTACGTGGTTTGGTAGTAACTTGATCTGAAGTTTCATGATCAATATCATTAGATTCCTCACTAATTGGTGTAGGCGTCACAGGAACCGGTTTCTATGATGAACTACTTTCAAATAAGGGAGCACGTACAGTTACCTCATCAAGTTCTACTTTTATTCCACTCACTTCTTTAGAGAGAAACTCCTTCTCTAGAAAGGATCCATTCTTAGCAACAAATGTCTTGCCTTCGGATCTATGATAGAAGGTGTACCCAATAGTTTCCTTTGGGTATCCTATGAAGACACATTTCTCTGATTTGGGTTCGAGCTTATCAGGTTGAAGCTTTTTCACATAAGCATCGCAGCCCCAAACTTTAAGAAACGACAACTTTGGTTTCTTGCCAAACCATAGTTCATAAGGCGTCGTCTCAACGGATTTCGATGGTGCCCTATTTAACTTGAATGCAGTCGTCTCTAAAGCATAACCCCAAAATGATAGTGGTAAATCAGTAAGAGACATCATAGAGTGCACCATATCTAGTAAAGTATGATTACGACGTTCGGATACACCATTGCGCTGTGGTGTTTCGGGTGGCGTGAGTTGCGAAACTATTCCGCATTGTTTCAAATGTAGACCAAACTCGTAACTCAAATATTCTCCTCCACAATCAGATCGTAGAAACTTTATTTTCTTGTTACGATGATTTTCCACTTCACTCTGAAATTCTTGAACTTTTCAAATGTTTCAGACTTATGTTTCGAAACATTAAGTAGATATACCCATATCTGCTCAGATCATCTATGAAGGTGAGAAAATAACGATACCTGCCGCGAGCCTCAGTATTCATCGGACCACATACATCAGTATGTATGATTTCCAATAAATCTGTTGCTCACTCCATTGTTCCGGAGAATGGCATTTTAGTCATCTTGCCCATGAGGCAAGCTTCGCAAGTACCAAGTGATTAATAATCAAGTGATTCCAGAAGTCCATCAGTATGGAGTTTCTTCATGCGCTTTACACCAATATGACCCAAACAACAGTGCCACAAATAAGTTGCACTATGATTATCAACTCTGCATCTGTTGGCTTCAACATTATGAATATGTGTATCACTACTATCGAGATTCAACACAAATAGACCACTCTTCAAGGGTGCATGACCATAAAATATATTACTCATATAAATAGAACTACCATTATTCTCAGATTTAAATGAATAACCGTCTCGCATCAAACAAGATCCAGATATAATGTTCATGCTTAACGCTGGCACCAAATAACAATTATTCAGGTCTAAAACTAATCCGGAAGGTAGATGTAGAGGTAGCGTGCCGACGGTGATCACATCGACTTTGGAACCATTTCCCACGTGCATCGCCGCCTCGTCCTTAGCCAGTCTTCGCTTAATCCGTAGTCCCTATTTCGAGTTGCAAATATTAGCAACAGAACCAATATCAAATACCCAGGTGCTACTGCGAGCTCTAGTAAGGTACACATCAATAACATGTATATCACATATACCTTTGTTCACCTTGCCATCCTTCTTATCCGCCAAATACTTGGGGCAGTTCCGCTTCCAGTGACCAGTCTGTTTGCAGTAGAAGTACTCAGTCTCAGGCTTAGGTCCAGACTTGCGTTTCTTCTCTTGAGCAGCAACTTGTTTGCCGTTCTTCTTGAAGTTCCCTTTCTTCTTCCCTTTACCCTTTTTCTTGAAACTGGTGGTCTTGTTGACCATCAAAACTTGATGCTCCTTCTTGATTTCTACCTTCCCAGCTTTTAGCATTGCGAAGAGCTCGGGAATCGTCTTATTCATCCCTTGCATATTATAGTTCATCACGAAGCTCTTGTAGCTTGGTGGCAGTGATTCAAGAACTCTATCAATGACACTATCAACAGGAAGATTAACTCCCAGTTGAGTCAAGTGGTTATGGTACCCAGACATTCTGAGTATATGTTCACTGACAGAACTATTCTCCTCCATCTTGCAGCTGTAGAACTTATTGGAGACTTCATATCTCTTAATCTGGGCATTTGCTTGAAATATTAACTTCAACTCCTGGAACTTCTCATATGCTCCATGACGTTCAAAACGTCATTGAAGTCCCAATTCTAAGCTGTAAAGCATGGCACACTGAACTATCGACTAGTCATCAGCTTTGCTCTGCCAGTCGTTCTTAACGTTGTCAGTAGCATCTGTAGCAGGCCTGGCACCTAGCGGTGCTTCCAGGACGTTCTTAACAATGTCTGCAGTTGCTGGCGCAGGTGGTACACCTAGCGGTGCTTCCAAGACATAACTTTTCTATGCAGCAATGAGGATAATCCTCAAGTTATGGACCCAGTCCGTGTAATTGCTACCATCATCTTTCAACTTTGCTTTCTCAAGGAATGCATTAAAATTCAACGAAACAACAGCACGGGCCATCTATCTACAACAACATAGACAAGCAAAATACTATCAGGTACTAAGTTCATGATAAATTTAAGTTCAATTAATCATATTACTTAAGAACTCCCACTTAGATAGACATCCCTCTAATCATCTAAGTGATCACGTGATCCATATCAACTAAACCATAACCGATCATCACATGAGATGGAGTAGTTTCCAATGGTGAACATCTCTATGTTGATCATATCTGCTATATGATTCATGCTCGACCTTTCGGTCTCAGTGTTCCGAGGCCATATCTGCATATGCTAGGCTCGTCAAGTTTAAACCTGAGTATTCTGCGTGTGCAAAACTGTCTTACACCCGTTGTAGATGAACGTTGAGCTTATCACACCCGATCATCACGTGGTGTCTCGGCACGACGGACTTTGGCAACAATGCATACTCAGGGAGAACACTTTTACCTTGAAATTTAGTGAGAGATCATCTTATAATGCTACCGTCAAACAAAGCAAAATAAGATGCATAAAGGATAAACATCACATGCAATCAATATAAGTGATATGATATGGCCATCATCATCGTGTGCCTTTGATCTCCATCTCCAAAGCACCGTCATGATCACCAACGTCACCGGCGCGACACCTTGATCTCCATCATAGCATCGTTGTTGTCTCGCCAACTATTGCTTCTACGACTATCGCTACCGCTTAGTGATAAAGTAAAGCAATTACAGGGCGATTGTATAGGATACAATAAAGCGACAACCATATGGCTCCTGCCAGTTGCCAATAACTCTGCTACAAAACATAATCATCTCATACAATAAATATAGCATCATGTCCTTACCATATCACATCACAACATGCCCTGCAAAAACAAGTTAGACGTCCTCTACTTTGTTGTTGCAATTTTACGTGGATGCTACGGGCTGAGCAAGAACCGTTCTTACCTACGCATCAAAACCACAACGATATTTCGTCAAGTTAGTGTTGTTTTAACCTTCACAAGGACCGGGCGTAGCCACACTCGGTTCAACTAAAGTTGGAGAAACTGACACCCGCCAGCCACCTGTGTGCAAAGCACGTCGGTAGAACCAGTCTCATGTAAGCGTACAAATAATGTCGGTCCGGGTCGCTTCATCCAACAATACCGCCGAACCAAAGTATGACATGCTGGTAAGCATTATGACTTGTATCGCCCACAACTGTGTTCTACTTGTGCATATAACATCTACGCATAAACCTGGCTCGGATGCCACCGTTGGGGAACGTAGTAATTTCAAAATTTTCCTACGCACACGCAAGATCATGGTGATGCATATCAACGAGAGGGAGAGTGCCGTCTACGTACCCTCATAGACTGTAAGCGGAAGCGTTATAACAACGCGGTTGATGTAGTCGTACGTCTTCACGATCGACCGATCCTCAGCACCGAACGTACGGCACCTCCGCGTTCAGCACACGTTCAGCTCGGTGACGTCCCGCGAACTCACGATCCAATAGAGCTTCCGGGAAGAGCTTCGTCAGCACGATGGCATGGTGATGGTGATGATGATGCTACCGACGCAGGACTTCGCCTAAGCACCATTACGATATGACTGAGGTGGATTATGGTGGAGGGGGACACCGCACATGGCTAAGAGATCAATGATCAATTGTTGTGTCTATGGGGTGCCCCCTGCCCCCGTATATAAAGGAGCTAGGGGGAGGCGGCCGGCCAAGGAGGAGGGCGCGCCAAGGGGGGAGTCCTACTCCCACCGGGAGTAGGACTCCTCCTTTCCTAGTAGGAGTAGGAGAAGGGAAGGAAGGGAGAGAGGAAGAGAAGGAAAAAGGCCCCCCCCCCCCGCCTTGTCCAATTCGGACTAGAGGGGGAGGGGTGCATGGCTGCCCTGGCCGCCCCCTCCTCTTCTCCCAATAGGGCCCATTAGGCCCAATATACTCCCCGGGGGGTTCCGGTAACCCCCGGGTACTCCGGTATATGCCCGAAACCTCCCGAAACACTTCCGGTGTCCGAACATAGTCGTCCAATATATCGATCTTTACGTCTCGACCATTTCGGAACTCCTCGTCATGTCCGTGATCATATCCGGGACTACGAACTACCTTCGTCACATAACTTTAAGCGTGCGGACCCTACGGGTTCGAGAACTATGTAGACATGACCGAGACACGTCTTCAGTCAATAACCAATAGCGGAACCTGGATGCTCATATTGGTTCCTACATATTCTACGAAGATCTTTATCGGTCAAACCGCATAACAATATACTTTGTTCCCTTTGTCATCGGTAAGTTACTTGCCCGAGATTCGATCGCCGGTATATTAATACCTAGCTCAATCTCGTTACCGGCAAGTCTCTTTAGTCGTTCCGTAGTGCATCATCCCGTAACTAACTCATTAGTCACATTGCTTGCAAGGCTTATAGTGATGTGCATTACTGAGAGGGCCCAGAGATACCTCTCTGACAATCGGAGTGACAAATCCTATTCTTGATCTATGCCAACTCAACAAACACCATCGGAGACACCTGTAGAGCACCTTTATAATCACCCAGTTACGTTGTGACATTTGGTAGCACACAAAGTGTTCTTCCGGTATTCGGGAGTTGAATAATCTCATAGTCATAGGAACATGTATAAGTCATGGAGAAAGCAATAGCAGTAAACTAAACAATCAAGTGCTAAGCTAACGAAATGGGTCAAGTCAATCACATCATTCTCCTAATGATGTGATCCCGTTAATCAAATGACAACTCATGTCTATGGCTAGGAAACTCAACCATCTTTGATCAACGAGCTAGTCAAGTAGAGGCATACTAGTGACACTATGTTTGTCTATGTATTCACACATTTATTATGTTTTCGGTTAATACAATTATAGCATGAATAATAAACTTTTGTCATGATATGAGGAAATAAATAATAACTTTATTATTGCCTCTAGGGCATATTTCCTTCAGGTGGAGCCCTCTGTGGACTCCCGCAACCATTACCTTTCATGGGTTGAAGTCTCCATCAACGTGGACGTACGATAGCACCACCTATTGGAACCACGCCAAAAATCTCCGTGTCTACATTGCGTTTGCAAACTCCAATCCCATCCATTTACTTTCTTGAAATTAGCATGCTTTATTCTTTCCACTGCTCATACTCTTGTCATGCTAGCTTGAAATGAGTGTGAATGCTTAAACTTGTGCTAAAACTCCACCTCAACTTGAAGAACTTAAAAACTACCACTTTTGCTTGTTGAGGGTCTAATCACCCCCCTAGACCACTCTTCTCGATCCTTTTAGTAAGTTAATGCAATATTTAAGCAACTAAATGATTCCCAGCATGTTGTCGCGGGAATCAGTTGCACAAACTTATTCATAATACAGTTAAAAGCATATGACTCCTTATTATTTTATTTCATTTGAAAAAAATGAAAAATAGAATAGTGACTCCGCCACTTCTTATGGCAGTGAAGTCAGCATGTGGTTTCATAATAGAATCTGCAAACTGGAAATGATTAGAAACCATTAGCGGTAGATATTTATAATAGAAAGTCATGAACAAAACAATAAGTAATGCTAGTTAAGTATTTATAGTAACGAGAATAATTTTGGACAATAAAGTGGCCTTGCTTGAAAATATAGTATATATTTAAATAAGCATTACAATTGTTCAATTTGAAACTATTAAAAAGGAATGAGGCATCAGCAATTGAGTTCACAAATTATAATCTAGAGAGGTCACCCAGGTGGACAATTGCATATAGTTTGTGTCATGAGAGAGACTAGTCAACATACTTTGTCAGTATGTTAGTTTATCCAAAGATAACATGCATATTTTGCTTTAGCATTGTTGATTATATATTAAAGCTATTTATCATCATTATGTGATCCCATTCATGCTATCTAAATTCCATCCAAAGATGTTCTAGATGCACAATTAAGAGATAAAGGATTGCCTTTGAATTGTTTATTGACTAAATATCTACATGATGGAAAGGGTTTTTGGTTGCGAAAGTGACCAAGCTTAGTAAATAAAGAAAATATTAAATTCTATGTTTTAATGGAGGTTTGCACATAAACTTAGGGCATTAAGACTGGCTACTCTCACGGCCCTCTCACACCATTAGTCTTCTGGACAATCCATTGTCCAGATCTAGCTGCCTATGTCCGATGGATGTGTGTGGGGTGTTGCTTCCGTGCAACGTGGGCACAACTTAGCCATGTTGTCCTAGGGGTAGCGATTCATGTGGCTTTTTTGGACTATTGTGATTGATTGGGTTGGTACTGGATCGTGCGGCCCGATTCATAAGTAAGCCCATCCTACGAAGCCCTATGTAATGCCAACCATTATAAAAGAATAATGTATACCCGCTCTTCCCCAACCTCTGCTCTCTCACAAGATGGTCAAGCCCTAGCAGTCCCTGTTGCCGGTAGCTCCTTTTGCCCATCACGTCACTCTACACTGATGAGATCCTGCCAGCCCCCTCATGCTCCATGAGCTCGCCTCCTTCCCTCCCCTTCTTGGCATGTATTAATTGCATCACCACGACACCGTCCCCTCCAACTGCCCTAGAGCCCACCATTGTTTCCCTCGCCTCGGTGACTCCACTGTCCGGGTAACCTATGTCGACTGCATCCAGCCGCACCAAAGCATACTCTTCGCCCTCATGTCTTGCTATGTCTCTTCCATTGGCATTCCCATATTTGTCCCTTTGACAACCATATCTATCCCTCCTAATATACTTCATCCTTGGGACCGATGTTTGTTTCCATAGGTGAGTGATTTTCTTGTTTACTATATTGAGTTGATCTTGCATCGATCACAACTTGTGTCCCCGTTGTGTTCACATGGGTGGTTGGTAGCCCCGACTGATCTTGTTGCATACCCTAAATTGTGTTTTGTTGTGTTTGAAATGATGATTGGAATCACAATAAGTCTTCGGTGCAATGATTGGCTTGCACCCTCGCTCTCATGGAAGTTCATTTATGGCTCTGGCAGATTAGTGTTTGTTATTTTTGTAATTAAGTGACTTCGCTCATTCCATGTAACATGCTTAATTTGGTGCATTTTACACTACATTGTACATTGTGTAGTCATGGTAGGTGCTCCCTCATATATGTTTAGTTTACAAATACCGCAAGAGTGGTATTCTTCATATGCAGAAGATAAAGATCAACTATTACCTGGAGGTAATTTGCTTAGTTGTGGATACTAAATGGTTAGTGTTATGACATGGTAGCTTCCAAAAAGTATTATGTAGTGGTGAAGTAATCATTTTTTAAAATTAAAACCATAGAACTTGCATCAATTTTTGTGTATAATGTGCGTGCTGAATGCAGGTTGTTCTGGAACATTTGAAGAGTTTTCTTGACACAAAAAGTTGAGCCAATATTCATTAATCACCTCAAATTAGTATATAAGTTGTAAAATGTGAATATTTTAGGTGATCCACCACACACACACACACTTTGTTTCGGACTTTAATAGGACCTCCTTGCTATCTAAAACATGCATTATTCATTTGATCTTACCAAGGACTTTTGAATCTTTTATACGACTATTTCAAGGAGTATTAAGTATTCATCTTTTACATACACTACTTTGGGCAATGGGTTGGATTACTTAAGCCATTCTCTATTATTTATCTATTTATTTGAAAATGAACTTGTTGATTTGCCTATTGGGAAGTCTGACTGTCACATTGATATATGAAAATTTTCCAATCAACTAATATTCCTTAATTTCACCGTACATTGAGCACATTTTTATTCACTAATGTTCCATCGTGATTTCTTCCTCGGGGTGGGAATATTTCTAGGATGCTCCATACATCTTATCCCAAGACTTATTGCTTCTCATTCACGTTAGACGTCTATTCGCGAGAAACATCAATGAAACTATAAAAAAATTCACGTGCTTCCGCTTCACATGGTGATTCCTTGACTCTTTGATTTCTTCATCTTGGCAAATTTGTTGATTTTTTCATATCTTTTGAATGGTCAAGCCAATTGTATCCTTGTATTATTCTTAATGTCGGATGAAGCCTCACAACCACAAAAGAAATCAATGATAAATGGTGACCCCGTAGCTAGCATTGTTTTAACCTTCTCTAATTTTGATTGAGCTAAATGATTAATGGAGCATATAAATCTGCCAGAGGGATGCTTTGAAACGTTTCAAGGGAAGGTGATTTTATGAAGTATGAAGTGTCATTGCGACCTATCATCTTTTCTGATAAATGGAAATTACTCATGAATTATTTCTAAAAACTAAATATGCATCATGTCATCATTTAGACATTCTGCTTTGTTACATGTTGTTGGCATATCAGGAAAGGCCATCTTACTATGATACTTAGGTCGATGAAGTTACTTGGATAGCATATTGAGCCGTCGAGTTCACGTTTCCACTTCCAATTGAACAGATTTCTTAAATTTCTTCTACATCTTACATTTTTCTGTAAATATGGATGAGTGTCGCAAAGAGTGTATTTACTACCAAGTATGCTAACTAAAATAAATACATTGGATATACCCAATCAGAACAACTTCAAGCCAATAAGAGCCAAGAAACAACAAGTTCTTCCCCAATTCCCTATTGTCACACTACTTCTCTACAAATTAATTAAAAAATTAATGTGCAATTGTGACCAACTCATAGGCCAGTTCATGCAAATTTAACTTACATGTTTCATGTCATCATATAGGATGAAAGCTATTCCAATTTTATTGGACAAATGACGGGCGTGACAACATGCGCCATCATGATGTAATGTTTATTATAGATAGCCTATATTCACCTGCGTTGCCTCACCAAACTGATTTGAACCTTTTTATGTGTTTTAAGAAATGTTTGTTAAAAGAAAAGCTTGTTAGTCACCAAAGTGTCACATCTTATAAAATATCAGAAATTATAATGCTAGGGGTCACCCAAAAGCGGACCATTGTTTATAGTTTGTGATAGTAAATGGGTTTATTATTACAAAGAAAATGTGTAAATGTACTACACTCGTGCTTATCCATCCAAAGGTAGTAGCATACACGTATAATTTGCACATTCACTAAAGAACATCTGTAACATCATTACTCAAAATACTAAGTTTGAGAATAGAAGTCAGTTTGCTCACTTAACGTATAATCCACATCAAGAAAAATTACCAATAGGATTTTTCATGGAATATATAAACCATGAATTTTAAACATAGATACATAATACAAGTCATGTAGAAAAATGTTAGTGGCTCTTAAAATTTGGTTTCACTAAATAAAAGAAATATTACCTTGTATGTGGTCTCCTCGGTATGGTAATTTAGTTACACATATCAAAATCAAAGGTTCTTGCCCACCAAGAAATTAAATATTGGTCAAAGGGAAATAAATGTACCACAAGCGAGATGGTATATTTTTTCTACCTAAAGGTCATAAGAGCAACATTATTTTACATGGCATAAAATAATTCATGAAAGGAATTTGTAAAGGATACATATAAGGCATTATATGTGATATATATATATATATGTAATATAGACACACACATACATATTAATGACAAAAATATGTTGCATCTTAGATGGTTATCTTCTAAAGATTGTGCGAGTATAAGTTTTTGTGCATGGAGATTTCTCACATTTTGTGCACACAACTAATGGGACCTATCTATGAAAGATCAATTAGTGGTGTTATTAAAGTCCATTTTGACCACGGTAAAAGCATGGGCATAATATTTGTAAGGATACAAACTTAAGTGAGTGTCGATTGCATTATTAGGATAAAAGGTAAGTCGACTTAAAAGTAACCTCGATATGCATTATTGAAAAGCTATAAGAGAAATAAGAAAACAATCTTTGGTTTTAACAAGGCATCAACAATTATAATCTCTCATGTGAAAGTTTAAAGAAAACCTTAATTAATTAAAGGTATCCATAAAAGAGTGGGTGTAGCATGATACTGAATTTCCAAGTGTGAAAGTTTTTTCAAAACCCTCACAACATAGTATTAGTTAGTTAGTTTTTTTATAATCATTCATTACAACAATAGCCACGCAAGGGTGAAACACTATTACAAAGCACACCATCCGACCTATTATCAAAGCTAAACTTAACAATCTCACATGCCATCACATTAGATTGCCGATGAATGTTTTTAATCTTGAAATTATTGAAAAGCTTAGTGATTCAAAGTACTTCCTTCTATAGATCAACAAGATGGGACATGTCGAGTGTTTCATTTGCAAGGAAAGAATCCACAAAGGAATGATCAATTTTCGAAATAATGGGCTTGTGAAGCGCAATACCAATATATAATCTGGTGAGGCATGCTTGAAGCTCCACTTCATCCACATAGGTACACGCCCCAATAAAATTCCATGATGGTATGATGACTTATCCAAAATGATCTCTAGCCACAACCCCCAGACTAGCTGTGTTAATGCTCTTCATAAAACTGGCGTCAACATTGATCTTAATATACCAAGTCAAGCGTGGCTACCAAGGCACAAAGCTCCTCATTGAAGTATTAACAGACCTCCAACCATCCGCCACTCCCTTACCTTTCTTATTGAAATCCAACTATGCATTGGTGTGGAAAGACGAGAAAGTTTTCCAATAATTATCCACAAAGATAAAAGAGGCAGATATTGATTATTTCCCCTTTCCAAAAATCAAATCATTTCTCAAATGCTCTCCAAAAGATAAATAAAACTTTCTCGCATGCTCAAATGTCACTAGAGAATGAAAAATATTTTCATTTTCAACACCAAAAATAGAGCACAAACCTGCTATACTTTGGTGGTGAGTTACTCTATTAACCTTAACTGCCAAGTTGTTAGACGCATAATGCCAGACAAAGGTTCTAATCTTTTATTTAACATTGGCCTTCCAAATAATATCCCAAAGCCTCATTTCCCCATTCAAAACTCCACTAGCTTGTCCCCTATCTTCCTTACAATCCTTGAGATTCAGCGCCAACCTGTTCACACTTTAAGCAGAGAAAATACCATTATTCTCATAGTGCCACACAGTGAAATCTCCCTCTCCCGAAGACTAAATACATATCTTTAGGATCCCCTTAGCATCATGGGGGTAGAACAAGTACCCAATAAAAATTTCAACCCATCTTCTCAACCTAGTCATGAATAATTCCAACAACCATTTTAGTCTATTTCCGTTCTTTTTGGCCGAAATGTTTTGGCCAAAATTCATTGGGAGCTAGTCATCTCTCCAAATATTTACTAGTGACATCGAACACTCTATAAATGATAGCCGTTTTAAGTAGTTCCAGGTCATGCATAATACCTTGCCAATTCACCGGTGTCGACTATGGGAAGAAAGAGTTTCCAGAAGATGCCCAATGGGGATAATACTTTGCCTTCATCACCTTGGCACATAAGGTCTAGGTAAATCAATAAGCTCCATGCCTATTTGGCCAGAAGCGGTCAATTAAATAACCTTACATCATGGAAACCCATACCGCCCTCACCTTCTAGTCTCGCCAGTTTCTCCCATGCCATACAATAGGCTTTACTCTTGTCCTTTTTCTCTTCACCCACCAAAAATTCTTAATGAGTTGAGATAACCCATCGCAAAGTGAAGCCGGAAATTTGAAAATTCTCATGGCATACACTGGAAGAACTTGCATAACTGTCTTAATTTGAATTTCCTTGGTCCCTCTAGGGGCACATTTTTCAATCCAGTCAAATAGCCATTTCAAAGATTTATCTTTGGTAGACTAAAATTTACCATCTTTCATTCTACTTCTGACATAGATAAACCAAGATATTTTAAGACATTAAAACTGAGCACTAATCGAGCCCTCTTAGGCTATTAGTGTCTTGAACCATTGGATGCGTGTTGTGGATGTTCATGGCCATTAGATTTCACACTAATCACGATGGGGCATTTTTTTGTTGAGCGTCGAGTGCTGCAAGTTAGGGTCGCTGCTCCCGTAACAAATTCGGGCATCTGCTGTTAACTTCGGCCAAATGGGCTTGGGGCCTTGGGCTAAGCCATGTTGTAGCCCCAGAGCCACGGTCTTCCCTCCTTCAACATTCGACGGTCTCCCCTCCTCCCCCGTTCGCATTCTCCTCTCGGATCTCTCTCTCTCTCTCTTGCCTGCTCACCTCCCTAACCTCTTACTCTATCGAGCTGCACGAATGAACCAGTGCTTTGGACATCAGCACTGCGCCCCTATGGAGATGACGGAGATTAGAGGGATGGATTCACAGCAAAAGATGATTTTTGTGGTGCATAGGCAACGCCTTATCTTCCTCTGCAGCGTAGGATGAGCAGATCCATCTTCCACATCGACGGCGGTAGGGAGGTGTTGGTTCTTTTCTGAGCGCTATAGCTATGCATTCCCCTGCCACTCCCCTTCCCTCATATCCTCAGTCTCTGCTCCCCACATGCCTGCAAGTACCACTCCAGTCGCCTCCTCCGGCGTGTGCACCGCTCCTTCTATCCGCTGATTTGGTCCATCCAGATGTTGTCGGATCCACCAATTTCTTACCGAGGGAAAAGTGCAGAAAGTATATATTGATTCCCCTGTAGTATGTTTCTAGGACCATTTATTTATTTAGGGTTTTTGTCAGTTTTGCCACTGGTTGTATAACACTACTCAGTTTTGCCACTAAAATTTTTCACTACTAAAAAATGCCATTGTTCTGTTGGACACAACCTCAAAAAGACCATTTTCACCGTAATCGTCAGGTCAATGGACGTTGATCGAAGGTAGATGACAAAAATACCCATATCCCATTTGTCAACTCTCCTTTCTCTCTCTTTTGACTTGTGGGCCCATCTGTCAGGGGTGCAGAAAAGAGAAAATGAAAATTGGCAGTTTGGGGCTTCGAACCCAAGACCACGGCCTGCACGTCGCAAGAGCTAACCAGCTGAGCTATAGAAATCTTCTAATGTGAAAGGAGATACCACACACACACTTTGTACCATACTCCCGTGCATGCCTGGGTGAGGCCTGAACAGCATGAGCCATCCATGGCCCATGCAGATGGCGACTCTGTTACATCAACTCTTAGAAAAAAAATAGCTGCATGATGGCCACGAGCACTTGCTGTCAGGCATGTCACGTTTATTTTCGAATCATGCACTATACAGTACTGTATATCACCTGCACTGCACTCTGCAAGCCCCTTTCGGTTACGAGAGTGCTTCAGCCAGCCAGCTATAGTTTCTGACGCTGCATGTAGTACGTAGATGCAGCGGCACATTTAAAACCCTGCGCGTGCATTGCTCCTACGCTAGCTTCACGACTGCTTCTCCATCTAAACGATATAAGGGGTGTATCTCCTTTCACATTAGAAGATTTCTGTAGCTTAGCTGGTTAGCTCTCGCGACTTGCAGCCCGTGGTCTTGGGTTCAAAGCCCCGAACTGTCAATTTTCATTTTCTCTTTTCACGCGTCCCTGACAGATGGGCCCACAAGTCAAAAGAGAGAGAAAGGGAGTTGACAAATGGGATAAGGGTATTTTCGTCATCTATCTTCGATCAACGTCCATTTACCTGACAATTACGGTGAAAAATGGTCTTCTTGAGGTCATGTCCAACAGAACAATGGCATTTTTGAGTAGTGAAAATTTTTAGTGGCAAAACTGAGTAGTGTTATACAACCGGTGGCAAAACTGATAAAACCCTATTTATTTATCCTCAAAACCACCGGACCACGGTGGGAACTTGATCTTCCAAACTGCACTTTTACAAAACATCATCGAACACTTACTAGGGCTCAATAACTGACTAGTCCCCTCCTCGTAAATTGTCAAGATATTTTTAGTTGTCAAGACTTGATCCATGGAACCCTTAAAAAACAGGAAACTATCATCCGCAAACAATAATGAGATATACCTGGACCTTGTATGTTCAAATAGAAATCTTAAAGAGCCCCCTTATCGCAAACATCCTTTAACAACAACGGAAGAGCCTCGACCATATTGCAGCATTCACCATTGCCACTTCCAACAGTGTAAGATGGGCTCGCATTTTCGGCTTACAAGACCCCGAAGGTGCTCATATATAGCACTCATGGCGATCATTCACCACAGCAAACGAATAATGGCACCATGACCATACAACACCAATGGCTTCCCCTTGATTGTTTGCAACCGGATTGTAGTAGTGTGCCCGCGTCCTTGCAATAGCATGCATGGTAGGTTCGCCACCTCTGGCTTGTAGCAAGCGATAGTGGGCATTTGGCTTCTCGGTACACATTTGGTCAATGTTGCAGCATGTGTGACACAACCTTGCATTAGTAGGCATTGCATCATTATGTCTAGTTAGAAGCAAGGAAAAGGGTGGATGTGCTTAACTCAGGGATAAGAATGAGGGGTGGAGGAAGTTTCTAGAGGATATGGTGGAAAATAGTAGAAAGTGGGGAATATGTTGTGTGGACCACACACATGTGGCGTGCGCTCAGGATCGCCAACACGAGCACACTTTCATGCCTCCCCCTCCCGCTCTTATTCTAATTGTTTCCTGCAAAAATTGGCCACATTTTGTCCCGCCATACTCTGTGGAAGAGAGGCCTAGACGCATGAACATACATATCAAAGCAGAAACTGCAGAAGAAGAAAAAGATCAGGAATAACGGAAGAGGGTGGTGAGATTTAGAATGTGCCTTTCCTTCCATACATGATGGTTACAATGAGACCTATACACGCCTGTTACACTATCTAACATGCTAGATTTACATGCCTGGTCATGCGACCACTCACAGAAAATGTTTCGCCTCACACCACTTCATTGCACCTTCCTCTACTTCATTGGTATTTTTAAACTAACAATATAGCCTCTCATGACATTATCACCCACTCAAGATTCAAATTGTCCCCAAGTTGGAGCATCTAGGTAGTGTTTGTGCACCCTTTGTGATACTCCCAAGTTGCCATAGACACCCGAGGGGAACTCTGGCGCACCAGGATTTGCAGGTAAGCAATATTATGTTTATTCACCAAGCGCATGTCCAAGGTGGCTTCAGGTTGTGGTTTGTCACTCTCTAGTTTAAACATATGCATAACGGATATGTTGTGTTAAGGGATGTAAAGACAAGCGTGTGATCTGGCGCATGTGACTTGAGTTCAGATACTTGGAGCACCATGTGAACCTGAATTTCTTCACGAAGAGTCTGTTGATATGCCAAAGGTCCAATGCAATCTAGAATTGAGTAGTGGGTAAAGTGCTAGTAAGAAAGCTTTGTGCAATTTGTGATGGATCTTTTGATGCATGTATAGAAGAACTACATGTAGATCATAGTTCTTTAGTTATTGTTGATGAATATATGGTTCAAAATGATAGTATTGCTCTTACTTATGATAGTTCTATTTGTTTCCGAGTCCCCCTCCCACACTTTAGGAAAAAATATGCTTATTTGGGGGATTGCATTTGTGATTTGCAATTGACTTGTGCGCATAATGATAGTAATTGTAGATGTAATGATGATTTTGATTATGCTTGCAATTACTATGAGAGAAAATATATAACTACAAAATCCCACTCCATCTTCCCAATATATTTGAATTACAAGTAGCTCCTTTTGTACTCATTGTCTTTACCCAACTATCATAATTATTCATGTAATGCCAATCCATAGGAAGAGAGTAAGGCGTAGCAAGATCATGAATTATGATGACAAAAACGAAAGGTGTTCTCCATCCTCCTTAGTGTAATGTTATTAATTGACCTAGAAACCACCAAAGTCATTACGTGACTAATCAGTCTCTAATACCATATGATATGTCCTGTTGTTCCTCGGAAAGAGAGGCTGAAAGGACATCGTAGCCCCAATCATGGTTTTTGGTGATTGTTTCATACTATTAGCGGGTACCTACTATTTGTGAGTATATGGACAAGTTTTAATGTCGATGAGATGAAACAAAAGGTGGTTGGAGAATGCACAATTCAAAAGTATAAAAGAAGACATCGTGTTTTATTTTATAATTAGGTTTCCATATATTTGAGTTGATTGGAACAACATGTTATCAAGAGTGGTTACACCAGAAACAATAGTTCGTTCATGTATGAACACAAAAATCCTAGACATGCGAAGCCTCTGAACCTGTCCGGGAGGGGGTGGTTCCAGGTTTGATCTAGGAGATCTTGGAAACCCCATATATATATTCCTCAATAGATTCCTGGTTCTCCAGGGTGCTAGAGCCTCCGATCTTAACTGAATCTATGCGTACTTGGCATGTCTGAATATGTGTGTAACATGAAGATTATAGGATGGGGCATATATGAACCCCCTTCTTACCTAGGGGCGTGACTAGATCTCTCTCTCTCTCCCACCATCGCCAAGGAATTCAAGCTCACATTGCTTCCTTCATGTCATTGAGGAAAAAGGTGAACCGTAGATTTGTTATCCCATCAAGCTTGAATCCCCCTTGAGTTCTTCGTGCTACTTGTTACTCTTTTGTTTGTGGAGAATCCTGGATGGTTTGAGGTCACCTAGAATCTTCAAGTATGTGGATTTTTCTCTAAGGAGTATTTGGAGTTATGAGGTCACCTTAAGGCCTACCACTTAGTGATTGAGCATGGACTTTGTCAGGTGAGGCACTTGGTTTTGTGAGTGCTTTGTTTGGATCTTGTTTCTCCAATGGAGATTAGCATCCTCCCACGGGTGTGAAATTTATATATATTCATCTTTGTGCAATGTGGTCATCTTGTTCTTGAGCTTTACTACTTGCTTGAGTTTTGCTTTATTGCTAGCTTATCTTATTTATCTAGCTGCAAGTGTTGTTGTGTCATATATGTTAATTCGCCTCAACTGCATCTGTAAAAAACTTATAACTTTACAATCATTGAAATAAACTAAGAAAGTTACAATTTAGTGATCTATTCATCATTCTCTAATTGACGCCTTTGTTCCTTCATAGGCCTAGCATTAGGATATGTATAGAGCAAAAAACTATAGTAGGAAGAAGAATAGGAACGTTAGAAAGTCAAGGGCATGCCCCTCATGATGGTCACCATGAGACTTATATAGAATTGTTACCATCGGTGGAGTGCCGACCAAAAATGAGAGGGGGTGGTTGGTTCAAATTTAGTACTAAATCAAGGGGGGAACTAATAACGGAAACTACACGTCTCATGCATCTAATATGTATTTAGAATCATTTGCGAATATATATTGAGGCATCTAGTATCATAAGCATTAAAAATCTGAGTTAACTTGGAGAGTTCAACTACATGGACTCTATGATGAACTAAGTATATGCTCTCGTGTTTCTTCCAAGTTTTGAAGTCGACACACTATTGGCAATGTACTCATCTTGCATTTGTTTTATAGTTTTATGATCTTCAAGTTAGAGGACTCACGACCAACACTAGCAATGGAAAAGGAAGAGTGATTAGCAAACGAATTGACCTGTCAACCATGTTATAGATCCTACATCATCTTGTCACAACGAGGCACCTACAAAGTGCAACCGAAGGAGTAGGCTTCTTCAGACCATCATTATTTAAAGCATTAAACCAAAATGGTTAAATTGACGCTCCAATGCAATTACTTGTTGATGTGTGAAATCTGCTGGATAGAACTTCTCAACCTTGCATATGTCTTTAGTATTGAAAGATGTAAATCCATTTTCTACTAGAATAACACTTACATATAACCTTTCAAAAAACACTTACATATAAAAGACCCATCACTTTTTCATTAAATATCAGATTCAACTCATTTAATTGGTCATCTATTGTCACTCAAAATGTATCCAATAAAAATAACACTCTGATATGTCTCCAATGTATCTATAATTTATGAAGTATTCATGCCATGTTTACAACAATTTTATATGGTTTTTGTGCAATTTTATATAACTTTCATATGATTTTCATGGACTAACATATTGACCTAGTGCCCAGTGCCAGTTGTTGTTTTCTGCTTGTATTTGGTTTTCTAAAAAATCCATATCAGATGAAGTCCAAATGCAGTGAAATTTGACGATTTTTTTTGGAACAAAAGAGACCCCCGAAGCTTCGTGGGACGACCAAAAGAGCCAGGAGGCCCCCACAACCCACCATGGCGCGCCTAGGGGGTGGTCGTGGGCTGGTGCCTCGTGGGCCCATCTTAGCTCATTTTTGCGTGATTCCAACTCTGAAAATTCTTATAAATAGGGAAACCCCCAGAAATAACCCTAGAACTTTGACTCCACCGCCGCAAGCCTCTATTCCAAAGAGATCCCATCTGGAGCCCTATTCCAGCACCCTGTCGGAGGCCATCTTCATCATCTCAGCGGTCTCCATGACGAGGAGGGAGTAGTTCACCCTCGGGGCTGAAGGTATGTACCAGTAGCTATGTGTTTGATCTCTCTCTCTCTCTCGTGTTCTTTATTTGGCACGATCTTGATGTATCGCGAGCTTTGTTAATATAGTTGGATGATATGGTGTTTCTCCCTCTCTATCTTGTTGTGATGAATTGATTTTTTACCTTTGAGATTTCACTATTATCGGATTGAATACTTATATGGATTTGAGAACACTTAATGTATGTCTTGCATGTGGATACCCGTGGTGATAATGGGGTGTTCTATTGAATCACCTGATATATGTTTTGGCAATCAAATTGTATATTCCGGCGGTGACATTGGGGTAATCTATGCATAGGGGTTGATGCATGTTTTCGTCCTACTTTCTCCGGTAGAAATATTGGGGCAATCTTTGAAATTCTTTGTGTTGGATTGAATATTATGAATCTGAAGTTGTTTCATGCATATCGAATAATCAACTCATGGATACTTGTGGTGACATTATAGTTGGTTGATGCGTATCATATGGTGTTATTTTAGTACGAACTCTAGGGCTATTCGCGATACTTATAGGGATGGCTCAATAGATTGATCTAAAAAGATAACTTTGAGGTGGTTTCGTACCCTACAACAATTTCTTCTTATGTTCTCCGCTTGATAAGAACTTTGCAGTGATTCTTTGTCGCACATCGAGGGATCGTTATATGATTCAATTATGTTAGCGCTATTGAGAGATTGCACTAGTGAAAGTATGAACCCTAGGCCTTGTTTTCAAGCATTGCAATACCGTTTGTGCTCCGTTTATCACTTCCTACCTTATTGTTTTTTATTTTCATATTACAAAAACCTATATCTACTATCCATACTACACTTAGATCACCATCTCTTCGCCGAACTAGTGCACCTATACAATTTTCCATCGTATTGGGTGTGTTGGGGACACAAGAGATTTCTTGTATTTGGTTACAGGGTTGTTTGAGAGAGACCATATTCATCCCATGCCTCCCATAGATTGATAAACCTTGGGTCATCTACTTGAGGGATAATTGCTACTGTCCTACAAAACTCTACGCTTGGAGGACCAACACGAGTCTACAAGAATAAGTTGTGTAGTAGACATCACACACTTTTGTGAATTACTATCTTGACGAAGAGCATGCCCCGCCACATAGAATATATGTCTCCTCCATGTTAGGAAAATCAATGTCATGATAGAATGATAGATACAAAATGTAATGATGGTCAGAAAATAATCATCCCAACCTGTATCTGATCTGAATTTTTCTAAAAGGCATTTATGGATGAAACCAAACAAATTGCACTCACTCTTTAAATTACCTAAAATGGCACTCATGGATGAAAGTAAAGAAACCACACTCACTGTGTCATGTCTTCTATTTTTGTAAAGCTTCTTGATTTCCACTATTTCCCTTGTCATACATAGGCCAAATACAAACTCAAAGTGAGCAAGGTAGTTTTAGGAAGCAACAGCCCGGTGTATACAAATGGTTGTGTCATAAGCTATATTTTATAGAACATAAATTACTACATTGAACATATCCATAAGGCTAAAGACAAAACATAAGTGAGGCGAACCCCATCCAGTGTTTCCTGGTGAAAGTGCTCTCTTAGTGAGTTTTGGTGATAATCCCAATATGAATTGGATATTAATGTTGTGTGCTAAGTATATACAAGGTGGGTTACTCAAAAAGGTTGAAGAAAGATGAATGTGGAACCCCAATTCACAAAGAGAGAAGGCAATATACTCAAATTCATAGCATTTTATATTCATTGAGTATAGGAAAACCACACTATTAAGACGGGTGCTCCATAAAATTATGATGGAACTCATTCTCTTTTGGAAAATCCCAAAATACACACATCCCAATCTATACCATATATAAACTACCCAAATAATCCATCTTGAAATAATTAGTTTGGGTTGTTTCTACACTTGCCAAAAGTTGCTGCCAGAAGTCATGAGAGGACCTTCTCTGATCTTCTAGAATCCGATGTTGCCTCTGGTGCTTATTTTGAGTAGACAATAGAGCCTCTATTATTCTGTCGGAATACACTTCAGAGTCATCTCCGGAATCTAGAACTCCAGACTCCTCCCCATAATCGAACAACGCAGGAATCCAGTGCTACCTCCGGCACATATTTTGGCTTGACATCAGAGCCTTTGAATTCAGCCGAAAAGCATACTCTAGAAGTGACACTAGAATCTGGGACATGCCAGAAGTTCAGTCCAAAACTTCGAAAATGCACTTCCGGGAGGTGTCAGAAGCCCTAACAGACATATTTCAAGTGTTATCACCCATTTGACTTTGAGTTATTCTTACTCTCTCTCTCTCTCTCTGAGGAATTGCTACCTCTTGAGCACTGCGTTGGATTTCCTTGAAGAGGAAAGGATGATGCAGCAAAGTAGCGTAAGTTTTTCCCTCAGTTTTTGAGAACCAAGGTATCAATCCAGTAGGAGGCTACGCGCGAGTCCATCGTACCTGCACAAAACAAATAACTCCTCGCAACCAACGCGATAAGGGGTTGTCAATCCCTTCACGATCACTTACGAGAGTGAGATCTGATAGATATGATAAGATAATATTTTTTGGTATTTTTGTGATAAAGATGCAAGGTAAAATAAAGGCAAAGTAAATAACTAAGTATTGGAAGATTAATATGATGAAGATAGACCCGGGGGCCATAGGTTTCACTAGTGGCTTCTCTCAAGAGCATAAGTATTTTACGTTGGGTGAACGAATTTGTCGGATTTCGGGTTCTGGCAGGCCCTTGAGGTTCGAACAATGGGGTGCGCACGGAGATTTTGCCTCCTACCTACCTGCACCCCTCCGCCTCGCTAAGATCTAAGCTATGAAAAGAACAACACAAGAGACACAGGGTTTATAATGGTTCGGGCCACCGCTGTGGTGTAATACCCTACTCCAGTGTGTGGTGTGGTGGATTGCCTCTTGGGCTGATGGTGATGAACAATACAAGGAAGAACAGCCTCGCGAGGGTCTGTTCTTGGCTGGGGCGATGAACTGCCGGGAGGAGTCCAGTCACCCTCTTCTCTCTCTCTCTCTCCTCGATTGATGATGCCTCTCTCAAAACCTCCCCCCCCCCCGATCCTGTGGGTGGTTGGTCCTATTTATAGAGGCCCTGGTCCTCTTCCCAAATATCGAGCGGGAAGGGAGCCAACAATGGCGGGCTAATTTGAAGGGGGACAGCTAGTACCAGCTATCCTGACAAAAGTGGTCTTCGCCTGCACAAAGCTCTGGTGGTGACGCCGTCTTGGGCTCCACGATGACCTCCGTCTTGCAGTCCTCCTGGTCTTGGTCTTGTTGCACCGAAATGGCAACCTTTGCCTAATGCCTCGGTACTCCGCGGCTGCGCTTGCCCCCTTTGCACCAAAGGGAAAGGAGGACACTGCGCGGGCTGGCACCCGCCTGGCGCCCTGGGTCGTCATGGCTTGCGTCACGGGCACCTCGTGAGGTACCCCGCTTGATCTCTCCGCCTCCTCGCGAGCCAGCCTGATGAGGCCGTACCTGAGGAAGCTCCGTGTTGTCCGCCCCGCGAGGCTTGGCCCCTCGCGAGGGTCTTGGGTCTGTGTTGATGAAGATGGGCCATGTTGGGCCCCCCTTTGAGCCACGCCGCAGGCCGCAGGCAGGCAAGTCTGGGGACCCCCGTTCCCAGAACGCCGACAGTAGCCCCCGGGCCCAAGGCGTGCCCGGGCTTGGCCGTGAAGGGATGCGAAAGGGCAAGAGCAAAGCGCAGCGGGCCCTAACAGCCTGCGGTCTTGGGAGCCGCGTGGCGGTTGATTGGACATGGGTGTCTCCACTTCCCCATGGCGCCTCGGCAACTGCACGGATTGGACAAGTCCCTGCATGCAAAGCGGGTCATAATGACCTGCGATCGTGGGGGCCGTCGGTTGGCCCTCGCCAGCTATAAGTATAGATCAGCGCGCGACCTTCCAGTTCATCCCCCCTTGCTTCTCCTTCTTCTTCATGGCCCCGTCGAGGAGGTTCTCGGCCGCAGAGAAGGGGAAGGCTCGCCAGGTTGAGCCTGCCTCTCCCCCGTCCAAGCGCGGCCGAGGGCGCCCTCGCAAACATCCTGTGGCCACCACGGCAGCTCCCCGCGGCCGTGGAGACGATTTCCAGTACGGCGACGGGCGTATTGCTGCGGCCGAGGGGCGCGCTCCGGTCGCGCGTCCCCCTAGGCCGCGTTTCCGCGCTGCAGAGGTGCTGCCGGAGTTCGTCGTGTGGTCGGCGGAGCCGACTAGCACCCGGCTTCCACTTCCTCGCTTCCTCCTCGGCGAGCTCCCGGCCGGCGCCCTGGGCGGCCTCTGGCTTCAGGCCGACGGCTGCTGCAGCCGGGCCTCATGGGCTTCACTGGAGGTCTCCACAGCCGGGAGCCTGGCCTTGGCCCGCGGTTGGCCGACGTTTGCCCGCGCGCGTGGCCTGAGCCGTCGGTGCACCTTGCACTTCAAGTTTGACGGCGATGCCACCCTCTACGTGAGGGTGTTTGGGGAAGATGGTCGCCGCGCAGGGTGCTGCCCCGAGGACGACGACCGTGGCTGGGAACCCAGCTCCGGCGATGATGGAGAGGACATCGCTCGCTGACTGGCGGCGCTCAGGGTTCCCCAAGCTTCTCCTGTTCTTCTTCAGGCGGCGACTCTTCTAGCGGTGGCCGCGGTCAGCCTCCACGCCGTTGTATCTGCTTGGGAGGTGGTAGCATGTTCGCCCGCCATCGCGCCCCGGTGAAGCGCGAGAGGGAGTCTGCCTGAGCCCCGGAGGCAGCTCGAGTCTTGCCTGCAGGCCGGTGTGAGGCGAACTGCACCTGATTTGTTCTTTCCTTTCCTTTTTCCTACATAAAAGACAGTAGTGTGGAGCCCTGCGGGGGCGTGTTTGGGTTATTGCTGTTAATCATCGTTTTGCTTCCGTTATCATGCCTTCTGGCTGCGAGCCCGCGCGTGGATATTTCCCGGGCCCAGCCGTGGGGGGGAGACCGACCCAGGCCCTGTGTTCGTGTCGCGGTGCCCGTGGGGCACGGACTGGAGGGGTGCTCCTATAATGGACCCAGGTCGCGAACCCTTTGAATGACTAGGATAGGAACACTCGCGAGGGTGCTCAGCTGCCTCCCCCTCGCGAGGCCTTGCATAAGAGAAATCGAGGCAGGAGAGTGAAAAGTCGAAGAACCACAAGCCAAAGATGGCAACAAATTCAATAAAACTTCGAACGAGAAGGAACAAGCCAACTGCGGAAAGCAAATGAAAAGCCGCGTCCGGCACCTAATCTAGTCTTCGACGTCTTCTCACCAGCGTGGAGCTAAGTGCTGCCACTGGGCGTGGGAGGGAGCCCCAGGGCCTGAGGCCGGCGCTCCTGAGACTCCAGGGCGTGTACAGCCCCAACTCATTATTACGTGAGAGTGTCACGGGCGGCGAGCTTCACAGGCGTTGGCCTTCTTCACAGGCTCCGGGCCTTTTCCAAAATGCGACAGCTTCACAGGCATTCGCCTTCTTCATAGGCTCTGGGCCTTTTCCAAAACGCGACAGCTTCACAGGCATTCGCCTTCTTCACAGGCTCTGGGCCTTTTCCAAAATGCGACAGCTTCACAGGCATTCGCCTTTTTCACAGGCTCTGGGCCTTTTCCAAAACGTGACAGCTTCACAGGCATTCGCCTTCTTCACAGGCTCTGGGCCTTTTTAGGGGTAGAACCTCCGGAGGTGCTGGATGTTCCATGCATTCTGGACCGGCACCCCCTCCTGAGTCTCCAAGCGTGCGGAGCCGGGCCTGGAAACATGAACAACTTTGAACGGGCCCTCCCACATGGGAGAGAGCTTGTGCAGCCCTTCCCTGGAGAGAACCTGCCTGAGCACGAGGTCTCCTACCTTGAGAGTTCTGGGGCGGATGTTGCGGCAGTGGTATCGCCGCAGTGCTTGTTGGTACCTCGCCGCTCGCAGCGCGGCTTCTCGGCGACGTTCCTCCCCCAGCACGAGGTCCATCCCCCGCATGGCGTCCTGCTGCGCCTCGTCGAACGCCAGGACCCGCGCAGAGCGACGTCTGACCTCGTTAGGGAGGACCGCTTCGGCTCCGTAGACCAGGAAGAACGGGGTCTCTCCAGTCGGCTTGGTCGCGGTTGTGCGGATGGACCACAACACGGACTGAAGCTCGTCATACCAACCTCTGCCACAGGCCTCCAGCTTCTTCTTGAACGTCCTGGTCTTGAGGCCCCTCAGGACTTCTGCGTTGGCTCGCTCGGCCTGGCCGTTGCTTCGGGGGTGTGGCACCGATGCGTAGCATATCTGCGTTCCAAGGTTAGCACAATATGTTTTGAAGAGGTTACTGGTGAACTGTGAACCGTTGTCCGTGATGATGCGGTTCGGCACCCCGAACCGGCTCACGATGCCCTTGATGAACTTGACCGCGGAACCCGCAGGAATGGTGCGGACAGCCTCTACTTCAGCCCACTTGGTGAACTTGTCCACGGGGACGTAGAGGTAGCGGTAGCCCCCTGGCACCCGAGGAAATGGGCCCAAGATGTCTAGCCCCCAGACTGCGAATGGCCACGAGAGGGGTATAGTCTGCAGGCCTCCTGCTGGCTGATGGATCTGCTTGGCGTGGAACTAGCAGGCGTCACAAGCTTTCACTAGTTTGACGGCATCATTGAGTGCGGTGCGCCAATAAAACCCACTGCGGAACGCCTTGCCGACGAGGGTCCGTGATGATGAATGATGTCCATAGTCTCCGCCGTGTATATCTTCCAGCAGTTCCTTCCCTTGCTCCCTGGAGATGCAGCGCAGGGATACATCATTTGGTCGCTTCCGGTAGAGCTCTCCATCCTTGATGCAGTATGTCGTGGCCTGGCGTGCCACTCGCTCCGCTTTCTCCACCTTCTCCGGCAGGGTCCCTTGTGTTAAGTAACTCCGGAGCTCCGTGATCCAGCATCCCTCCTGAGGTTCCATCGTCAGGAGCAGGCGTGCTCCTGAGGCCGAGCCACAGGCCTGAGCTCCTGAGGCAGGTGGCTGGGGGAGCTCCTCCCGAGGCTGAGCCGTGTTCGACAATGACGGCAGGGCTGAGGGCTTGAAGAGCCGCTCCTCGAAAACGCCAAGCTCCTGAGGTAACCGCCTGGACGCCCGTTTGGCGATGTCGTCGGCCTCCTGGTTGGTGCCACGGGGCACATGCTGCAACTCCAACCCCCAGAACTGCTTCTCCATCCTGCGGACCTCCGCAAGGTAGGCTTCCATGTGCTCATCTTTCGGCTCGTACAACTTGTTGGAGAAATTGACAAGGAGCTGCGAATCGCCCTTGATGGTGAGGCGTTTCACCCCCAGGGCAGCTGCGGCCTTCAAGCCCGCTATTAAACCTTCATACTCCGCTATGTTGTTGGAGACATTTTCACCTTGCTGGAAACAGAGCTGCACAGCGTAGTAGAGCTTGTCCTGAGTGGGCGATATAAGCACCACCCCGGCCCCAGCGCCATGCCTGGAGAACGCCCCGTCGAAGTACATGACCCAGCCTTCTGGCGCCTCGCTTCCCGGGGAGAGGGACCGATCCTCGTCGGCCTTGAGGCCTGGTGCCTCCGTCCATTCTGCCACAAAATCCGCCAACGCTGCTCCCTTGATGACTCTGGTCGTGCTGAATTCGAGCTGAAATGCTTGCAGTTCTATGTTCCACTCAGCGACCCTTCTAGCTGAGTTAGGGCTCCTGAGCACTCTCTCCAGGGGGTATGACGAGACGACCTTGATGGGGTGACCTTGAAAATAGTGCCGCAGCTTGCGCGAGGCCACCAGTAGCGCGAGGAGGAGTTTCTGAGGCATGGGGTACCGTGCCCTCGCATCCCGCAACACCGTGCTGACGAAGTACACTAGGTGCTCAACGAGGTTGGGTGCGTCAGTGCTGGCGGCTCCCTTTGGAGACCATGGCGCCCCTTGAGGAGATGAGGCCTCCTGAGACTGGCCATCTGGGAGAGGGGCCTCTTCCGCCTCCGGTGCTCTCCTCTTCGGCGGCTGATCCTCCTCAGCCGCGGTGGCGATTTCTGTGGACCTTCCTTATTCCTGTTCTGCCTTGTCCCGGGCTCCTGCCGCGGTTTTGATTCGACGCTCCTCTCTAACCGCCACCAGGGCTGCGCTGGCGGAGTAGGGAGTGGCGGCGAGGTAAAGCACCAGGGGCTCTTGAGGGCGCGGAGCCACCATGACCGGTGGGCTGGTCAGGTATCTCTTGAGATCCTGGAACGCCTTGTCGGCCTCTTCAGTCCACTCAAAGACCCCCTTTTTCTTCATTAGCTGGAAGAAGGGCAGCGCTCGTTCCCCCAACTTGGAGATGAAGCGCCCTAGCGCGGTCACGCGCCCAGTGAGCTTCTGCATTTCTCTGAGGGTCTTTGGCGGGCTCATGTCTTCCACCGCCTTGACCTTTTCCGGGTTAGCCTCGATGCCTCGGTGGGACACGAGGAAACCCAAGAGCTTGCCAGAGGGGACTCCGAACACACACTTCTCTGGGTTGAGCTGTAGGTTCACTGTGTTGAGGCTCGCGAAGGTTTCCTCCAGGTCTTGTATCAGGGTCCTGGCCTCCCGAGACTTTACCACAATGTCATCGACGTAAGCTTCAACATTCTTCCTGAGCTACGGGCCCAAGGTGATGTGCATCAGCCGCTGAAAGGTCGCCCCTACGTTACGCAGCCCGAATGGCATGCAGGTGTAGCAGTACACCCCACACGGGGTTAGGAAGGCTGTCTTTTTGACATCTTCTACCGCCATCTTGATCTGGTGATACCCAGAGAAGGCATCCAAGAAGCATAGCAGGTCACATTCCGCGGTGGAATCGACGATCTGGTCGATGCGGGGGAGCAGGAACGGATCTTGCGGGCATGCTTTGTTGAGGTTGGTGAAGTCGACACACATGCGCTCCTTCCCTCCCTTCTTTGGCACAACGACAGGGTTGGCCAACCAATCCGGGTATCGGACCTTGCGAATGACCCCAGCGGCTTCTAATTTGCGGGTCTCTTGGACGATGAAGGCCGGCTTTTCTGTGGACTGCCGCCTGGCCTTCTGCTTCACAGGGCGCACGTTGGGGCACACGTTGAGGTGATGCTCGATTACACTTCTAGGGATCCCTGCCAACTGGTCAGGCTCCCAGGCGAATACCTTCTTGTTTGCACGCAGGAACCCGACCAGGGCCTCCTCCTGCTCGGGTTCGAGGTTGGCGCCTATGGTGAAAGTGGCGTTGGTGGACCCGTCCTCATCGACGGGTATCTGCCTGGTTTCTGCCTTGTCTTGGGTGAACAACTGTTTCTTCTTGGCGGGTGCAGCCCCCTTGGGCTCGGGGGTCTCCAAGTCGGCGGGCTGTGCCGACGCCGCCGTCTTGAAGGCGAGCTTGAGCACCCGCAGCGCGTCTCCGGTGTCCCCGTGCACAGTGAGGACACCGCTGCTCCCGGGCATCTTCATGAGGTTGTACGTCGGGTGCGTCGCGGCCATGAACTGGGCCAGCGCTGGGTAGCCAAGGATGGCGTTGTAGGGGAGGCCGATGGGGGCGATGTCGAAGTCGACCAGCTCCGTGCAGAAGTTGTTGTAGGTGCCGAAGGTTACTGGGAGCCGGATCTGTCCCAAGGAGCTGGATGACCCGCCCCCAACGCCTGAGAAGGGCCGGCTGGGTTGCAGCCGTTCCAGGGGTATGCAGAGGAGGTTGAAGGCCTCGACCGAGAGCACGCTGAGCAGGCCGAGTTGGAGGGGTGGTCCTCCGAGCTGAAGGTCAGGCCGGCCTTGGGCGCCGCCCGGTCCGAGAGAGCACCCTGCCGCGTGGAAGCGGCGCTGACCCGACGGATGAACGACTTGACGTGGTGACTTGTAGGCGGCGCCTGCGAGCCGCCCAGGAGGGCCGCGATGACCGGGGGTGTTGGTGTAGCGCGATGGGCGGGGAAGAGGCTACGGGGCTCTTCCCAGGAGGCCACGGAGGCTGCCGGCAGGTGGAGCAGCCATGTGCGCGGAGCGCCAGTGAGGGCCATGGGGAGCCAGTTGGCCATGACCCGATCGTCACCTCCGGCTTCGAGGAGGGCCTCCTCGCTCGCCAGCAAGAAGGCCAGTGGATCTATCGCACCGCCGTAGCGCGGCGGCGTCGTTGGCTTGAACTTGTCCGGCCACCGTACCCGTTGCAGGGCTGGGGCCTGGGCTCGGAGCCCCCTGGCCCCCGTGAGGCGGGCCGTGGCGGTGGCGGAAGAGAAAACTCCGGTGCACCCCTACCTGGCGCGCCAAATGTCGGATTTCGGGTTCCGGCAGACCCTTGAGGTTCGAACACTGGGGTGCGCATGGAGATTTCGCCTCCTACCTACCTGCACCCCTCCGCCTCGCTAAGATCTAAGCTATGAAAAGAACAACACAAGAGACACAGGGTTTATACTGGTTCGGGCCACCGTTGTGGTGTAATACCCTACTCCAGTGTGTGGTGTGGTGGATTGCCGCTTGGGCTGATGGTGATGAACAATACAAGGAAGAACAGCCTCGCGAGGGTCTGTTCTTGGCTGGGGCGATGAACTGCTGGGAGGAGTCCAGTCACCCTCTTCTCTCTCTCTCTCCTCGATTGATGATGCCTCTCTCAAAACCTCCCCCCCTCCCGATCCTGTGGGTGGCTGGTCCTATTTATAGAGGCCCTGGTCCTCTTCCCAAATATCGAGCGGGAAGGGACCAACAATGGCGGGCTAATTTGAAGGGGGACAGCTAGTACTAGCTATCCTGACAAAAGTGGTCTTCGCCTGCACAAAGCTCTGGTGGTGATGCCGTCTTGGGCTCCACGATGACCTCCGTCTTGCAGTCCTCCTGGTCTTGGTCTTGTTGCACCGAAATGGCAACCTTTTCCTGATGCCTCGGTACTCCGCGGCTGCGCTTGCCCCCTTTGCACCAAAGGGGAAAGGAGGACACTGCGCGGGCTGGCACCCGCCTGGCGCCCTGGGTCGTCATGGCTTGCATCACGGGCACCTCATGAGGTACCCCGCCTTGATCTCTCTGCCTCCTCGCGAGCCAGCCTGATGAGGCCGTGCCTGAGGAAGCTCCGTGTCATCCGCCCCGCGAGGCTTGGCCCCTCGCGAGGGTCTTGGGTCTGTGTTGATGAAGATGGGCCATGCTGGGCCCCCCTTTGAGCCACGCCGCAGGCCGCAGGCAGGCAAGTCTGGGGACCCCCGTTCCCAGAACGCCGACAGAATTACTGTTGAGCAATGGACAGAATTGAGCATAGTTATGAGAATATCTAGGTATGATCTTGTATATAGGCATCACGTCCGAGACAAGTAGACCGACTCCTGCCTGCACCTACTACTATTACTCCACTCATCGACCGCTATCCAGCATGCATCTAGAGTATTAAGTTCATGAAAACAGAGTAACGCCTTAAGCAAGATGACATGATGTAGAGGGATAAATTCATGCAATATGATAAAAAAAACCATCTTGTTATCCTCGATGGCAACAATACAATACGTGCATTGCTGCCCCTACTGTCACTGGGAAAGGACACCGCAAGATTGAACCCAAAGCTAAGCACTTCTCCCATTACAAGAAAGATCAATCTAGTAGGCCAAACCAAACTGATAATTTGAAGAGACTTGCAAAGATAACCAATCATACATAAAAGAATTTAGAGAAGATTCAAATATTGTTCATAGATAATCTTTATCATAAACCCACAATTCATCGGTCTCAACAAACACACCACAGAAAGAAGATTACATCGAATAGATCTCCACAAGAGAGGGGGAGAACTTTGTATTGAGATCCAAAAAGAGAGAAGAAGCCATCTAGCTAATAACTATGGACCCAAAGGTCTAAGGTAAACTACTCACACTTCATCGGAGAGGCTACGGTGTTGATGTACAAGCCCTCCGTGATGGATGCCCCCTCCGGCGGAGCTCCGGAACAGGCCCCAAGATGGGATCTCGTGGATACAGAAAGTTGCGGCGGTGGAATTAGGGTTTTGGCTCCGTATCTGATCGTTTGGGGGTACATAGGTATATATAGGAGGAAGGAGTACGTCAGTGGAGCAACAGGGGGCCCACAAGGGTGGAGGGCGCGCCTGGGGGGAGGCGCACCCCCCTACCTCGTGGCCTCCTCCTTTATTTCTTGACGTAGGGTCCAAGTCTCCTGGATCATGTTCGGTGAGAAAATCACGTTCCCAAAGGTTTCATTCCGTTTGGACTCCGTTTGATATTCCTTTTCTTCGAAACCCTAAAATAGGCAAAAACAGCAATTCTGGGCTGGGCCTCCGGTTAATAGGTTAGTCCCAAAAATAATATAAAAGCGAATAATAAAGCCCAATAATGTCCAAAACAGTAGATAATATAGCATGGAGCAATAAAAAATTATAGATATGTTGGAGACATATCAAGAATCAACTCGTGATTTACCCTCGGAAAGTTTGTGAAGTCTTGGAGGCCACCTCAAGGTCTACCACTAGTGGTTTGGAATCACCTTCATGATGTTGGTGTGCCTTTGTGGTAACACTCATCCCTCCAATGGTGACTAACTTCCCTCCGAGGAAGTGAACATCAGGATACATCCTTGTCTCCGTGTCTTAGGTTATCTCTAACCCTAGCTCCTTTACTTGTGATTTACTTTGGTCACTTGACCTTGCATTCACTACATCTTGTCGAGCTCATTATATTGTGCTTGTTAACACACCATAGAAATTGTTTAGGCTCACCTTTAATATATTGCATTGCTTGAACTTGCTAATCACCAAGTAAAATTTGTAATTGAACCTATTCACTGGCCTCTAGGTTCATCTTTATCCTTTGACATGGACGCTTTTGTGCCTTGATATGATTACCCCTTGGCATGTCTCAATCTTGTCCATTGCAAGCAAATGTGCAATCTGAAAAAACTTGCACATCATGTAACTTTGACAAGGAGTCAATTTTTTATGATGTATTTTTTTTTGAAAAAACTGCTAACAAGATCCACATCCCTGTGTGCAGCATCAAGGAAAAGTTGCAGATAATGGGAATATCAATGGGCATAGTATTCATATGGACACCTTGAAGAAAAGTGTTTGTAATCAATTGTACTCACCTTTCTTATTTCTAGCCCCATCATATCCTCAGCTACATAAATTTTGAACATCAAAGTAATAATTGGACAATTAAGCAGATAATTCCTCCTTTATTGTTAGTGCTTTTGCTATTCTTTACATGGAACAGATCAAAGAAGCATTCTTGTGGAAAACCTTCTTTATCGAGAAATATGAACACTATGACTATTTGGTCTTTTTAGAAGCATCACATGTTTCATTCACTAGAATGGATATTTTTGAAATCATCGATCCCTTGGCGGATATACTGCCTAGATTTCATTACGTAAATGATCAATATCTCCTGTTAAATTTCATGGGATGTGTATTTGCAACACCAAGAAGCATTATCTAAAACTACAATTGTGATTTTGGGATTGAATTATGCAAGAAGCTTTACAATTTCAACGAGGTCCCCTATGTTTCTTGGCTCGAGTGGCTTGTCATGGCCTTTGAAAGTGTACGATTGGAAGTTGACCCACTCTAGATTTGCACTTGATGTTCTCGGCCATACAATATATCTATTTTCTCCATGTTACTTTGCACCTCTATTATGTTTACTATGTTTTTTTGTTGGTCCAACATAGCTTGACAGTCCCTCACTTCATTGTTGTGTTTTGAGCATGGATTAGATCTAACATGAGCTAATAACGAACACCTTTACCATTTTTAATTCTTTCGATGGTCAAATCAAGGAGGTGTGAGGGCGTGAATCAAAACCACTTTGTCTCTTGAATTTTTGATGTCGAGGAAGCAGAAAAAACAATATGCGTGTTAGTTAGCTAATAGAGTATTCTAACCGTGATGGGAAAGGATTGAAGCTGCCAAATTGGAATTGTCGTTGATGTCCACATCTTCCAGAAGGTTTATACCTCTTCAATTTTGGTTGCATCAGACCTAGCTGCAAGTATGCTCTTCACACTTCATCACTCACATTAGGGGGATCTTGGCAGGACCGTGGGCACAATGTGTGATCTCTCTCCAAGGACTAAATGCATTGAAATATGATATGGCCATTTGCCAAATCTTCTTCATTTCCGCTATGATGAAATTCTTCATGAAGAGGTAGATATTATTGTTTAGACAATGTTAGTGGTAGTTCAAGAGGCAAAAACTCTCACTTTAATGGTTGCATCATCTTTTTTTCTTTTGGAAAGTGATTACATAGTTGTTTACTTTACAAAGAATACAGCTAAGCACCAATAATTCTACATTGGTTCTTTAACTCGAAGCAACCTACTTATTTACCAATTAAGATGAAGGTGCTCTGCAAAATTACATTGCAAGATACAATTGTAAAACTAAATTCAACATATAACATACCTAATTACAATAGCTTTGCAAGAATATTTCTCCTCGTC
The DNA here is from genome assembly GCF_056163025.1 of Triticum urartu. NCBI lineage: Eukaryota > Viridiplantae > Streptophyta > Magnoliopsida > Poales > Poaceae > Triticum > Triticum urartu. Next base: position 333,811,733 of record NC_141873.1, read on the forward strand.
CCCTAGATTATTGTAGTTCAAATTCACTTTGATTGCTTGATCTGAGAAGGAATTTAGTAGAAAAGAGGGATTACGCACACTAAAGGGATTGAAATTTGGGATAGTGATTTAAAGGGGGCTTAGAGGAGAGGGGACTAGGGGAGGAAGAAGACCTAGCATTAGCAGGAGCCAGCAGGGGGTGGACGAGAGAGGTAGACAATGAGACATGTGAAATTGGGGATGAGTGCATGGGGTGTGTTGTGAAGTTGGCCTTCGCGATTCATCACCATGATCCTTCCAGGACCTACCGCTCAACCTCTCATGACCACATAACTGGGCCAAGCAATGGTCGTATGTCTTATAATTATTTTTGCGCTTTGTGAAGGGGTGGTGAGAGCCCTGAATTGAAGAAAATATGCCCTAGAGGCAATAATAAAGTTGTTATTTATACTTCCTTATATCATGATAAATGTCTATTATTCATGCTAGAATTGTATTAACCGAAAACTAAGTACATGTATGAATGCATAGACAAAACAGAGTGTCCCAAGTATGCCTCTACTTGACTAGCTCGTTAATCAAAGATGGTTAAGTTTCCTGACCATAGACATGTGTTGTCATTTGATGAACAGGATCACATCATTAGGAGAATGATGTGATGGACAATACCCATCCGTTAGCTTAGCATAATGATCGTTAGTTTTACTGCTATTGCTTTCTTCATGACTTATACATGTTCCTCTGACTATGAGATTATGCAACTCCCGAATACCAGAGGAACACCTTGTGTGCTATCAAACGTCACAACGTAACTGGGTGATTATAAAGATGCTCTACAGGTGTCTCCGAAGGTGTTTGTTGGGTTGGCATAGATCAAAATTAGGATTTGTCACTCCGTATATCGGAGAGGTATCTCTGGGCCCTCTCGGTAATGCACATCACTATGAGCCTTGCAAGCAATGTGACTAATGAGTTAGTTACGGGATGATGCATTATGGAACGAGTAAAGAGACTTGCCGGTAACGAGATTGAACTAGGTATGATGATACCGACGATCGAATCTCGGGCAAGTAACATACCGATGACAAAGGGAACAACGTATGTTGTTATGCGGTTTGACCGATAAAGATCTTCGTAGAATATGTAGGAGCCAATATGAGCATCCAGGTTCTACTATTGGTTATTGACTGAAGATGTGTCTTGGTCATGTCTACATTCTTCTCGAACTCATAGGGTCCGCACGCTTAACGTTCGGTGACGATTTGTATTATAGTTATGCGATTTGATGAACTGAAGTTTGTTTGGAGTCCCGGATGTGATCACGGACATGACGAGGAGTCTCAAAATGGTCGAGACATAAATATTGATATATTGGAAGGTTGTGTTTGGACACCGGAATGGTTTCGGAAAGGTTCAGGCATTTTCTGGAGTACCGGGGGTTACCGGTGTAACGCCCGGGTAATCAAGCTACAGTAATTCCACGAAAATGGTGCCACTTCACTACGGTTAATGTTGCTAATCTATCGTTATTTCAAAACCAATTCAAATTCAAATTTAAAATAAAGTTAAATAATATAAGTTTCAAAAAATTAAAACAAAAATGTTCGAAGCGTGCCAATAATTGGCTAGGTGTTTATGGTGAAGGAATCGTACCTTTATAAAAGGCGTAAATATTTAAAAGAAATTAAAACAAAAAAGAAATAAGATAAAAAGGGGAAAAAGAAAAATAAAAACTAAAACTAACAAAAAAAGAGGGAACCCCCCTCCCACGGCCCACTGGCCCAGCTGGCCGGCCAGCCCACCTGGCCTCGCTGGCCCACCCCGCCGCCATAACCTCCCCCACTCCCCCCACTAGCCACCGACACCCACTCCTCCCCCCGAAGTATCTCCCCCCTCTCTCCCGATTGGATCGGGATCGAGGAGGAGGCCGCTCGTCGCCGCCGCCCGGAGCCCACGTCGCCTCGCCGGACCCCCCCCCTCACCAGCCTACCTCCCGCTCTATCGCGTCGTCCCCAGCCTTCCTCCCAAGCACCACTGCCCCGTTCCCTACGCCCCGCCGTGAGCACCGCATCTTCCCCTCTCTTCCTTCCCCGCGCATCGCACGCGCTCGGCCGCTCACGCACGTCTGCTCCTCGACGCGCCCGGGGCGCTCCCCGCAACCGCCGCTCGCACGTCACGCGAACCCTGCTCGCCGCTGCACTGCTGCGCGCCCTCCTCCCGCTTGCGCTCGGCCGTCATCGTACGTGACCACGCCGCCGCAGCTCGTCGCCCGCCCCTGCCCGCTGCCGACCGACCCGCCGGCTGCCGCGCCCACCGCCGGCCACGCCGCTGCGCCTTCCCTACTCGCCGCTCCCCTGCCGCCTAGCGCCCGCGCTCGCCGGAGTTGCCTCCCCCGCACGCGCCCTCCTTCCCCGACGCCATGCCAGCCCGATCCTGATCGTCGTGCCACGCCCGCTAGCCCCGCTGCGAGCGCGCCCCTCTTCTCGCGCCGACCCCGCCCTGCTTCTGCTCCACTGCCAATGCACCTGCTGCGCTTGCCTCGCCGGCCGCTCGTGCCGCCCGCTCGCGGTGGCCTCGCGCCCCGCTTGCCCGTGCTGCCGCGTCTGGGCTACGCCTACCGCCGCCCCCTACTGCCTATTGCCACCGGCGCCTACCGCGCTTCCCCCGCGCCTGCCGAAGGCCGCCACGGCTCGTCTCGCCGGCGCGCGTGCCCGGCGCTGCTCCCGTCGTCGCCGGCCACCGAGGCCCTGGGCGCGCTTGCTCTCACCTCTCATGGCCTCGGGTGCGAGCACCCGCAACCGTGAACCCGGCGCCCGCAAGGCCCATGGGCCACTTACACGCGGGCCCCAACGCCCAGAACGTCTATTAAAAAAAGAAAAGAATAAATAAATAAAAATAAAAATAATTAATAATTAATTAATTAGTTAATTAATTGATTAAAGAAATATTTACTTAATTAATTTTGATTAATTAAATTAAACAACTAATTAAACTAATTAGACGTTAGTTACCTAATTAACATGATTAGTTAATTACTTAATTAGTCAATGACAGTGGGGCCCACCCCCCCTAATTATTCCTGATTAGGTTAATTAATTTGTTTAATTAAAATGGGTCACTCACAGGTGGGACCCACCTGTCAGGTTGACCAGGTCAACTGCTGACGTCATGATGACGTCAGCAAATACTATTCTGGAAAATGTTTATTTAAATAATTAACTAAATCCTAAAAATGATTTAAATCTTTTAAAGTTAATATAGAATAAAACGTAGCTTGGATGGAAAACTTTGTACATGAAAGTTGCTGAGAACGACGAGACGAATCCGGATACGTAGCCCGTTCATCCGCCACGCATCCCTAGCATAGCGAACACTCAACTTTCCCCCTCTGGTTCATCTGTCCGAAAACGTGAAACACCGAGGATATTTTCCCGGATGTTTCCCCCCTTCACCGGTACCACCTCATACCGCATTAGGGCACCCCTAGCACCGATATTTGTCATGTCATGCATTGCTATGCATTTGTTTGCTTAAATATTTATTGTTTCTTCCCCCTCTTCTCTCGCTAGACACCGAGACCGACGCCGCTGCTACCCAGTACGACTACGGTGTTGACGACCCCTCTCTCTTGCAAGAGCAACTAGGCAAGCCCCCCCCCTTTGATCACCAGATATCGCCTATTCTTCTCTATACTGCTTGCATTAGAGTAGTGTAGCATGTTACTGCTTTCCGTAAATCCTATTCTGATGCACAGCCTCTCATTATTGCTACAGTTGTTGATACCTTACCTGCAATCCTAAATGCTTAGTATAGGGTGTTAGTTTATCATCAGTGGCCCTGCATTCTTGTCAGTCTGACGTGCTTTACTACCGGGCCGTGATCACAAGGGTGTTGATCACGGGTATATACCATACCTATTACACATGATATATGTTGTGACTAAAGTCGGGTCGGCTCGTTGAGTACCCGCGGTTGATTCACGAATTGGGCGCTGAAGGGACATACTTTCCCGATGGCCCTCTGTGTGGATCTTTGTGGCAGAGCAACAGGGCAGGTTGAGACCACCCAGGTGAGAGGTGGGCCTGGCCCTGGTCGGCTTTCACGGTTATTTCAAGATAACACGCTTAATGAGATCTTGGTATTTGATCTGAGTCTGGCCACTTGCCTATACGGACAAACCAACTACGCGGGAACAGTTATGGGCACTCTACGTTGTGGTATCAGCCAAAGCCTTCGTGGCGTCAGCGAATGAGCGGCGCGCGCTGGGTTGGACCCCATAACACAACTTCTTTTGTAATGGAGGTTGCTAGGTCTGCTCTCCGGCCGCCCACGCAATGTGCAGGTGTGCTATGGGCGATGGGCCCAGAACCCTGTGCGCATAGGATTTAGACTGGCGTGCTGACCTCTCTGTTATGCCCAATGTTGGGGATATCGCTTATCGGGAACTTATCGGTCGACCCATGATAAGGGGTAAATCGGCCAGTTTATCGGCATATCGGCCAATTTATCGCCATATCGGCTAATTTATCGGCCAATTTATCTTATCGGTCAAACAATGGTAAGCGATAAATCGACCGATTTATCGGAATATCGGAAGATATCTTGAACAGTGGTTGTGCTTAGGTGGGGCAGCGACGTGTTGATCTTCCGAGGCCGGGCATGACCCAGGAAAGTGTGTCCGAACAAAGGGGATCGAGCGTGTTGGAAAATGTGGTGCACCCCTGCAGGGAAGTTAATCTATTCATATAGCCGTGATCTTCGGTAACAGGACGACTTGGAGTTGTACCTTGACCTTATGACAACTAGAACCGGATACTTAATAAAACACATCCTTTCAAGTGCCAGATACAACCGGTGGTCGCTCTCTCACAGGGCGACGAGGGGAGGATCATCGGTTAGTGAGGGGGTCCTGGATTAGGGGGTGTTCGGATAGCCGGACTATACCTTCAGCCGGACTCCTGGACTATGAAGATACAAGATTGAAGACTTCGTCCTGTGTCCGGATGGGACTTTCCTTGGCGTGGAAGGCAAGCTTGGCGATGCGGATATTCAAGATCTCCTACCATTGTAACCGACTCTGTGTAACCCTAACCCTATCCGGTGTCTATATAAACCGGAGGGTTGTAGTCCGTAGGACAGAATCAACTCCATACACAACAATCATACCATAGGCTAGCTTCTAGGGTTTAGCCTCCTTGATCTCGTGGTAGATCTACCCTTGTACTACCCATATCATCAATATTAATCAAGCAGGAGTAGGGTTTTACCTCCATCGAGAGGGCCCGAACCTGGGTAAAACAAAGTGTCCCCTGTCTCCTGTTACCATCCGGCCTAGATGCACAGCTCGGGACCCCCTACCCGAGATCCGCCAGTTTTGACACGACATTGGTGCTTTCATTGAGAATTCCTCTGTGTCGTCGCCTTTAGGCCCGATGGCTCCTCCGATCTTCAACAACGATGCGGTCCAGGGTGAGACTTTTCTCCCCGGAAAGATCTTCGTCTTCGGCGGCTTCGCACTGCGGGCCAATTCGCTTGGCCACCTTGAGCAGATCGGAAGCTACGCCCCTGGCCATCAGGTCGGGTTTGGAAGCCTGAACTACACGGCTGATGTCCGCAGAGACTTGATCTTCGACGGATTCGAGCCACAGCCAAGCGTGCCGCACTGTCTCAATGGGCATGATATAGCTCTGCCGCCGAACAGCTCCTTGGAGGCCGCACACGCATCGGTTTCGACCATTGATCCGGAACCTACTACGCCGATCGAGGATCAGCAGTTGGACGCTCCCTCAGGGGCTGCGATCTCAGAGGTGATCGAGCCGAACTCCAGCCCCGCACTCCGCATGGCCCGTGACTCCGAGGAGCCGGATTCCTCTCCGAACTCCGAGCCCCCCGCGCCCTTGCCAATCGAATCCGATTGGGCGCCGGTAATGGAGTTCACCGCAGTGGACATCTTTCAGCATTCGCCTTTTGGCGACATCCTAAATTCTCTTAAGTCTCTCTCTTTATCAGGAGAGCCCTGGCCGGACTACGGTCAGCAAGGGTGGGATACGAACGGTGAGGAAATTCAAAACCCACCCACCACCCACTTTGTAGCCACTGTCGACGATTTAACCGACATACTTGACTTCGGCTCCGAAGACATCGACGGAATGGACGACGATATAGGAGACGAACAGGAACAAGCACCTGTAGGGCGATGGAAAGCCACCTCGTCATACGACATATACATGGTGGATACTCCAAAAGACGGAGATGGCGATGGAACAGTGGGGGATGACGCCCCCAAGAAACAGCCAAAGCGCCAGCGTCAGCGGCGCCGCTCTAAATCCTGCCAAAGCAAAAACGGTGATTCCGGCACGGGAGATAATACTACCCCGGATAGCGCCAAAGAACACCCACCCCAGCAAGATTCGGCACAGGAAGATGGAGAAGCCAGCCCTCATGAGAGAGCGGCAGACCAAGAGGTCGAGGATGATAACTATACGCATCCCTCCGAAGACGAGGCAAGCCTCGATGACAACGAATTCATCATACCATCAGACCCCGCCGAACAAGAGCATTTTAAACGCAGGCTTTTAGCCACGGCAAGCAGCCTAAAGAAAAAGCAGCAATAGCTTAGAGCTGCCCAAGATTTGCTAGCTGACAGATGGACTGAAGTCCTTGCGGCCGAAGAGTATGAACTCGAACGCCCCTCCAAGAGTTACCCGAAGCGCAGGCCGCTACCCCGATCAGAGGAGGAAGCACCTACATCACCAGCGCATGACATGGCAGACCGGCCACCCCGTGGCCGCGACAGAGAGGCCTCTCAGCCCTCCACCCAAGCCATGCCCCGACGCCGCACAACTAAGGCACAGGAAAATGCGCCCGACCTGCGAGACATGCTGGAGGATAAGGCAAGACAAACAAGATCGATCTACGGATCGCGCAGGCGCCCTACGGCATGTGACAATAATCTTCACTCCGGATACAACAAATCCGGCCGGGCCGAACACAACAGACATAGCTCTTCCGAGCTGCGTCATGATATAGCCCAGTACAGAGGCGCCGCACACCCGCTATGCTTCACGAATGAAGTAATGGATCATAAAATCCCAGAGGGCTTCAAACCCGTAAACATCGAATCATACGATGGCACCACAGACCCAGCGGTATGGATTGAGGATTATCTCCTTCACATCCACATGGCACGCGGCGATGATCTACATGCCATCAAGTACCTCCCGCTCAAACTTAAAGGACTGGCCCGGCATTGGCTTAACAGCTTGCCAGCAGACTCAATTGGTTCTTGGGAGGACCTGGAAGCCGCATTCCTCGATAACTTCCAGGGCACTTACGTGCGGCCGCCGGATGCCGACGACTTAAGCCACATAATTCAACAGCCAGAGGAATCAGCCAGACAATTCTGGACACGGTTCCTAACAAAGAAAAACCAGATAGTCGACTGTCCGAACGCAGAGGCCCTAGCAGCCTTCAAGCATAACATCCGCGACGAGTGGCTTGCCCGGCACCTGGGACAGGAAAAGCCGAAATCCATGGCAGCCCTCACGACACTCATGACCCGCTTTTGCGCGGGAGAAGACAGCTGGCTAGCTCGCAGTAACAACTTATCAAAGAACCCTGGTAATTCAGATACCAAGGACAAAAGTGGCAGGACATGTCGGAACAAACAAAAACGTCGCGTTAACAGCGACAGCAATGAAGACACGACAGTCAATGCCGGATTCAGAGGCTATAAATCCGGTCAGCGGAAAAAGCCATTCAAAAAGAATACGCAGGGCCCGTCCAGTTTGGACCGAATACTCGATCGCTTGTGACAGATACATGGCACCCCCGAAAAGCCAGCCAATCACACTAAGAGGGATTGTTGGGTGTTCAAGCAGGCAGGCAAGTTAAGAGCCGAAAACAGAGACAAGGGGCTGCACAGCAACGACGAGGAGCCCAAGCCGCCGAACAACAATGGACAGAAGGGCTTTCCCCCACAAGTGCGGACGGTGAACATGATATACGCAACCCACATTCCCAAGCGGGAGTGGAAGCGTGCACTACGGGACGTATACGCGATGGAGCCAGTCGCCCCAAAGTTCAATCCATGGTCCTCCTGCCCGATCACTTTTGATCGAAGGGACCATCCCACTAGCATCCGTCATGGCGGCTTCGCCGCATTGGTTCTCGACCCAATCATCGACGGATTTCACCTCACAAGAGTCCTCATGGACGGTGGCAGTAGCCTGAACCTGCTTTATCAGGACACAGTGCGGAAAATGGGCATAGATCCCTCAAGGATCAAACCCACAAGAACGACCTTTAAAGGCATTATACCAGGTGTAGAAGCCAACTGTACAGGCTCAGTAACACTTGACGTGGTCTTCGGATCCCCGGATAATTTCCGAAGCGAAGAGTTAATCTTCGATATAGTCCCGTTTCGCAGTGGCTATCACGCCCTGCTCGGACGAACCGCATTCGCAAAATTCAATGCGGTGCCGCACTACGCATATCTCAAACTCAAGATGCCAGGCCCTCGAGGAGTAATCACGGTCAACGGAAACACCGAACGTTCCCTCCGTACGGAGGAGCATACGGCGGCTCTCGCAGCGGAGGTACAAAGTAGCCTTCTTAGGCAATTCTCTAGTCCGGCCATTAAAAAGCCAGACACTGCCAAGCGCGCCCGGAGTAACCTACAGCAGGACCACCTGGCACACTCTGAGCAAGCGTAGCAATGCGGCCCCAACCCCAGCTTTCGCGACATAGCGAAACCAGTACCTCGCGTACATAACTACGCCCTTGAAATACCATGGGCACAGGGGACGGGGCACAATAACGGCACGCCCAAAATATGTCTTAAAACGTACCAGGGGCTGCCGGATTCTTTTTTTAATTTTTTCTTACTTTCAGGACTCCATACTTCGGACGACCTGTTCGGCAATTCGACTGCCGCACAAACGATGCAAGATCCAGGGAGGCAGACAAGCCATGCCGCATTATGGAACCCCCAGGTGGTCTCTGTTACGAGCGGTATACCTATTTTAAATAAAATTCCGCGGCCTACCCCTGGTCAGGACATACTGAATAGTCCAATATCTTTTGCTTACCGCACTATTTGTATCGTTCGGCTTTGATAAACAGCCTCTCTATAAACAATGCTTAGCTTTTTGTCTATTTTCTGCATTACTCTTTTCATATATATGTTCATTAATGACATGTTGCACCCGTACACTGTGGTACGGCAAGTACGCCGGGGGCTTCAGTACCCTTCAATATGGCGTGAGAAGTCCGTACACTTTCACAAGTGCGGCACCCCGAACTTATAGCACTATATGCATCGGCTCTGAATCATGATTTGGGTCAATAGTTGGGTTTGCCCGGCTCCTATGTTTTGGTGCCTTACGTTCCGCTATATTGGCTAAGGTAGCACTAGGAGAACCACTGCGATTGTGCCCCGGTTGAGCTGGGTTAAGCACCTCAGTGGAGAAAGCTAAAACTGACTGTCATGATGAGGCGAGAGACCGGTCGCTGTTCGAGAGGTTTTTCGAGTCCCTAAAGGCTTATGCCGCTTCGAGCGAGGAGCTGGATAACCCCAGCCAAGGCGTGGATAGCGCCCCGAACTCGGTCTTCCGAACTAGGGGCTTCGCCGAAATTTAAAATTATAAAGTTTTATGGCTAAGTGAGAGTGTTCAAGCATTATAGTCCGATTGCCTGGTTCGTTGTGCTGAGCGCCTCCCTCGAAGGACCCAACTATGGGAAAAAGAGTGCTCAGGTTTATCCCCGAACACCCCAGCACTAGTGGCATGGGGGCAGAAGCCGACGACTGGCCATCTCTCAATTTTTTGATAAACGGCCGCACAGAAAATAATATTTTAAATTCAACAAGCATTGCTTAAGCGTCTATGAACAAGTTTTCAGCGCACAGGATAAAAACGAGCGAGTTTATTCAAAAATTACATCCTTGGTACATTCATCTGCCACAAGGCAGGCACCTGCAAGAACATCCTTGTAATAGTTCTCGGGCTTGCAATGCTCCTTCCCCAGCGGCGGCCCGTCCTTCACAAGCTTCTCACCGTCTAGCTTACCCCAGTGCACCTTTACACGGGCAAGGGCCCTACGGGCACCTTCGATGCAGATGGAGCGCTTGATGACCTCGAGCCTTGGACAGGCCTCCACCAGCCGCCGCACCAGCCCGAAGTAGCTCCCAGGCAGGGCCTCTCCGGGCCACAGCCGAACTATGAAGCCCTTCATGGCCTGTTCGGCCGCCTTGTGGAGTTCGACCAGCTGTTTCAGCTGGTCGCTCAAGGGCACAGGGTGTCCGGCCTCAGCATACTGAGACCAGAACACCTTCTCCGTCGAGCTGCCCTCTTCAGCTCGGTAGAATGCGGCGGCATCGGATACGCTGCGGGGAAGATCTGCGAATGCCCCTGGAGAACTCCGGATTCGGGTAAGTAACAAGTAGTTTACTTTTATATTTCTGCTTTGCATAAAGAATGCCTTACCCGCTGCTATCTTCTTCATATCCTCCAACTCTCGGAGGGCCTTTTGGGCTTCGGCCTTGGCAGACTTGGCAGTCTCAAGGGCCGTCGCGAGCTCGGACGCTTGGGTCTTTGACTCAAGCTCCAAACTCTCATGTTTTTTCATGAGAGCCTGAAGCTCTTGTTGCACCTCGCCGACCTGAATCCCAAGTTTCTCTCGCTCGGTGTGCTCCGAGGCCGTTTTCTTTTCGGCCTCGGACAGCGCCTGCTTGAGGGTCGCCACCTTAGTCGTGGCCCCTACAATAAGCAGTACGATCCTATTATTTTTTGCAATCACGCCTCTCTATAGGCACCTTTTTATAAGGTATTTCTTACCTTCTTTCTCCTCGAGCTGCCGTTTGGCATGGCCAAGCTCTTGCTCGGACCGCTCGAGCCCCTGCTTCAGGGTACCCACCTCCGCAGTCAGTGCGGCGGTGGCTAGCAGCGAAGCCTACATACGCATATTGACTCTTTATTGTTAGACTCCTGCGAAATTTAATAGATCCTCTATTCGGCTTTTCTTTCCGAACGCCAAACAGAGCATCAGGGGCTACTGTCTATGCGGTAATATTTTTACATATTTTTACTTACCTCGAAGCCTGTTAGGAGGCTAGCGCAAGCTTCACTCAGCCCGCTCTTGGCGGACTGAACCTTCTGGATCACCGTACTCATAATAGTACGATGCTCCTCGTCGATAGAGGCACCTTCAAGCACCTCCAGCAGATAGTCCGGCGCCTCCGGTTGGACGGAGGCTGCCGGCTCAGAAGGCTTGCTCCTCTTAGAAGGAGTTCGCCTGCCGTGGTCCGGAATTGTTGAAGATTCTGGCACGGTGTCCGGCTTAAAGCCGGACTTGGAGCTCTGGGGGTCTTGTCCCCTTCACTCCTGGAGTCCGGGAGGTCGCCTTGCGGCTCCTCCAGGACCACCTCCTCCTGCCCCGAAGCTCGTTGCGATGCCACTTCGGCGTTATCCACAGTGCGGGGGGAGACAGCGGGCGGAACGGAGTTCACGTCCGATGAATCCAGGGAGCCGCTCGACGACTCGTTGAGTTCGGCCCGGGGCGGGCTGCACGATTATATTCGACGTTAGGGAAAGCTGTGCAACAAAAGGAATATCATGAGTTACTCTGGTATCTGAACACTTACGATTTCGCCGGACACCTGGCCCTGTCCGGCCACTCCTCTTCGCCCTCGTCGGCGTCGGGGGCATAGTCCGGCGGAGGGGTCTTCCTCTTCTTGGACCCTTCGCCCCCCCACTGGGGCGGCCTTCCTTTTCTTCCCCCCCCCCCCGCTGGAGGGGGAGAGGTTTCTTCTTCCTCCTTGTTTTCACGGGAAGAGGGCGTCTCAGACTCGTCGGATGACGAGTCCGACAGCACCACATTACGGGTACTCTTTCGAGTCCCCGTGGCCTTCTTCTTCTTGGCCTTCTTTTCCGGCACCACATAAGGCGCCGGAGTCAGCAGCTTCACTAGTAGAGCTGGGGCTGGGTCTTCGGGCAGCGGAGCCGGACAGTTAATTGGTTCGGCTATCGCCCGCCAAGCCTGTCAAAGGTAAGGGAGTTTAGATCCCGCATAGAGTCAATCTATGAAAAAATCTTAACATCCTGTAAAAGGTGTAGATGGCATACCTTGCTAGCGTGACGCTGCAAGCTGTATCCGCGGTCCTCGGAAGCGGATGCGGGAGCCTCGGCACCCTTAAATAGCATCTTCCAGGCGTCCTTGTACGTTGTGTCGAAGAGCCTGCTGAGGGTTTGATGCTGCGCCGGGTCGAACTCCCACATATTGAAATCCCGTTGTTGGCACGGGAGGATCCGGCGGACAAGCATAACCTGGATTATATTAACTAGCCGAACTGGCTTGTTCACCAGGGACCGGATGCATGTTTGCAATCCGGCCACCTCTTTCTCGTCGCCCCACGACAGGCCCGTCTCTTTCCATGACACAAGCCGCGTGGGGGGCCCGGATCGGAACTCAGGGACCGCGGTCCATTCCGAATCACGTGGCTCGGTGATATAAAACCACCCGGATTGCCATCCCTTTAGGGTCTCCACGAAAGAGCCCTCGAACCATAGGGCGTTGGTCATCTTGCCCGCCATGGCGCCTCCGCACTCCGCCTGGCTGCCGCTCACCACCTTGGGCTTGACGTTGAAAGTCTTGAGCCAGAGGCCAAAATGGGGGCGGACGCGGAGAAAGGCCTCGCACACGACGATAACGCCGAGATGTTGAGGATGAAGTTCGGAGCCAGATCGGGCAAATCCAGGCTGTAGTAGAACATGAGCCCCCGGACAAATGGGTGGAGTGGAAAACCCAGTCCACGGAGGAAGTGGAGGAGAAATACCACCCTCTCATGGGGCCTTGGGGTGGGGATAAGCTGCCCCTCCTCGGGAAGCCGGTACGCGATGTCCTTGGACAGATACCCGGCCTTCCTTAGCTTCTTGATTTTGCCCTCCGTAACGGTGGAGACCATCCATTTGCCTCCCGCTCCGGACATTGCTGGAGAAGGTTGAGGTGGGAAGTGCGGGCTTGGGCGCTGGAGCTCGGGTGCGCGAGAGATGGGTAGGAAAGGGAGGAAGAAGGCGTAGGTAAATAGGGTGGATCCTTATCCCCTTATATAGGCGGATGCGGTTATGCGTCCCCACATGCCTAATAAAACTCGCTTGCCTCCCGAGCGCCGTGATAAATGGCGCGGTTGGGTTACCCACGTCCGTATTAATGAGAATCCCGTAAAAAGGGTACACGATCTCTGCTTCGACAAGACGTGCCAAGGAAACCGCCTCGCAAAACATGCTGAGGTGGAAAAGTAAAAACGATTCGAGTAAAGGACTTGGCTGTAGTGTGATGGCGCACTGCAGAATACGTCAGCTGATTTGATTTGTGTTAATATTATTCTCTCTATGGCAATATGTGGAAACTTATTTTGCAGAGCCGGACACTACTCTTGGTGATTACAATCTTCTATGAAGGACTTGGAGGAGGAAACTGCCTTGCAATGCCGAAGACAATTTGCGCGCCGGACTCGTCGTCATTGAAGCCTGGTTCAGGGGCTACTGAGGGAGTCCTGGATTAGGGGGTGTTCCGATAGCTGGACTATACCTTCAGCCGGACTCCTGGACTATGAAGATACAAGATTGAAGACTTCGTCCCGTGTCCGGATGGGACTTTCCTTGGCGTGGAAGGCAAGCTTGGCGATGCGGATATTCAAGATCTCCTACCATTGTAACCGACTCTGTGTAACCCTAACCCTATCCGGTGTCTATATAAACCGGAGGGTTGTAGTCTGTAGGACAGAATCAACTCCATACACAACAATCATACCATAGGCTAGCTTCTAGGGTTTAGCCTCCTTGATCTCGTGGTAGATCTACTCTTGTACTACCCATATCATCAATATTAATCAAGCAGGAGTAGGGTTTTACCTCCATCGAGAGGGCCCGAACCTGGGTAAAACAAAGTGTCCCCTGTCTCCTGTTACCATCCGGCCTAGACGCACAGCTCGGTTTTGACACCGACAGTTAGGATTATGCTATGCGATGCTACTTGGTGAACTTACCATCTACTCTCTTCTACATGTTGCAAGATGGAGGTTTCCAGAAGCATAGACTTCGATAGGACTAGCTATCCCCCTCTTATTCCGGCATTCTGCAGTTCAGTCCACATATGATACCCCTTTTCCATTTGATACCAATGCATACATGTGTAGTGTAGCTCCTTGCTTGCGAGTACTTTGGATGAGTACTCACGGTTGCTTTGTTCCCCCTTTTCCCCCTTCCTATACCCAAATGCTGCGACGAGACGATGGAGTCCAGGAGCCAGACGCCACCGTCGATGACGAATCCTACTACACTGGAGGTGCCTACTACTACGTGCAGCCCGCTGATGACGACCAGGAGTAGTTTAGGAGGATCCCAGGCAGGAGGCCTGCGCCTCTTTCGATCTGTATCCTAGTTTATGCTAGCCTTATTAAGGCAAACATGTTTAACTTATGTCTGTACTTAGATATTGTTGCTTCCGCTGACTTGTCTATGATCGAGCTCTTGTATTCGAGCCCTCGAGGCCCCTGGCTTGTAATATGATGCTTGTATGACTTATTTTTATTTGTAGAGTTGTGTTGTGATATCTTCCCGTGAGTCCCTGATCTTGATCGTACACGTTTGCGTGTATGATTAGTGTACGATTGAATCGGGGGCGTCACAAGTTGGTATCAGAGGCGACTGCCTGTAGGAATCCCCCTTCCACACTCCTTGGCCGAAGTCGAGTCTAGACATTACAAAACTTTTACTGACATGGTTGTGTGCCTTATGGGCCCACATCGCCATTTGGGTGGTATTAGGATCTTTTACTCCTCGATCCTTACTCTCGGACTCTGAACTCTCTTCTACTTGGGTTAAACGATTTTACTAACTCTAACATTAGGATCCCGTGACCACATTCACCCCAAAGTTGGATAAGCTACAGTTATTCATTAGAGTAGTATTTGAACATTATCCACACTGTCATTTGACTCCTTTGAAACATCTTTGTTTTCAGATGGAACCCACGAGACAGGTCATGCGCCACACGACGGCCATTGGTGCCTTAGGATCACCTGCAGTGTTGGTTGAGATGATGACCTATCTGGGTTATCGCTGGCACCCTGAGTACACTGTCTACGAGGAGTACCAGGACTTTAACCAGGAGCAGTACCGTGCCATCGTCCACCTTTACTCTCAGGAGTATGACTCCACTACCGTGCTGCACACTGCTCATGGTGTTGGAGTGACTATCGACATGGCGGTCCACGATGCTACTTATGCTGCTCTGACTCGTCTTCATGGAGAGTATCGGGAGTTGGACACCTCCCCTTTCAGGCACATTGCTATCGCATCCGATGTTGGTGCGGAGGGGTACTACACTGCTGCCTACTCCACTATCACCCGAGAGCCCTTCTACCATCAGAACCTGGTTCTGCATGCTGATGGGCTGGATAGAGCTAACCGAGCTCTTCGCCACGAGTTGTACACCACCCGTCAGCACCTGTACCGTGCTCTGACGCTGTTGCACCCCTCTGTCCGATCTGGTGATCTATCGTGTTCCGTGATCTACCCTGCCAGGACCGTGATGCCCCAGGGCGTCGGCTGGCCAGATGTGGGAGGCTACTCTCCCGCACTTGGTCCTCTTCTGCCACCTGCGCGTCGGATTCCGCACCAGAGTATCCGTGGACCCCAGGCTACTCATGCGGAGGACTTCCCGTTGCGTCACTACCAGTTGTCAGACTACACCTATCTCCACAGTTCCTCCTGGGACTGATGTAGGCTTGCTTGTTAGTGTTAAATGCTTTCACCGCGAGCCTGCGTGCCGCTTATGATGTTCTTAGACTATGTACTGAACTCTGTGTACCGACCTCTATGCATGATCCCTTTTGTAAGATATGCCAACTACTATGTAGTATCTATCATGTTGCTTTCATTATGCATGTTTCATCATGAATGATTCTTGTCCTTGCTATTTCTCAATGCTGAACTACCCCTGTTATATGTTAGCAGGATGGTTAGACCAGGTGGTCGTGGTCGTGGTGTCCATGCCCCACCACCGCCTGAGTACATGGCTGGTATGATCCAACAGTTCGAGCTAAACCGCCAATTCATGGAAAATATGATGGCTCAGTTTCCTCGCCCCAATATGAACCAGGAGCCAGCCCAAGTGACTCTGCAGGATTTCATGCGCCTCAACCCAACTGTGTATCGTAGCTCAACTTAGCCTCTGGATGCTGATGACTGGCTCCGTGACATCACCTATGAGATGGAGTCTGCTGATGTAGCTCCTGCCAGTTATGTCACCTTTGCTTCCTTCTTCCTGAAAGGACCCGCTGCTCAATGGTGGGACAGCCACAGGCGTACTCTACCAGTTGGAACAATCATTACCTGGCCAGACTTCCAAGCTGCTTTCCGTGCCCGCTTCATTCCTCAAGGAGTCATGGACCAGAAGAAACGCGAGTTCTGCAATCTCACCCAGGGCAACAAAACTGTTGAAGCTTATCAGCGGGAGTTTCTGGATCTGTCCCGCTATGCTGAAGAAGACATTGCAACTGATGCACGTAGATAGGAGAAGTTCCATGATTGCCTCCAAGCTGATATCAAGCTCGCACTTTTAGTGCATGACTTTGCTGATTTCGCCACCTTGGTGAACAAGGCCATCAATGTCGAAACTGGTCTGCAGGAACACCAGAGCTCTCACAGGCGCAACAGTGACACGGGCTCATCTTCGGGCCCGTCCTCGCAGAAGCATAGGATATGGATTCTCAACAACATGTACCAGCCTACTGCACCTTCTCTAGGGCAGTCCTATGCTGCACCGCGTGTGCCTCCCCCACCAACTAGGCAGCCGAGACTTCTAGCTCCACCACCCCGAGCTCCTGTTCCCACTCCCAATAATGGTCTCTGCTACAAGTGTGGCCAACTAGGTCACCTCGCCAAAAACTGCTTTCAGAACCAGAATCAACTGGCCCTTCCTGCAGCTGGCCGTGGAAGCAACCAGCCTCGCAACAACAATGCCTGGTCTTATGGTCGTGTTCATGCCAACCATGTTGGTCTCAATGAAGTTCTAGACCAGCTTGCTACCGTGATGGGTACACTCCTCGTAAATTCAGTACTAGCATCTGTTTTATTTGATACAGGTGCATCGCATTCATTCATGTCAGAAGATTTTGCATGCTTGCACGACATTAAATGTGAGGACATGAACACTTCGCTATTAGTACACATTCCCGTGGGCCAATGTCGGACCTTCATGATTTGCAATGACGTCCCCGTTGAAATCGAAGGACTGGAATTCCTTGTCTCTCCCATCGTACTAAAGTCCTGTAGCATCGACCTCAATCTGGGAATGGATTGGTTGAAAGCGCATACTGCTTCTATAGTTTGCGCCACTAAGACCGTCCATCTGCTACACCCTTCTGATGAAATAATTGCTTACCAGGCTCATCTAGTTCAGAACACCGAGGCACAGCTTTATGCCTTGAATGCGTTGAACGCTGCACCACTCGAGGGCATTGAAAACATTCCCATCGTTCATGAATTCCAAGACGTCTTCCCGGAAGAACTTCCAGGGATTCCCCCTACTAGAGCTGTCGAATTCATCATCAACTTGAAACCAGGCACCACTCCTATAGCCAAAAGACCCTACAAGATGCCGCCGCATGAACTCATTGAGCTTAAGGAGGAAATCGACAAATCTCTTAGCAAAGGTTTCATTCGCCCAAGTTGCTCTCCTTGGGGGGCACCTTCTCTCTTTGTTAAGAAGAAGGATGGGACGAACCGATTAGTCCAAGACTACCGTCCTATAAACCAAGCTACCATTCAGAACAAATACCCTCTTCCTCGGATCAATGATCTTTATGATCAACTGGCTGGTTCATCAGTGTTCTCCAAACTCGACTTGAGGTTGGGTTACCACCAGATCCGTGTTCGTGAAGAGGATATCCCAAAGACCGCCTTCGTGACTCGGTATGGGTCATACGAGTACACCGTCATGTCATTCGGCTTAACGAATGCTCCCACCACCTTCTCTCGTCTGATGAACTATATATTCATGGATTATCTCGATAAGTTCGTCATGGTTTATCTAGATGATATCCTTGTATTTTTCCAAGAACAAGGAAGAACATGCTGAACATCTTCGTCTTGTGCTGGAAAAGCTTTGAGGGCATCAACTCTATGCTAAGTATTCCAAGTGTGAATTCTGGCTCCCCGAAGTAACCTATCTTGGGCATGTCATCTCCAAGGATGGTATTGCCGTCAACCCTAAACGAGTTCAGGCTATTCTCGATTGGACTCCTCCGAAGAATGTCAAACAAGTCCGAAGTTTTCTCGGTCTCGCCAGCTATGGCCGTCGATTCGTCGAGAACTTCTCCAAGATTGCCAGGCCTCTGACTAATCTGTTGCATAAGGGTGTCAAGTTCCAATGGACAGACAAGTGTCATGAAAGTTTGCAGGCGCTCAAAGACAAGTTGACTTCTGCCCCAGTGCTTGCTCCACCTAATACTAAGAAGGACTTCGTCATTTACTGCGACGCTTCCCGTCAAGGATTAGGCTGTCTCCTAATGCAAGAGCGCAGAGTGATTGATTATGCCTCTCGTCAACTGCGCCCTCATGAAGAAAACTACCCAGTTCACGACCTCGAGCTTGCTGCTGTCATTCATGCACTGAAACAGTGGCAACATTACCTTCTCGGTAATCGTTGCGAGATCTTCACCGACCACCAAAGTCTGAAGTATCTGTTTACTCAACCAGACCTGAACCTCCAACAGCAGAGATGGATGGAGACTATTGCAGACTTTGATGTGGGTATATCCTATACCCCAGGCAAGGCTAATGTAATGGTTGATACCTTGAGCCACAAGTCTTACTGCAACCACCTCTAGGTTCACAAGGTTCAGCCCTCGCTTGTTGAAGAATTCAGAAAGCTGAACCTCCATATAGTTCCTCCGGGTGCACTCGCTCCCCCTCCCCCCGAGTGCCGCAAGATGAACCTCCACGTTGCTTCCCAAGGTTCTCTCAATATCCTGGTTGCTAAACCTGATCTCGTGGACAACATCAAAATGCTACAGAATTATGACTCTCAAGTCCACAAGATTAAGCCTACCTCGCTGAAGGAAGGCCCTCGTTCTTCACTATTGCTGATGATGGCATCTTGTACTTCAAGGGCCGCCTAGTGGTGCCATGTTCAGAGGAAAACCATGATATGACACAGGAGGTTATGAAAGAAGCTCATGATACGCCTCCATCTATCCATCCTGGTAGTACAAAGATGTACCAGGATATTCGTCAAAGATTCTGGTGGTCTAATATGAAGCAAGACATTGCTCGTTATGTTGCTGAGTGTGACATTTGTCGTCATATCAAAGCAGAACATCAAAGGCCTGTTGGAACTCTACAACCTATCTCTATTTTGAATGGAAATGGGACCATGTTGAAATGGATTTCGTCACTGGATTTCCCAAATCGCAGAAAGGTAATGATGCTATCCTTGTCGTCATTGACCGGCTTTCTAAAGTTGCACATTTTCTAGCGGTCAAAGAAACGATCACTACTAGTCAGCTTGCAACTCTCTATATGTCCAGAATTGTTTCACTTCACGGTATTCCACTGGTTATCAGTTCAGACCGTGGCAGCTTATTCACTTCAAGATTTTGGGCAAGTTTCCTAGAAGCTATGGGAACTCATCTGTCGTTCAGTACTGCGTTTCATCCTCAGTCGTAAGGACAGGTTGAACATGTCAACCAAGTTCTCGAAGACATGCTTCGAGCTTGTGTAATTTCCTCCGGCAAGAAATGGGAGGAATCTCTTCCGTATGCCGAGTTCTCTTATAATAATAGCTATCAAGCTAGTCTGAAGATGTCCCCCTTCGAAGTGTTATATGGACGAAAGTGTCGGACCCCTCAGAACTGGTCAGAAACTGGGGAACGTTGACTCTTCGGTCGGGATATTATCCAACAGGCCGAAGAACAAGTCCGCATTATTCGTGAGAATCTCAAGACTGCTCAGTCACGTCAGAAAAGTCAGTATGACCGTCATCACAAAGACATGGTCTATCAACCTGGCGAAAAGGCTTATCTTCGTGTTACACCAATGAAGGGTGCTCACCGCTTCGGGATCAAGGGCAAGCTAGCTCCTCGCTATATCGGTCCCTTCACTATTCTCGAAAGGTGTGGAAAAGTGGCATATCAACTGGAGCTTCCGCCCAACCTTTCTCAGGTTCACGATGTGTTACACGTGTCACAGCTCCGCCGTTGCTTTAAGGACCCAATCCGAGCAGTGGATCATGAAGTGCTCGAATTGCAACAGGACCTCTCCTATAAAGAGCATCCGGTCCGCATTCTCGACCAAGCTGAACGCCGCACCCGTCAGAAAGCGATCAAGTTCCTCAAGGTCCAGTGGTCGCATCACTCTGAAGATGAAGCCACTTGGGAACGCGAGGACCGCCTGCGTGATGAATACCCCGCACTATTTCCTTCTACCTCCTAAATCGCGGGACAAGATTTCTTGTAGTGGAGGAGTTTTGTAACGCCCGGGTAATCAAGCTACAGTAATTCCACGCAAATGGTGCCACGTCACACGGTTACTGTTGCTAATCTATCGTTAGTTCAAAACTGATTCAAATTCAAATTTAAAATAAAGTTAAATAATAAAAGTTTTCAAAAATTAAAACAAAAATGTTCGGAGCGTGCCAATAATTGGCTAGGTGTTTATGGTGAAGGAATCGTACCTTTATAAAAGGCGTAAATATTTAAAAGGAATTAAAACAGAAAAGAAATAAGATAAAAAGGGACAAAGAAAAATAAAATAAAAACTAACAAAAACAAAAAAGAGGGAAATCCCCTCCCACGGCCCACTGGCCCAGCTGGCCGGCCAGCCCACCTGGCCTCGTCGGCCCACCCCGCCGCCATAACCTCATCCACTCACCCCCACTAGCCACCGACACCCACTCCTCCCCCCGAAATATCTCCCCCTCTCTCCCGATTGGATTGGGATCAAGGAGGAGGCCGCTCGTCGCCACCGCCTGGAGCCCACGTCGCCTCGCCGGACCCCCCCCCTCACCGGCCTGCCTCCTGCTCCGCTGCGTCGTCCCCAGCCTTCCCGCCAAGCACCACTGCCCCGTTTCCTGCGCCCCGCCGTGAGCACCGCTTCTCCCCCTCTCTTCCTCCCCCGCGCATCGCACGCGCTCGGCCACTCACGCACACCCGCTCCTCGACGCGCCCGGGGCGCTCCCCGCAACCGCCGCCCGCACGTCCCGCGAACCCTGCTCGTCGCTGCACTGCTGCGCGCCCTCCTCCCGCTTGCGCTCGGCCATCGTCGTATGCGACCACGCCGCCGTAGCTCATCGCCCGCTCCTGCTCCTCTGTCCGCCGCGGCCCGCAGCTGCTTCGCCGCGTCCGCCGTACCGCCCACACGAACAGCCCGAGCTCACGCGCGCCCCTGCCCGCATAGACGCGGCTCGCTACCCACTGCCGACCGACCCGCCGGCTGCCGCGCCCACCGCCGGCCACGCCGCTGCTCCTTCCCTGCTCGCCACTCCCCTGCTGCCTAGTGCCCGCGCCCGCTGGAGTTGCCGCCCCCGCGTGCGCCCTCCTTCCCCGACGTTGTGCCCGCCCGATCCTGCTCACCGTGCCGCGAGCGCGCCCCGCTTCTCGCGTCGACCCTGCCCTGCTTCTGCTCCACCGCCACTGCACCTGCTGCGCTTGCCTCGCTGGCCGCTCGCGCCGCCCGCTCGCGGTGGCCTCGCGCCCCGCTTGCCCGTGCTCCCACGCCAGGGCTACGCCTACCGCCGCCCCCTGCTGCCTATTGCCGCCGGCGCCTACCGCGCTTCCCCCGCGCATGTCGAAGGCCGCCACGGCTCGTCTCACCGGCGCGCGTGCCCGACGCTGCTCCCGTCGTCGCCGGCCACCGAAGCCCCGTGCGCGCTCGCCCTCGCCTCTCATGGCCTCGGGTGCGAGCGCCCGCAACCGTGAACCCGGCGCCCGCAAGGCCCTGGGCCACTTACACGCGGGCCCCAGCGCCCAGAATGTCTATTAAAAAAGAATAAATAAATTAATAAATAAAATAAAATAAAAATAAAAATAAGTAATAATTAAATCAATTAATTAAAGAAATAATTAACTTAATTAATTTTGATTAATTAAATTAAACTAATTAATTATTAGTTACCTAATTAACCTGATTAGTTAATTACTTAATTAGTCAATGACAGTGGGGCCCACCCCCTAATTAATCCTGATTAGGTTAATTAATTTGTTTAATTAAAATGGGTCACTGATAGGTGGGACCCACCTGTCAGGTTGACCAGGTCAACTGATGACGTCGTGCTGATCATGATGACGTCAGCAAACACTATTCTGGATAATGTTGATTTAAATAATTAACTAAATCCTAAAAATGATTTAAATCTTTTAAAATTAATATAAAATAAAGCGTAGCTCGGATGGAAAAACTTTGTACATGAAAGTTGCTCAGAACGACGAGGCGAATCCGGATACGCAGCCCGTCCGTCCGCCACCCATCCCTAGCATAGAGAACATGCAACTTTTCCCCTCCGGTTCATCTGTCCGAAAACGCGAAACACCGGGGATATTTTCCCGGATGTTTCCCCCCTTCACCGGTACCACCTCATACCGCGTTAGGGAACCCCTAGCACCGATACTTGTCATGCCATGCATCACTATGCATCTGTTTGCTTAAATATTTATTGTTTCTTCCCCCTCTTCTCTCGCTAGACACCGAGACCGATGCCGCTGCTACCCAGTACGACTACGGTGTTGACGACCCCTCTCTCTTGCCAGAGCAACCAGGCAAGCCCCCCCCCCCTTTGATCACCAGATATCGCCTATTCTTCTCTATACTGCTTGCATTAGAGTAGTGTAGCATGTTACTGCTTTCCGTAAATCCTATTCTGATGCATAGCCTGTCATTGTTGCTACAATTGTTGATACCTTACCTGCAATCCTAAATGCTTAGTATAGGATGCTAGTTTATCATCAGTGGCCCTGCATTCTTGTCAGTCTGTCGTGCTTTACTATCGGGCCGTGATCACTAGGGTGTTGATCATGGTTATATACTATACCTATTACACATGATATATGTTGTGACTAAAGTCGGGTCGGCTTGTTGAGTACCCGTGGTTGATTCACGAATTGGGGGCTGAAGGGACATACTTTCCCGATGGCCCTCTGTGTGGATCTTTGTGGCGGAGCGACAGGGCAGGTTGAGACCACCCAGGTGAGAGGTGGGCCTGGCCCTGGTCGGCGTTCGCGGTTATTTCAAGATAACACGCTCAATGAGATCTTGGTATTTGATCTGAGTCTGGCCACTAGCCTATACGCACTAACCAACTATGCGGGAACAGTTCTGGGCACTCGACGTCGTGGTATCAGCCGAAGCCTTCGTGACGTTGGCGACTGAGCGGCGCGCACCGGGTTGGACCGCGTAACGCAACTTCCTTTGTAATAGAGGTTGCTAGGTCTGCTCTCCGGCCGCCCACATGCAGGTGTGCAATGGGCAATGGGCCCAGACCCCTGCGCGCATAGGATTTAGACCGGCGTGCTGACCTCTCTGGTGTGCCTAGGTGGGGCTGCGACGTGGTGATCTTCCGAGGCCGGGCATGACCCAGGAAAGTGTGTCCGGACAAAGGGGATCGAGCGTGTTGGGAAATGTGGTGCACCCCTGCAGGGAAGTTAATCTATTCGTATAGCCGTGATCTTCGGTAACAGGACGACTTAGAATTGTACCTTGACCTTTTGACAACTAGAATCGGATACTTAATAAAACACATCCTTTCAAGTGCCAGATACAATCGGTGGTCGCTCTCTCACAGGGCGACGAGGGGAGGATCATCGGTTAGGATTATGCTATGCGATGCTACTTGGTGAACTTACCATCTACTCTCTTCTACATGCTGCAAGATGGAGGTTGCAAGAGGCGTGGACTTCGATAGGACTAGCTATCCCCCTCTTATTCCGGCATTCTGCAGTTCGGTCCACATATGATACCCCTTTTCCATTTGATACCAATGCATACATATGTAGTGTAGCTCCTTGCTTGCGAGTACTTTGGATGAGTACTCACGGTTGCTTTGTTCCCCCTTTCCGCCCTTCCTATACCCGATTGCTGCGAGCAGACGATGGAGTCCAGGAGCCAGACGCCACCGTCGACGACGACTCCTACTACACTGGAGGTGCCTACTACTACGTGCAGCCCACTGACGACGACCAGGAGTAGTTTAGGAGGATCCCAGGCAGGAGGCCTGCGCCTCTTTCGATCTGTATCCCAGTTTGTGCTAGACTTCTTAAGGCAAACATGTTTAACTTATGTCTGTACTTAGATATTGTTGCTTCCGCTGACTTGTCTATGATCGAGCTCTTGTATTCGAGCCCTCGAGGCCCCTGGCTTGTAATATGATGCTTGTATAACTTATTTTTATTTGTAGAGTTGTGTTGTGATATCTTCCCGTGAGTCCCTGATCTTGATCGTATACGTTTGCATGTATGATTAGTGTACGATTGAATCGGGAGCGTCACAACCGGACCCCCCACCCGACGAGTTAATGGGCCTTCATGGGCCCTAGTGGAGAGAGGAGGCAGCGGCCTTGTGGTGGCGCGCGCCCCCCAAGCCCAATCGGAATTGGACTAGGGTCAAGAGATCGAGGGACGTCATCGAGCTGAACGTGTGCTGAACGCGGAGGTGTCGTACGTTCGGTGCTTGGGTCTGTTGGATCACAAAGACGTTCGACTACATCAACTGCGTTACAAAATGCTTCCGATTTTGGTCTATGAGGGTACGTGGACACACTCTCCCCTCTCGTTCATATGCATCTTCTAGATAGATCTTGCGTGATGTTAGGTATTTTTTTTTGAAATACTGCGTTCCCCAATAGTGGCATCTGAGCCAGGTCTATGCGTAGATGTTATATGCATGAGTAGAACACAAAGAGTTGTGGGTGATAATAGTCATACTGCTTACCAGCAACGTCTTACTTTGATTCGGCGGTATTGTTGGATGAAGCGGCCCGGACCGACAGTACATGACCGCGTTCATGAGAATGGTTCTACCGACGTGCTTCGCACACAGGTGGCTAGCGGGTGTTTGTTTGTCCAACTTTAGTTGAATCGAGTTTGACTACGCCCGATCCTTGTTGAAGGTTAAAACAACACACTTGATGAAAAATTGTTGTGGTTTTGATGTGTAGGTAAGTATGGTTCTTGCTATAAGCCTTTAGCAGCCACTGATAACCCACAAGTATAGGGGATCAATTGTAGCCTCTTCCAATAAGTAAGAGTGTCGAACCCAATGAGGAGCTAAAGGTAGAACAAATATCCCCTCAAGTTCTATCGACCACCGATACAACTCTACGCACGCTTAATGTTCACTTTACCTAGAACAAGTATGAAACTAGAAGTACTTTGTAGGTGTTTTTGGATAGGTTTGCAAGATAATAAAGAGCACATAAATAAAAAGTAGGGTTTAGATAAAGAAGCAATAAAGTTAGTATAGCGAGTGTGGAAAAGTGGTGGTAGGAGTTGCGAAATTGTCCCTAAGCAATTAACTGCTTTACTAGACCGATAGCAAGTTTCATGTGGGAGAGGCCACTGCTAGCATGTCATCCCTGACTTGGAATTCTATGCACTTATGATTGGAACTATTAGCAAGCGTCCGCAACTACTAACGTTCATTAAGGTAAAACCCAACCATAGCATTAAGATATATTGGCCCCCCTTCAATCCTGTATGCATCAATTTCTATGGTAGGTTGAAGCTTCTGTCACTCTTGCCCTCCAATACATAGTCCTATCAACATACAACTGACCCTATGGTGTGATCCACGCACACACTCATATGATGGGAACCAAAGTACAGCAACATAAACACAAGCAAATTAAACCAATCATAGCAATTCATCAACCACCGATAGGACAAGGAAAATCTACTCAGACATCATAGGATGGCAAGACATCATTGGATAATAATATGAAGCATAAAGCACCATGTCCAAGTAGAGGGTACAGCAGGTTGCGGGAGAGTGGACCGTTGTAGATAGAGGTGGAAGGTGATGGAGATGTTGGTGAAGATGGCGGAGTTGTTGGTGTAGATTGCGGTGATGATGATGGCCCCCGGCGGCGTTACGGTGCCACCGGAAGCGAGGGGGAGAGAGCCCCCCTTCTTCTTCTTCTTCCTTGACCTTCTCCCTAGGTGGGATAAGGGTTTCCCCTCTGGTCCATGGTCTCCATGGAGTGGGAGGGGCGAGATCCCCTCCGAGATTGGATCTGTCTCTGTGTCTCTCTCTGTTTCTGTGTTCTGAGATTCTGCCCTTTCACCGTTTCTAATATATCCGGAGATCCGTAACTCCGATTGGATTGAAACCTTGGCCTCGAATTTTTTCCGAAAATTAGCTTTCTTGCGGCCAAAGAAGAGCAGCAACCGCCTTACGGGGGGCCCACGAGGGTCAGGGACGCGCCCAGTGGGGGCAGGCGCGCCCCCCTGCCTTGTGGCCCCCTCGGGCACCTTCTCGTGTTGATTCCTCTTCCCATATTTCACAAATATTCCAAAATATTCCCCGTCCGTTTTTATTCCGTTTGGACTCCGTTTGGTATGGATTTACTGCGAAACAAAAACATGCAACAAACAGGAACTGACACTGGGCACTGGATGAATATGTTAGTCCCAAAAATAGTATAAAAAGTTGCCAAAAGTATATGAAAGTTGTAGAATATTGGCATGGAAAAATCAAAAATTATAGATACGACGGAGATGCATTAGCATCCCCAAGCTTAATTCCTACTCGTCCTCGAGTAGGTAAATGATAAAAAAGATAATTTTTGATGTGGAATGCTACCTAGCATAATCTTGATCATGTAATCTAATCATGGCATGAATATTAAGACACGAGTGATTCAAAGCAATAGTCTATCATTTGACATTAAGACAATAATACTTCAAGCTTACTAATAAAGCAATCATGTCTTTTCAAAATAACATGGCCAAAGAAAGTTATCCCTACAAAATCATATGGTATGGCTATACTCCATCTTCACCACACAAAATATTCAAATCATGCACAACCTCGATGACAAGCCAAGCAATTGTTTCATACTTTTGATGTTCTCAAACCTTTTCAACTTTCACGCAATACATGAGTGTGAGCCATGGATATAGCACTATAGGTGGAATAGAATAATATGATGGGGGTTATGTGGAGAAGACAAAAAAGGAGAAAGTCTCACATCGACGCAGCTAATCAACGAGCTATGGAGATGCCCATCAATTGATGTCAATGCGAGGAGTAGGGATTACCATGCAACGGATGCACTAGAGCTATAAGTGTATGAAAGCTCAAACTGAAACTAAGTGGGTGTGCATCCAACTTGCTTGCTCATGAAGACCTCGGGCATTTGAGGAAGCCCATCATCGGAATATACAAGCCAAGTTCTATAATGAAAATTCCCACTAGTATATGAAAGTGATAACTCAAGAGACTCTCTATATGAAGAACATGGTGCTACTCTGAAGTACAAGTGTGGTAAAAGGATAGTAACATTGCCCCTTCTCTCTTTTTCTCTCATTTTTTTCTTTTTTTCTCTTTTTTTGGTTGGCTTCTTTGGCCTATTTTTTTGGGCTTCTTTGGCCTCTTTTATTTTGATAACCTCACATGGGACAATGTTCTAATAATGATGATCATCACACTTTTATTTATTTACAACTCAATATTACAACTCGATACTAGAACAAAGATATGACTCTATACGAATGCCTCCGGCGTGTACCGGGATGTGTAATGATCTAGCGTAGCAATGACATAAAAAACGGACAAGCCATGAAAACATCATGCTAGCTATCTTACGATCATGCAAAGCAATATGACATTGATGCTCAAGTCATGTATATAAAGATGATGGAAGTTGCATGGCAATATATCTCGGAATGGCTATGGAAATGCCATAATAGGTAGGTATGGTGGATGTTTTGAGGAAGATATAAGGAGGCTTATGTGTGATAGAGCGTATCATATCACGGGGTTTGGATGCACCGTCGAAGTTTGCACCAACTCTCGAGGTGAGAAAGGGCAATGCACGGTACCGAAGAGGCTAGCAATGATGGAAGGGTGAGAGTGCGTATAATCCATGGACTCAACATTAGTCATAAAGAACTCACATACTTATTGCAAAAGTCTATTAGCTATCGAAACAAAGTACTACGTGCATGCTCCTAGGGGGATAGATTGGTAGGAAAAGACCATCGCTCGTTCCCGACCGCCACTCATAAGGAAGACAATCAATAAATAAATCATGCTCCGACTTCATCACATAATGGTTCACCATACGTGCATGCTACGGGAATCACAAACTTCAACACAAGTATTTCTACAATCCACAACTACCCACTAGCATGACTCTAATATCACCATCTTTATATCGCAAAACTATTGCAAGGAATCAAACACATCATATTCAGTGATCTACAAGTTTTATGTAGGATTTTATGACTGACCATGTGAATGACCAATTCCTGTCATCTCTCTAAATAGATATAAGTGAAGCAAGAGAGTTTAATTGTTTCTACAAAAGATATGCCCATGCTCTAAAAAATATAAGTGAAGCAAAAGAGCATTCTACAAATGGCGGTTTTCTATGTGAAGAGAAACAGGCAATCCAAACTTCAAATGATATAAGCGAAGCACAGGAAGCATTATATAAAGCCATACTCAAAATATTTAAGTGAAGTGCAAAGAGCATTATATAAATCAACCAAGGACTATCTCATACCAGCATGGTGCATCAAAGCAAGTGAAAAATAAATGCAAAAGACGCTCCAAGATTTACGCATATCATGTGACAAATAAAAATATAGCTACAAGTAAAATTACCAATGATCGTTAGAAGAAAGAGGGGATGCCTTCCGGGGCATCCCCAAGCTTGGTTGCTTGGGAGTCCTTGAATATTTCCTTGGGGTGCCTCAGGCATCCCCAAGCTTAGGCTCTTGCCACTCCTTATTCCTTCATCCATCGTGATCTCTCCCAAAACTTGAAATCTTCAATCACACAAAACTTAACAAAAAGTTCGGTAAGATCCGTTAGTATAATAAAGCAAATCACTACTCTAAGTACTGTTGAAAACCAATTCATATTTTGTTTTTGCATTGTAGCTACTGTAATATAACTTTTACATGGCTTAATCTATTGATAGAAATTGATAGCTTCATCAAAACAAGCAAACTATGCATCAAAAACAGAATCTGTCTTAAATAGGACAGTCTGTAGTAATCTGAATATTAACCATACTTCTGGTACTCCAAAAATTCTGAAACAATTAGGAAAAATAAACAATTTGTATAGAAAGACAGTGCAAACTGTTTCAGAACCGTTTGATGTTCCAGTAAAAAATGTAAAATCACGCACTACAGCCAAAGTTTCTGTTCTGCACCGCACAAACCAACAAGCAATGTAAACATCCTAAAGGAAAATCTTGGCACATTATTTTTATAATGCAATGGAATTGTACAAGGGGATAATTATTTTTGTTGAAAAGTTTCTGCAATCAAGATTCACAAAGTTTCCGTGAGCATGAACAAAGTTCAAGGGGCTCCCCCACTTCAACAATGCTTGTCTCTCTCACTTTCACTTTCCTTTTTGAAAAGTTTTGGGTTCCCCTCTTTATTTTTTTGTTTTTAAACTATATAAAAGCACTCAACAGAAATAAACGACTCTCTAAAACTTCCGGGTTGTCTTCCTGGCAGCGCTTTCTTTAAAGCCATTAAGCTAGGCATATAGTGCTCAAGTAATGGATCCACCCGGATCCCAAGGTATATCAAAGCCAATTTTAATTAACAATGATTTGTGATTTAGTAGTGAGCACAAAGTAACATATATCAAGCAATGACGAAGTCTAACTCTCTTTCTATGCATCGGTATTTCATAAAAGAACAATTCATGCACACATAGTAAAGGCCAATGCATAGTATAAATAGTTTCTTGCAATTTTATCATATTGGAAACATGGAGAGGCGGAGATGTAGTTCCTCTCTCATAATAATTGCAAGTAGGAGCAGCAAGCACATGCATAATATATCTATCAAAATCATCATGTGTAGTAGTAAAACGCAACCCGTCAATATAATCCTTAATAAGGGCAAACTTGTCCGATATAGTGTAGTCGGGAGAATTCAAAAAGATAATAGGACTATCATGTGTGGGTGCAATAGCAACAATTTCATGTTTAACATAAGGAACTATAGCAATTTAATCTCCATAAGCATAATTCATATTGGCGTCTTGGCCACAAGCATAGCAAGCATCATCAAAAAGGGATATTTCAAAAGAATCAATGGGATCATAACAATCATCATAGCATGCATCCTTCGGTAAGCACGAAGGGAAATTAAACAATGTATGAGTTGAAGAGTTACTCTCATTAGAAGGTGGGAACGGGTGATCAATCCGCTCTTCCTCCTTTTGTTCTTCGCTCTCCTCCTCATCTTTTTCATCCAATGAGCTCACAATGTCATTAATTTCTTCTTCCATAGACTCCTGCAAAATATTAGTCTCTTCTTGGATAGCGGAGACTCTCTCAATAAAATCATCAATATCGGAATTGAATTCATAATTCTCATAGCAATATTTAAGTATAGCAAAATTTTCAGGTCTATAAACTGAATCTTCAAACTCTTTAAACAAAGATTCAATTTCATAAGCACCCATAAAAGCAACGAATTATTCTATTTGTTCCACATCATAGTAATCATATATACCATTAGCATAAGAAGACAAGGTTTTATCATCATTACATTTGCATGAAAAGGGAAGGTGTGGAGCCTTCATCCTAGAGCAATAAGTATAATCATATCCCAAGCATAGTTGTCGAGCATACCAATGCAACATATGAATTTGATCCCATAATAGTTTCCCTTTTTGAGTCAAGCGATAATCCCTAAAGTATTCATGTTGATCCAACATGTCTCCCATTATATGATTGAATGGGGTTTTCTCAGGATTATCAAAGTAGTACATAATATCTTTCACATAATAAGCATCAAGGGTTTTACGAGGTTCCCCATCTCCATGAGTAGCAAGTACCACTAATTTTTTTTGTGTTTCGTGTTCCGTATCCATAACTAAAGAGAGAGAACAACTTAGAACAAGAAATAAAAATTACTTAGTGATAAAGCAAACAAGCACACACCAGAATATTCACCCCACGCTATAACTCCCCGGCAACGGCGCCAGAAAAAGGTCTTGATAACCCACAAGTATAGAGGATCAATTGTAGCCTCTTTCGATAAGTAAGAGTGTCGAACACAACGAGGATCTAAACGTAGAACAAATATTCCCTCAAGTTCTATCGACCACCGATACAACTCTACGCACGCTTAATGTTCGCTTTACCTAGAACAAGTATGAAACTAGAAGTACTTTGTAGGTGTTTTTGGATAGATTTGCAAGATAATAAAGAGCACATAGATAAAAAGTAGGGGCTGTTTAGATAAAGAAGCAATGAAGTTAGTATAGCGAGTGTGGAAAAGTGGTGGTAGGAGTTGTGAAATTGTCCCTAAGCAATTGACTACTTTACTAGACCAATAGCAAGTTTCATGTGGGAGAGGCCACTGCTAGCATGTCATCCCTGACTTGGAATTCTATGCACTTATGATTGGAACTATTAGCAAGCGTCCGCAACTACTAACGTCCATTACGGTAAAACCCAACCATAGCATTAAGATATATCGGTCCCCCTTCAATCCCGTATGCATCAATTTCTATGCTAGGTTGAAGCTTCTGTCACTCTTGCCCTCCAATACATAGTCCTATCAACATACAACTAACCCTATGGTGTGGTCCACGCATGCGCTCATATGATGGTCACCAAAGGACAGCAACATAACCACAAGCAAATTAAACCAATCATAGCAATTCATCAACCACCGATAGGATAACAAAAATCTACTCAGACATCATAGGATGGCAACACATCATTGGATAATAATATGAAGCATAAAGCACCATATTCAAGTAGAGGGTACAGCGGGTTGCGGGAGAGTGGACCGCTGTAGATAGAGGGGGGAAGGTGGTGGAGATGTTGGTGAAGATGGCGGAGGTGTTGGTGTAGATTGCGGTGATGATGATGGCCCCCGGCGGCGTTCCGGCGCCACCGGAAGCGAGGGGGAGAGAGCCCCCCTTCTTCTTCTTCTTCCTTGACCTTCTCCCTAGGTGGGAGAAGGGTTTCCCCTCTAGTCCATGGTCTCCATGGTGTGGGAGGGGCGAGAGCCTCTCCGAGATTGGATCTGTCTCTCTGTCTCTCTGTTTCTGCGTTCTGAGATTCTGCCCTTTCACCGTTTATTATATATTCGGAGATCCGTAACTCCGATTGGATTGAAACCTTCGCCCAGATTTTTCTCCGAAAATTAGCTTTCTTGCGGCCAAAGAAGAGCAGCAACCGCCTTACGGGGGGCTCACGAGGGTCAGGGGCACGCCTGCCTCGTGGCCCCCTCGGGCACCTTCTTGCGTTGATTCTTCTTCCCATATTTCACAAATATTCCAAAAACATTCTCCGTCTGTTTTTATTCTGTTTGGACTCCGTTTGATATGGATTTACTGCGAAACAAAAAACATGCAACAAACAGGAACTGACACTGGGCACTGGATCAATATGTTAGTCCCAAAAATAGTATAAAAAGTTGCCAAAAGTATATGAAAGTTGTAGAATATTGGCATGGTACAATAAAAAATTATAGGTAAGACGGAGACGTATCAGCCACGTAAAACTTGCAACACCAAAGTAGAGGACGTCTAACTTGTTTTTGCAGGGCATGTTGTGATGTGATGTGGTTAAGACGTGATGAGATATAAATTGTTGTATGATATGATCATGTTTTGTAATAGTTATCAACAACTAGCAGGAGCCTTATGGTTGTCCCTTTATTGTATGAAATACAATCGCCGTGTAGTTGCTTTACTTTATCACTAAGTGGTAGCGATAGTCGTAAAAGAAATAGTTGGTGAGACAACAACAATGCTACAATGGAGATCAAGGTGTCAAGCCGGTGACTATGGTGATCATGACGGTGCTTTGGAGATGGAGATCAAAGGCACAAGATGATGATGACCATATCATATCACTTATTTTGATTGCATATGATGTTTATCTTTTATGCATCTTATTTTGCTTAGTATGACGGTAGCATTATGAGATGATCTCTCACTAAATTTCAAGGTATAAGTGTTCTCCCTGAGTATGCATCGTTTCTACAGTTCGTCGTGCCGAGACACCATGTGATGATCGGGTGTGATAAGCTCTACGTTCACATATAACGGGTGCAAGCCAGTTTTGCACACGCATAATACTCAGGTTAAACTCGACGAGCCTAGCATATGCAGATATGGCCTCGGAACACTAAGACCGAAAGGTCGAACGTGAATCATATAGTAGATGTGATCAACATAGTGATGTTCACCATTGAAAACTACGCCATCTCACGTGATGATCGGACATGGTTTAGTTGATATGGATCACGTGATCATTTAGATGACTAGAGAGATGTCTATCTAAGTGGGAGTTCTTAAGTAATATGATTAACTGAACTTTAATCTATCATGAACTTAGTCCTGATAGTTTTGGCATATCTATGTTGTAGATCAATAGCTCGCGTATGGCTCCCCTGTTTTATTTTTGATATGTTCCTAGAGAAAAATAAGTTGAAAGATGATAGTAGCAATGATTCGGACTGGGTCCATGATCTAAGGATTATCCTCATTGCTACACGGAAGAATTATGTCCTTGATGCACTGCTAGGTGATGGACCTATTGCAGGAGCAGATACAGACGTTATGAATGTTTGGCAAGCTCGGTATGATGACTACTTGATAGTTTAGTGCGCCATGCTTTACAGCTTAGAACAGGGACTTCAGAAACGTTTTGAAAGCCAAGGAGCATATAAGATGTTCCAAGAGCTGAAATTGGTATTTCAGACTCATGCCCGAGTCGAGAGGTATGAGACCTCTGACAAGTATTTTGCCCACAAGATGGAGGAGAATAGCTCAACCAGTGAGCATGTTCTCAGAATGTCTGAGTATTACAATCGCTTGAATCAAGTGGGAGTTAATCTTCCAGATACGATAGTGATTGACAGATTTCTCTAGTCACTATCACCAAGTTACTGGAACTTCGTAATGAACTATAATATGCAAGGGATGATAAAACGATTCCCTGAGCTCTTCATGATGCTGAAATCAGCGAAGGTAGAAATCAAGAAAAGCATCAAGTGTTGATGGTTGACAAGACCACTAGTTTCAAGTCAAACGGCAAGGGAAGGAAAGGGAACTTCAAGAAGAATGGCAAGCAAGTTGCCACTCCCATGAAGAAGCCCAAAGCTAGACCCAAGCCTGAAACTGAGTGCTTCTACTGCAAAGGAAATGGTCACTGGAAGCAGAACTGCCCCAAATACTTGGCAGATAAGAAGGATGGCAAAGTGAACAAAAGTATATATGATATACATGTTATCGATGTGTACTTTACTAGTGTTCATAGTAGCCCCTGGGTATTTGATACTGGTTCAGTTGCTATGATTAGTAACTTGAAACAGGAGTTATAAAATGAACAGAGACTAGTTGAGGGCGAGGTGACGATGTGTGTTGGAAGTGATTCCAAGGTTGATAAGATCACCATCACACACTCCCTTTACCTTCGAGATTAGTGTTCAACCTAAAATAAATGTTATTTGGTGTTTGTGTTGAGCATAATATGATTGGATCATGTTTATTGCAATATGGTTATTCATTTAAGTCAAAGAATAATTGTTATTCTGTTTACATGAATAAAACCTTCTATGGTCATACACCCAAGGTGAATGGTTTATTGAATCTCGATCGTAGTGATACACATATTCATAATATTGATGCCAAAAGATGCAAAGTTGATAATGATAGTGCAACATACTAGTGGCATTGCCGTTTAGGTTGTATTGGTGTAAAGCGCATGAAGAAACTCCATGCGGATGTACTTTTGGAATCACTTGTATGAATCATTTGATGCTTGCGAACCATACCTCATGGGCAAGATGACTAAGACTCTGTTCTCCGGAACAATGGAGCGAGCCACTGACTTACTAGAAATAATACATACCGATGTATGCGGTCCGATGAGTGTTGAGGCTCGCGACGGGTATCATTATTTTCTGACCTTCACAGATGATTGGAGAAGATATGGGTATATCTACTTAATGAAACATAAGTCTAAAACATTTGAAAAGTTCAAAGAATTTTAGAGTGAAGTGGAAAATCATCGTAATAAGAAAATAAAGTTTCTACGATCTGATCACACAGGCGAATATTTGAGTTACGAGTTTGGTCTTCATTTGAAACAATGTGGAATAGTTTCGCAACTCACGCCACCTGGAACACCACAGCGTAATGGTGTGTCCGAACGTCGTAACCGTACTTTATTAGATATGGTGCGATCTATGATGTCTCTTACCGATTTACCACAATCATTTTGGGGTTATGCATTAGAGACAGCTGTATTCACGTTAAATAGGGCACCATCTTAATCCATTGAGACGACACCATATGAACTATGGTTTAGCAAGAAACCTAAGCTGTCATTTCTTAAAGTTTGGGGTTGTGATGCTTATGTGAAAAAGCTTCAACCTGATAAGCTCAAACCCAAATCGGAGAAATGTGTCTTCATAGGATACCCAAAAGAAAATGTTGGGTACACCTTCTATCACAGATCCGAAGGCAAGATATTCGTTGCTAAGAATGGATCCTTTCTAGAGAAGAAGTTTCTCTCGAAAGAAGTGAGTGGGAGGAATGTAGAACTTGATGGGGTAATTGTACCTTCTCCCGAATTGGGAAGTAGTTCATCACAAAAATCAGTTCCAGTGATTCCTACACCAATTAGTGAGGAAGCTAATGATGATGATCATGAAACTTCAGATCAAGTTACTACCGAACCTTGTAGGTCAACCAGAGTACGGTCTGCACCAGAGTGGTACGGTAATCCTATTCTGGAAGTCATGTTACTAGACCATGACGAACCTACAAACTATGAGGAAGCGATGATGAGCCCAGATTCCGCGAAATGGCTTGAGGCCATGAAATCTGAGATGGGATCCATGTATGAGAACAAAGTATGGACTTTGATTGACTTGGCCGATGATCAGCGAGCCATTGATAATAAATGGATCTTCAAAAGGAAGACGGATGATGATAGTAGTATTACTATCTACAAAGCTCAAATTGTCGCAAAAAGGTTTTCGACAAGTTCAAGGTGTTGACTACGGTAAGATTTTCTCACTCGTAGCGATGCTTAAGTCTGTCTAAATCATGTTAGCAATTGCCACATTTTATGAAATCTGGAAAATGGATGTCACAACTACATTCCTTAATGGATTTCTTGAAGAAGAGTTGTATATGATGCAACAAGAAGGTTTTGTCAATCCTAAAGGTGCTAACAAAGTGTGCAAGCTCCAGCGATCCATCTATGATCTGGTTCAAGCATCTCGGAGTTGGAATATACGCTTTGATAGTGTGATCAAAGCATATAGTTTTATACAGACTTTTGGAGAAGCCTGTATGTACAAGAAAGTGAGTGGGAGCTCTGTAGCATTTCTCATATTATATGTGGATGACATATGGTTGATTGGAAATGATACTGAATTTCTGAATAGCATAAAAGGATACTTGAATAAGAATTTTTCAATGAAAGACCTCGGCGAAGCTTCTTATATATTGGGCATCAAGATCTATAGAGAGAGAGCAAGACGCTTAATTGGACTTTCATAAAGCACATACCTTGATAAAGTTCTGAAGAAGTTCAAAATGGATCAGTCAAAGAAAGGATTGTTGCTTGTGTTGCAAGGTGTGAAGTTGACTAAAGACTCAAAACCCGACCACGACAGAAAATAGAAAGAGAATGAAAAGTCATTCCCTATGTCGCAGCCATAGGTTCTATAAAATATGCTATGTACCATCCCTATTGTGTACCTCACCATGAGTTTGGCAAGAGGGTACACTAGTGATCCAGGAGTGGATCACTAGACAACAGTCAAAATTATCCTTAGTGGAATAAGGACATGTTTCTCGGTTATGGAGGTGACAAAAAGTTCGTCGTAAAGGGTTACGTTGATGCAAGCTTTGACACTAATCCGGATGACTCCAAGTCTCAATCTGGATACATGTTGAAAGTGGGAGCAATTAGATATAGTAGCTTCATGCAGAGCATTGTAGACATAGAAGATTTGCAAAATACATACGGCTCTGAATGTGGCTAACCCGTTGACTAAACTTCTCTCATAAGCAAAACATGATCACACCTTAGTACTCTTTGGGTGTTAATCACATAGCGATGTGAACTAGATTATTGACTCTAGTAAACCCTTTGGGTGTTAGTCACATGGAGATGTGAACTAATCACATAAAGATGTGAACTATTGGTGTTAAATCACATGACGATGTGAACTAGATTATTGACTCTAGTGCAAGTGGGAGACTGAAGGAAATATGCCCTAGAGGCAATAATAAAGTTGTTATTTATATTTCCTTATATCATGATAAATGTTTATTATTCATGCTAGAATTGTATTAACCAAAAACTTAGTACATGTGTGAATACATAGACAAAACAGAGTGTCCCTAATATGCCTCTACTTGACTAGCTCGTTAATCAAAGATGGTTAAGTTTCCTGACCATAGACATGTGTTGTCATTTGATGAACGGGATCACATCATTAGGAGAATGATGTGATGGACAAGACCCATCCGTTAGCTTAGCATAATGATCGTTTAGTTTTATTGCTATTGCTTTCTTCATGACTTATACATGCATGTTCCTCTAACTATGAAATTATGCAACTCCCGAATACCGGAGGAACACCTTGTCTGCTATCAAACATCACAACGTAACTGGATGATTATAAAGATGCTCTACAGGTGTCTCCGAAGGTGTTTGTTGGGTTGGCATAGATCAAGATTAGGATTTGTCACTTTGTATATCGGAGAGGTATCTCTGGGCCCCCTCGGTAATGCACATCACTATGAGCCTTGCAAGCAATGTGACTAATGAGTTAGTTATAGGATGATGCATTACGGAACAAGTAAAGAGACTTGCCAGTAACGAGATTGAACTAGGTATGATGATACCGACGATCGAATCTCGGGCAAGTAACATACCGATGACAAAGGGAACAACGTATGTTGTTATGCGGTTTGACCAATAAAGATCTTCGTGGAATATGTAGGAGCCAATATGAGCATCCAGGTTCCGCTATTGGTTATTGACCAGAGATGTGTCTCGGTCATGTCTACATTGTTCTCGAACCTGTAGGGTCCGCACGCTTAACGTTCAATGACGATTTGTATTATGAGTTATGTGATTTGATGAACCGAAGCTTGTTCGGAGTCCCGGATGTGATCACTGACATGACGAGGAGTCTCTAAATGGTCGAGACATAAAGATTGATATATTGGAAGGTTGTGTTTGGACACCGGAATGGTGTCGGAAAGGTTCGGGCATTTTCTGGAGTACCGTGGGTTACCAGAACCCCCCGGGGAGTTAATGGGCCTTCATGGGCCCTAGTGGAGAGAGGAGGCGGCGGCAGGTGGTGGCGCGCGCCCCCCAAGCCCAATCCGAATTAGACTATGGTTGGGGGGGCCGGCCCCTGATGAAGCTATGTACCTAGGGCAGGGTCATGGATCTGTCCAAGATACCCTCCCCAAGGACATCTCTAAAAGAACCAGAAGCAGTCGAAGAAAAATCATCATCCACTCGACCATGAAGCTATGTTCCACTCGACAGTCTTGAAGACACTCGACCGTATGGACAATCACTCGACTACCAGAAGATCTAGAGCCACTCCACTCTGCAACGATCGGGAATTAAGTCATGGCCTTAATGGTCATTATGTATCTTTATTGCAGGCGTTACCAGTAACGTCTCCATCTTTATGTACCTTAAACCCTTTGTAACTGAGGGCGGGAGGG
Source organism: Triticum urartu (assembly GCF_056163025.1). Taxonomy (NCBI): domain Eukaryota; kingdom Viridiplantae; phylum Streptophyta; class Magnoliopsida; order Poales; family Poaceae; genus Triticum; species Triticum urartu. Next base: position 333,850,693 of record NC_141873.1, read on the forward strand.
GTCTGGCGAACTCTATATAAGCCACCCCCCCTCCTCAAGGACAAAGGTTCGCACCCTCTGTAACACACACGCATATAATCCAGTCGACCGCCTCCGGGCTCCGAGACGTAGGGCTGTTACTTCCTCTGAGAAGGGCCTGAACTCGTAAAACTCGTGTGAACAACTCCTCTATATCTAGGATCTTGCCTCTACATTCCTACCCCCCTATTCTACTGTTAGACTTAGAAGCACGACAGTTGGCGCCCACCGTGGGGCAGGTGTCTTAGAGACTTGTTGGAGAAGTTGTGATTTTTCTGATCCCCATCAACATGGTTTCAAGCGGAGGTTTGGCCAAGGGCCGCGAGATCCGTCTCGGTGCGCTCGTATTCATCGTCGACGACTCTGCTTGGCTCCAGGAAGCGCCACTCGACGTCGAGGCGCTCCCCGTCTGCGGGGCAACGCACTTTCACGCGTGCGTCCGTGGCGTCCTCCTACGGCAGTCGTAGACTCAGTATCAGTCGGCGCCTGTGCCGACCTCCCTCCCTGCAGCCCGCCAGGGAAAACGTTCCGGTCGGTCGAGGCTTCAACGATGGGTGAGGCACGCGGTGGCTCACCAATCTGCCACCCCCCAGGTCGTGGCAATCGAGCCCGATGAAACTCTCTATGGCCTGTTCGACCTGTCGACTGGCTCCGTAGAGACGGCATCCGAGTGCGACAGCAGCGACCCCGCGGCGGAAGTTTTGGTGGTCAATGGACCACATAGTCCTCCTGGCTTCACCCGTGAGGACGGAGGCGATGGTGGCAGCGATCTATCGCGTGTCCACGAAGACTACCGACCCGAACCCCTCTCTTCACAGAGGAGAGAGGAACTTCGCCGCCGGAACATGGATGCACTGCACACTCCTATCGTTGGAGAAACCCCTGAGGCCTAGGCCTTGGAGGAGGCGTGCCTGGCCAACTTGGATGAGCGCACTCGACTAGAGAACCTCCAATGCGCACTCGACGAGCGTGCTCGGCAGCGTGCTCCCGAGTCGAGTCGACATCAACTTTTTCCACCTCCGACTCAGGTATACCGAACTCCAATCCAGAATCTCGCAGCTGCGGCCCGAATAGCGGAGTCAATCCAACCTTCCCAGTCGGAAGCTGGTCGAGGTTTGGTGCAGATCCGGGCTTTGCTTCGAGCCGCGGGAGAGCAGAATACAGTAGTATCTCAGTCGCGGAATAGGATTCACAGCAGATCCATGGTTGTAGACACAGTCCAGTCGGCTCACAGCCAAGATCGCCCCCGAGGCATGAGGGACGTGGAGACCGACGAGATCAGTACAAAAACCGTGAGTAGTATGATCACCGACTCGATCACGATGATCGTCGTCGAGGGCCCACGCCTCCCCCAAGGAGTGGATCATACATGCCTCGGCAGCAGGATGACAGACGCCCTCATAGTGGTGGGCGAAGGATTCCAGTCGACCCCAGGGAACCGGGGTTTGATGCGAGATCTATTCTCGGTCAGGGTCTGGTCGACAGGAACAGAGCTCACAAAGAAGGCTCCGATAGAGATTTTCCAACCAGCAACAGAGTGCATGTCTCAGGCCCAGAGTGCTTCAGCAGAGCCATCAGGTCTGCGATGATTCCTCCCAACTTCAGATTAGCGACTGGAGTCAGTAAGTTCACTGGTGAGTCCAAGCCTGACACTTGGCTCAAGGATTACCGAGTGGTTTTACAGATCGGTGGCGGCAATGATGAAGTGGCCATGAAGCACCTTCCTTTGATGCTGGAGGGCTCAGCCAGGGCGTGGCTGAATCAGTTAGCTCCTGGTAGTATTTATACTTGGGAAGATCTTGCTCGAGTATTTGTCAGAACATTTGAAGGTACTTGCAAGCGGCCGGCAGGGTTGACAGAATTACAGTGTTGCATTCAGAAACTGAATGAAACTTTGAGGGATTATATCCAGAGATGGATCACGTTGCACCACACAGTGGAGAATGTGTCAGATCACCAAGCAATTTGTGCCTTCAAAGAAGGTGTTAAGTATCGGGAGTTGAATCTGAAATTCGGTCGAACAGGAGATATGACTATGACACAGATGATGGAGATTCTCACCAAGTACGCCAATGGTGAAGAAGAAGACCGACTCCGGAGTGGCAAGCACAAAGCAGTCGCCCACAAAACCGGAGGAGGAAACTCCAGTCGAAAGCAGAAGCGCAAAGCCGAGCCAGCCGCTCCTGGTGAAGCCTTAGCCGTGACTCGGGGGAAGTTCAAGGGGAAACCTAAAGGACCGTGGAACCCCAAGAAAGTAAAAGATCAAGATGGAAATGATGTGTTGGATTTACCATGCCACATTCACACCAAGAAAGATGAAGAGGGTAATTTCATTTACCCAAAGCATACCACTCGACAGTGTCGACTCCTAATCCAGCAATTCTGAGAGAAACAGCCCAAAGAAAATGAGAAGGAAGCAGACAAAGTTGAGGATGAGGAGGAGGACGATGATGGTTACCCCCACATCAATTCCACTCTGATGATTTTTGCTGATGTTGAGAGTAAGAGTCGACTAAAAGTCATCAACATAGAAGTGAACATGGTTGCTCCGGTGACACCCAGTTATTTGAAGTGCTCTCAGACTGCCATCACATTCGACCAGTCCGATCACCCAGTGCACATAGCCACCACTGGGAGGCAAGCGCTAGTGGTCGACCCAGTAGTCGAAGGTATTCGGTTGACTAAGGTTCTGATGGACGGTGGAAGTGGCCTGAATATACTGCATGCAGAGACGTTGAAAGGAATGGGCATTCCGATGTCCAGACTCAGTGAAAGCAATATGAGTTTCCATGGAGTCATTCCTGGCAAGAAGGCTGCATCACTCGGCCAGATCGCCCTTGATGTAGTGTTCGATGATTCCAAGAATTACCGCAAAGAAAAGTTGACATTTGAAGTTGTAGATTTCCAGAGTGCTTATCATGCTATTTTGGGCAGGCCAGCTTATGCACGTTTTATGGCTCGACCATGTTATGTGTACCTCAAATTGAAAATGCCTGGTCCCAAAGGAGTGATCACTATCACCGGCAATCGAAAGAAGTGTAACATCCCAAATTTTCAATTTGGAATGTTATACATTAGATCATCATGCATATCATATTTTATTTTGCTTTTGGTTTTGATCCTAGAAAATCCTAAGCAACTCAAGGACCCATGGAGAGAGTTCGGGATTTCGTTATTTACATATTTGAGTTTTCTCAAATTATGTAAACAGGATCATTTGATTTTTTTTATTTTATCATCAATTATTTCTATTACAAAAATATGAGAGAGGGAATAAAATGACTTTCCCAAAATATAGAAATATTGAGGATTTAATAAAAAAATCAAATAAGATTTATTTCGAAGTTTTTCGGTATTTTTATTTGAATTTAGGAAAAATGCGTGTTTTTTTCGAAGTTGTAGTTTGGGCCTAGATAAATGTTCACTTTATCGGGCTTGATTTTAGAAACCCGGGAAAATTTATTTCGTGATTTTTGGAGTCCGTTTAGTATTTCTTTTTATTTTTCTTTCGAGCGGAATTATTAAAAAAAACGCGGAACCGACTTTGGGCCGTACTCGGCCAGGACTCCGCCTGGCCGGGACCTTTATAAGGCGCGCCCGAGGCCCGAGCCGAGCCAGCCCACCACCGCCACCCTAACCCTAGCGCGCCCCAGCCCCAGCCGCCGCCGCCGCCGGAGTTGCGCGCCGCCCGAGGTTCGCCGCCCCTCGTTTTCCGTGCTGTTTTAAAAAAATAAATTGTTCGTCGTTTTTCTTTTTCATCGGATTTTTCCGCGGTTATTTTCTGATCGCGATTTCTGATCCGATTTTCGTTTTGGTATAACTTTTCCTTCGTTTGTCGGAATCAGGCGATTCAAGCGCCTGGAGTTTCGTCTCGAAACCCTCTTTCCCAATAATCAACTTAAACATGTTTTTGCTACTGTAAAATTTGCCCTAGATCCAGATTTCTAGAACGAAGTTGTTTTCTTTCACCGTTTGATTTCTTTTGCTTCGTTCGATTTGATTCTTTATGCAAACCAGGGTTCTTAAGTTGAACTTTCTGGTTAGATCTTCTATTTGAGTTTTACCTGTGCATTAGATGAGTACTTATTGTATGCTTGTTGTTTGTCTGCGATAGAATACCCGGAGTGCGCCGCCTGTTACTTCGAATCTCTAGGTTTCGCGGATCATCAGCAAGGCAAGTAACACTTTGATCATACCTTTTCTACAACCCAGTTTTATTGCATTAGATCAATCCTCACACGTTGCATGATTAGGATCTAATTAAATTGTGGGATGGGAAGTAGATGAGGTAGTACCTATTACCTGTTTATTATCAAACCTTTGGGAGTTACTTCTACGTTTGCTTATTATGCCATGCTAGGCTAGTAGATGTGGATTGGGTGAGTGATATCCATGACAGATGTGAGATTGTTAATTAATGGTTTATCTAAGGTGGCAACCTAACACACATCTGGGTGGATTGAGGCACCTGGGGTTTCCAGGACTTGCCTGTTTTTCTTTTGGACCGCCACCCAGGCTCAAAGGGATCATGAGATTATTCATACTAGAAACTTCCGTGTGCAGCCACAAGCCATTATGGGCTCTGGCATAGTTGACTAAGTTGTGCGAACTCTTACAGTGGTAGACTAGCAGATGTAGGGGATGTAGGTGGTACGGTCTACCCGATCGTAAGGTGCTAGCGCTTCTGAAAGACTATGTCTCGGTCATCCGTTTCTCAAACACCCTGTAGTGCGAGAAACCAAACGGAGGCGATCGAGTCTTGTGGGGAAAAGTGCGCAAACCTCTGCAGAGTGTAACAAACTAATCATGGTTAGCCGTGTCCCCGGTTATGGACATCTTGAGTATCTAGTACCTGGATTATCATGTGAATCTCAACATGTTACTCTAAATTAATTTTGTTGGGTTTAAATGATGTTACTTAATTGGGATTGAGAATGTTGTCAACCATTCTCAATGTTTAACAACCACCATGATAGTAATTAAATCTATTCCTTTGAAGTAGGGAAAAATTGGCTTTACGCAAAAACTGTAACCATAGAGTTTTCCACCAGCCAAATATGCATATAGTATAGCTGTTGCATTCCATTACTCTCTATGTGTTACCTTGCCAGCATATTGCATGTGCTGACCCGTTTTCGGGCTGCAACGTTAATGTTGCAGACTTTTCAGACGACGATTGAGGAATTTTAGGTCGTGGTTCTATACTCAGTGATGCCGTTGGAGTTGATGGACTCACTTATCTTCCAAGCCTTCCGTTGTTATCGTTATTAGATGGCCTTAAGCCATATTTATTGTAATAAGTTCTCTTTTGAGACACTCGATGTAATAAGTGTGTGATTGCTACTCTGTTATAAATCCTCCTAGTACTGTGTGGTGTCAGCATTACTGATCCAGGGATGACACCGGAGCACAGAGATCAGACTGTTTGAGGTCTGGTCGCTACAAGAAGGCAGAAGAGTGCTTCCAGAAGGGCTCAAAGATCGCCGATGCACAGATGGCAGTAGTGGAATTGCAGGAATATCAAAAAAATGCAGATCCGAGTGATTTGTTGCGTACTAAGAAGCCTGCCACGGATTCAGCATTCCAGTCGTCTGGTGAAATAAAGTCGATTCACATTCACCTGACGGATCTGAATGCTGCTCCGACTCACATCTCAACAACACTCGACTCCAAATAGGAAGAATCGCTCATCCAGTTCCTCCGTGAGAACTGGGACATCTTTGCATGGAAACCTTCCGACATGCCAGGTGTTCCCAGGGGACTGGATGAGCATCGTTTGCAAGTCGACCCAAAGGTGAAACCAGTCAAAGAACATCTTCGACGGTCCGCCGTACAGAAGAGGAAGGCAATCGGTGAAGAAGTGGCTCGGCTTCTGGCAGCTGAGTTTATCCGAGAGATTTACCACTCCGAGTGGTTAGCTAATGTTGTCATGGTCCCAAAGAAGGACGACTCACTTCGCATGTGCATCGACTTCAAACATATCAATCGGGCCTTCCCGAAAGATCACTTTCCTCTCCCTCGCATCGACCAAATAATCGACACGACTGCGGGGTGTGAGCGTTTGTCCTTTTTGGACGCTTATTCCGGGTACCATCAGATCCGTCTGTACGGACCTGATGAGATAAAAATAGCTTTCATCACCCCATTTGGGTGCTTCTGTTATGTCACTATGCCATTCGGTTTGAAGAACGCTGGAGCCACATTCATGCGGATGATTCAGAAGTGCCTGCTCACTCAGATCAGTCGGAGTGTGGAAGCATACATGGATGGCATTGTGGTCAAGTCACGTAAAGGTTCCGACCTACTGGCTGACCTTGCTGAAACCTTTGCCAACCTCAGAAGGTATGATATCAAGCTTAATCCATCAAAGTGCACGTTTGGAGTTCCAGGCAGAAAATTACTCGGTTTTCTCGTTTCCGAACGAGGGATCGACGCTAACCTAGAGAAAGTGGGTGCCATACTCCGGATGAAATGCCTTGTGCGTGTGCACGATGTCCAGAAGCTTACTGGTTATTTGGCCACCTTAAGTCAATTCATTTCTCGCCTCGGTGAAAAGGCACCGCCTCTTTACCGACTGATGAAGAAATCAGATAAGTTCGAGTGGACTCTTGAGGCTGATGCAGCATTTGCAGAGCTTAAAGCCTTGCTTTCCACCCAGCCGGTGCTTGCTGCTCCAATCAGCAAAGAGCCTTTACTGCTTTACATTGCAGCCACTGGACAAGTCGTCAGTACAGTACTTACGGTCGAGCAGGAAGAAGAAGGAAAAGCTTACAAAATTCAGTGCCCAGTATACTATGTCTCTGAAGTTTCGACTCCATCAAAGCAAAGATATCCACATTATCAGAAGCTTGTTTATGGGATCTATATGACCACGAAGAAGGTTGCACATTACTTCTCTGATCACTCCATTACAGTCGTTAGCGACACTCCGTTATCAGAGATTCTGAACAATAGAGATGCAACTGGTCGAGTGGCAAAGTGGGCGATTGAACTCCTTCCCTTAGATATCAAGTTCGAGGCAAAGAAAGCTATCAAGTCCCAAGCAATAGTAGATTTCCTCGCCGAGTGGATTGAACAACAACTGCCGACTCAAGTACACTCAGAGCACTGGACCATGTTCTTTGATGGTTCCAAGATGCTGAATGGTTCCGGTGCTGGGGTAGTACTGGTATCCCCCCGAGGAGACAAGCTCAGATATGTCCTCCAGATTCACTTTGATTCCTCCAATAACGAAGCAGAATATGAAGCACTCTTGTATGGGTTGCGTATGGCCATTTCACTCGGCGTCCGTCGCCTCATGGTCTATGGTGACTCAGATTTGGTAGTCGATCAAGTGATGAAGGAGTGGGACGTCAGAAGCCCAGCCATGACTGGTTACTGCAACGCGGTGAGAAAGTTGGAAAAGAAGTTTGAGGGGTTAGAGCTCCATCATATCCCCCGACTGAAAAATCAAGCAGCAGATGATTTAGCAAAGATAGGCTCCAAGAGAGAAGCCATTTCTAGTAATGTGTTCCTGGAGCATATTCATGCACCTTCAGTTCAAGAAGATCCCTTCAATGAAGAGCCCCCACAGCCTAAGAGTGCCACAGATCCGACTGAAGTCGAGGTCCCAGCCGTGGTCGACTTGGTCATGGAAGTGTTGGTCATCACTCCCGACTGGACAGTACCATACATTGCATATATCCTTAGGAAAGAGCTCCCAGAAGACGAAGAAGAGGCTTGACAGATCGTCCGTCGATCCAAGGCCTTTACTGTAATAAGAGGACAACTGTTCAGAGAAAGTGCAACTGGGGTTAGGCAGAAATGCATAACACCAAAAGAAGGCCGAGTGATCCTCCACGACATCCATTCGGGGACTTGTGGTCACCATGCGTCCTCTCGGACCATTGTGGCTAAAGCATACCGAGCTGGATTCTATTGGCCATGAGCAAATGAAATGGTGAAAGATATAGTCGATAGATGTGAAGGCTACCAGTTCTACTCCAATATGTCGCACAAACCTGCATCAGCCCTGAAGACCATCCCACTCATCTGGCCCTTTGCGGTTTGGGGATTGGACATGGTTGGTCCACTGAGGAATGGTAGGAGCGGCTTCACTCATGTGCTTGTAGCAATCGACAAGTTTACCAAATGGATTGAAGCCAAGCCTATTAAGAATCTTGAAGCTAGTACCGCTGTCAGCTTCATCAGAGAGTTGATTTTCAGATATGGGGTTCCGCACAGCATCATCACTGACAACGGATCGAACTTCGATTCTGATGAGTTCAGAGCCTCCTACGCCTCACAAGGCACACGAGTCGACTATGCTTTAGTCGCCCATCCCCAGTCGAATGGACAAGCAGAGAGAGCAAATGGCCTGATTCTCAAAGGACTGAAACCCCGACTAATGCGAGATCTCAAGCACGCAGTAGGCGCCTGGGTTGATGAGCTTCCATCAGTTCTTTGGGGATTGAGGACAACTCCTAATCGGTCGATTGGTCGAACTCCATTCTTCTTGGTCTATGGGGCTGAAGCTGTTTTACCAAGTGACTTGCTTCATAATGCACCACGAGTTGAGCTCTTCACTGAAGATGAAGCAGAACAAGCTCGGCAAGACGCATTCGACCTCCTAGAGAAGGAAAGAGAGATGGCCTTGATCCGGTCGACCATTTATCAACAAGTCTTGCGTCGATTCCACGCTAGACACGTGAAGGGTCGAGCCTTTCAAGAGGGAGACTTGGTTCTTCGAGTGGATCAGCAGAAACCACATAAGCTCGCCCCAGCTTGGGAAGGTCCCTTCATTGTCACCAGAGTGATCCACAATGGAGCATCCCACCTTTAAAGTGTTGAGCATAAGAAGGACGAGCCACGGGCTTGGAACGCGGAGCTGCTCCGCCCCTTTTATACTTAAGTATTCGTTCGAATAAAATGTAATAAGAAATACCGTTGTAATTTGTTTATCAAAGACAAGAGCTTTATAGTCCTCTGGCACGATTGTTGTTGCTTTTGTTTACGTCTGAAAAAACCCCAGTGGGTGACTTAGCTGCGAATCCGTTTCGCCTAAGTTTTCAAAAAACCTACCGAGTGGTGAGCCAGCCTCCCACTCGGGGGGTTAGCTGCGAACCCGTTTCACCTAAGTTTTCAAAATCCTACCGAGTGGTGAACCAGCCTCCCACTCGGGGGCTTGGCTGCAGTCTAGTACTCGCCTAAGTTTGTAAAATCCTACCGAGTGGTGAGCAATCCTCCCACTCGGGGGCTTAGCTGCAGTCCAGTACTCGGCTAAGTTTGTAAAATCCTACCGAGTGGTGAGCCATCCTCCCACTCGGGGGCTTAGCTGCAGTCCAGTACTCACCTAAGTTTGTAAAATCCTACCGAGTGGTGAGCAATCCTCCCACTCGGGGGCTTAGCTGCAGTCCAGTACTCGCCTAAGTTTGTAAAATCCTACCGAGTGGTGAGCAATCCTCCCACTCGGGGGCTTAGCTGCAGTCCAGTACTCGCCTAAGTTTGTAAAATCCTATCGAGTGGTGAGCCATCCTCCCACTCGGGGGCTTAGCTGCAGTCCAGTACTCGCCTAAGTTTGTAAAATCCTACCGAGTGGTGAGCAATCCTCCCACTCGGGGGCTTAGCTGCAGTCCAGTACTCGCCTAAGTTTGTAAAATCCTACCGAGTGGTGAGCAATCCTCCCACTCGGGGGCTTAGCTGCAGTCCAGTACTCGCCTAAGTTTGTAAAATCCTACCGAGTGGTGAGCAATCCTCCCACTCGGGGGCTTAGCTGCAGTCCAGTACTTGCCTAAGTTTGTAAAATCCTACCGAGTCGTGAGCAATCCTCCCACTCGGGGGCTTAGCTGCATTCCAGTACTCGCCTAAGTTTGTAAAATCCTACCGAGTCGTGAGCAATCCTCCCACTCGGGGGCTTAGCTGCAGTCCAGTACTCCCCTAAGTTTGTAAAATCCTACCGAGTGGTGAGCAATCCTCCCACTCTGGGGCTTAGCTGCAGTACAGTACTCGCCTAAGTTTGTAAAATCCTACCGGGTGGTGAGCAATCCTCCCACTCGGGGGCTTAGCTGCAGTCTAGTACTCGCCTCAGTTTGTAAAATCCTACCGAGTGGTGAGCGATCCTCCCACTCGGGGGCTTAGCTGCAGTCCAGTACTCACCTAAGTTTGTAAAATCCTACCGAGTGATGAGCAATCCTCCCACTCGGGGGCTTAGCTGCAGTCCAGTACTCGCCTAAGTTTGTAAAATCCTACCGAGGGGTGAGCCGTCCTTCTCCTTTGGAGCTGCGCCACAAATACAACGTACGCTCCATCTTCATCCGCAAGGACGACGAGGTGCAGGTCAACTGCAATCCTTTCCCTAAGAGCTGCACCACAAGTACAACGTACGCTCCATCCCTACCCGCAAGGACGACGAGGTGCAGGTCGACCGCGACCCTCTTCTCCGAGCTACGCCACAAATAGAACGTGCGCTCCATCCATGTCCGCAAGGACGACGAAGCACAGGTCGTCCGCGACCTTCTTCTCCGACCTACGCCACAAATACAACGTGCGCTCCATTCTTGTCTGCAAGGACGACGAGGCGTAGGTCGACTGCAACCTTCTCCTCCGAGCTACGCCACAAATATAACGTGTGCCCCATCCTTGTCCGCAAGGACGACAAGGCACAGTTCGATTGAAGTCTCCGTTTCAAGGCTGCATCTCGAACACGAAGGTCACAACAAATAGGGAGCAGATTCCAAAAGCAATCACAAGCATATTCAAAAGCAGTTTGGATAAATCCTAAAATTCCAAGCGACAAATCAAAAGTATTCGAGCATCAAGCCCGAAGGAGTTTAATGGTTACAGCAACCACTTGGCATTCCGAGGCAAATTTAAGACATGTTTAAATCCCATAGTTTGTTGACTCGGCAGGAGGAGGGCTGGCGGGTTCGACGAATTCGTCCAAGTCGATTCCATCTGCGATCCGAGTGGCAGCAGCGATGAAAGTCTCCATAAAGGACTGGAAGTCGCGCCTTTTGGTGTTGGCGACCTTGATCGCCGCCAGCTTGTCTTCACAAGCTTCCTTGCAGTGGACCCTTACCAAGGACAACGCCACGTCAGCACCACACCGGGCAGAGGACTTCTTCCACTCTTGCACTCGACCAGGAATCTCGTTGAGCCGAGTCATCAGAGACTCGAGGTCATTTTGAAGCGTCGCCCTTGGCTAGAGTGATGAGTCGATCCGTGAAACTGCCACCTTCAGACGAGCGAGGTAATTTGTGATGCTGGCGACACGGGATTCCAGTCGAAGCACGTTCATCGCAGCTTCGTCGCCGACCGAAGAAACGATGGGGTCTAAACCCGTCTCGATCCTTCCAGTTTCCTCGTTAAAGTTTTGACAGAATTCTGCAGTCAAAGAGTTGGTGAGTCGACCGGACAAGATTAACTTGCAAGCAGTAAAGCAGTCGGATTAAAAGGAGTACCTTCCAGCATAAGATAGAGCTTCTTAGCTAGAGTTCTCAGATAGGCTTCCGTGTCATTTCTCTTACGGACCGCGGACTCCAGCTTCTCATTCAGAGCAATCTTATCCTTCTTCAGACAAGTTACCTCTCGGTTGGACTCATTGAGAGAGGACTTCAGCTTGTTTACTTCTCCTTCCAACGCTTCGACCGAAGCCAACTTCTGGTCTACAAGGGCAGTCTTATCCTGAGCTTCCTTTTGCGCAGCAGCAAGGTCCAGGTCCTTCTTTTCCAGAGCCAACCTCATTTTCTCTGCAAAAGAAGCAATCGGATCAAACAAGAGATCGAAGAAATATCTTAAAAGACGATCGACGTAAACAGTCGACGGGCAGTTACCTTCCATACCAGCAGCTTCGTCTTGAGCTTTCTTCAACTTTTGTTGGGCCAGCTCCAAGTCGAGGTTGAGTTGCCTCTGCTTCTCCTCAAATTCGTCAAACTTAGAAATGACAGTACACAATTTCTGCAGAAGAAAAAAGACGTGACAATCGACAAGGTCAAAGATTATTTACTTCCGAGTGAATAAAACTTAAAAGTTTACTCAAGACCCCAGCCGACTGCCCGCAGTCGACCGCGGTCTCGGGGACTACACCCAGCGGGTGCACTGGCATGCCCCCACTGATTCAGACCCCACTCGACCGGTCCGCCCAGGTCGAGTAAAAAAAGAAAAAAAAGAAAAGGGAAGTAAGAGAAAAGAACTATTCAGAGCCCGGCCGACTGCTAGCAATCGATCGCGGTCTCGGGGACTACACCCAGTGGGTGCACTTGACGTGCCCCCACTGGTTCGGATCCCGTTCGACCGGTCCGCCCGAGTCGAGTGGAAGAAAAGAAAGAAAAAAGTAATCAGACCCCAGTCGACTGCCTGCAGTCGACTGCGGCCTCGGAGACTACACCTAGTGGGTGCACTTAGCGTGCCCCCACCGGTTTAGATCCCACTCACCAGGCCGAGTGGAAGAGCGTAGATACCAAAGACAACAAAACACACCCAGTGGGTGTACAAATTCGACGCAAACAATAAGAGATTGTATGAAATAAAATATTTCAGGTAGCATATCCTAATAGAACAAGGTCAGTCGGAAGCCTACTTACCTGGACATTGGCCTGGAGAGCCGCGCCGGCATCGTAAGCAGCCTGGCTGTTCTCGTGCACCGTCTTCATCCGCTCCATCATCACGTTAGCCTGGCGGATGGCCTCCGCAGCCGCGTCCGACTGACTTTCCGGAACATGGTAGTTGGTGAAGAAGGGGGCAGATGACCCAGGTGCGGCAGCTTGGAGCTCCGAAGCGTGAGGTTGGACGACTGAAGAAAACACTGGTACAATCGACGGTGCAGGGCGCTCACTCAACAATGGGGCAGCGAAGGTTACAGAGGCCCCACCTGCGTCTTCGGATTGCCGGACGGTTGGTGTTGTCACCGGTCCCTGCTGAGACGTCTTGCCAAATGCTACTTTTTTGTTCTTCCTGGGCCTAGGGGCCACATCTTCATCATCATCTGGAAGATCGATGATGTTGGGCGGGGCTGCAGATAGATCAGTCGACCCCAAGTGAATCACCAGAATTTAATCGACCCAATAATCAAGGACAGGATCATGAGAGTTTTACCTGGGTTGGAGGTAACCGCGTCTTCCATTTCCTCGTCTCGGTACTGGTAGGAAGAAGTTCCAGAGATAGCAACGCTGCAAATGTCAACATTCAGTCAGTTATGTTCTGTTGCTCGAGTCGACCAAAAGATCAGGTCAAATGATTACTCGGAGATGGTGGGGATGGTCACTTTGATTCTGGGCAAAGCCTTCGGTGGTTTGGAGGAGGTGGCCTTCGAGGCTTTCGGCACAGGAGGTGGTGCAGTCTTGAGTTGTTTCGGTACCTTCTCAGTCGGCGTTGGGGAAGATGTCCGAGGGCGCTTCGAAGATGGCCCAGTCGGCGCGGGCATCAGGTCAGGGGTGCTCGCCGGGTCGTGAGCGTGCTTGGACCTCCTCTCTTTGCGAGGAGGCGAGTCGACCTCTTCTTCATCGCTCGAGTCGTCGCTCTCCTCGTCCTCCTCTGCATCCGAGTGCCACTCACCACTCTCGCCCCCGCTCGCCCCTTCCTCGACGTGTTGCTCCTGCACTCCATTGGGCATCGAGTACATATCAATAAGAGCCTGAAAAGACAATGAACGAAAGAAATACAGTCGACCGTCAACAAGATGTTACATAGTGAATCGAGAAGATACTTGACAATACAGAATCATACCTGTTCCGGCTGGTGCAAATGGTCGAATGGAATCACCCTCCTAGACCCCCGGGGATTATCTTTGTTGCCGGTGATTCCTCTCAGCCACTTCTCCACCGTGTCTTCACTAACGTCCTCCGGGTGGATCCGAGTGGAGTCCTCGAGTCCCGAGTACATCCACATCGGATGGTCACGGGCTTGGAGCGGTTGGATGCGTCGACTGAGAAAGACCTCCAGCAGGTCCATACCAGTCACTCCGTCGCGGACAAGTTGGACGACCCACTCAACCAACACCTTCACTTGTGCCTTCTCTTCTGGGATCACCCTCAAGGAGGAGGGCTTCTCCACTCGATCCAAAGAAAAGGGGGGAAGTCCAGTCGACTGACCCGGGGTCGGCTGGTCCTTGCAGTAAAACCAGGTCGACTGCCAGCCCCGGACCGAGTCGGGAAGGATCATAGTTGGGAAGGTGCTCTTGTTCCTCATTTGGATTCCAAGTCCTCCGCACATCTGTTTCACATGCGTCCTCTCGTCACTCGGGTTGGCCTTCTTGACTGACTGGGAGCGACATGTGAATATGTGCTTGAAGAGACCCCAGTGCGGTCGGCAACCCAAGAAATTTTCGCACATTGACATGAAGGTAGCAAGGTACACGATGGTGTTTGGAGTAAAGTGGTGGAGTTGAGCCCTGAAGAAATTCAGAAAACCACGAAAGAAAGGGTGGGGAGGCAAAGAAAACCCGCGGTCAACATGAGTGGCGAGGAGAACGCACTCACCCTCCCGCAGCCGCGGCTCGGTCTCGTTCCCCGGGAGCCGCACCGATTCGTGGGGGATCAGTCCCCCCTCAACTAGATCGTCAAGGTCGTCCTGGCTAATCGTCGAGCGGATCCAATCGCCCTGGATCCAGCCTGGCGGCAGGCCGGACCTTGACGAGGATCCACCTCAGCTGGTCCGCTTTCCTTTTGCCTTCGCCTTCGCCTTCTTTGCGTGCTCCAATCCACCGTCTTTGCCTTCCCCATGGTAGCAAATCGAGTCCGAGCGGAGCTACGACACCGAGAGCGGAAGCAGGGGCAGCGGAGAAATCTGAGGAAGAAGAAGGAGAATGAGGGCGCACTGTTCAAAAGCCCGGTCCGGTGCCTTTTATAAGGATACTTCTGAGTGACTGACTTGTAGGCCCGGACGATCTCATCAAATCCCACAACAGTCACGCGCGCGATACGTGGCAAAAAAGGTGGCGCGGGGATCGAGGCGACCTGCCTAAACCGTCCCGATTACCACGGCCTCCCCCGCCCGGTGCGCTTCCCAAAATTCGAATCTCGCAAAATCCGCGGACAGCAGAACAACTTGTCAGACGGAAGGCATCCTCCACATCATCACTGAAGCTTTTCAGTAAAAGTTCACTCGACAAAAACTAAGAATGGATCAAGGCGACTGAAAAAGAAGTTGGTGTCATCACCTCAGTTCATTGATCCCGAACAAGATATACTCATAACAACGAAAAATGAGTCGGAAGCGTTCTCAACTCCTTCCTCACTCAAACCCTGATCCATTCGGGGGCTAATGATGAAGCTATGTACCTAGGGTAGGGTCATGGATCTGTCCAAGATACCCTCTCCAAGGACATCTCTAAAAGAACCAGAAGCAGTCGAAGAAAAATCATCATCCACTCGACCATGAAGCTATGTTCCACTCGACAGTCTTGAAGACACTCGACCGTATGGACAATCACTCGACTACCAGAAGATCTAGAGCCACTCCACTCTGCAATGATCGGGAATTAAGTCATAGCCTTAATGGTCATTATGTATCTTTATTGCAGGCGTTACCAGTAACGTCTCCATCTTTATGTACCTTAAACCCTTTGTAACTGAGGGCGGGAGGGGTCTGGTGAACTCTATATAAGCCACCCCCCTCCTTAGGGACAAAGGTTCACACCCTCTGTAACACACACGCATATAATCCAGTCGACCGCCTCCGGGCTCCAAGACGTAGGGTTGTTACTTCCTCTAAGAAGGGCCTAAACTCGTAAAACTCATGTGAACAACTCCTCTATAGCTAGGATCTTGCCTCTACATTCCTACCCCCCTATTCTACTGTCAGACTTAGAACCACGACAGCCCCCCTTTCCTTCTCTTCTCCCCCTCCTTCCCTCCTTCTCCTAGTTGGAATAGGAAGGGGGGCGAATCCTACTTGGACCGGGAGTCCAAGTAGGACTCCCCCCATGGCGCGCCCCCCTTGGGCCGGCCACCTCCCCCCCTTTATATACGTGGGAGGGGGGCACCCCAAAGGCACACCAAGTCTTTTCTTAGCCGTGTGCGGTGCCCCCCTCCACAGTTACACACCTCGGCTATATCGTCGTAGTGCTTAGGCGAAGCCCTGCGCCGGTAACTTCATCATCACCATCCCCACACCGTCGTGCTGACGGAACTCTCCCTCGTCCTCAACTGGATCAAGATATCGAGGGACGTCATCGAGCTGAACGTGGAGGTGTCGTACATTTGGTTCTTGGATCAGTTGGATCGCGAAGACGTTCGACTACATCAACCGCATTACTAAACGCTTCCGCTTTCGGTCTACGAGGGTACGTGGACACACTCTCCCCTCTCGTTGATATGCATCTCCTAGATAGATCTTGCATGATCATAGGTAATTTTTTTTGAAATATTGTGTTCCCCAACATGAATGGCCCCCACTAAGCTCCACAATTTCTAGTTACACTGGCCCACATGCCATACCCACATTCAACGGTCCACACGTCCCACTCACAAAAAGTTGATGCATCACACCACTTCGTTGTCGCCTTCCTCTTCTTCGTCTGTAGCCGGATGCCGCAGTATAGCCCGTCGTGTCAATTTTCCGTGACACACCAAACCTCTAAAACTCCAAGCTCTTGCTACTTATGTCTTGCACTACATGTTGGGCAAGCATGCTAAAAGCGAGTGCCCTCTAGCCGATATACTCAAGGGCCCTATCAGTGACCTCCATGAAGATTTGCATATCCATGGAGATCCAACTATTTGCTCCTTCCATGATACTGAGATGACATGCCCACTATGTTTGTGTTTGATATTCTTGTAGGGTTGATACAAGAAGGGCCCTCTAACTGATGAGCAACGCGAAAAAGTTTTGGTTATGCACAACTAGGAGCTGGCCATTCGTCCATGTTTACCCAAGACATTCAAGCTCCTTAGTGAGGGGGCAATATTTTAGATAGATGGGTGGGGTTTCTGAGCCGAACAGGAAGAAAACCTTGACAGTGTTACCTTTTGGTGTTGACTCTAGTGTAAAGATAAATTAACATAGACTTTGTATGATTTGTAAAAAATTGCATGAGCCCTATAAAGTTCTTGGATAAGTGATGAGTTCGTAGATCCTCATGATCTACAAAACCAATATATTATCCGCAATGTAAGTAACACATGTAACTAATAGAGCCCTTTTCGAATAGGTCTAACTAACAATCTACCAACAACATATTTGACGTGATAGAATCCTATACAATATACCTAAATAGTTGATCCCCACTATCTCAATTCTCTCAACATGCACACATGCCATTGATGTCTACTACGCAACCTTCTTCTTGTAGACTCTTGTTGGGCCTCCAAGCACATAGTTTTGTAGGACAGTAGCAATTTTCTCTCAAGTGGATGACCTAAGGTTTATCAATCCGGGAGGCGTAGGATGAAGATTGTCTCTCTCAAACAACCCTGCAACCAAATAATAAAGAGTCTCTTGTGTCCCCAACATACCCAATACAATGGTAAATTGTATAGGTGCACTAGTTCGGCGAAGAGATGGTGATACAAGTGCAATATGGATAGTAGATATAGGTTTTTGTGATATGAAAATATAAAAACAGCAAGGTAGCAAGTAGTAAAAGTGAGCAGAAACGGTATTGCAATGCTTGAAAACAAGGCCTAGGGTTCATACTTTCACTAGTGCAAAGTCTCTCAACAATGATAACATAATTAAATAATATGTCAATCCCTCAACGTGCGACAAAGAGTCACTCAAAAGTTCCTACCGCGGAGAACATAAGATGAAATTGCTTGTAGGGTATGAAACCACCTCAAAGTTATTCTTTCTGATCAATCTTTTGAGCTATTCCTATAAGTGTCACAAACAAGCCTAGAGTTTGTACTAAAATAACACCATATGATACACATCATTAACCCTAATGTCATCCAGATACTCCAATGTCACCACAAGTATCCGTGGGTCAATTATACGATATGCATCAAACAGCTTCAGATTCATAATATTCAATCCAACAAAAAGAACCTCAAAGAGTGTCCCGAGATTTCTACCGGAGAAACAAGGATGAAAACATGCATCAACCCCTATGCATAGATTACCCCAATGTCACCTTGATAATCTGCGAGTTGAGTGCCAAAACATACATCAAGTGAGTCAATAGAACACCCCATCGTCACCACGGGTATCCCACGCAAGACATACATCAAGTGTTCTCAAATCAATAAAAGTATTCAATCCGATAATAGTGAAACCTCAAAGGTAAAACTCAATTCATCACAAGAATATAGAGAGGGAGAAACACCATATGATCCAACTATAGTAACAAAGCTCGCGGTACATCAAGATCATGCCAAATCAAGAACACGAGAGCGAGAGATTAAACACATAACTACTGGTACATACTCTCATCCCCGAGGGTGAACTACTCCATCCTCGTCATGGTGGACGCCGGGATGATGAAGATGGCCTCCGATGATGGTTTCCCCCTCCGGTAGGTTGCCAGAACGGGCTCCCGATTGGTTTTTCATGGTTACAGAGGCTTGCGGTGGCAGAACTTCCAACCTAGGGTTCTTTTGGAGGTTTGGGTATTTTTAAGAATTTTTGGTGTCGGTCTCATGTCAAGGGGGTGCCCGAGGGGCCCACAAGCCGTGGGGGTGCGCCCCCTAGGCTTGTGGCCTCCTCGGTCACTTCCTGGCCCAGCTCCGGTGCTTCGGAGGTCTCTTTTGGTCCATAAAAAATCACCGTAAATTTTCAGCCCATTCCGAGAACTTTTATTTCTGCACAAAAAATGACACCACGGTAGTTCTGCTAAAAACAACGATAGTCTGGGTTAGTTCTAATCAAATCATAACAAAACCATATAAAATTGTTGTAAACATGATATGAATACTTCATAAATTATACTCCCTCCGTTCCCAAATATAAGTTTTTTTAGAGGTTCCAACAAGTGACTACATACGGAGCAAAATGAGTGAATCTACACTCTAAAATATGTCTACATACATCCGTATGTTGTAGTCCATTTGAAATGACTAAAAGGACTTATATTTAGGAACAGAGGGAGTAGATACGTTGGAGACGTATCAGCCACCTCATCACCCTACTAATTATTTCTCTTAACATGCACGGGTAATGACATTTATATTATCTGTCGACATGCACACGTCCCATCCCACCGCACGTGCCACCTCATCAAACACACTAATTATATCTTTCTTAACATGCATGGGAAATGCAACTTACGTCTATATATATTTACAACTATATAGTAATAAATACAATATATTATATCTATTTTAATTTTTATTTAAATTTCATCAAAAAATATTGCAACCAATCATCGCAGCAATGCGAGGTATCATCTAGTATACCTAAGGGAGTCATCCCCGCTAACTTATTTATCTCAACATGCAAGCATGCCATCTCACTATACAATTATGAATGGGATAAGGCCCACCTCAACATGCATGAGAAAAGACCTACCACAACATTCACCATGCATGAGAAAATGTATTTCATTAAATTATTCTACTTATATTCAATGAATATTGTGACAACTATACATAATCTATATACCTAATGCCGCCCGTAATAGGAGTACAATAACTAGTATCATGCATGTCAACTAGGCAATTTTAAATTTTGATGATGTGACATAAAATAAATGAATAAATAGAAGGTTGAGTACCATATCATGATACCGTATCATAATAAAACTACTATATGTCTTGCATGACAATAAATGAGATAATCTAAGATACTAATCTATGATACGGTATGCATTACGGATGTAGTACCATACGCTAGTATCATATGCACAATACTGAATTATAATACTACCCACTACGGGCAACCCGAGTCATCCCCACTAGCTTATTTATCTCAACATGCATGCCACTTCACCATACAATTATGGATGAGATAAAACTCACCTCAACATGCAAGCATGCAGGAGAAAAGACCTACCACAACATTAAACCATGCATGGGAAAATGTTTTTCATTAAATTATTCTACTTACATTCAATAAATATTGCTACAACTATACGTAATGTAATATAATAAGTTATATGTATTTTTAATTTTGGTTCTTATGTTATCAACCCAAATTTTTATCAACAAATTCTCACAGCAACGCGCGGTTTCCTTTAGTTAACTTAAAACTCCAATGCAGTGAGGGCATGATAGAGCCTTCTCAATGAGGTCACTGGGAATGCAAAGAGAAACCTTCATGCTTGTTAGCACTCGAGCTCAACTCCGGATGACTCAAAAAGAAAGGAGCCAACATGAGCCCAAATTGCTATTCAACTAAAAATGAGTTGAACCAAAATCAGCTCAGTAAATTTTGGCTTCATACACCCTGCAACAACGTAAATGCTATGGATATTTTTATAGATGCATATAGATGCAACTAATTTATTTGCACTTCTCATTTGTAATGCAATAATTTATTATGTAGGATAGGTACACGTCAACGATTATCTTACATGCATTACATATTTGTTTTGTTTCAAAACTATGACGCATGTGTTGTAGTTTATTATGTACATCCTTTGTTTCACAAATGGTACACCAAGTTTTAACTTCATTACCATAATTCCATTTTGACCGATGTATTTTTATATTTCTATTTGTAGTTGTTGTGGTATTACCATGTTCGAGAATTTTACATTGCCTAACAAGTGGATTGTTTTTTTTCATATATTTTGTCTTGCTCAAAAGTTGCCCAAGATTACAAGTCGAGTAAGAGCTCACTCCCTAACTCGACCTCTAGGTGAGCACAAATCGAGTTAGCATTTTTTTCTTAAACAAACTCACCCTTGCATGTTTCCAGCCCTAGAGGCGAATGTGATAAACACATCAAAACACATGTGTGTATGCATGCCCGCGTGTATGTGACAGCCAACACCGACCATAACAAAATCATTTAGAGGAAAACATGTATATTAAAATTTAACAAGTTTTTTGCGGTTAGGAATATTACTAACAAAAATACGCTCTAGAATATGAAACAATATTTTCAGCAGCCGTTACGAAATGGTCTTTTTAGAACTGTGGACTATACGAAAGCACTATCTCAAGGGGTTTTAGACAGCAGATCATGATTTTTTTATCTGTTTCTGGGGCCACACAAAAAACGTGTGGTATAAGCTATATCCGGCTGATTTAAGACCACATTGATCAGTCACTCAAAGCATTCCCGGTTTACTCGCATCCGAATTAATCTTTTCTTACTTATCTCGCTCGGTTATTTATGAGTTTGGATTAGCTGCCGGTGTCCGTACACACCGGTCCTTCCGCTCCCCGCAGACGATCCCCCCCTCGGAAGCCCAGCATCGGGAGGCGGAGATCTACCGGGCAGTCGGCCGCACGCCACTCCCTCGCTGCCACTGCCGCCGCGGTCACTGACAGCCGGGTCCCACTCAGCGGGGGCCACAGGTCATCGACGGGTCTCGCAGGCAGGTCGCCCCCACGTCGCCGCCCCCCGCCCTCGCCACGTCACCGCCGAAATCATTAGTATTTTGCTCCCTTTCGCGACCCCGTTTGTTAAGCGTCCTTCCGTTCGCTATCTCCTCTTCCTCTTCCTCTTCACCCCCTCCTCTCTCTCTCTCTCTCCAGCGTAGCACACCCCTCCCCCCCCCCTCTCTCTCTCTCTCTCCAGCATCTCTCCTCTCCCTCCTCCCAGCTCGCGCGGGAGACACTGGTCAGAGGCCAGGCCGAGCGCGGCGGGGCGTGGGGGGCGAGCTCCGCTGGTCCCGAGGGCACCGGAGGGCCGTCGGCGCTGCCTCCGGCGGACGGCGGGGCGGCATGGGCAGGAACGGGAGCGTCAAGCGGGGCGCGGCCGCCGCGGCGCCTCCGTCGTTCACGGTGAACCCGGCCGACTACCGGCTCATGGAGGAGGTGGGCTACGGCGCGCATGCCGTCGTGTACCGCGCGCTCTTCCTCCCCAGGAACCAGACCGTTGCCGTCAAGTGCCTGGATCTCGACCAGCTCAACAACAACATCGTGAGCATCCGTCTCGTCCCTCCCTCCCTCCCTCCCTGCTCTCTTACGGCTTCGGCGCTGGGTTGCTTGGCGTCCTCTGCTGTTTGATCTGGCGAGAGATCCATTGGTTGATTGGAGTGGATCCTACTGCTGATTCGGTAGCTTTGGAGATCGCGCTGGAATTTGGCCTGTCTAGCGTCCTATTAGCCTCGCGTGCTCCAGGATTTGCTTCTACATAATATAGTGACATTAATAAATTAGCATTTTTAATGATGCGCCACTAGTCGTTGTGAAGAGGCTAGGACGATCAGTTGAGTCCTGAATATGCAGCATTTTCAATTCTTAGGGTGGCTGTATTTTTGGATGTTTTCTTTTGGCTTGCAGCTGGTTGAGAGGGTCAGTTATTTTTGCTAGAATGTTGCAACATCGGCAACTATCATTTACTTCGAGCAATTTTTTTGCCGATGTATGAACCTGATGGTGGTGGATACGGCATAGTGTCACTGCCAGAACCCTGCCTGGAGAGGGGAGGTGCTTAAATTTGCATGCATGCTGCATGGGCAGGGACGCGGTCATGCAGCTTGGCCTTGTGCTTCCATTTGGGTGGGCACACGTGTTCGTTGACGACGAAGGTCTTAGGAGAAGGGGACATTGTCGTCTACTAGAATTCATGACTCATAGATAGATACAAGGATCAGCATTTCCTAGTGCTACGTAAGATTATGCGGTTCGTACCATGACATTATCCTTTTGGGGTTTGGGAGGATGTCGTTATTATACATCTCTACATGAACATGTATACCATACACGTATGCCAACAAGCTCAAGTATCGGCTAACCAAAGCTCAATCGATGTCTCTTATATTTACGATAAATCCTTCTTTTTAGGGGGGGGGGGGGGGGGGGGGGAGGGATGTTACGTAACCAAAGAGAAGTAAAGTCGTAAACTCGCGACTCTTGTTTTGTACATTCCAATTGTAGTTTCTCCTGCACCATTTGTCGTTAGTGCACTCGAAGACAATCATACAATTTTCTCTAAAAGAAACCCACATTGCATACCAAATTGTCATACAGGCTACTTGTTTTGGGGGAGTTAGTGATACCTTTTTCGCATATGTGATATGTTAACTAGGGTGCAAGCGGCATCCCACTTCGTCCTGCAAAACTCATCAATTAGCTCATCAGTTAATGTAAAATTAACTCTACATTTGTACCGTGGTATTGTCTGCCATTCCGCCCCACTTGCACCCCTAATGCTAACACTGCGTAGTGTCAAATGTCAACATATTTCTTTTCTTGGTTTCTTCCCTTTCTGGAGGCTATAAATGAATTTAGATCTTACAAATGTATATCATTTGCAGGATGAAGTACAAAGGGAGGCTCAAATAATGAGCTTGATCGATCACCCTAATGTCATCAGGGCTTACTGCTCATTTGTTGTGGAGCACAGTCTTTGGGTCATAATGCCATTCATGACGGAGGGTTCATGTTTACACTTGATGAAGATTGCGTATCCTGAAGGTTTCGAGGAACCTGTTATTGCATCAATTTTAAAAGAAACACTCAAGGCTCTGGAGTACCTTCATAGGCAAGGGCAAATCCATCGTGATATCAAGGTTAGCTTCTATAGAAGATTCCTGTGCAGTTCTTATATTGTTTGATGTGGTTTGTGATGATTCTTTATTTTTGCTCAATATGGCACTATGCAGGCTGGTAACATCCTTATTGATAGTGCTGGTGTAGTGAAGCTTGGGGACTTTGGCGTTTCTGCTTGTATGTTTGATAGAGGTGATAGGCAAAGATCTAGGAACACATTTGTTGGAACTCCATGCTGGTAAGTAGATTTCTGTATCTTGATGCTAGGGATCAAATTAATATTATAGAACTTGAGAATGTTTTGACCCTTTTTCTTTTGTTTCTAATTTTACCTTTTAGGATGGCTCCAGAAGTTCTCCAGCCTGGCACTGGATATAACTTTAAGTATGTTACATTTCTAATTGTGCATACAAATGCACATACCTTTTGGTAACAAATGTGTTTTAGGAATTGTTGTTTGATTTTATGTCATAAAGAGCATCACTGCAGTCACCTTGGACGTCTTCTATGCATTGTACCTTTGTGTTCTTATTATTTTCTGTATGAATTCATTGCTATTATTCTTTTTAATAACCATCACCATGAAAAATGAAGTTTTGCTAAAATTACATTTCTGGAGGTGGTAATAGCCGGGCCCGGGTACTTTCTTTTATAGGGACTCTTATCTTTGCAACTCCTGCATCGCACATCATCATCTTATAGGCAAGGATGGGGCTATCCTTTCCATTATAAATTACAAATCCAGAATATAGTAAGGATAATGTACTGACAAGAGTGTCAGACAAATATTATATCTTATTTTTAAGTTCAGCAGCCTGTTCTTGCGATTTTGGCTTTTATGTTAATAAGTATTTCATAATGGTGTCATGCTTGCTTTTAGTACTCCAGAAATGTTAATCTTCACAAAGATGTTCGTTGATAGTCTGTCCCCAGATAACTCATGCCATGCCATGGACAAATCACCTGATGTTCGGAGACTTACTTTCATATTGAATTAAATGGCTTGTCAAGATCCAGCACCCTGATGCTTTTTTTGGCATTTTATTTACTAACCGAGATGGACTAACAGCTAATATCCATATTTTTACAGAGCCGATATATGGTCGTTTGGAATCACTGCACTTGAACTAGCGCATGGACATGCTCCATTTTCGAAGTACCCCCCTATGAAGGTAACGATTTGATTTCATCTGCAATGTAAAGTAATTAATCATTTATGTGATTTTTTGCTTTTGATATTGTGATGGTGTATGGGTTGGTGATGACTAATATTTTTTTTATACCTACGGGCCAGTGACTCATTCCACACCTCATACTAATATTATAGTACAACAGTATAATCTACACACTTATTTGTATTCTATTTCCATTGGCCAAGGGCATCTGCTGGTCATGCCCTGTACCCTCATATTGCACAAGGGTAACATATCCATGCAAATCCTCATGTTTTTTAAATATGGTTCCTTTTGGCTACAGGTTCTTCTCATGACTCTCCAGAATGCGCCACCTGGTCTTGACTATGACCGAGACAGAAGATTTTCGAAGGTAATTTTGATCCTTTCAGCTAATTATTGGGTTTTTGGACCATTTATGTGGTTGAAAACTACAATAGAGTATATTCTACTGTTTACCTTTTGATGAACCATTTTCACTTGTGCTCAGGCATTTAAAGAGATGGTTGCGATGTGCTTGGTGAAAGATCAAACAAAGAGACCGACGGCTGAGAAGTTGCTCAAGCATTCATTTTTCAAAACTGCAAAACCTCCAGAATCGACAATGAAGGGTATGTTAACTGATCTGCCTCCTCTATGGGAGCGTGTAAAGGCACTCCAGGTAACTACTTTTCTTCTGCTTTTTTATCTCAAAAATCACAATGTATTTCATATCTGACAGTTCTTACATATTTCCAGCTTAAAGACGCAGCACAATTGGCTTTGAAGAAAATGCCTTCTTCTGAGCAGGAGGCACTTTCCCTGGTTGGTGATATTAAACCTTCATGTCTATATTTTGTGGTTCTGTTTCAGTTTGCTCTCATGTATGTTTAAGGCTATTTCGCATTTACAATTATTGCATAAGTTTCTTAGTAACTTCTAGAACAGGCCAGATCAACCTGTGAGTTGTTGATTAAAAAAACCCACATCAGTGCTGTCTTCAAAAGTGCGATCTAGTACATGAGGGTTGTATACTCATATAGTGCACAAGGTAGGTAGACAACCCTAGGTTGTGGTAGTTTTTGTTGGATATACCTTGTGATTGATTGGTATTTTGCACTAGATATCAACTTAGCAAAGCATAGGCGTATAGTGCCATGTTTTTCAATGATGATGAATCATTGCATCATAAGTTATCTTGTAACAAGGTTGTTTGAAAAATAACAAATTCAGTGTTTAGTATCTTGATGATAAAGTTTAGAAACCTGACAAGAATGACTGTAAGATAGGCTTCTGGTACTTGGGGAATTAGGACCCTAGAACACTAAGAGAACCTTCTTATGTTCTGCATTTCTCTTTCTTACCTTCACTCATCTGCCTCATACAACTGTTCCATGTGTAGTCACATGTTTCTGCAATGAATGTCTCTTCTCGCTATAAATTCTGTGGGAAATTGCACTTATATGTTTTAGTTCCCTATAAATTATTTAATATTTTGGGTTTATAAATGTGTCTCCTTTTTAATAATCATGGTTGTTAAGTCATCCTTCGATCAACCTAATTGTTTCTCATGCTTGATCGGTTTATCCAACAGAGTGAATACCAGCGAGGTGTTAGTGCGTGGCACTTTGATATTGAAGACCTCAAGGCTCAAGCATCACTAGTAAAGTTTACTGTTTTCTTTTTGCTTAACTTCCATTATACCTTAATTGCCTTATTATTAAGCTATCTAAGTTTCCAGATTTATGAGGATGAACCATCTGAAACAAAAGAGGACGATGTCGCTGCAAGAATCATTGAATCTGAAAAGGTTTTGTAGATTCATGACTACCTTTCTTTATAGAAGAGCCATTTAACAGTCCTCTTTAGAAAAGCTTCAAGTTACTTTCCAAGTGCGCAGAAATGTTATGAATTTGGAATATTGTCCAGCATTCAGCAGACCAAATAGCTTAAATTGTAATATCCTCCTTATTTTTTCTTGTTGACCAAACATAGCAATCTCAATGTGTGTCACGCTCTCTGTGTTTTGGAATTTTAATTGTTGTTGCCCATGATCAAACTGTTGCCAGGAATTTTGGAATGTCCCACTGAAAGTTCTTAACTATGGTCTATGGGTGTAAGTTGTGTGAGTGGGAAATCATCATAATACCAGGCTTGTTGTGCAAAATGATGGAGGAAAAACTAGACTTATAACCATATTGACAATTTTACTTGATTCCGATTTTTCCTGGCTGGATCTAGGCAGATCCAGCATCAGCAAACTTGAGAAATGCACCCTGTGATAACTGTATAGGATACCTAGGTGCAACGCAGCTCCTGTTTTATAAGTTAATTTTACAACATGAAGAAAAGCACACATTGGATATTTCTGTTGTAACAGTTCTTTTTTTCGTCATCAGAGTTTATATTCGAGGACCCCTTCAGGACAGTCGTCATCTGCAAATGAAAATACCTGCAGGTTAAGCAAAAAACTGCTGCATGTTGTTAAGTTTATTTAAACTTTTTTTTGATATTTACCATCATCTGCGAATGAAAATAACTGTAGCAAAGCAAAACTCTTGGCTATGTTCTGGTGATAAATCTTCCTAGAACTTTAAAGTGTATACCTGTTGATTCTGCATATAACTGCAGAAGTGCTTGTACAATTCAAGAAATCAAAGTAGGATGTTGTGGATAGAGAATGACCAGCAACTTAAATGATGTTAATATTTTGATTTTCAGCACAACATTTGTCTTGAAATGTAATATCTTCTGTTATATTTCAGTGAAGAAACCTCTACGACAAATCCTGATTGTAGAAGGATGCCCAATGGACATGAAAATTCTAGATCAGAGAATGATTCATTGCCCTCTACATCAAAGGAACCAGAGTCGAAATATTGGAGAACTAATGTTGGACAGAAACAACAGACTACTGGGGGTCCAGTTGAAGGTGGTGTTAATAGCTCAACAACTGAAAGGAGCCATAATTTTGAAAGGTCTGTTATCTTTACAACATCTTTTTTTCTCAGAAGTCTTATTCTGATTTCTTGTTATGGAAGAACACTTCATCATTTTAGTCATCAGTTTATCCTATACTAATATTCAATTATCCTTCTTTCTCATGGCAGGGATGCAACTGCTGACAAACATGGAAGTGATACGAGAAGAGCCGCAAATCTTAGTGGTCCATTATCATTGCCAACTCGTGCCTCTGCAAACAGTTACTCAGCTCCTATACGGTCTTCAGGAGGTACAATTCCATAGACACGTCCGGTTTTTGCTCTGGCATTGTTGTAGCACAGTAGCATATACTAGGGCTTCTCTATTTCCCCTGTTTAACTGTGGCCTTCAAACATCAATTTTGTTTCGGATTTATGTGCTTTCTGGATGAGTGGTACTGGAGGAGTTTCTTTTGATCATTGTAGGATATGTAGATTCATTGGGAGATAAATCTAAACGTAGCGTGGTGCATATTAAAGGCCGCTTTTCTGTGACATCTGAGAACGTTGATCTTGCGAAGGTAAGCAAATTTGGTGGATAAACTTAAGGTAACAGTACAGAGCCTAAATGCTTTTTTTAACATATCCTTACTTTACAGGTTCAGGAAATTCCATTGAGTAGCATCTCACGCAAATCACCACAGGTAAGATTGTTATGAATATTAATATTACCAGGCTATTTTCAGGACATAGTTATAGTCTAGGTTAAATGGAATCTACGGCAGTCTGTACATTTGTGATTAATACCTTGCTTGCGCAGGGTATACAGCTAAGAAAATCCGCAAGTGTTGGTGATTGGATTGTCAATGCCAAACCAACGGTATAATTCTTCTATTTGATCTTTATTTGCTTAGTTTCACTTTCTTAAAGAGACCATGAGAAAAGATTTTCCTTTTTAGTGGAGAAATGAAGATGCACACCTAAAAGGCACACTGTATTTTACCTTTCAAAATGGTAATAAACCTTAAGAGATACCATAGAGACAATCCATCATTTCTGTCCTTTTTGCAACTTCTGCTGTAGCTGATCCAATTTTCTTGATGCATGGATGCTACAGTCTAACAGTCATCATCTGAAGGAACTCTGCAATAGCTCGGTATCATCGTCTGTTCTCATTCCCCACCTTGAGAACCTCGTGCAACAGACTACACTTCAGCAAGTATGGAGGAAGCTTGAACATGTTTACGAATGTATGATACATGATAAGTTATATAAAAGATATTTATCATTTTTTGTAATTTTCTTACCTCAGGATCTGATCGTGAACCTACTAAGTAGCATGCAACAGAATGAGAAAGCTGACGGTAAATGTTTTTTCTCTTCTGGCTATGAAATTCTCCTTTTCTTTGGTTAAATCTTAAATCTCGTATTTTCTTCAGGTGCACAGTCTGGAACGTCGTCGCAAGTCCGAAATATGCAAAGTGAGACAGTGGTAAGCAGCAATGGTGTATGATTTCTTGTATTGTTAGGGGATACCCTTACTTAATGATAGCGGTTCCTTAAGAAGATTGTTTGTCGTCACTGAATCCTTTCTATTGTTTGGCAGGTTGAAACATCTAATACTGAGAAAGAACGGTCATTACTTGTTAAAATTTCAGAGCTGCAGTCTAGGTAGGCCCACTGCCTTGGGAATGATCTCACAAACAATTCCAACAAACACATTACTGTAACGGTTCTAGCATATTTACATGTTTATGTGGCAGATAAATTGTCATTAGTTATTATGGTGACATCATGTTTAGTCTCGTAGATGCTGATTTGTCGGTCATTAGATAGAATCAACTTTTAATATTCCTATTAGATGCTATATAATCTTTATTTTCGAACATATGTATACATTGTATCAAATTCATGAACTTTCCTTTTTTTCCTGCAGAATGATTACTTTGACTGACGAACTGATTTCAGCCAAGCAAAAACATGTTCAGGTTGGTACCAACATTTGTTTTAGTTTGTCGCAATACATTTCTTAAGCTGCCATTTGTTCATGGATGAATGAATCTTTATTCACGATGCCTTTTCGGGAATCGTTTTCAGTTGCAGCAAGAACTTAATGCATTATACTGCCGAGAAGAAATAGAAGACATTAGGGACGAGGACAATGAAGAAACATAGCAAGGTGAAACGTTCAGCTGATATGGGTACCCGCACTTAGCTTTCGCATCATCTGAGTTTCATTAGAGAAGCAGTACTCGCGGAAGCTATATATATATGTATATCCGAATAAGCGCCGTCAGAAGGAAAAAATGGGGACATGCTCCTTGGCCTGTTGCCATCAGTGTGTATATTAGTTTTTATTTAGCTTCTTTTTCGGTTTAATTTATTCAATAGGTTTTGGTGGGTCATAGACTGCGGTCCTGTGCATTCCCCTGCTATGGCCACACCTATCATTCAAACATTTGTGATTATCCCGTAGATTGTGTAGGGTGCCCGTTGGTTCGAACAGCTTGCAGAAGAATGCAAAATAAATAAGTTGTACTTTATCCAGCAGTGGCTTGTACTCCCTCCGTTCCTAAATACTTTTTTCTAGGCATTTCAACAAGTGACTACATATGGAGCAAAATGAATGAATCTACGCTCTAAAATATGTCTACATACATCCGTATGTAGTAGTCATTTGAAATGTCTAGAAAGACAAATATTTAGGGAGGAGGGAGTATAATTTTGTCGCTGAAGCATTATCATTTGATCCCTGCCTGGAGTACAGCTTGCAGCCCTCCGTTGCAGACTGCAGCGGAGGAACTAGGAAATGAATGGATTGGCGATATTGCTCTACATTGAATGATAATAATAATCAACCAAGAATGGCAGTAGAGCCCGTTTATGTTAAGAGCTTTGCTGAACTTGTGCTCCCAGTTCTGAATGTATCAATGTCAGAACTTGCCCAGTAGAGTTTGAGTTCTATTTTTGGGCAGCAAGAAGTACCGAGTAGTGTGAAAAGTACGCAGCATTAAGCTTAAACACATCTCCAAAGCCTAAACACGAAAGTTAATCGAGCAGTCTGCTTCAGTTGCTGAACAAGAACAACGAAGCATGGGCAATGTTTATCACAAAATACAGATTACATTTTCCGGTGTACTTTTGGATGGCTCTGAGAGTTCTCCAAGGCAGAAAAAAAGAGAAGATCTTTTGGATGGCTCTGAGAGTTCTCCAAGGCAGAAAAAAAGAGAAGATCGGCTAAATTGTGTTGACAGGAAAGAGGAGGCCAGCATAACAATGCAAAATCCAACCCTTGCTGAGAAAAGGGAAGGCCTACACTACAACAACAATCAGTACAATGCAAAATTCACCCTTGTTTAGGAGCAATAAACAGAGGAAGCAAATTTTGCAGCTACAACAACAGCAGTACACCTGCACGTGCCACTTCCTACTCCTTCCTACTGCTAATCTAATTGTTTTGTCTTGTCACCTTCCATGGTTGAGCTGCTAGGACCTTCACCAGCCTCATGGGCCGCCTCGCGGCCCTGACTGCGGATCTTTTCTGAGTACTTTGCAAATGCAGCAGTAAGGGCCGATTTGACATCAGGGCCTTTCTTGTTCTTGGAAGTGCCTGGCTTTTCCGGCGTGCCATCGTTGGTCGATGAAGGCTGACCAGACACTTTCTCTCTGTCGGGAGTATCAGGTACTACGAGGTTTGGGCGGGGCGTAACTCGTTTAAATGGCTCATGAAAAGTATCATGAAGTCGCTTTACCTACATTCGACAAACTCTACATGTTAGCCTAGCGAAACATGGCCTTTCATGTTAGTAAGCGGAAAAGCAAAGCAATGCAGACACGACACATGGTTGTAGCTTATTATATCTATGGGATGATCGGGAAAAAAATGTTGGTAACAACATGAACCATGACAAATAAAATTGGAGGTCTAAAGTGGTACCTTCCGCTCGCCAATTCCTGGACAACGAGCTAGTTCTTCCATAGAAGCATCCATGATTCGGGAAAGTGACTGCAAATACAAGACCCGATGCGTGTAATTATACTGTGAATTGTTTTTGTTTGATGGGTGATCTTGCCGGGTGAAATGCTACCATTTTTACAGTAATAAAGCTGCACACAACAATATCCAATAGATTATGGAAGACAATGTAATAGTTCCAGTTCTTATTCCATCTTACCCCAAAAGACGAACCAAGTGTGATAACATCTGTTTTGTTAACACGCCGGATCGATGTAAGAGCATGAGTGAACTGCCAAAACCAGAACCACAGCATAAATGAGTAACACACCAAATAATGATCATTGTTAACACAATGGACACTCTGAACAGGGCAATATAATTGAGTATTGAAACCACCAAATAATTATCGTTGTTACAGCAGCCCAAAAGGACGATATAACTTCTGTATTGAAACCACTTGCAATGCTTGGAACTTGATAAATGAAAAAGCAATACTGAGTATTGCTGAAGTTGCGGGATTTCTTTTCCGCAAATCTTAATTACTCAACATACTTACTAATCCGTCCCAGTCCAGTTAATGAGATAGATAGATCAAACCATGTTGTAACTGTAAGGGTGCATACCCGAGATAAATAATCATTATCTGTGTGCTCGCGAATGCTGTCAGCTGGCTTGTTTTCAAACACTTTAATAGTCTCCAAGTACCTGCCACATTCCTCCAGACTACAAGAGAGAACAGCTTGGTCAAAGAGCATCTTAGTAAGCCTTTGCAACCAAATCAGTACATCATCATGTTGTTACTAAAATTTTCCAGTTAGCATGTTGGAGAGCTATTAGCATTTCTTTAACATGTACTTACATCCACTATTCCACTCTTGAATTTAATTTTCATATGCAAAATGCTCAACAAGTATTAGATAATGAGATCACTAAGCAGTGCACGGTCACAGTTTTATTTCAGAGCAAAGGAACCTAAACAAGATCTTATAATTGCAAATTTGCAATTACATTTATAAAGAACCAATGCAACAGTACAGAATTAAAACAAAGGGAACATAATTAAACATGGTATTGCATAATCCCAGCATATAAGAATGTTCTGAATAATACCTCCAACCACACAGAAGGGTGCAGTCATGCAGCAGTGATGTCCTTGTGACTTCATGTAAAGGCTTTACTACATCTTCCTGATCATGAAGTATATGAACATGGATTAATAAATAACCTTTTTGAGATGTCTCAAACTTCATTTCCCAATTAAAGCAAAATAGGTTGGTCAGATGATTCAAACTCACAATATCAATATGGCACAAGATGACACGGAGTTTGAAATTCTTTTGGAGCTCCCTTATCCGATAGTACAAGTAGTCTGGGTGAAGAAGATGGTACCTGAGACTGCATTGACCAAAGTTACATGGTAAGAATCATGCCACTACCTCACAGCACACACCGGGGCACAAAACCTTTACTAGCAACAGGTGACGCAGATCACTAAGATTGCAGTACTACTGCTCCAAACTTGTTGTCTAACAGATTGGTAGTGCAGTGCACTATATGAAATGCTAGGGTGTTCAAATAACGGTTCCACATGAACCCATGAAAAAGGGAAGCAGGCAGTAAACCCTGTTTTCGAACGCCCCTAGCGAAATGTATCTGTTAGATGCACAGTACTTTCGCGTATCTCTGGTTCTAGTATTGGCCCCCAATGGTAACAATACATGCAGATGCAGTGAAACCAGCAAACAAAATAGAGGGTGTCCCTCGCCACCTCTCTGTTTTTGGTGGAATAGCCTAGTTTAGGCTTACTTCGATTCCCTGCCATCCTTCTTTCTGTTTGTTTATTTATCCTTGTCTTTGTTTGTGTTCTACTTTGTGCCTTCTTGGCATTGTTCTTCTAATACAAAACGAGTCGAGACAAAGGAACCAACAAATAGAATGATAGAGCAAGAACCTTATGTATAGTGCGCATGATGATTGCCCAATCACGTAGTCCGGAACGATGTCAGCGAACGTCCACCTCGCATTCCTGATGTGCTTCAGTAATGGGTTCCCTTTCTGCCAAGTGAAAAACGAACAAAGACTCCAAATTTAACACAAAAGAAAGGGGAGAAGATTGATTATAAGAAGAAAAGTACTAAATCATCACCACACTCCATTACCTGCCTATTGCTCACTAGAATGGCGTTCTTGCTCTGCGACGGCGTAGTGGTGGCGCCAGCCAAAGGCGGCCTGTTCAAAGAAACCGAACCTAGAGGGGTGAGGCCTCACTGAGAGAATCCGAGGAGAGGGCGAGGGAGATGGTACCTAGGGGCGGTGGATGGCTGTGGAGGCGGCGGGGGAGGGGAGTAGAACTCGGAGGATTTGAGGAAGGAGAAGGCCTCGGAG
Source organism: Triticum urartu (assembly GCF_056163025.1). NCBI lineage: Eukaryota > Viridiplantae > Streptophyta > Magnoliopsida > Poales > Poaceae > Triticum > Triticum urartu. The sequence goes on from NC_141873.1 coordinate 333,884,642, forward strand.
AACGACGACGACGACGAAGAGCCGGCGGCGGCAGCGGCGGCGCTGGGGAGAGGAGGGTTGTAGGAGGGGGGCGTCGAGGAGGAGGAGGAGGCAGCGGCTCCGTTACCGAAGACCTCTTGGTAGGACGGGATCTTTATGAGGTTCTTGCCGGAGTCAGGCCGCTGCCGACCTTGCTCTCCGTCCATGGCGCGCGGGGGGGCTCAAGGGAGGGGACGACCCGCAGGTCCGTCCACCGACTGCCTCGCTGCAGCGTGGGACTATCAGGCTATTGTGGGCTCCTTGCGACGGTTCGATCTGTTAAGACTCCCGCTACGGGCCGGTCATGGACTAACAAAATATTGGATGCTTTTAAATGATGATGATAGCCCATGAGCCTAAGAGGCCAATTTGGACTAGAAGTTGACGCGCACTTCGCTGCGCCTGATCTCAAAAAAAAAAAAAACAAGACCTCAAAAGAAAAACTTTGCTGCGCCTATTAAAAAAATATTGTTGCGTCGGTTGTGTACTTTTTTTAGCTGTTTTATTGTCGATGTTTGTTGAATGATGTGTGTGTGTTGTGTCATTTATTTTTGCAGGTCGTTGGTGTCGCTGGCTTGGTCCTTGTCTTTAGATTGGACATGATTTTTTTTTGGAGTGGTGGGCGATGGTGACTGTTGTGTTCCTAATCCTACATACTACCTCCATCTAGATGAATAAGTCATTTGGCTAGTTCTAGGTCACCGATTTGAGTAATTAAATATGTGTTATATGTCATGAAAAATATATCACTAGATTTTTACACGGATATAGTTTCTACATATTTAGATAGTTAAATCGTCGACCTAGAACTACGTGAATGACTTATTCACCGAGACGGAGGTAGTATGTGATACTATATGATACCACACGCTTTGTTGTGGGAATTAGTTGCAATATATTTCAATATGATTTGATCGTATGAAACATGAATAATTGCATTAATAACACATGAACTAAAACTAAAAATATATACTCCCTCCGATCCAAATTATAGTTGAAAAATATTTGTTGAATATAAGTGATGTCATAATACATAGAAAAAATTCACATGCATGATGAGTGGGCCCTTAATGAGGTGGCATGTGTGATAAGGTGGGATGTGTGTATTGAATTCATGCTCCAGCCAGTTGCTCGAAAAGTCCGAACTGATGGGGAGGCGGGCAATTATTTCAACACTCCCCCTCACGTCTAGACTATTTTAGTCTTTAGACGTGGGATCGATGCGGGTCGCAAAATTGTTTTATTTAATACTGTGTTGGCAGGGTCTTGAACTCAAGACCTCTTGGCTCGGATACCATATTGAATTCATGCTCCAGTCAGTTGCTCCAAAAGTCTAAACTGATGAAGGAAGACGGGCAATATATATTGCGAATCAACCTGTGGTTGAGTTGGTTAGGTGGACAGTGGTATCCCCAACCCACCAGGGTTCAAATCCTGGTGCTCGCATTATTCCTGGATTTATTTCAGGATTTCCGGCGATGCACTTTCAGTGGGAGGAGACGTTCCCGTCGACGACGAGGCGCCTACGGTGACTTCGTAAATCTCAAGATGATACGCCGGCTCAGTCTCTCGGAGGTGCTCATAGGGGTAGGATATGCGTGTATGCGTTCATAGGGGTGAGTGTATGCGCGTGTATATGAGCGCTTGAGTCTGTACTGATGCTCAAAAAAAAGACGGGCAATATATTTCAAGAATGTGCATGTTAAGATAGATAAAAGTAATGGAGATCAACTAATAATGAAAATAATAATCTCATGCATGTTGTGATGGGTCTTTAATGAAGCGACATGTGTACATGTTAAGATAAAAGAGATAACAAGAACAACTATTTAGGTATATATAGGACATAGGATCCATCGTCAATCAGCAACACATGTGTATCACATATGTGGTTGTATATGTGAGACATGACATAAGAAAATCTACACGCATCCAATAGCTGGATCCAAGCGGTTGAAAAAGCGAACGCCCTTTTACAACCGAGACCCACACATCCAATCTACCAATGATGCACCAAAGCCCTCAATTTCTGGAGAGCATATTATCTTTAGAGATTCCTTTGTTCCTTTTCCCAGTGATAGGAATGTATGGATGTGCGACATCCACACGACCGAAAATAGCTAATTGTTTACATTTTAATAACAACCACTCTACATGTCGGATGGCTGATCTTTGGCAAAGATCAATCGGGTCACGAGCCGTCGAATCAAGGGATGCCCACCTTGCGACCATCCTTCTCCACATTGCTGTTGGGAAACATAGTATGCAATTTTAAAAAATTTCCTACGCTCACGCAATATCTATCTATGAGATGCATAGTAACGAGAGGGGGGGAGTGTGTGTACGTACCCTCATAGACCGAAAGCGGGAGCGTTTGACAACGCGGTTGATGTAGTTTGAACTTCTTCTCGTTCCGACTGATCAAGTATCGAACGTACAACACCTCTGAGTTCTGCACATGTTCAGCTCGATGACGTCCCTCGAACTCTTGATCCAGCAAAGTGTCGAGGAAGTAGATGAGTTTCGTCAGCATGACGGCGTGGTGAAGGTGATGGTGAAGTAATCCGCGCAGGGCTTCGCCTAAGCACCGCGAGAATATGACCGAGGGTGTAATCTGTGGAGGGGGGCGCCGCACACGGCTAACAGATGTTGTTGTGTGTTCTAGGTGCCCCCTCCCCACGTATATATAGGTGGGAGGGGGAGGGGAACAGCCTTGGGGCGCCCCAAGTAGGAGGAATCCTACTTGGGGGCCTAGTCCAATTCGGCCCCCTTACCCTATTTTCCGGAGGGGGAAGGAAGGAGGAGAGAGGAGGGAAGGAAGGGGGGGGCGAATCTCTCCCCTTCCTTCTCCCTTCCCCTCTTTCCTTCCTCCTCTGGTTCGGCCCATACGGGGGCACGGCAGCCCCTGCTGGTTGCTGCGTTTCCCCTCTTGGCCCATTAGTCCCATATCTTTTGCCGGGGTGCCCGGAACCCCTTTCAGACCCGATATGTACCCGGTACCTTCCGAAACACTTCCAGTGTCCGAATACTATCGTCCTATATATCAATCTTTACCTCTCAACCATTTCAAGACTCCTCATCATGTCCGAGATCTCATCCGGGACTCCGAACAACATTCGGTCACCAAATCACATAACTCATATAATACAAAATCGTCATCAAGCGTTAAGCGTGCGGACCCTACAGGTTCGAGAACTATGTAGACATGACCGAGACACCTCTCCGGTCAATAACCAATAGCGGAACCTGGATGCTCATATTGACTCCTACATATTCTACAAATAACTTTATCGGTTGAACCGTTATGACAACATACGTTATTCCCTTAGTCCATCGGTATGTTGCTTGCTCGAGATTCGGTCGTCGGTATCTTCATAACTAGTTCAATCTCATTACTAGCAAGTCTCTTTACTTGTTCTTTAATACATCATCCCGCAACTAACTCATTAGTCACTTTGCTTGCAAGGCTTCTTATGATGTGTATTACCGAGAGGGCCCAGAGATACCTCTCCGATACTCGGAGTGACAAATCCTCATCTTGATCTATGCCAACCCAACAAACACCTTCGGAGATACCTATAGAGCATCTTTATAATCACCTAGTTATGTTGTGACGTTTGATAGCACACAAGGCATTCTTCCGGTATCCAGGAGTTGCATAATCTCATAGTCGAAGGAATATGTATTTGACATGCATGAAGAAAGCAATAGCAATAAAACTGAACGATCATTATGCTAAGCTAACAGATGGGTATTGTCCATCACATCATTCTCCCAATGATGTGATCCCGTTATCAAATGACAACTCATGTCCATGGTTAGGAAACCTTAACCATCTTTGATCAACGAGCTAGTCAAGTAGAGGCTCACTAGGGACACAGTGTTTGTTTATGTATTCACACATGTATTTAGGTTTTCGATCAATACAATTCTAGCATGAATAATAAGCCTTTATCATGAATAGGCAAATATAAAATAACAACTTTATTATTGCCTCCAGGGCATATTTCCTTCAGTCTCCCACTTGCACTAGAGTCAATAATCTAGTTCACATCGCCATGTGATTAACACCCATAGTTCACATCGCCATGTGACTAACACTCAAAGAGTTTACTAGAGTCAATAATCTAGTTCACATCACCATGTGATTAATACCCAAAGAGTACTAAGGTGTGATCATGTTTTGCTTGTGAGAGAGGCTTAGTCAACGGGTCTGTCACATTGAGATCTGTATGTATTTTGCAAATGTATATGTCTACAATGCTCTGCATGGAGCTACTCTACCTAATTGCTCCCACTTTCAACATGTATCCAGATCGAGACTCAGAGTCATCTGGATTAGTGTCAAAGCTTGCATCGACGTAACCCTTTATGACGAACTCTTTATCACCTCCATAACCGAGAAACATTTCCTTATTCCTCTAAGGATAATTTTCACCGCTATCCAATGATTCACTCCTGAATCACTCTTGTACCTCCTTGCTAAAACCATGGAAAGGCACACAATAGGTCTGGTACATAGAATGGCATACTTTATAGAAACTATGACCGAGGCATAGGGAATAACTTTCATTCTATATTCTGTCGTGGTCAGGTTTTGAGTCTAACTCAACTTCACACCTTGTAACACATGCAAGAACCCTTTCTTTGACTGATCCATTTTGAACTTCTTCAAAACTTTATCAGGGTATGTGCTTTGTGAAAGTCCTATCAAGCGTCTTGATCTATCCCTATAGATCTTGATGCCCAATATATAAGCAGCTTCACCGAGATATTTCATTGAAAAATTCTTATTCAAGTATCCTTTTATGCTAACTAGAAATTCTATATCATTTCCAATCAGCAATATGTCATCCACATATAATATCAGAAATGCTACAGAGCTCCCACTCACTTTCTTGTAAATACAGGCTTCACCATAAGTCTGTATAAACCCATATGCTTTGATCACCTCATCAAAAGCATATATTCCAACTCCAAGATGCTTGCACCAGTCCATAGATGGATCACTAGAGCTTGCACACTTTGTTAGCACCTTTAGGATCGACAAAACCTTCTGGTTGCATCATATACAACTCTTCTTTAAGAAATCCATTAAGGAATGTAGTTTTGACATCCATTTGCCAGATTTCATAATCATAAAATGTGGCAATTGCTAACATGATTCGGACAGACTTAAGCATCGCTACGGGTGAGAAAGTCTCATTGTAGTCAACTCCTTGAACTTGTTGAAAACCTTTTGTGACAAGTCAAGCTTTGTAGATAGTAACATTACCATCAGCGTCAGTCTTCTTCTTGAAGAACCATTTATTCTCTATGGCTCGCCGATCATCGGGCAAGTCCACCAAAGTCCATACTTTGTTCTCATACATGGATCCTATCTCAGATTTCATGGCCTCAAACCATTTATTTAAATCTTGGCTCATCATAGCTTCTTCATAGTTCGTAGGTTCGTCATGGTCTAGTAACATGACTTCCAGAATAGGATTACCGCACCACTCTAGTGCAGATCATGCTCTGGTTGACCTACGAGGTTCAGTAGTAACTTGATCTGAAGTTTCATGATCATTATCATTAGCTTCCTCTCTAGTTAGTGTAGGCATCACGGGAACGGTTTTCTGTGATGAGCTACCTTCCAATTCGAGAGAAGGTACAATTAACTCATCAAGTTCTACTTTCCTCCCACTCACTTCTTTCGAGAGAAACTCCTTCTCTAGAAAGGACCCATTCTTAGCAATAAAGATTTTGCCTTCGGATCTATGGTAGAAGGTATACCCAATAGTTTATTTCGGGTATCTTATGAAGACGCACTTCTCCGCTTTGGGTTCGAGCTTATGAGGCTGAATCCTTTTGACATAAGCCTCGCATCCCCAAACTTTTAAGAAACGACAGCTTAGGTTTCCTACCAAACCATAGTTCCAACGAATTTAGACGGTGCCCTATTTAACGTGAATGCGACTGTCTCTAATGCATAACCCCAAAACGATAGTGGTAAATAGGTAAGATACATCATAGAACGCACCATATCTAATAAAGTACGATTACGATGTTCGGACACACCATTACGCTGTGGTGTTCCATGTGGCGTGAGTTGTGAAACTATTCCACATTGTTTTAAATGAAGGCCAAACTCGTAACTCAAATATTCGCCTCCGCGATCAGATCGTAGAAACTTTATTTTCTTGTTACGACGATTCTCCACTTTATTATGAAATTCTTTGAACTTTTCAAATGTTTCAGACTTGTGTTTCATTAAGTAAATATAACCATATCTACTTAAATCATATGTGAAGGTCAGAAAATAACGATACTCACTGCGTGCCTCAACACTCATCGGACCGCATACATTGGTATGTATTATTTCCAATAATTCATTGGCTCGCTCCATTGTTTCGGAGAACGGAGTTTTAGTCATCTTTTCCATGAGGCATGGCTCACAAGTATCAAATGATTCATAATCAAGTGATTCCAAAAGTCCATCAACATGGAGTTTCTTCAAGCGTTTTACACCAATATGACCTAAACGGCAGTGCCACAAATATGTTGCACTATCATTATCAACTTTGCATCTTTTGACATCAATATTATGAATATGTGTATCACTACGATCGAGATTCAGTAAACCATTTGCATTGGGTGTAAGACCATAGAAGGTTTTATTCATGTAAATAGAACAACAATTATTCTCTGACTTAAATGAATAATTGTATTGCAAGAAACATGATCCAATCATATTCATGCTCAACGCAAACACCAAATAACATTTATTTAGGTCCAACACTAATCCCGAAGGTAGATGGAGTGTGCGACGGTGATCTTATCAACCTTGGAATGACTTCCAACACATATCGTCACCTCGCCCTTAACTAGTCTCTGTTCATTCTGCAACTCCTGTTTCGAGTTATTAATCTTAGCAACTAAACTAGTATCAAATACCCAGGGCTACTACAAACACTAGTAAGGTACACATCAATAATCTGTATATCAAATATACCTTTGTTCACTTTGCCATCCTTCTTATCCGCCAAATTAATGTTCGGGGAAGTTCCACTTCCCAGTGGCCATTTCCTTTGCAGTAGAAGCACTCAGTTTCAGGCTTGGGTCCAGTTTTGGGCTTCTTCACGGGAGTGGCAACTTGCTTGCCATTCTTCTTGAAGTTTCCTTTCTTTCCCTTGCCCTTTTTCTTGAAACTAGTGGTCTAGTTAACCATCAACACTTGATGTTCTTTCTTGATTTCTACCTTCACCGATTTCAGCATCGCGAAGAGCTTGGGAATCATTTTTGTCATCCCTTGCATATTATAGTTCATCACGAATAGTAGCTTGGTGATAGTGACTGGAGAACTCTGTCAATCACTATCTTATCTGGAAGATTAACTCCCATTTGATTCAAGCGATTGTAGTACCCAAACATTCTGATCACATGCTCACTAGCTGAGCTATTCTCCTCCATCTTGTAGGCAAAGTACTTTTCAGAGGTCTCATACCTCTCGACACGGGCATGAGTCTAAAATACTAATTTCAGCTCTTGGAACATCTCATATGCTTCGTGGTGTTCAAAACATTTTTGAAGTCCCGGTTCTAAGCCGTAAAGCATGGCGCACTAAACTATTAAGTAGTCATCATATCGAGCTTGCAAAATGTTCGTAACGTCTGCATCTGCTCCTGCAACAGGTTCGTCACCAAGTGGTGCATCAAGGACATAATTCTTCTATGCATCAATGAGGACAATCCTCAAATCATGGACCCAGTCCGCACCATTTCTACTATCATCTTTCGACTTAGTTTTCTCTAGGAACATATCAAAAAAATATAGGATCTATATCGCGAGCTATTGATCCACAACATAGATATGCAAAACTACCAAGACTAAGTTCATGATAAATTAAGTTCAATTAATCAAATTACTTAATAACTCCCACTTAGATAGATATCCCTCAATTCATCTAAATGATACATGATCCAAATCAACTAAACCATGTCCGATCATCACGTGATATGGAGTAGTCATCAATGGTGAACATCTCTATGTTGATCATATCTACTATATGGTTCATGTTCGACCTTTCGGTCTCCAGTGTTCCGATGCCATGTCTGTACATGCCAGGCTCGTCAAGTTTAACCAGAGTATTCCGCATCTGCAAAACTGTCTTGCACTCATTGTATGTGAATGTAGAGTCTATCACACCCGATCATCACGTGGTGTCTCAACACGACGAACTGTCGCAACGGCGCATACTCGGGGAGAACACTTATACCTTGAAATTTTAGTAAGGGATCATCTTATAATGCCACCACCGTACTAAGCAAAATAAGATGCATAAAAGATAAACATCACATGCAATCAAAATATGTGACATGATATGGCCACCATCATCTTGTGCTTTTGATCTCCATCTCCAAAGCATCATCATGATCTCCATCATCACTGGCTTGACACCTTGACCTCCATTGTAGCGTCATGGTTGTCTCGCCAACTATTGTTTCTACAACTATCAATAACACATAGTGATAAAGTAAAGCAATTACATGGCGTTTGTATTTCATACAATAAAGAGACAACCATAAGGCTCCTGCCGGTTGCCAGTAACTTTTACATAACATGATCATCTGATACAATAACGTATATCACATCATGTCTTACCATATCAGACCACAACAACATGCCCCGCAAAAACAAGTTAGACATCCTCTACTTTGTTGTTGCAAGTTTTACGTGGCTGCTATGGGCTTCTAGCAAGAACCGTTCTTACCTACGCATCAAAACCACAACGGTGATTTATCAAGTTTGTTGTTTTAACCTTCAACAAGGACCGGTCGCAGTCAAATTTGATTCAACTAAAGTAGGAGAAACAGAAACCCGCCAGCCACCTTTATGCAAAACTAGTTGCATGTCTGTCGGTGGAACCGATCTCATGAACATGGTCATGTAAGGTCGATCCGGGCCGCTTCATCCAACAATACCACCGAATCAAAATAAGACATTGGTGGTAAGCAGTATGACGATCACCGCCCACAACTCTTTGTGTTTTACTCGTGCATATCATCTACGCATAGACCTGGCTCGGATGCCACTGTTGGGAAACGTAGCATGCAATTTCAAAAAAATTCCTACGCTCACGCAAGATCTATCTAGGAGATGCATAGCAACGAGAGGGGGAGAGTGTGTCTACGTAGCCTCGTAGACCAAAAGCAGAAGCATTTGACAACGCGGTTGAAGTAGTCAAACTTCTTCTCATTCTGACCGATCAAGTATCGAACGTACGTCACCTCTGAGTTTTGCACACGTTCAGCTCGATGATGTCCCTCAAACTCTTGATCCAACAAAGTGTCAAGGAATTAGATGAGTTCCATCAGCATGACAGCGTGGTGACGGTGATGGTGAAGTGATCCGCGCAGGGCTTCGTCTAAGCATCACGAGGATATGACCGAGGGTGTAATCTGTGGAGGGGGGCGCCGCACACGGCTAACAGATGTTGTTGTGTGTTCTAGGCACCCCTCCCCATGTATATATAGGTGGTGGGGGAGGGGAACAACCTTGGGGCACCCCAAGTAGGAGGAATCCTACTTGGGGGCCTAGTCCAATTCGCCCCCCTTACCATATTTTCCAGAGGGGGAAGGAAGGAGGAGGGAGGAGGGAAGGAAGGGGGAGGCTGAATCCCTCCCCTTCCTTCTCTCTTCCCCTCTTTCCTTCCTCCTCTGGTTTGGCCCATATGGGGGGCGCAACAGCCCCTGCTGGGTGCTACGTTTCCCCTCTTGGCCCATTAGGCCCATATCTTTTAACGGGGGTGCCCGGAACCCCTTCCGGTGACCCGATATGTACCTGGTACCCTTCAGAACACTTCCAGTGTCTGAATACTATCGTCTGATGACCCACAAGTATAGGAGATCTATCGTAGTCCTTTCGATAAGTAAGAGTGTCGAATCCAACGAGGAGCAGAAGGAAATGACAAGAAGTTTTCAGTAAGGTATTCTGTGCAAGCACTGAAATTATTGGTAACAGATAGTTTTGTGATAAGGTAATTCGTAATGGGTAACAAGTAACAAAAGTAAACAAGGTGCAGCAAGGTGGCCCAATCCTTTTTGTATCAAAGGACAAGCCTAGTCAAACTCTTATATAAAGGAAAGCGCTCCCGAGGACACGTGGGAATTATCGTCTAGCTAGTTTTCATCATGCTCATATGATTCACGTTCGTTACTTTGATAATTTGATATGTGGGTGGACCGGTGCTTGGGTACTGCCCTTCCTTGGACAAGCATCCCACTTATGATTAACGCCCTTCGCAAGCATCCGCAACTACGAAAGAAGAATTAAGGTAAACCTAACCATAGCATGAAACATATGGATCCAAATCAGCCCCTTATGAAGCAACACATAAACTAGGGTTTAAGCTTCTGTCACTCTAGCAACCCATCATCTACTTATTACTTCCCAATGCCTTGCCCTAGGCCCAAGCAATGGTGAAGTTTCATGTAGTCGACGTTTACATAACACCACTAGAGGAAAGACAACATACATCTCATCAAAATATCGAAGGAATACCAAACTCACATGACTACTTATAGCAAGACTTCTCCCATGTCCTCAGGAACAAACGTAACTACTCACAAATCATATTCATGTTCATAATCAGAGGGGTATTAATATGCATAAAGGATCTGAACATATACTCTTCCACCGAATAAACCAACTAACATCAACTACAGGAAGTAATCAACACTACTAGCAACCCACAGTTACCAATCTGAGGTTTTGAGACAAAGATCGGATACAAGAGATGAACTAGGGTTTGAGAGGAGATGGCACTGGTGAAGATGTTGATGGAGATTGACCCCCTCCCGGTGAGAGGATCGATGGTGATGATTTCCCCCTCCCGGAGGGATGTTTCCCTAGCAGAACAGCTCCGCCGGAGCCCTAGATTGGTTCCGCCTCGAGACGGCGGTGCTTCATCCCGACAGCTTCCTTCCTATTTTTTTCCAGGGAAAAATACACCTTATACCAAAATATGGGCATCGGGGGCCTGCCATGTGGCCCACGAGGCAGGGGGCACGCCCCCCACCCTCGTGGATGGTGGCTGGCTCCCCTCTGGTGCTTTCTTCGCCCAATATTTTCAACATATTTCAAATCTGACTTTTGTGGAGTTTAAGGACTTTTGGAGTTGTGCAGAATAGGTCTCTAATATTTGCTCGTTTCCAGCCCAGAATTCCAGCTGCCGGCATTCTCCCTCTTCATGTAAACCTTGTAAAATAAGAGAGAAACGACATAAGTGTTGTGACATAATGTGTAATAACAACCCATAATGTAAATATCGATATAAAAGCATGATGCAAAATGGATGTATCAACTCCCCCAAGCTTAGACCTCGCTTGTCCTCAAGCGGAAGCCGATATCGAAAAATATATACACATTTTAGAGATAGAGGTGTCGATAAAATAGAATACGGACATGAGGGCATCATGATCACTCTTAGAACAACATATATATATATATATATATATATATACCCGTCTATTCTGATAATATTATCAGAATAGTTATTCTGATAACACTTCCGTACTGCATGCTCAATGCGAGAGCACTGCACTTTCTTTAACAAGAGCACTGCATTACAGAGACTAGTGAACTTCGTGTCGGAAAAAACTGCGTGTAGTGTTTTTTCAGTACTGTTTTTGCTCTAATTTTTTAACCGTTTATCGGAACGAGGCATGTAATATACTGTTGGAAAGCTACGGATTAGGCGCAACTTCGCCATGTTGAACACTTTTCGAGATTCCTCACGGTTTAAGAGCAGTTTTGAAAATGGTGCGGCCCACAACGAGTGGCAGCGAGCGTTTTTTCGCATTTTTTTCTAAACCGCTCGTCGGAATGAAGCAAATGATACACCGTTGGATAGATATCATCGAGGCGCATCTTTTTCATATCTACTTTCTCTAATTCGTTACGGTTTAAGAGCAGTTTCAAATTTACTAAATCGCGGAATTTTGTTTTTCAAAAAAATTCTAATTTTTGGTACTGTTTTCGCTCTAGTTTTTTAACCGTTTGTCGAAACGAGGCGTGTAATATGTTGCTGGAAAGCTATGGACAAGGCGCAACTTTCATATGTAGAAATGGTTTTGAGATTCTTTACGATTTTTAGTTAATTTTGAAAATCGTGCGGCTGATGACGAGAGGCAGCGGCCGTTTTGTCGCGAAATGTTTACAAACCGCTGGTCGGAATGATTCAAACAATACGCCATTGGAAAGATATCGACAAGCCGCAACTTTTTCATGTAGAACACCCTCTCTAATTCTTTACGGTTTAAGAGGAATTTTGATTTTACCGAAATGCGGACACTGTTTTTCGCGACACCTAAATCGACGTGGGTACTTCATCCGACTGAAAACCGCACTGCTTTGGACGAAAAGCCGCACTGCATCAGACGGGTAAGAGAACTGCATGGTTTCTTTTATTCAAACGTAATTTTTTCAAGGACAAGAAAGTAGAGTGTACTTCACATCTGGTGTAAATGAATCTCAACACTACCAAGAAGTGAACTGCATTACTTTTCTTCGCTTCCGTAACAATTTTTTCGCACTTACGAGATGAACAAGATCATACGGCAGACCGCAGTGCTTCAGAATGAAAACCGCACTACATCGGACTTGCAAGCGAGCTGCATAATTTCTTTTGTCGGACATTATTTTTCTCATAGGAGTTTTTGTTGTTTTTTTTAACTTTTTTTATGAACGAGAGTGGACTGCAGAGACTAGGGCAAGTGAACCACATCATATATCAAAGTGAACCGCTTTACTTTTTTTTGATTCGCTATTTTTCATGCTAGGCACAAGTGAACGGCATCACTCTTAAGAGTGAACCACATTCGAGGACCAAACACACTGCAATTGTTTCTGTAGTCGACTGAAATTTGAGACACACGAAACAAATTGCACTTCATGCAGCAGGGGTAATGAGCTGCTACCCAAATGGAGTGAACTCATTTTTTATCTCTTCAAAGAAATTTATTCAAGACATGGGTACTGCACTGCAGATGGGATACTAGCAAACTGCACCAAAACACACCCGAGTTTTTTGACAGCACACAGAGATCACAGAACACAGCAAAATAATTGCAAAATAAGATGCATCAGGGGGCTACCGAACTGCACGCTGCTAGTTATCGGATCACACGTACGCCGCCAATGAGCTGCATGACGTCGCCGTCCATACTGCATCTAGTCCAACACACAACATGTCACACACAACTCGACTCAAAAGAAAAAGAACTGTTTCATGTAGAACGCGGAGGTTGTTGACAAGGCCGCTGTAGATCGAGGTGAGAACAGGAATGTGGCGCAGAACTACACGTCTGTGCAAGAAACTGGACACGATGAAGCGCATGAGACCTTGCGAGCTGCTGCCCACGCACAATGCACTGCACACACGCATGCACCGCACTGCACGGATGCGCCGGAGGCGAGCTCACCTGAAGCAGCCCACACTACTTTTTGCAACCCCGAATCTGGTAATGACCACCTGAAAAACAAAATCAAAATGCAACCTGGCTCTCCTACAGCCGGGCTGCACGCACGCTGCACTGCACCTCGAGGGCCCGTGCACTGCAACAGCCACATGTCGCACTGCTCCCGCGAGTGAACCACATGCGTTCTTTATTTTGTAATGTAACATCAGGACTCGACATTTTATAGGGAAAAGAGCCCAAAAAAATGCAATTGCTAACCGAGGAAACTGCATCACCTTTTTTGCGTGCCACAACCAAGAACAAAGCGGACTTCAAAAAGGTGAAATAATTATCTTCTACACATTGAGAGAACTCCAAATAGCACAAACAAATTTTCAAGGCTCTGCGTTGTGGTTGACTGCACCACGACACGATGGGGTTCATACTGCAAGATGCAAAGTGTACTGCCTCCTCCACTATCGCGCTGGCGAAGCTGCACATCCGCGCTCGTTGAACTATTCCCAAGCAAAATTTGAGAAAGCTATAACAATATCCTGAACTTCAACTATGCCATAGCCACACCGCACCTTCCTCTTGTTGGGGAAGAAGAGAACCACCATATGCATCTTAGCCGGTGTCGCGTGAGCGTGGGGGCACTCCATCGAGGTGTGTACTGCGCGTGCAGCAGTGTGCAGTGCGGCCACGACACAGAGTCAGAGAAGGGCCGAGGGGAAGACCGGATCTGTTCTTGAAGGAGGTTGGGGAGTCCAGCGCTGCGCTCCTCATGCACTGGGCACTGGCAAGGCGCAAAGAGGATGGCCAGTTCGTTGGCAAGGCATGGGGGGAGCAGTGGGAGGCCCATGGAGGTACGACGACCTAAGGGGGAGAATAAGGAAGTGAGTAATAGTGCAGTACCCTGACCCAGCGGTTGGTGGGGACGGGTTCACGCGGATCCAATGCTCGGTAGGCGCGGGAGGACGGTGGTCGGGGGAGGGGTGGCTCGCCGGCGAGGGGACTGCATGGATCCGGCAGCTAGTCGACGCGGGGGGGGGGGGGGGGAGGGGGAGGGGTGCTGGATCCGGCACCGGCTCGATCTAGGAAGTGGACGGGGGAGGGATGGCTCACCAGCGAGGGAAGGAAGGCTGCGAGCGGGGTGAGGGAGCAGGGAGATCGGCGCCGGTTGCCGCGGTGGGGGAGGGAGGGAGGTGGTGCGGTAGTGGGGGAAGCAGAGATACGAAGAAGCTGCGATGGGTGGGCATGAGGAGGAGTGGGCGTTGACTGCCTTTTCTTTTCGATGGGTCGGGGGTGCGCTATGGGGTTTGTTATCAGAATAAGAAAAGTGTTATTAGAATAAGGTCTTAAGGGATGTTATCATATGATTTCTTATGCTAAAGTAACAATCTTATTCACAATGTAAAGTATGAATCATAAACTTCATTGAAAACTAGCAAACTATAATCTCAGTCATTGAAGAAATTTCAATTTATCATAACATCGGAAAGAGTCAATATAAGAGCTTTTCAGCAAGTCCACATACTCAACTATCATTTAGTCTTTCATAGTTGCTGACACTCACGGAATACTTATGGGTATGAAGTTTTAATCGTACACAGAGAAAGATAGGGGCTTATAGTTTTGCCTCCCAACCTTTTACCTCAAGGGTAATGTGAGCAATAATAGTTTATGAAAACCCACATCCAATTAGCTATATATATCAGGATCTTTCCAACACACAGTGCTTGCCAAATGATAAAATGTAAAAAGGAAAGGTGAAGATCACCATGACTCTTGTATAAGGTATAGGACAAAAATAAAAGATAGGCCCTTCGCAGAGGGAAGGAGAGGTTGTCATGTGCTTTCATGGTTGGATGCACAAAATCATAATGCAAAAGAACGTCACTTTATATTACCACTTGTGATAGGGACCTTTATTATGCAGTCCGTCGCTTTTATTTCTTCCATATCACAAGATCGTATAAAGCTTATTTCCTCCACACTAATAGATCATACATATTTAAAGAGCAATTTTTATTGCTTGCAACAATGCCAACTTACTTGAAGGATCTTATTCAATCCATAGGTAGATATGGTGGACTCTCATGGCAAAACTGGGTTTAAGGATATTTGGAAGCACAAGTAGTATCTCTACTTGGTGCAAAGGATTTGGCTAGCATGAGAGGGAAAGGCAAGCTCAACATGTTGGATGATCCATAACAATATAATTTATTTCGGATATAAGAAAACATAACCCATTACATTGTTTTCCTTGTCCAACATCAACTTTTTAGCATGTCATATTTTAATGAGTGCTCACAATCCTAAAAGATGTCCAAGATAGTATATTTATATGTGAAAACCTCTCTTTCTTTATTACTTCCTATTAATTGCAACGATGACCAAAACTATGTTTGTCAACTCTCAACAACTTTTATTCATCATACTCTTTATATGTGAAGTCATTACTCTCCATAAGATCAATATGATCTCTTTATTTCTTTTTATTCTTTCTCTTTTATTTTATTTTTATACCCTCAAGATCATAGCAAGATAACCAAGCCCTTGACTCAAGACTAATCTTTATTACATATAGCTCACAGACTCGATTACATAGATAAGGATCAACATAAAACTCAAAGCTAGATCATACTAAACTTTATTCTACTAGATCAACATATAACCAAAAGGATCAAACTAAGAAAAACGGTAAAGATAGAAGTGTGATGGTGATACGATACCGGGGCACTCCCCCAAGCTTGGCAGTTGCCAAGGGGGGTGTCCATACCCATGTATTTATGTCTCTTTCTTTGGTGGTGAAGAATATGGTGGTGATGATGACAATTGTGCCTTCAACTTTTTCATATTATAGTGGAGGAGAGCAATTTCCTCCTTTAAATCATCGACCTCCAACTCCAGCTTCAAGATCTTGTCACATAAATCTCCTTTGCTCTTATGCCGAAAACGAGAAGGAATGGATCGGTTATTAGACATGTTAGCCCTCTTTGGGAGACTAGACTTCTTGAACTTCACGTGCATATCCCGGGTTGAGGTAGAGGAACATCCTCCTCCTCCAAACTTGAATCATCGATCCTCATCAAGTGAGAATCCTCCTCATCATCCAGAGTTCAACCATAAGGAGATAGGTCCCCATAGGTCTTTGGGTCAGCAATGAGGTGTGAGACATAGCTCTCTCCATCGGAGTCTTGAGAGGACATCTTGCTCTAAATCTGCAGCAGAGACAGCTCGAACCAAAAACAGGGGATATTTGCATGGTACGGTGGTCAAAACCTTCGAGAGATTATATAATGATTTTTTACCGACCAAACAAAGTATCGTGCAAGAAAACGGAGTACGGAGGGCACACGAGGTGCCCATGAGGCAGGGGCGCGCCCAGGGGGTAGGGCGCGCCCTCCACCCTCGTGGATACCTCATGTCCTTTCCGGACTGCTTCTTATTTTCCTATTTTCTTAAATATTCCAAAACGGAGAAAAATTGCTATTGGAACTGTTTTGGAGTCGGTTTACTTACTGTACCACATACCTATTCCTTTTCGGAGTCTGAAACATTCTGGAAAGTGTCCCTTATATACTCCTCCGGGGTTACAGTGTCAATAACATTAGTTTCAAATTTTATGGGGTTACCTGAGATATAATGTTTGATTCTTTGACCATTCACCACCCTTGGATTTGTGCCTTCAAAGTTGTTGATTTTTATGGCACCGGAACGATAGACCTCCTCGATAATGTAAGGACCTTCCCATTTAGAGAGGAGTTTTCCTGCAAAAAATCTTAAACGAGAGTTGTATAACAAAACATAATCACCTACATTAAACTCACGTTTTTGTATCCTTTTGGCATGTCATCTTTTAACCTTTTCTTTAAACAGTTTGGCATTCTCATAGGCCTGGGCTCTCCACTCATCAAGTGAGCTAATGTCAAATAGTCTCTTCTCACCGGCAAGTTTGAAATCATAATTGAGCTCTTTAATGGCCCAATATGCCTTATGTTCTAGTTCGAGAGGTAAGTGACATGCTTTTCCATAAACCATCTTATACGAAGACATATCCATATGATTTTTATATGCAGTTCTATAGGCCCATAATGCATCATCAAGTTTCTTGGACCAATTCTTTCTAGATCTATTAACAGTCTTTTGCAAAATTAACTTAAGCTCTCTATTACTCAGTTCTACTTGACCACTAGACTGTGGGTGATATGGGGATGCAATTCTATGATTAACATCATACTTAGCAAGCATTTTACGAAAGGCACCACGAATAAAATGTGAACCACCATCAATCATTAAGTATCTAGGGACTCCAAACCTTGGAAAAATAACTTCTTTAAGTATCTTAATAGAAGTGTTATGATCAGCACTACTAGTTGGAATAGCTTCTACCCACGTAGTAACATAATCAACAGCAACTAAAATATGTGTATACCCATTAGAGGAAGGAAACGGCCCCATATAATCAAAGCCCCAAATAGCAAATGGTTCGATAACAAGTGAATAGTTCATAGGCATTTCTTGACGTCTACTAATATTACCAATTCTTTGACATTCATCACAAGACAGGACAAACTTACGGGCATCTTTGAAGAGAGTAGGCCAATAAAAACCGGATTGCAATACCTTATGTGCAGTTCTATCTCCAGCATGGTGTCCTCCATAAGCCTCGGAGTGACACTTGCGTAGGATCTGTTCCTGTTCATGCTCAGGTACACAACGTCTAATAACACCATCTACTCCTTCTTTATAAAGGTGTGGGTCATCCCAGAAGTAATGTCTTAAATCATAGAAAACTTTATCTTTTCCTGGTATGTGAAACTAGGTGGTATAAATTCAGCAACAATGTAATTAGCATAATCAACATACCATGGAGCAGTATGAGAATCATTTATGACAGCTAATTGTTCATCAGGAAAGCTATCATAAATGATTCTCGTACTGCTCCATCAAGAACATTCTCTAACCTAGATAAGTTGTTTGCAACGGGGTTCTCAGCTCCCTTTCTATCAATAATATGCAAATCAAATTCTCGTAGCAAGAGAACCCATCTAATAAGTCTAGGTTTAGCATATTTCTTTTCCATAAGATATTTATTAGCAGCATGATCAGTGTGAACAGTTACTTTAGAATCAACAATATAAGGTCTGAACTTATCACAAGCAAATACAAATGCTATTTTTTTTCAGTAGTAGCATAATTTCTCTAGGCACTGTCTAGAGTTTTACTAGCATATTGGATAACATTTAATTTCTTATCAACTATTTGTCCTAGGGCAGCACCTACAGCATAATCACTAGCATCACACATAATTTCAAAGGGTAAATTCCAATCGGGTGGCTGAACAATAGGTGTAGAAATCAAGGCTTTCTTAGGTATTTCAAATGCTTCTACACAATCATGATCAAAGACAAAAGGAACATCTTTTTGTAAGATATTAGTCAGAGGCCTATAATTTTTCAAGAAGTCTTTAATGAACCTCATATAAAAACTGGCATGACCAAGGAAACTTCTTATACCTTTAATGTCCTTAGGACACAACATCTTTTCAATAGCATCAACTTTAGCTTTATCCACTTCAATACCTCTTTCAGAAACTTTTTGCCCCAAGACAATACGTTCATTAACCATAAAGTGGCACTTCTCCGAATTCAAGACAAGATTAGTTTCTTCACATCTCTGCAAAACTCGATCAAGGTTGCTTAAGCAATCATCAAAAGAAGTCCCATACACGGAGAAATCATCCATGAAAACCTCAACAATCTTTTCACAGAAGTCAGAGAATATAGCAGTCATACATCTTTGGAAGGTAGTAGGTGCATTACATAAACCAAAAGGCATACGTCTATAAGCAAAGGTACTGAAAGGGCAAGTAAAAGTGGTCTTTTCCTGATCTTCTTTCGACACAGGTATTTGAGGGAAACTAGAATATCCATCTAGAAAGCAAAAATGTATGTGTTTGGATAATCTTTCTAGCATTTGATCAATAAAAGGTAAAGGTTAGTGATCCTTTCTAGTAGCTTTATTTAATTTGCGGAAATCAATTACCATTCTATAACCTGTAACAATTCTTTGTGGGATCAATTCATCTTTATCATTAGGAACAACGATAATACCTCCCTTCTTAGGGACACAATGGACAGAACTTACCCACTGACCAACAGGATAAATTATACCTGCCTCCAGAAGCTTTAGTATTTCATTTCTTACCACTTCTTTCATCTTAGGATTTAACCATCGTTGGTGATCAACAACCGGTTTAGCGTCTTTCTCCAATTTTATTTTGTGCTGGCATAGAGTGGGACTAATGCCCTTAAGATCATCAAGAGTATATCCAATAGTAGCACGGTGAAACTTCAGAGTTTTCAATAATCTCTCTTCTTCCTTCTCTGAAAAGGTTAGCACTAATAATAACATGATATATCTTCTTTTCATCAAGATAGGCATATTTAAGAGTATCAGGTAATAGTTTAAGCTCAAACACAGGATCACCCTTGGGTAGAGGAGGATCCCCTAGAATTTCAACAGGCAAGTTGTGTTTCAAAATTGGTCCCTATTTAAAGAATATTTCATCTATTTCCCTTCTTTCATTCATAAACATATCATTTTCATGGTCTAGCAAATATTGTTCTAAGGGATCATTAGGAGGCACGGCAATAGAAGCAAGACCAATAATTTCATCTTTACTAGGCAATTCTTTATCATGGGGTTATCTACGAAATTTAGCAAAATTAAAATCATGAGACATATCCCCTAAACCAACAGAAACAATATCCTTTTTGCAGTCTATCTTAGCATTAACAGTATTCAAGAAGGGTCTACCAAATATAATGGGACAAAAGTCATCTTGTGGGGAACCAAGAACAAGAAAATCAGTAGGATATTTAACTTTCCCACACAAGACTTCTACATCTCTAACAATCCCAACTGGTGAAATAGTATCTCTATTGACAAGCTTAATAGTAACATCAATATCTTCTATCTCAGCAGGTGCAATATCATGCATAATTTCTTTGTATAAGGAACGAGGTATTGAACTCGCATTAGAACCCATGTCACATAAGCCATGATAGCAATGATATCCTATTTTAACAGAAACAACAAGCATGCCTACAACAGGTCTATATTTATCTTTAGTATCGGGTCTAGCAATTCTAGCAGCTTCATCACAGAAGTAAATAACATGCCCATCAATATTATCGACCAAGAGATCCTTAACCATAGCAATAATAGGTTTAACTTTAATTTGCTCAGAGGTTGTAGGTGTTCTAGTATTACTCTTATGAACCACAGTTGAAGCTTTAGTATGATCCTTCATTCTAACAGGAAAAGGTGGTTTCTCAATATAAGTAGTAGGAGCAATAGGATCAACATTATAAGTGATAGTCTTTTCTTCAACTTTAATAGGTTCAACTATTTTTATTTCAATGGGAGGATGATATTTTAACCACTTATCCTTAGGGAGATCAACATGAGTAGCAAATGATTCACAGAAAGAAGCTACTATCTCAGAGTCAAGTCCATATTTAGTGCTAAATTCACGAAAAGCATCGGTATCCATAAAGAGTTAACACAATCAAACCTAGGTGTTATACCTGACTCCTTACCATCGTCGATTTCCCAATCTTCAGAGTTGCATTTAATTCTTTCCAATAAATCCCATCTTAATTGACTTCATCATAAAAGAACCAGTACAAGAAGTATCGAGCATGGAGCGATTATTGAGAGAAAGCCGAGCATAAATTTTTTGAATAATAATTTCTCTTGAGAGCTCATGATTGGGGCGTGAATATAACATTTACTTAAGCCTCCTACAAGCTTGAGCGATGCTTACTCCTTCGAGGCCAAAAATTATATATATAATTACGATCACGATGAACCAGATGCATAGGATTAATCTTCTGATGAAATTCCAATTTCAATCGGTTGTAGTTCCACAATCCAATATCATCACATAGCCTAAACCATGTCAATGACTTTCCCTTCAAAGATAAAGGGAAGAACTTCTTCTTGATAACATCCTCGGGCATACCTGCAAGCTTAAATAATCCACAAACTTCATCCACATAGATTAGGTGCATATCATGATGTAACATTCCATCTCCTGTAAAAGGATTAGCCAGCAGTTTCTCTATCATACGTGAAGGAATTTCAAAGTAAACATTTTCAGTAGGTTTAGTAGGTTGAGGAGAAACTCTTTGCTCTACTGGTCGAGGTGAAGATACCCCGAACAAGCCCCTCAAAGGATTGTTTTCCATATTAACAAGTGATAGTAAATTTCAGCACACTATATAAATTTTTCCTTACCAAATTCCACTTACCAAAGGCGCTTCACTCCTCGGCAATCGCGCCACTAAAGAGTCTTGATTACCCACAAGTATAGGGGATCTATCGTAGTCCTTTCGATAAGTAAGAGTGTCGAACCCAATGAGGAGCAGAAGGAAATGACAAGCAATTTTTAGTAAGGTATTCTCTGCAAGCACTGAAATTATCGGTAACAGATAGTTTTGTGATAAGGTAATTCGTAATGGGTAACAAGTAACAAAAGTAAACAAGGTGCATCAAGGTGGCCCAATACTTTTTGTAGCAAAGGACAAGCCTGGACAAACTCTTATATAAAGGAAAGCGCTCCCGAGGACACATGGGAATTATTGTCAAGCTAGTTTTCATCATGCTCCTATGAGTCACGTTTGTTACTTTGATAATTTGATATGTGGGTGGACCGGTGCTTGGGTACTGCCCTTCCTTGGACAAGCATCCCACTTATGATTAACCCCCTTCGCAAGCATCCGCAACTATGAAAGAAGAATTAAGGTAAACCTAACCATAGCATGAAACATATGGATCCAAACCAGCCCCTTACGAAGCAACGCATAAACTAGGGTTTAAGCTTCTGTCACTCTAGCAACCCATCATCTACTTATTACTTCCCAATGCCTTCCCCTAGGCCCAAACAATGGTGAAGTGTCATGTAGTTGACGTTCACATAACACCACTAGAGAAAAGACAACATACATCTCATCAAAATATCGAACGAATACCAAACTTACATGACTACTTATAGCAAGACTTCTCCCATGTCCTCAGGAACAAACATAACTACTCACAAGTCATATTCATGTTCATAATCAGAGGGGGTATTAATATGCATAAAGGATCTGAACATGTAATCTTCCACCGAATAAACCTACTAGCATCAACTACAAGGAGTGATCAACACTACTAGCAACCCACAGGTACCAATCTGAGGTTTTGAGACAAAGATCGGATACAAGAGATGAACTAGGGTTTGAGAGGAGATGGTGCTGGTGAAGATATTGATGGAGATTGACCCCCTCCCAATGAGAGGATCGATGGTGATGACGATCGTGATGATTTCCCCCTCCCGGAGGGATGTTTCCCCGGCAGAACAGCTCCGCCGAGGCCCTAGATTGGTTCCGCCAAGGTTCCGCCTCGAGACGGCGGCGCTTCATCCCGAAAGCTTCCTTCCTATTTTTCCAGGGCAAAATACACCTTATACCAAAAGATGGGCATCGGGGGCCTTCCAGGTGGCCGACGAGGCAGGGGGCGCGCCCCCCACCCTCGTGGACGGTGGCTGGCTCCCCTCTAGTGCTTTCTTCGCCCAATATTTTTAATATATTCCAAAACTGACTTTCGTGGAGTTTTAGGACTTTTGGAGTTGTGCAGAATAGGTCTCTAATATTTGCTCCTTTTCCAGCCCAGAATTCCAGCTGTCGGCATTCCCCCTCTTCATGTAAACCTTGTAAAATAAGAGAGAAACGACATAAGTGTTGTGACATAATGTGTAATAATAGCCCATAATGCAATAAATATCGATATAAAATCATGATGCAAAATGGACGTATCATCGTCCTATATATCAATCTTTACCTCTCGACCATTTTGAGACTCCTCGTCATGTCCGTGATCTCATCCGGGACTCAAAACAACATTCGGTCACCAAATCACATAACTCATATAATACAAAATCGTCATCGAACGTTAAGCGTGCGGACCCTACAGGTTCGAGAACTATGGAGACATGACCGATACACCTCTTCGGTCAATAACCAATAGCGGAACCTGGATGCTCATATTGGCTCCTACATATTCTACAAAGATCTTTATTGGTCGAACCGTTATGACAACATACGTTATTCCCTTAGTCCATCGGTATGTTACTTGCCCGAGATTCGATCGTCGGTATCTTCATACCTATTTCAATCTCGTTACTGGCAAGTCTCTTTACTCGTTCCATAATACATCATCCCGCAACTAACTCATTAGGCACTTTGCTTGCAAGGCTTCTTATGATGTGTATTACCGAGAGGGCCCAGAGATACCTCTTCGATACTCGGAGTGACAAATACTCATCTCGATATATGCCAACCCAACAAACACCTTCGGAGATACCTATAGAGCATCTTTATAATCACCCAGTTACGTTGTGACGTTTGACAACACACAAGGCATTCCTCCGGCATCCGGGAGTTGCATAATCTCATAGTCGAAGGAATATGTATTTGACATGAAGAAAGCAATAGCAATAAAACTGAACGATCATTATGCTAAGCTAACGGATGGGTCTTGTCCATCACATCATTCTCCTAATGATGTGATCCCGTTATCAAATGACATGATTACATGATTACTTGCAACATGATTTCTCCCATGACCTCAAGAACAAAAGTAACTACTCACAAACAACAAACATGCTCAAGATTAGAGGGGTATTAAATAGCATAATGGATCTGAACATATAATCTTCCACCAAATAAACCATATAGCAATCAACTACAAGATGTAATCAACACTACTAGTCACCCACAAGCACCAATCTATAGTTCTGGTAACAAGATTGAACACAAGAGATGAACTAGGGGTTGAGATGAGATGGTGTTGTTGAAGATGTTGATGGAGATTTCCCTCCCCGAGATGGGAGATTGTTGGTGATGATTGAAAGTGCGTTATATCGACTAGAGGGGGGGGGGGTGAATAGGCGATTTTTATGGAAGTCTTCAAAACGTGGAAGTTATGAAGACAAACGATAGAAATAAACCTATTACCCTACAGCGGAAGGTAGACTACACTAGGCAAGCCATAGTCAAGTATTCAATAGAGTGAAAGCACAATGACTAATAGCAGCAATGTAGTAAGGATCAGGTAGGAAGATATTGTGAAGCCACACAGAACACGCAGTCACTCAGTGAAGACAAAAGATAGTGCGAACATATAATGACTTCACAAGGAGTAACAGTAAGTAAAGGGAAGGGAAGATGAAACCAGTGACTCGCTGAAGACAATGATTTGTTGGACCAGTTCCAGTTGCTGTGACAACTGTACGTCTGGTTAGGGCGGCTAGGTATTTAAACCTTAGGACACACAGTCCCGGACACCCAGTCCTGAACACGTAGCTCAGGACACCCAGTCCTCACCGTATTCCCCTTGAGCTAAGGTCACACAGACCTCGCCCAATCACTCTGGTAAGTCTTCAAGGTAGACTCCCAAACCTTCACAGACTTCGTTCACCGGCAATCCACAATGTCTCTTGGATGCTCAGAACGCGATGCCTAACCGGCTGGAGGATGCATAGTCCTCAAGTGTAATAAGTCTTCAGATCACACAGACAAGAAGACTTAAGTGATGCCTAATTCTCTTTGGCTCTGGGCGGTTAGGGCTTTATCCTCGCAAGGGATTCTCTCTCAAAGGCTTCGAGGTGGGTTGCTCTCAAACGACAAAAGCCGTACTCTAAATCTGAGCAGCCAACCGTTTATGGTTGTAGGGGGTGGGCTATTTATAGCCACTTGGCAACCCGACCTGATTTATCCGAAATGACCCTGGGTCACTAAGGAACTGACACGTGTTCCAACGGTCAGATTTCAAACTCACACGGCAACTTTACTTGGGCTTCAAGCAAAGCTGACTTGCCCGACTCTGGACAAGATTCACTCTCAAAGTCTTCACTGGAAGACATAGGTTTTGTTTAAGCATCACTTCAGTCATTCTGACTGGTTCTCTTGGACCCCACTTAACAGTACGGTGGTTCCTATGACTCAACACAGAAGAAAGAGAACTACGAAAGATCTAAGTCTTCGAGCTCCATAGGCTTCATGTGGTGTCTTCTCTTGTCATAGTCTTCAATGTGAATATCTTCATATACCACCTTTGACTTCAATGTCTTCATACATTTTTAGGGGTCATCTCTGGTAGGAAAACCAAATCAATGAGGGACTTCTACCTGTGTTATCCTGCAATTCTCACAAACACATTAGTCCCTCAACTAGGTTTGTCGTCAATACTCCAAAACCAACTAGGGGTGGCACTAGATGCACTTACAATCTCCCCCTTTTTGGTGATTTATGACAAACTAGTTGAAGTTTTCAACGGGGAATATAATCTGTGAAATTGTAAAGGATAAGGAATTGTCTTCATAAGTTGCAAGGGCTCCTCCTGAAGATGTGCATATAAGTAATTTGCTTTTGGAATGCAAATGCACATGGCAGGTTGTACTTGTGGAGATCCACTTCAACTTATGATGACAATCCACTATGCATGTGAAAGTATATGAAGATAATGACATGCATAATGGAAAATGGACGTTTGCAGAATGATCTAAGTGCGGAATTTATCGTCGCACATGCGGAATTTATCATCGCAACACAAGGTGGCAGATAAGTAGCAGACAACCATCGAGTTTAAGTGTTACAACTCAAAGAACCAAATGTAGCAAAATGAGAGTTGTAAGCACGAAGCAAAATATAA